>NC_042620.1:167991862-168644366 GCF_901001135.1 Rhinatrema bivittatum
GACATAACAATACACCCCTTCTTAGGGCCCCTCCCCAGGGGTTTTGATTTCCTAGGATGGGAAACATGGAATTACCTGATTAGTTCCTTGTCGAGGATGTTGCTTGCAGGCTCCCATCTATTCTCCTCGGGACCAGATCCTTCCCATGCTATAAGATACTCCCAGCGCCTTCCTGTGTTTCCTTACATCATGTATATCCTCGACCTGATAAGTGATGTCCTCTTCAGCAGTAAGAGGTTGAGGTTCATGTGTCTTCTTCAAGAATTCGGACAAGATGAGCGGTTTCAGAAGCCAGATGTGGAAGGTGTTGTGGATTCGAAGTGAAGAAGGCAATTGCAAGCTGCAGGTGACTAGACCCAGGCGGTGAAGTACTGCAAAAGACCCTATGTATCTGGGCACAAATTTAGCAGAAGGTAGTTTTAGGCAGATGAAGCGGGTACTGAGCCATACCTTGTCTCCGGGTTGTAACTGTGGAGCCGCCCAGTGATGAGCATCATAGAACTTCTTAGAATTTTACCCAGCCTTTTGGAGAAGTTCTTTGGTGTGCTTCCAGAGTTGGTGCAGTTCTTGCGCAGAGGCCAGGGCTGCGGGAGATGATACTGACATAGGCACTGGTAATGGAGTAAAGGTTGACGTCCATAAATGACTTGAAGGGGAGCAACTCGGACCAGTCGCTTTGTCTGGATTTCACGTAAGCCCGGAGAAACTATTTTAGCATATGGTTCGTCCTCGCTGTCTGTCAGTTGGCTTGCGGATGGTAAGATGAAATAAGATCCAGGGAGATATCAAATTTCTTGCATAGGGATCTCCAGAACTTCACTGTAAATTGGACTCCTCTGGCAGAGAGGATGTGTCTTGGCAGGCTATGCAGATGAAAGTCGTGACGGATGAATAGCTTTGCTAATTCTGGAGCTGAAGGTAATCTGGGCAGTGCCACGAAATGAGCCATTTTAGAAAAATGGTCTACAGTGACCCAGATGGTATTATTGCTGTTGGAAACTGGTAGGTCAATAATAAAGTCCCTGGCTATATGTGTCCATGGCTCACTAGGAGCAGGGCGTGGCTGGAGAAGTCCCCAGGGATGAAAGACCAGAGGTTTCTGTCTGGCACAGGTAGGACACGACTCCATGTAGATCTGAACATCTTTTTTTTCATGGAGGGCCACCAGTAATATCTTTGCAGTGTAGCAAGTGTTCTGGATTGTCCAGGATGATCTGCAATGAGAGATTCATGTGCCCATCTGAGTATTTTCTTCCTGAGTGTTTGGGGAACCACTATCTTCCTGGCTGGAACCATGTGGGTAGCAGAAAGAAGTACCCTAGAAGGGTCAATAATATGACGCAGAGTATCAGGGACATATTCCTTAGAGAAGGAATGGGAGAGAGCGTCAGCATGGGTGTTCTTGTCCGCTGGATGTTACTTCAAGAGGAAGTCGAACCGGTTCAGGCATTGTGCATGATGTAAGTATTTGAGGTTCTTGTGGTTGGTGTAAACCGTGTAAATCGGGATTTGATGTTGTGCACCCTCGAGCCATGAGTGCCATTCCTCAAACGCCAATTTATTTGCTAGTAGCTCCTTGTCTCCTATCCCGTAGTTTTGCTCGGCAGGTGAGAAGCATCGAGAGAAAAAGGAACAGGGATGTAAGGTGTGGTCGTCATTATGTTGAATAAGGACATAATCAACCCCGACGTCAGAAGCATCCACCTTGATGGGTGGCATAGACATGGCTCTTGAAAAAACGCCTTCTTGAGTTCCTGGAAGGTGATCATGGCTTCTGGAGACCACTGAGAGGGATTGGCTCCCTTTCACATCATGGCTGTAAGAGGTGTGGTCAAGGTAGAATAGTGATGACTGAATGATCGGTAGTAGTTAGTGAATACTAGGAATCTTCGCAGAGCTTTAAGACCAATAGGTTGGGGCCAGTCCCGAATGCTGTTGTTTTTTTGTGGATCCACCTGTAACCCCTGGCTGGATACCACATAGCCTAAAAAGGGAATGGATTCCTGGTGAAAGGAGCATTTCTCCAATTTGGCATATAAGTAGTTATCTCTTAATCTCTGCAGAACTTTAGCGACGTTCAATTGATGGCTCTGGAGGTTTTGAGAAAAGACCAGTATGTCCTCAAGATATACTACTACACAACTATAAAGCATGTCCCTGAAGATTTCATTCATCATGTTTTGAAATACGGCCAGGGCATTGCAAAGGCCAAAGGGCATGACTAAATATTCAAAATGGCCATCGTGTGTATTAAATGCTGTCTTCCATTCATCTCCCTGGCATATCCAGACCAAATTGTATGCCCCCCCTGAGGTCCAGTTTCATGAATATTTTGGCTCCTTGAAGCCTATCAAAAAGTTCAGAGATCAGTGGCAATGGGTAGCGGTCCTTCATAGTAATCTCATTTAGGCCGCGGTAGTCTATACATGGGTGAAGGGAGCCATCCTTCTTACCCACAAAAAAGAACCCGGCTCCAGCAGGAGATTTAGAAGGTCGAATGAAGCCCTTCGCCAAGTTCTCTTGAATATAAGTGGACATAGTCTTGGTTTTCGACAGAGAAAGTGGGTACACCCTTCCTCTGGGAGGCTCGGTATTACATAGAAATGGCAGAAAAAGATCAATCGGCCCATCCAGTGTGCCCACAAAGCTTCCACACTTATTTTCCCATACTTATCTGTTTCACCAACCACCAACTTCAGGGCTCTTGTTGGTAACTGTTTGGGTAATAAGTTTATGGCGCAGTCAAAGGATCGGTGAGGTGGTAAGGGGTCTGCCGCTTTCTTAGAAAATATGTCTTGATAAGAGGAATACTGCAGAGGTAGACCCAGAAGAGAGGTGGTAGTGGTCAGGCAAGGCATAGGGGTCACCACCTCTAGGCATTTTCCATGGCAAGACTTTCCCCATTGGGACAGTTGCAGGGTGCTCCAATCGAATTGGGGTGTGTGTATTTGTAACCATGGCAGTCCGAGTACCACCGGATGTATTGCCTTATCTAGAACTAGGCAATACATCCAATGGTACTCGGACTGCCATGGTTACAAATACACACACCCCAATTCCTCAGTAGGAGTCAGATAGGTTGAGTGGAGTAAGAAACCTCACCAGGTAATGGCTTGCCATGAATAGATGAAAATAGTAGTGGTGTGGGTGTCCGAACAGTGGAAATTCACAGGTGCTCCATGAGTTGTCTAAGAATAAAGTTTCCACCAGCACCGGAGTCCACTAGGGATAATGTGTGGAACTCGAGGGCATCCGAGTTAATGGAGATTGGAAGTGTCAGTGGAGGAGAAGGAGAGGTTAGACCTAGGAGAAGTCCTCCAGCAGACCTAGGTCAGTGAGTTTCCCGGACATATAGGACAGGAGGGAACAGTGTGGCCAAGTTGTCCTCAGTATATACAGAGGCCTAATCTCCGGTGATGCCTCTCTTTAGCTGATAAGTTATTGCGGCCTAATTGCATGGGTTCTTCCTCGATACTGGGTACGGGAGTAGTCTGAGTAACTGGCACTGGACGAGAGCGTGGAATCCCCGATGACATCTTCTTAGGACCCTTAACCTCCTGGGACCATTCATGCATATGACAATCAACATGTCCAGCTACGTCAATGAGAGAATCCAGAGTATCAGGGAGCTCATGTGCTGCTAGTTCATCTTTAATGCGTGAGTTAAGACCTTCCAGGAAAATAGCCCGCAGGCAACCCAGGTCCCAATGTAACTCCGAGGACAAAGTTTTAAACTCAATAACATAGTCAGTCAAAGGTTTGGTACCTTGTTGTAGATTCAGGAGTGCAGATCCAGCGACAGTCTCGCGAGCGGGCTCGTCAAATACAGAACAAAAGAGAGCAAGGAATCCTGTCAAATCATTGAGAATTGGATCATTACGCTCCCAAAGAGGTGATGCCCAGGCCAGGGCTTTCCCATCCAAAAGAGACAGTATGTACATAGTTTTGGACACTATGTCTGAAAAGTAGGTAGGTTGCAGTGAAAAGTGCATACAGCACGGATTCAGAAAGCCCCTACATAACGGGATCACCTGTAAAATGAGCAGGTGCTGGCAAGGGCACGGAGAGTGTTGTAGGCAAAGCATGTGAAGTGGAAGTGGGCTTAACAGGCATCGAGGCAGCATCCAGCCAAGAGCTCAAGTGAATGAGGGCATTAGCCAAAGTCTCTAATGTCCTTTGATGCTCGGAGAGTCATTGGGCCAGGCCAGGGATGGCCTGGATGGCTGAGACCTGAGCCGGGTCCATGGAGTTAGCAATCTGTTATATTTTTGTAAGAATGTGAACCCTGGGCTGAAGTGAGAGGTGTCTCAGCCCACAGGGAGGAGCCCTGTGAGCCTCACCGTCGGTGGGCATAGTCTCAGTGGCGTAGGACACAGCTGTAACGTAGAGAAATTATTATGAAGGAAGGAAAAGTAAAGCCCGCGGAGTGGGCGGTATAGTTAAAGTATAGTTCAGGGGAGTCACGTGATGTGGTGATCTGGGATAGATGTGTCTAACCCGGCTCCAGGAGCTAGCCCCAGAATCTGCACTTTTTCTCCAACATCCGCACTCATACTGCCTCCAAATCTCACCTGTGAGTATCGCCTATGAATATCGACCGCTATATGAGTAACTCTCCGGTCGCCATGCCTGCTAAAATAGCAAAAAAGGACAAGGAAAAACCTAAATCCGGCGATGACAAAATGGCGGCCAGTGGTGAAAAACCTACTGCAGGCCTTGTTGATGCAGCGACACTTACCGCTTTAACAACTGCGGTTACTTCGGCGGTGTCGGACAAATTGGATAAGATCTCGGAGCAGCTTACCTTGATGCAAGCTGCATTTGCGGAGCTTCCCCCGCGGATTGACGCCTTGGAATCCCGCGTCTCGGCAGCGGAGGACGAGGCGTTGGCGACGGAGGGCAAACTTCACAAAATGGCGAAGTTGCTCCAGGCGCAGGATGACCGTATTGACGATTTGGAGAATAGATCACGGCGCAACAATTTACGTTTTCTTGGATTACCTGAGTCCATCCCGGACGGTGAACTTAGTGAGCAATTGGTTCAGTGGCTGCCGTCGGCCTTGGGCATTTCAGAGCAGCTTGGCTCCTTAAAAATTGAGCGCGCACATCGGCTGGGAAGTCGTGCGGGACCAAACCAGCGGGCCAGAGTAGTTATTGCTCGCATCCTTGATTATGCAGATCGGCAACGGATTTGGAGTGCCTCCCGGAAAATCTCGGCTCTTAAATATAACAATGAGCAGGTTTGCATTTTTCAGGACTTTTCAGCTCGAGTGGCAGCCAAACGAAAGGAATTTGGACCGGTGTGCTCCCAGCTCGCAAATAAACATGTGCGTTTCGCCCTTCAATTTCCTGCTAAGCTGCGCGTATGGCATGAGGGTCAATCGCAGGCTTTCGATTCGGCCCCTGAGGCCCTGAAATATGTGCAGAAAACATTCGAAGATGCGGCGGACGGCTGAAGGGCCTATTTTGAGAGATGATGTATACAGAGGACGGTGTCTGCAGTACCACGCGGTTGCGTATCACAGGATTCCACGGTTTATCGGATCCTTATCTTCTGTTGAAGGGCTTACTTCGCTGGTTTCTATGGCTCATTTGACTGCTGGAATCTATTTTTGCTACACCAGCTCTTTTTTATTTTTGATTTTTCAGTAAAGCTCAGACCTACATCTTTAGTCTCCTGCAACTTAATTTTATGTTCCCAGGGGGCTCTACAACGGTTCAATGATGTTGTTTCTTTATGTTTTGATCTACTGGGGTCTAGCTCCTGACCACAGAACTTGGCTCCAGCTCTCGTTATTGAGAGAATTGGTAGAAGAATGGATGTATGGGGTTTGGGGTTGTATGATTGGGGTGGGGGATGGGATGGGGGAGGGGGGAGGGGAAAGGGGGGGATGACACCTAACAGGTATGGGACTAATTTGTGGAGATATTGGGCACATTGCTGGATTGGGGGTAAACCGAGTGGTTCTGCTTGTATCAGAGTATGTATAGTATACCTTGCTTGTAATGGCCATGATTTATATTTTTGTTATCCACCATGACTCCTAAAGTTAATTATATGAGTTGGAATGTGGCGGGGTTGGGGACTCCTATCAAGCGGGAGAAGGTTCTGGCTCACTGTCACAGGTCCAAGGGAGACATTGTGTTTCTCCAAGAGACGCACATGCGTGACAAGGAACATCTTAAGCTGAAAAATAAAAAGGGTTATGCACAGGTTTTCTTTTCCTCTGGCACCAGTAAACGCAATGGAGTGGCTATTTTAATTCAGGGTTCCATTCCTTTCCAGTTGGACTCCCAGTGGTCTGATAATGAAGGTAGAAGCATTATCATTAAGGGCCTATTATATGGTAAACCTATTGTATTGGCCTCCATCTATGGCCCCAATCATTACTCTCATCCCTTCTTTTCCAAGTTGGTGTCTCAAGTTTCGATGATGGGCACTGATTCAGTCATTTTGGCTGGAGACTTTAATTGCATAGCTGATCATGTCCTTGACAAATGCTCCACTGTTCATACTCCGCCATTGGGAAAGGGGAAAGGTATAGCCTTTCTTTGCCATGCCCTGCAACTCCTTGATGTGTGGCGGGTGCTGCACCCATTAGAGAGGGACTACTCCCATTATGCTAGGGCCCATCCAGCTAAATCTAGAATTGATTATATATTAATCTCCGAATCTCTTTTTACAGAGGTGGTGCAGGCGGACATCGGCACCCTGGTCATTTCCGATCATTGCCCTGTTTCTTGTCTCATTGGGGAAGCGACTAGACTCCCTTCATTGTTTCAATGGAGGATGCCGGAGTGGCTAGCTACAGATATTGAATTTGGGAAATATTTGGAGCAGAGGTGGTCCCAGTACGAGGAGTTCAATGGCCAACATATGGACGCCCCAGTCCTATATTGGGAAGCCGCCAAGGCGGTACTCAGAGGAGACATCCTTCAATACACAATCCGAAAAAAGAAACAACAAAATGCTCAAATATTAGATTTGGAACGTAAATTGCAATATTATAAGGGCCAATGGAACAGACAGAACTCCCAATTGTGGAAGGACAGGTTTCAACAGACTCAGATTCTGTTAAATGACCTTCTGCACCATAAAGCCACCGGGAGTATGTTTTCATATAAACATAAGCTCTTTCTTCATGGCGATAAACCAGGTAAACTCTTGGCTCGGCTCTCTAAGTCTTCAAACCCGACCAAATTCATCTCCCATATTAACAGGGCAGATGGCTCCAGGGCTGTGTCCACCTCTGAGATAGGGAAGGTTTTTCAACAGTTTTACGAAACTCTGTATGCCTCTGAACCGCCGAATGAGACTAATCAGAAGTCATTCTTTCAGAACTTGCAGCTTCCTTCCTTAAATATTTCACAGCGTGAGGGATTAAATAGACCCATCACTGAAATTGAAGTTTCCAAGGTAATTTCAGACCTTAAATTACATAAATCCCCAGGGCCAGATGGAATGACGTCTTTATTCTATAAATTACTGAGAGAAAATGTGACACCGCACTTAACTATGCTTTTCAATCACATGATCACCAATGCTGTATTGCCTGACACCATGAAAGTAGCTGCCATTACTATTTTACCAAAACCTGGGAAGGACCCAGCACAACCAGGTTCATACCGCCCAATTTCACTCCTTAACCAAGATGTAAAAATTTATGCTAAAATCCTAGCCAATCGATTAAAGTTAATTCTCCCTAATCTTATCTCTCAGGAACAGACAGGCTTCGTTTATGGTAGACGGCCGGTTGCCAATATTCGACGACTGCTGGTGGCTCTGGAAACATGTCACCGGGCCACCGTAATAGATCCTTTGTTGGTGAGCTTTGATGCTGAAAAAGCGTTCGATAGAGTAGCGTGGGCCTATTTGTTTGACGCCCTGAGATGTTTTGGTTTTGCTGGCCCCTTCCTTACAGCTCTTAAGATCCTATATGGGGACCCCAAAGCCTTTATTTGTATCAATGGTTCTACTTCCCCTTTATTTACGTTAAGTAGGGGAACTAGACAAGGCTGTCCCCTGTCTCCCCTCCTGTATATTCTTTCATTGGAGCCATTAACCCAAAAAATCAAACAATCTCCCTTAATATCTGGCATTACTTCAAGGGGCATTGAGCAAAAAATGATGCTCTTTGCAGATGACATGCTGATGACAATTTCCAATGCTCGCAGCTCCCTACCAGAGCTTTTGAAGCTTATTCAGACCTTTGGCACTTTTTCAGGGCTGAAGTTGAATCTCACTAAATCTGAAGCGTTAGATATTACGGGATCTCTCAAGGATCATTGGCCCAATTTTCCGTTACTGTGGGCGACTGATACGATCAAGTATCTTGGGATTAGAATACATGCACACCCTCAAAGCTGGTATCTTCACAATATCACCCCCTTAATAAAATTGTTTCAACAGAAGGTCAATAGTTGGGTGTCCCTACCATTATCTATTTCAGGCCGGATAGCTTTAGTTAATATGATTTTGCTCCCCAAATTACTATATATTATGCAAATGACTCCCTTCTACTTGAAACCTAAGGATGTGCGTATGTTGCATCGGATATTGAGTATCTTTTTTTGGAGCCCTAAGAAAGCCAGGATGTCCTTTTCTAAATTAATGGTGCCCAAACCAGACGGAGGCTTAGGAGTTGCTAATCTGCGGTATTATAATATTGCTTGTTTATTACCTACGTTACGGGAGTGGCTGGGCTATGGGAGCGAGTCTGAGGTCCTGCGACTCGAGAGGGCAGCCTTTTCCCCCTATCATTTGACGTTTATACTGCATGCACCCGCCGGGGCGCTGCCACTTCCCATCGCCAGTAGTTTACTAGCTAGTGGTATGCGTAATTGCTGGAAATATATCCGGGTGTTTCTACATTTGGACTGGAAGCTATCTTACTGTCTCCCCTTAATTCATAATCCGATGCTTCCTGCTGGGATGCCCAGTCGACTATTGCAGAGACTTCAGGAGAGGGGTATTGTTAATATTCTTCCCTTTGTTGATTTGCAGTCCAACACACTCCGCTCCTTTGATTACTGCTGCCAAAACCTCAATTTACTCCCATCAGACTACTTTACTTATTTACAGATTCGTAGCTATATCCAGTCTTGTATAACTGGTTGTAAGTGGGGGATGACGAATGGTCCCTTCCAGAGGCTGTTACATGTTAGTTCACTTAAATTAGTGAAATTGTCCATGTACTATAAATTTTTGCATGATAACTCTACGTACCACTTATACCGTACATGTGCCGGCACATGGTCAATAGATCTGGCATGTGACATTCCATTAAAGGCCTTACGAATGAGCTGTCAAGCAACCCACAAAGCCGCCATTGGTATATCTCTAAGAGAAACCCATTTGAAGGTTATTCATAAGTTGGTGTTTTGGCCTCGTAAAGCATTTCTAGCAGGAATAACTGCCTGTGGGGATTGTATCAAATGTTCTCACCCCAATGCTACTTTACTACATTGCCTGTGGGACTGTACGTGTATCCAGGTTTTTTGGTCACAGGTTTTCCAATATTTTTCCAGTGAATTTACGTTGGACTATGAATGGACTGCCAAGTTTTGTTTGTTGGGCGTTAAGAGTGGAAAGGGATCTATTCTTGGCTTGTCCTCACTTTTGCTTCACAAGAGTCGATTGATTGCATGGTGCAGAAAAGAAAGAGGTGAGCATGAGTGGTCACAGTCGTCTGCAACCGACGGGCATAACACTAGGTGTTGCACGTGTATCAAAATTGTTTAATTCTTATCTCCATCTATATCATTGAAGACCTCATAATCAGCTCTACCAGCACTGTAATGCTTTCCTAGCCTTATGATTAATCATAGGTCCAATCCAATTTTTTTTTGAATTTTTTTTTGTTTTGCAATTAAAAGTTAGCTTGCTTCTCCAAAAATGCTTGTTCAGTACTTATCTCATGTCCTTAAAGATGGTGAAGATCCATGCAAATAAAATTGTGTCCATGATGTCCTGACACGGTTATGTGTTTCAAAATTGGATCTACGTCAGGGTTAGTTAACATTTTCTTTCCCAATGCAGTGTTCCATCATAAATAACTGAAATACAATCAAATGAATATTAGAATGGAGATGGTCCTAAAAAGAAAGCACACATGAGAGAAGTGCAAGGACCAGTCTATAATGCTCACTACATTAGTTTTCATGGCTTATTAGCATCTAAATTTTACTAGAAGTATCCCAAGAGGGAGGGGCTGTATATTTGAGAAAAATCAGTTTATCATAAATTAAATTAAACTGTAACAATCAATTTCTTGGTTTAAACCATGTGGTAAATTGGTTTTTAGATTAAAAATCCAAAATCGTTCTCTATAAACTAATTTCCATTCTTGATCACATCCTCATGGTGAGAGAGGGATTTGTTCTAAAATTCCCTTTTGCATGTTTTCAAACGAATATCGTAAATCAATGCAATTTGATACCAAAGGTGCTTAATGTTTTTTGGTAGTAATACAGCTTTTATGTTTTTCGATTCTGGTTTTGATTTTGCGTTTGTGTCTTCCAATGTTAATTTCTTTACACGGGCATACAATAAAATACACCATGTGTGTGGAAGAGTAATTGGTTGAACCATATAAGATTACTTTCTTTGCTGATGCTGGATCTTGCTATTCATATCCTGGCATAGTCTGGGTGCAAAAAATGCACTGTTTACATGCAATGTGCCCTTGATATACCGAAGAAGCAGTAACAAGCTCCGGGGATAGGTTTGAATGGACTACCAAGTCATTAATGTTTCTACCTCTTGTGTAAGCTATACAAGGACAGTCATTAAAAATTGAATAGATTTTCAATAGTTCCCAGTACTTAAAAATAATCGCTTCAATGTTAGAAGATATATTAGAGTAGCGAAGTACACAGACTGCTTCCATTGTGAGCGATTCATGTTTGTCCAAAAGTAATCAAGAACGATTCACATTAGAAGCTCATTTAAAAGCTTTCCTTATGATTGAGGCGGGATATCCTCTAGAAAGAATTTGTGAACTTAATTCCTGTGCTGTGTACTGTTCCCTCCTTTTTACCAAATGTGATCACTGAGTTTTACTTGAATCAGTACATCTCCCTGTCATCCTTAAACAGAGAGCGAGATGTAGAGGAATATCATTTGTGGTGACCCTTGGATGTCAGGAGGCATATTGTCAGATATCTCAAGGTTACTGAACCCTTGCAAAAGTTGGATCATCTGTTTGTCCTTCACAGCGGTACTAGACAATAGCTCATTGGATTAAGGAGGTAGTCATGGCTGCATACGTGGACGCTGGGAAGCCATTACCTAGTCAGGTTAGGGCTCATTCCACTAGGGCTCAGCCAGTGTCATGGGCAGAAGTTAGATTGTTGTCTCCCATTGACATTTGCCAAGCTGTGACATGGTCCTTTGTACACACCTTTTCCAGGTATTATCATCTGTATGTGCAGGGCCAGGAGGACGTGGCCTTTACATGTGCAGTTTTGACTGGACTGTGGGCTGCATCCCGCCCTGTGAGGGAGTAGCTTGGGTACATCCCACGTGTTCTGGATTCATCTGACTGCATGCTAAGAAATGAGAAATTACTACTTACCTGATAATTTCCTTTTCTTTAAGACAGATGAATCCAGCTTCCTTCCCTTGGCTGCCAAATGATTTGTATTATAGTCCTCCTGTGTGGTTACAGGGATTACTGGTAAGTGTTAGTCTAGTCCCTAGACTAATGTTATTACATTCTTGTCTGAGCTCAGTCTTGCCTGTTGGCTAAGTATTGAAATGATTATCTGTTCTTTAATCAAGTTTTTTCTAGTCTGTCCACAGTTGCTGTTGAAGAGAATACTGGCAGGCTGATATCAGTGGGGGGGGGGGGGGGGTGTTATGTACTGTGACATCAGTTTGCTCCATCTCCATCTGTTGGTAGGGGAGCATAAACCCACTTGTTCTGCATTCATCTGTCCTAAAGAAAAGGAATTATCAGGTATGTTGTAATTTCTCAATTTATTCTCTGGTTGGTCCCTAATGTCTTCTCTCTCACTGGTAATAGTGCTATGGGAAGTAATTTTCAAAAGGTTTTCCATGTGTAAATGGGCTTTTGAAAATGGCAACTTTTATGTGTGTAACTCCTTTGAAAATTCACTCCATAGGGCTGAATTGTCAAAAGGTTTTAAGCACATAAATGGACATTTAAAAATTGCTATGATATGTTACTTTTACACAGGTAACTCCTTTGAAAATTACCTCTATGGTGATTTCCTTCCCTGAATAACCTCCAGAATAAAAAACCTACAGTCTGAAGAAGGCTTAAGTTTTATCATTCTGTGCTCTAGCCACAAGACTATGCTGCAAGCTTTGCACATGTTTAAAATGCCACCCTGCAGCTGGGTTAAGTACATTTTATTACAAATAAAACCCTTCATTTGCTTTTTTTATTATCAGCTGTGTTTATTTTTCAAAATCATAAATGAAATGTGAGTGAATATGCTTATTTCATTATCTTGCATTTGTATAAGACTTTTTCGGAGTGCCTGCTTCTGATTGCTAAATGCTCAACTCAGCTTTAGTTTGGAAAGGGATGAATCACATTCAAATTTCATTTAGCTAATCAAGCTATGACCAACCATCAGCTTACTTCTTATATGTGGAACTGGAATAGTAACAGAACTAATAAACCCATGATACAGAACAATCTGTCCACTCAAATAATTGCTGATACAAAAATCAGTGCAGCTCAGGGAAGGCACACCATAGTTATGAAGTAAATGGAGGACTTGCATGTTCCCTTACATTCCATATTTTAATTTAATTCTGTTTAGATCAGAATTACAATTATACTGCATCCAACATTTCCCATTCTAGCAAGAAAGGATGCTCAGGTTATATTATTCATTCTATAATTCTAGCTTCTGTGAAGTTTCCAACTTTCTTCCATGTCTTTAAGTTGGAATATGGCAGGGTGAGAGATAGTTCTTAGGAAACTCCCTCAGACTACCTTAAAGGACTGGACACAGCTATCTCACCTGGCCATCTTTAAGATGCAGACCCACAAGGAATTATGGGTGAAGGGAGAAGTCGCTCAACAGAGATGGGTTAAACAGGCCTCAGGGAGCAAGCAGGAAGCTACTGTGTGAGAAAACCTGCTATGTGTGATGTTTCTGTGATACCTGAACTTTAAGATAAGCTGCATCATTTGTTTGTTTTTCTTTGTGCTTTGTTTTTCATTGCAAATAAATTGAACAAAAGGAAACAGCCAGAGTCTGCCCCCTTATTCCTTTTAGCTGCTTCCAAGCTGCTTTCACCCAAGTTACCACATTTTGTAGCAGACGTCTGATCCATCACCTAAGCTAGAAGCACAGGCAGGAAGCCATAGCAATAGAAAGGAAAAAAACCCCTACCTACAAAGTTTCCTCAGTTCGTCACTCAGCTGAAACTGCAACAGACTAAGGGGATAGCCCACATGTGCAGGCAGGGTTCAACCAGAGAGTCAGGGCCAGACAGGCCAGCATTTTTTTTTTTTACCTCTCCTCCCCCCCCCCCCCCCAGAGAGATACCCATTTGAAGGCAGCTTGATAAGCAGAAAAGGTGGAGGAAGTGATCCAGGTCCTTGCTACAGGGCAGCAGCAATTGCAGAACACCCTGCAAATTCAAATTGATCAGCAACAGGCACTGCGAGAAGAGATGATGCAAAAGCATGCAGTGCTAACACAGAAAGGACAAGCTATGCAAACTGCTGTAACCAATCCTCTTCCCTTGTCACTCACATTACTTAAGATGAATCCTGGAGAAGACTCCAATGGTGTCCTGAAAAACATTGAATGCTCAGCTCAACTGGCAGGTTTGCCAGCTGACAGGTCGGCTACCTATCTGGGAAATCTACTCACCAGGATTACTCAAGATACCTTCCAAAATGACAGTCTGGAATGGAGGGTCAAATATCAGGAAGTCAAAGCCGCCATTCTTGAGAGAACAGGACTTACCCAAGAGGCCTACCAACAGCAGTTTTGGCAGGGAGATCTTCATGTTGGGGAAAACCAAAGGAACCAATTCCATAGATTCTAGGATGTCACTTGGACGTGGCTGCACCCAGAAGGGAAGATCAGAAGGGATATAACCAAAGCAGTTCTGCTAGAACAGTTCCTAGACAGCTTGGAATGCCTTCTGCCAGCTCACAAAGCTTGCCAGCATAGGGGCAGTACCTCTCATACTCGTGCCCATAATTGAGACCCTTTTTGAAAGAGTGAACATGGAGCTTGTGTGGCCACTGGAGGGATCTACTTGTGAAAATAAGTGCATCTTTGTCATTCTGGACTATGCCACAAGAAATCTGGTGGCAGAACCCCCAAAAGTGGTGACCACCCTAATGGAAGTATTTTCATGACTTGGGCTGCCCAAGGAGATCCTGACAGTTCAGGGAACTCCATTTATGTCCAAGATAATGAAACAATGCTTCTCCTTGCTCAAGGTAAAAACTCTGTAAACCTTAGTGTATCACCCGCAGTCCGATGGCCTTGCCAAGTGCTTCAGTCAGATGCTCAAACAAATACTGAGGACATTTGTGAATGAAAATGGCAAGAACTGGGATGCATTGCTACCCTACATGCTGTTTATAATCCATGAAGTACACAGCTTGATGGAGTTTTCCCCTTTTGAGTTACTGTATGGGAGGAGACCGAGAACTTTGTTGACTATGTTCTCTGAGTGCAAGATTGCCTATATAAGGCTGGGGAGGTGATTCACTTATACCTAGAGAAGATTGAAGCTACCCAAGCCCAAGGTTACAATTGCCCCATGGTCCAAAAAGTATTCTAACCGGGCAACTGCATTTTTGTCCTCTCATCTTCAGAAACAAGCTGTTAGCTCATTTTAATAGAAAAAAACAGTGCCTGTGGTAATACAAGTATTGACTACTGAAATACCCTCTATCTTGGCCTTCACAACGATGTTCTTCCCCCTTTAGAATTAATACAAAACACTGCTGCATGCATTATGACAGGCACTTCTTGCAAAGAACATATATCTCCAATCTTACACTCACTACATTGGCCTCTGATCAAATACAGAATACAATACAAAATTCTATCCATCATTCACAACCTAATTCATAATGACTCCTCAACTTGGCTATGTACTCTACTTCATATTTATCAACCCAGCATTCAGCTCCACTCACTACATAAAAATTTCTTGGAGATACCATCTGTCCGGTTAGCTAGATTAGACATCACCAGATGACATGACTTCTCTGTACCAGTCCTTCACTTTGGAATGCACTCCCAGACCATCTAAGGCAAATAACATCACGCACAGACTTTTAAAAAATGTAAAGACATTCTTCTTTGCTATGGCCTTCAGCTCCCTCCTGACGCCTCAATAAGCATTACCCTGACTATTGTTCACAAATCAACATCTCTGGAGCCTCTCCTCCTTTTAAAATTTTCCCTTCCCACCTTATCCAAATCCTTATATTTTAGCTTTCTTCCCTGTTATTTGTTTTTACAGTTTTGATTTTATGTCATTTTTTATTATGTATATTTATTTGTAAACTGTTTTGCCTGACTTTTTAGTTGTAAAAGCGGTATATAATTAAATTAGCCCAGATAGATAAATGAAAGTAAACTCAAATCTGCATGTAAATATCCTGAAGAAGTGGGTTGCACAGGAGTGTGGACTGATACAAAAAGGAGGGTTTGGTCCAGAGGTTGGACCTGAAGTGCACCAAACCCAGATTCCTTTCGAAGAGCAGCTGCCCACTGCACAGATAGCTGACTGAAAGCAGCTGGTGGAGCAAAACAAGGAGATATTCTTCAATCTTCCAACTGATGCAGCATGATATCATTATACTTCCTGGAGCTGTGGTATGGCAATGACCATATCGGATTCCCAAAGCCAGGTGTCACATCATTCAGACCAAAATGAAGGAGATGCTCCAGCTTGGGGTTATTGAGAAGTCTATCAGTGATTGGTCTTCACCCATAGTGTTGATGCTGAAGCCATATCAAAGCATAAGGTTCTGCATTAACTTTAAAAAGGTGAACAAAGTCTCAAAACTCAATACATACCCAATGCCATTAGTGAATGAACTGATTGAGCATCTATGATCTGCCAAGTTCTTCTCTACCCTGGACCTGCTTCCCCTGCTATTGGCAGGTACCTCTCATGCCAATGGTGAAGGAGAAGACTGTGTCCTCGATGCCAGGTAGACTTTCCAATTCACCATCCTCCCCTTTGGACTCCATGGCATCCCTGCAATGTTTCAATGCTTGGTTGACTGCCTCCTCTGCCTATATCAAGGGTATGAAGCTGCTTGCTTGGATGACATTGTGGTATATAGCCAACATTGGAAGACACATCTGAGCTAAATGCAGGCCAAGCTAACCAATCTGAGGGAAGCAAGACTAACAGCTAACCCTAAGAAATGATTGCTAGGAGGACAAGAAGTCTAATATCTTGGCTACACCTTGGGGAAGGGCAAGGTCCATCTACAGACCAGGAAGATCGAGGCGATCTCCCAGGTGCTAGTCCCACAAGCAAAAGCATAATTGAGGGAATTCCTAGACCTCACAGAATATTACAGAAGCTTTATCCCTAATTACTTTGAGAAGGTGGAGACCCTCACAAGGCTATTGGTGAAGAAAGTACCAGAGAAAGACCAGTGGTCAGCAAAAACAGGGAAGGTCTTCCAGGCTCTGAAAGAGGTACTGTGCTCTGAACCAGCCCTGATCAGTCTGGACTTCACTGAACCCTTCATAGTGCATCAGATGCATCAGAAGTAGGCTTGGGCACAGACCAGTAGAAGGATGGCTAAGAACATTCTGTAGCGTATATTAGCTGGAGGTTGATGTCACAGGAGAGGCGTTTCTAGACAATTGAGGAGGAGGCATAGGCAGTCAAGTGGGCTTTAGAAGCATTGATAAGGAAGCAATTCACACTTGTAACGGACCACGAACTGCACCTATCAATGAATAGAAACAAGGACTCCAATGCGAGGGTGATGAGATGGTTCCTGGCCCTACAATCCATCAACTATAAAATATGACTTAGGGCAGACAGGGAAACATCAATGCAGATTTCCTGTCTAGAAAGGTGTCCCTAGTACAGACAGGCATTCACCCCGACAAGGCTGAGCTGAGGGGGAGGGATGTAAGGGAATCTGTAGGAAACTCCCTCAGATTATCTTAAGGGTATAAGTACAGCTGTCTCCAATCGGTCTTCCTTAAGATCCAGATGCCCAAGGAATCCTGAATGAAGGGAGGAACCCTTCACAAGAGTATAAGAACTCAAGGCCTAGAAGGGTTACATAGGTCCCAGAGTAGAGGCAGGAAGCTCCTACATGAGAAAACCTGCTATATGTCATGACTGTGTTACCTGTACTTTATGGTGAGCTGCATCATTTGTTTGTTTTGCTATGTGCTTTTCCTTTGAAAATTAATGTAAAGTATCCCCAGTCATTCCACTAACACAGGTGGTTAAAAATGTATCCCTTAAAACTTTTAAATTGTAATCATTAAGTAGTGAGAGAGATTTTCATTTGTTTGACATAATTTTCCATTTAGTGGCTGTTGACTATAATTAATATTGTGGGGATTTTTTTCCTATGAAGTTTCATAGATACTATTCTGTACTACTTACTTTTTGTTCTTCCAAATGATTGTATTAATAGTAATATATCTTCCTGACTTCACAGAACTTAATATGATCACTCTTTAAAAAGATCTTAACCTGTGTAGGTAAAGGTGAACCGGTAGATGTAGTGTATTTGGATTTTCAGAAGGTGTTTGACCAAGTTCCTTATGAAAGGCTTCTAGGAAATGTAAAAATCATGGGATAGGTGGCGATGCCCTTTCGTGGATTGCAAACTGGCTAAAAGACAGGAAACAGAGAGTAGGATTAAATGGGCAGTTTTATCGGTGGAGGAGAGTGGGCAGTGGAGTGCCTCAGGGATCTGTATTGGGACCCGTACTTTTCAATGTATTTATAAATGATCTGGAAAGAAACACGACGAGTGAGGTAATCAAATTTGCAGATGATACAAAATTGTTCAGAGTAGTTAAATCACAAGCAGATTGTGATAAATAGCAGGAAGACCTTGTGAAACTGGAAAATTGGACTTCCAAATGGCAGATGAAATTTAATGTGGATAAGGGCAAGGTGATGCATATAGGGAAAAATAACCCATGCTATAGTTACACAATGTTAGGTTCCATATTAGGAGCTACCACCCTAGAAAAAGATCTAGATGTCATAGTGGATAACACATTGAAATCATCGGTTCAGTGTGCAGCGGCAGTCAAAAAAGAAAACAGAATGTTGGGAATTATTAGAAAGGGAATGGTGAATAAAACAAAAAATGTCATAATGCCTCTATATCCCTCCATGTTGAGACCACACCTCAAATACTGTGTACAATTCTGGTCACCACATCTCAAAAAAGATATAATTGTGATGGAGAAGGTACAGAGAAGGGTGACCAAAATGATAAAGGTCATGGAACAGCTCCCCTATGAGGAAAGACTAAAGAGGTTAGGACTTTTCAGCTTGGAGAAGAGACGACTGAGAGGGGATATCATAGAGGTGTTTAAAATCATGAGAGGTCTAGAACAGGTAAATGTGAATTGGTTATTTACTCTTTCCGATAATAGAAAGACTAGGGGGCACGCCATGAAGTTAGCATGTGGCACGTTTAAAACTAATCGGAGAAAGTTCTTTTTCACTCAACGCACAATTAAACTCTGGAATTTGTTGCCAGAGGATGTGGTTAGTGAAGTTATTATAGCTGTGTTTAAAAATGGATTGGATAAGATCTTGAAGGAGAAGTCCATTGCTTGCTTTAAGTTGACTTAGAAAATAGCCACTGCTATTACTAGCAACAGTAGCATGGAAAAGTCTTAGTTTTTGGGTAATTGCCAGGTTCTTATGGCCTGGATTGGCCACTGTTGGAAACAGGATGCTGGGCTTGATGGGCCCTTGGTCTGACCTAATATGGCATGTTCTTATGTTTTTAGTACATGAGAATGATCTGTCATCAGTATCACTTTTGTGACAAGATTTTATTACATTCACTACTAGAAATTAATCTTGCTGCTGGGTGTAATTGTGGGTTTATTTTAAAATTTGCTTTTCAATTGAAATCAGAACATGACAATGGCCTCTCATCATTGTGGCTTTCCTATTAATTTATGATTTGTTTTATTAAGAAAAATGTTCCATATTCTATAGCTGAGTATAGTCTCTCTTCCTTTTGTTGATTTTCCAATGTTGCATTAGTTCTCTCTTCCATCTGAAACCTTTCCCACATTCAGGTCCCTCCTGTGCATATTTTCTGTTGTGATTGTATTTCTTCCTTCTGATTGAGGTTTTGGATAAAGTCCATATATGTATATTGTCTGTTTTCAATATCAAATCTCTGCTGTGATATAAGTTATATCATCCCTGGGGAATACTTACACATACAATATGTACACATCTTTCTGTGGTTGTATGATTTCTCTGCTCTTCCCTTGTATGTGTAATTTTACTGGTACTTTGGTTATATACAGAAAAATTCTCAGCTGAATATCCTTCTGAATTTATTTGCTTCTTTTCTGAGATTGTGTCAGAACAGGAGGAAGTATCCTCTTTGTGTCATTCTAGTAACATCTTGTTCCCTTCTAGATTATTACTGAGCTCCCACTGATATGTCCTTCTCTTACATTTTCTTGGAGCATATATTTCTAAAGTTTGGAGAGTGGAATGGGATAAACACAAGAGATTTATAGTGGCTAAAGGACAGAGATGAAAGAAAGGGGAAACATATTAATTGAGGTAATCTGCTCAGAGTGGCAGTTACTACCATAGGGGCAGATTTTCAAAGCCCTAAGCACACCCGGCCTATTTTCAAAAGGCCCGGCGGAGTGCATATAGCCCTGGGATGCGTGTAAATCCCAGGGCTTGAAAAAAGGGGCAGGGTGTGGGTGGGCTGGGCAGTCTGGGGGTGGCACGGGGCCGGAGCCTCCATGCACAGCGATGGCTGGCCCGCGCAACTTGCACCTGCCCAAGTCAGGCATAACTGGGTAAGATACATTTTTTAGGGGGGATTTAGCTTAGGGCTGGGGGGGGGGGGCGGGAGAGTTAGGGGAAGGGAAGGTGGGGTGGGGGGTAGGGAAAGGAGGAAGGCAGCATGGCTCGGTGCGTGCAAGGTGCACAATTGTGCACCCCCTTGCACGCTCCGACCCCTGAGTTTATAACATGCGTGTGGCTGCGTGTGCAAGTTATAAAATTGGGCGTACATTTGTGCATGCTTGGTTGCGCACACAAATGTACGCCGCACACATATGTTTTAAAATCTGCCCCATTATGACTACAAATGTAATTTATGTAAACTTAGGGGCAGATTTTCAAAGGGTTACGTGCACCGGGCCTATTTTCAAAAGGCCCAGAGGCAAGCATAAAGCCCCAGGACACGTGTAAGTCCCAGGGCTTACAAAAAGGGGCAGGGTGTGGGTGGTCTGCGGCGGGGTGGGGACGTGGCCAGAGGCCTTCATACGGCCACTGTGCCGGGGGATCGTGTGCTGGCACTCGGCCGGTGCATGCAAATTATGCCTGCCTCTGGCAGGCATAACTTGTGAGATAAATGTACGGGGGGGTTTCGGGCTGGGGGCGGGACAGGTAGGGGAAGAGAGGGGAAGGTAGGGGGGAAAGGAAACGTCCCTCCAAGGCCGCTCCGATTTCGGAGCGGCCTTGGAGGGATCGGGGTAAGCCAGCTGGTCTCCCGGAGGGTTCGGCACGCTCAAGGGGGTAGATTTTCAAATAGCGCGAATTGGCCTACTTTTGCTGGCGCATCAGGCACCAGCAAAAGTAAGCTGGATTTTAGTAGATACGCGCGGAGCCGCGCGTATCTGCTAAAAACCTGGATCGGCGCGCGCAAGGCTATTGATTTTGTATAGCCGGCGCGTGCCGAGCCGCGCAGCCTACCCCCGTTCCCTCCGAGGCCGCTCCGAAATCGGAGCGAACTTCCTTTTGCCCTCCCCTCACCTTCCCCTCCCTTCCCCTACCTAACCCACCCACCCGGCCCTGTCTAAGCCCCCCCTTACCTTTGTCGGGGGATTTACGCCTCCCAGAGGGAGGCGTAAATCCCCGCGCGCCAGCGGGTCTCTTGCGTGCCGGGACGCGACTGTGGGCGAGTACGGAGGGCGCGGCCACGCCCCCGGACCGCCCCGGGCCATAGCCACGCCCCCGTACCCGCCCCCAAAACGCTGCCGACACGCCCCCTAAACGCAGTGACGACCGGGCCCGCCCCGACACGCCCCCCTCGGAGAACCCCGGGACTTACGCGAGTCCCGGGGCTCTGCGCGCGCCGGTAGGCCTATGTAAAATAGGCTCACCGGCGCGCAGGGCCCTGCTCGCCTAAATCCGCCCAAATCCGGGCGGATTTAGGCGAGCAGGGCTCGGAAAATCCGCCCCAAGGTGAATTAGTGTGCACCCCCTTGCACGCGCCGACCCCTGATTTCATAACATGCATGCGGCTGCATTCGCATATTATAAAATCGGGCATACATTTGTGTGTGCCAGGTAACGCGGACAAATATACGCCGCGCACGTACCTTTTAAAATCTGCCCCTTAATGTTTATCTTGACTCTGCAGAATGTTAGCCTTTTCAAAACTAGCAAGCTTTTAGATTTTTTTTTATATATATGCTGTATGCATGCTACCACTGATTGTAGATAAATATTTATCAGCCATATCAGCCAAATTACACAGGTGGCTTTAGTTTTAGCATAGAGATGTTATGGGGCAGATTTTCAAAGACCTACACGCTCTTGGCCTATTTTCAAAAGGCCCGGTAGCGCACGTAAAGCCCCGGGACGCGTGTGTGTCCCGGGGCTTTTCTGAGGGGGTGGGATGGGGGCAGGATAGATGGTCTGGGCATGGCAGGGAAGTTCTGGGGGTGTGGTTGGGGAGGTATGGGCGCATGGCTGGGCGGTCTGGGAGGCATGACTGAGGACTCCGGCACAGGGGGATTGTGCGCCGGTAGTTGGCCAGCGCTCATCTTCCAAAACAAAGGTGTCAGTGATCTACAGTGCAATGAGAGGAAGGCAGTTTGCCACAGTCCTGTGGCTTGGAGAAAATTCTGTGGCAGTTGCTGCTAGAGCAGAATCTTGCTAAAATGGGGGCCTTGCCTTATCTATGTATAGCATTTTATGCAAGAGTGTTACATTTTACAGCTCGCTGGCAGGCCTGCAGGCTGCAGCACTCATGCCCGATGCTGCATGACACAAGCAGACCCCAGATCATAGGGATGTGCAGCAGGGACGGATTCGTCCCATTCGGTATTCGTATTCATCGGAACCCAAATCCGTTGCATCTGTTCTTGGGGGACCCCATCCGTTCATTAGTTACATATGTATTTGTTTCCCAAAAAAAACAAAAAACATCCCAACCCTTTAAATGTAATTAACTTCAACCCCCCACCCTCCTGACCCCTCCCTCCCAAGACTTGCCAAAAGTCCCTGGTGGTCCAGCGGGGGTCCTGGAGCGA
Source organism: Rhinatrema bivittatum (assembly GCF_901001135.1). Taxonomy (NCBI): domain Eukaryota; kingdom Metazoa; phylum Chordata; class Amphibia; order Gymnophiona; family Rhinatrematidae; genus Rhinatrema; species Rhinatrema bivittatum. The sequence continues at coordinate 168,014,357 of NC_042620.1, forward strand.
TCTCCTGCACTCGGGCCATCGGCTGCCAGTATTCAAAATGGCGCAGATATCTTTTGCCCTTACTATGTCACAGGGGCTGACCAATGGCACCGGTAGACCCTGGCTCCTGCATTCCTGATCCTGTGCCTGACTCATGTCTCAAGCCTAGCCTGCCTTGTCTTAACCATCCCTCGCCCCTCTGCCTACCTTGTAGTGTCAGTCCTTCTTCCAGTCTCCTAAGCCTGCCCTTGGACTGATTTCTGAATCTGACCCTAGCCCGGACTTTGAACACTCTTGCCTGCTGCCTGCGACTGATCCTTGCCTTGACATTGACACTTCTAGCTTGCTGCCTACCTCTGACCCTAGCCTTGCCCTGGACCTTTGCATAAGCCACTACCATAGATACTCTCACTTAAGACCTGCTGGTTCCCAGAACCCAAGAGCTCAACCCAAGGGGAAAAGGGTTGGTGTAGGTGAAGCTCCTGAACTATCGCTTCCTTGCATGGCTCTGGCAGCTGTTGGTGAGGGCCTTTGAGGCTGACCCCATAGGCTGAGTCAACCTTACCACAACAAGGGTCCACAAATCTTAAAATAAGCTGCTATATGAAAAAATACAGTATATTGGAAATGTGCTTATTACAATATGCATACTTTCAAATTGCATAAAAATAAATCTTTTCAGGCTCACATTATTGCTACCTATAGCTGTATTGATGTATAACTTACTTATTATACACTCTTACTGAGCTGAGTTAGAAAAAGTACTCTTTTAGTATAAGTATGAACTGCATTATTAGCCAACTGGAAACATACTTTTTGAACCCATATAATGCAAATTTGTTTAGTTTAAAGAAATTGTGTTGAAATATTTCAGCAATTCAGCAATCATAAGCATAAATACATAACATAACACAAACAAAAAAACAATTTGCCATGGTATCACAAACTGCTACTACACACTCTACCTCTCATTTGGCATCTTTAGGTAAGATATTACATAATAATGGGCAACAAATCCTACAATCATTATACAACTGGTGGCAACACTTCTATATGAACAGACTTCCAGCATTGCAGGTTTCAAATTAACCACTTCTATCTTGTACTTACAAACTTATTTTGATTATTTATTTATTTATTTATTTATTTACTTTTAATTTTTATATACCGACATTCTTGTATAATATACAGATCATACCGGTTTACATTAAAACAGGAGATGCAGGAAAAAAAGTTACCCTGATATAGCTGGAAGTTCAGCAGACTCAGTCCTGCCAGCTCTTTAAGGTAGAAGAGCACAGCCAATGATTGTTTTTTTTTTTGCCAAGCCATTCAAGTTTATATAATGTAGAGTTGAGACCTGAAAAAAAGGAATCTGGTAAAATATCAGGAAAAATCAAAATTTTAGATAGAATACTCAGTTTGATGGTGGCTAAAGGATTAAAGATAGATAATATAGTGAATACCGACTCTCCAAATTCCAAGATATGTAAACACCCAAGACTCTTATAGCTTTAAATTAGCATTCTGTAGCAGATTTCCCATTTCAGGGGAAATTTGCTTCCTGTCTCCCCATCACAAAAGCAATCTCATCCCTATGGGCCAACTAGGGGACCATATCTTTAAGCATATTAGCCAAAAACTTTGCTAGAATTTGAAATAATTATTCAACAGTGACATGGGCCTGTAAGAAGCGCATTGACTAGGGTCTTTACCTTCTTTGGGTATTACTATAACATTCACTAATAACATCGATCTGGAAAATTAAAATAGAGCATGTTCCATAGAACTCATCCCAAGCCCATCTTCTCCTGGGTTTTTTTTCCTTTATAGACCATTCCACTTCTTGAGAAGAAATGTTCATCTTTAATACCTCAATGTCTGCCTTATTCATCTTTTTGAGTGGAACGTACTGCACAAATTCCTTTAAGCCTTCTCTCAATTTCATTTTTCTTTTCTCATTTGCTTTGCAAAATGAACATTTAAGGGAAATTAAATTGCCTCTGGCAACTGCTTTTGCTGTATCCAAAATTATGTGCCTGGCCATGCCTGAAGTGACATTCTGGTGAAAAAAAAGGTCTTTTAATCTCCCTCTAACAATTTAATTGCATTGTGAAAGTCTTTTAGAATAGATGGGTCTAAAAACCCAGGTTTTTGACACCTGGGTATGTTATCTAAGTGACATTCAGTTTTCACTGGCACATGATCAGACCAAATTATATTTCTTATCTGGGACTCTATGACAGCAGATAACCATTGCTAACACCCCCAAAAAAGTGTCAATTTGTGAATAAGAATAATGGGCGGCAGAATAAAATGTATATTCTCCATCATCTATATGCATGTATCTCCAAAGATTGCTTAATTCATATTCATCCATGTGACATTTAAAGATATCACCTTCATTTCTCAAAGCCTGATTGATTTTACTAGTCATAATCTGAGTCTATGAGCAGGTTGAAATCCTCTCCCAGTAGAAAGTACCCCCTACTAAAAACTAAAAGCTCTGCAAGCAAATCTGACAGAAAGCTTATTTGGTTCACTTTAGAGGTGTAAATTATTCTGAATGCTATCATCTGGTTAAATGAATTGTTCTTCATCAGTACAAATTTTCCATATGGTTCCCTTGTACCTTTATCTGGTTGGAAAAGGATTCTTTTTAGAGAGAAGAATCTCCACCCTTATTTTTTTTCCTGGTGAAAGAAGCCCAAAATGAAGCCCCAATGTGTCTGCTGTGTATTTTATATTCTTGCCATTTAAAAAAAATGTATAAAGGAAATATCTGCTTTTAATCCAATTAATTCCTTATAGAGCAGTAATCTTTTCCCAGGAGAACATAAGAATATAAGAACATGCCATATTGGGTCAGACCAAGCTGTCGCTCCTTGTGACCGTGGGCAAGTCACTTTACCCTCCATTGCCTCAGGTACAATAACTTAGATTGTAAGCCCTCTGAGGATAGAGAAGTACCTGAATGTAAACCAGTGTGATATCTCAATTGAGATCAGATGTCGGTATATATAAAAAAAATAAATAAATAAATATTAGCCCAGCATCCTGTTTCCAACAGTGGCCAATCCAGGCCACAAGAACCTGGAAAGTACCAAAACCTAAGTCTATTTCATGTTACCGTTGCTAGCAATAGCAGTGGCTATTTTCTAAGTCATCTTAATTAATAGCAGTTAATGGACTGCTCCTACAAGAACTTATCCAATCCTTTTTTAAACATAGCTATACTAACTGAACTAACCACGTCCTCTGGCAAAAAATTCCAGAGTTTAATTGTGCGTTGAGTGAAGAAGAACATTCTCCGATTAGTTTTAAATGTGCCACATGCTAACTTCATGGAGTGCCCCCTAGTCTTTCTATTATCTGAAAGACTAAATAACTGATTAACATGTACCCATTCTAGACCTCTCATGATTTTAAACACCTCTATCATATCCCCCCTCAGCCGACTCTTCTCCAAGCAGAAAAGTCCTAACCTCTTTAGTCTTTCCTCATAGGGGAGCTGTTCCATTCCCTTCATCATTTTGGTCGCCCTTCTCTGTATCTTCTCCATCGCAATTATATCTTTTTTGAGATGCGGTGACCAGAATTGTACACAGTATTCAAGGTGGGGGTCTCACCATGGAGCGATACAGAGGCATTTCCCTATATGCATCACCTTGCACTTATCCACATTAAATTTCATCTGCCATTTGGATGCCCAATTTTCCAGTCTCACAAGGTCTTCCTGCAATTTATCACAATCTGCTTGTGATTTAACTACTCTGAACAATTTTATATCATCTGCAAATTTGATTACCTCGCTCGTTGTATTTCTTTCCAGATCATTTATAAATATATTGAAAAGTAAGGGTCCCAATACAGATCCCTGAGGCACTCCACTGCCCACTCCCTTCCACTGAGAAAATTGTCCATTTAATCCTACTCTCTGTTTCCTGACTTTTAGCCAGTTTGTAATCCACGAAAGGATATCGCCACCTATACCATGACATTTTACTTTTCCTAGAAGCCTCTCATGAGGAACTTTATGAAACGCCTTCTGAAAATCCAAGTACACTACATCTACCAGTTCACCTTTATCCACCTGTTTATTAACTCCTTCAAAAAATATGCATCATTAGTATCCTTTGAAGATACCTCTCTCTGAACCATGCTCTGCTGAACGACTGTCGACTTTTCCCTTTGTTCTAGTTTAAAAACTGCTGTATCTCCTTTTTAAAAGTTAGCACCAGCAGTCTGGTTCCACCCTGGTTAAGGTGGAGCCCATCCCTTCGGAAGAGATTCCCCCTTCCCCAAAAGGTTCCCCAGTTCCTAACAAAACTGAATCCCTCTTCTTTGCACCATCGTCTCATCCACGCATTGAGACTCCGGAGCTCTGCCTGCCTCTGGGGACCTGCGCGTGGAACAGGGAGCATTTCAGAGAATGCTACCCTGGAGGTTCTGGATTTAAGCTTTCTACCTAAGAACCTAAATTTGGCTTCCAGAACCTCCCTCCCACATTTTCCTATGTCGATGGTGCCCACATGTACCACGACAGCCGGCTCCTCCCCAGCACTGTCTAAAATCTTATCTAGGTGATGCGTGAAATCCTCCACCTTTGCACCAGGTAGGCATGTTACCAGGTGATCCTCACGCCCACCAGCCACCCAGCTGTCTACATTCCTAATAATCGAATCACCAACTATGACGGCTGACCTAACCATTCCTTCCTGGGCAGTAGGCCTTGGGGAGATATCCTCGGTGTGAAAGGACAATGCATCACCTGGAGAGCACGTCCTTGCTACAGGATCCTTTCCTGCTGGATCAGGTTGATGCTCTCCAATCATGAGTCCTTCTTCCTCCAAGGCAGCACTAGGACTGCCAGTCTGAAGTTGGGAGTTGGCTACTATGTCCCTGAAGGTCTCATCTATATACCTCTCTGTCTGCCTCAGCTCCTCCAGATCTGCCACTCTAGCCTCCAGAGATTGGACTTGTTCTCTGAGAGCCAGGAACCCTTTGCATCTCATACACATGTACAATTTCTCACAGGCAGGTAAAAAAATCATACATGTGACACTTGATGCTAAAGACTGGGAAGCCCCCCTCTTGCTGCTGGACTGCTGCCTTCATCTCAAATTTGTTCAGTTCCTACTTAATATCTTTATGGGTCCATACTCAGAGGTATTTAGCGGGAAAGCTCACAAGTTATCTGCCTAAATGCCAACTTTTGAATATTTTGGGCACTTATTGTTGCAACCGTCCTTGCCCGACAACTGCACTACTCCTACCTCTCTCCTGTTGCTCCTCCTCTTGCTGTTAATGGACATCTGGCTGCCACGGCATCTGTCTGCCGTCCTCTCCGGCGTCCCCGGACCGGCTTGGGTGCTGCCTCCCGCCATGCTCCATCTGTACCTTCGGATGGGCATGCCGCACAGCCCTTGGTCTTATTTCCTACTTGGCGCGAACCTCAGGGGTGTCCCCCTGTGATGACGTCACGCTGCCCGGATATTTAAAGCCTACACTGTTTGCTAGCCTTTGAGTTAGCAAGGGGAATCTTACGGATGGGATTCACTCTCTGTACCCAGCTACTCTGCCTCCAATCTTCATTGGACTCTTTATGCTAATGGGGTACCCGCTCCTCGGGGGCCTCACTTGCTTTTCAGGTCGCTGTCAGGAAACCGGTACTTGCTCCTCGAGGGCCCATGTTCCCTGACTCGCTGCCTGCTCCTACCTTCTCTTCTGCCTGGAAGAATCTGCTATCTTCAACACTAGTGAGTACTACCATCTCCACCTCAGCACTTTCCCTGGAACCAGGTACTCGCTCCTCGAGGGTCTGCCTCCGTTCCAGCCCTGGTACCATCTCCTACGTGGAACTGCTGTGTGAGTACATCTCCTACAAGCCTCTCAGCACTCAGGGATCAGGCACTCGCTCCCCGAGGGCCTGTTCTTCCTTTCCTGGAGTTCTCCATACTGGGGCTTGTTCATATTCCACTGTACTCATTATTCTCAGTTCTTTCCACCAGAGCACTACTACCAGAAGAGTCGCTGTTCCAGCGCCTGAGGGATACTAGCCCAGCCGGGCTACTTCAACTACTCATCACTGCCACCTCTGGTGGCTACACAATATTGTCTAAATAAAGATCAATCTCTCTGTGTTTGTGTGTCCTCAGCTGAGCCCGACCTATGGCCCCTCACAGGACTGCCCCCCGTAGACGTGGTCAGCTGCCACAGTGTCCAAGGGACCACCCAAACCTCACTAATTATAACACTTATCCAGCTAAGCATTTCTGGCTGGAGTTAGATTAGCTAGATAAGTTATCTGGATAACTCTGACTGTACCATAGAACAGTCCTAAAGTTAACCAGAGAAACTTATCTGGCTATTTTTAAAATAGCTGACTATATTCAATAGTATAAATGCACCACTAAATATCCTTCCAAAGTTAGCCAGATAAGTTTATCCAGCTCTTTGCAATCCAGCAAGTGACTGAATATAGACTTATAGTTATTCAGAGGAGGCTACAGTTTGGGAAGCAATCAGGAGTACAAAGGAAATCAAATACTGGCTGATTCCACATAAACAAAATGCTTTATTTATAGGCAAAAAACAAATACACAGCACAAAAGCCACTTACCTCAGCAGTTCCTTGGTTACAAATACTGTCAAACATATATAGTTCTGGCGTATGTTGGCTTCCTGTCTTCTCCCTGGTGCCTTTCTACCCTTCTGGGCCCTGCCTTCTTATACTAGGCTGACGGGATCCTCCCTGGGCCCAGAATCCCTTGTTAGGTTGGGTCTTAAGGAGCACCGGGTCAGAGGGCTGTGGCTGGTCCCTAAAGGTGTTCTCAGGAAGTTGCTTATATTCTCACTCACAGACCTCTTAATATTTAGTGTCATACATAATTTATTACTGTTAATACCCATAACTACAAGAAGACATATACAAGTGCGGGTTTCCTCCCAACATCCTTGAACAAGGTGGCCATTACAATTAGATACCAATAATGTTGAGATTTTTATTTAGAATACATTTTTCCAATTAATCTTTATCATCACAAGGTTTTCCATTACTATGAATATGAGTATGAGTAGAACCCCCTCCACTAACAACCTCCCAAAAGTCCTTGGATAAGCCCCATAAAGCATCTACCCCTTATGTATGAACCATTCTTAAGCCATAATCTTCCACACATCCAATTCTTCTCCAAACCAATAGTCATATCTTACTTAACCTGAAAATTTAACCAACAGCACAACTCTCCTCTGCCCAGAAACTACCACCTACCACATCCCTACCACTACCACCTACCACATCCCTACCACTGCGACCTATCACAACTCTCGTCTATCCAGAGACTACCACCTACCACATCCCTTCCTCCTTCCTCCCTCATCCTCCCTCCAACTCTGACACAAAAAACAGTTTCAAAAAAGGCAGTATAAGAAATTCTCCCCTCCTAGATACTAAATTCTTATTTTGTATCTAATCGCTAGGCCCAGTATAACCAAGAGGACCACAACAAACAGGACTATGCCAACACCCCAGGAACCACAACCAGGTACTTTCTACCTATTACCCAAAATACACAAACTGGGGAACACTGTTTTCCCCATTGTCTCCAGCATTATCACCCTCATAGTAGGAATATACGGCTACATGGACTCCATCCTCAGGCTCTATGCCACCAGCACTCTCAGCTACCTTCATGACAACCATAGATTTTCTGTGAAAACTCCACTTGGCTACCTCCCAGCCAACACCATTCTGGCAATCATAGATGTTGAATTCCTTTACACCAACATTCCTCACAAAGACGAATTACAAGCCATTATGAATATCATCCCAATAGAAATTGTGGAATATAAGATGTTGTCTAAATAAATAAATCTCACTGTGCTATCCAAATCTCTAAGGGAGGATTACGTATGAGGTGGTAGTCATTCTATTAAACAATAAAAGCAGTGTAACTGATGCACCTCCAACATCAAAGGGAATAAATAAGAAATTAAATTAGTGACCTCATTCTGGGCATTATCGTAAAAGCCATTCGTATATGTAAACTCTGCCGTTCTTTATAATCATAGGTCAAAACTGATTTTTATGATTTTTAAATATGCTTTCTTAGTGATATACAATACTATGCATTGGCTTAGAACTTTTTCATAGGTTGAATATTGCATATGAGCACTAAAATTAAGGAACATTTCTTTTGAACAGTGAAAAAGTTCTAAGCCATTGCAGAGTATTGTATATCACTAAGAAAGCATATTTGAAAATCATAAAAATCTGACCTATGTTTATAAAGAATGGTAGAGTTTATATATGCAAATGGAAATTACGATGACACCCAGTATGAGGTCACTCTAATTTAATTTCTTATTTATTCCCTTTCATGTTGGAGGTGCGTCAGTTACACTGCTTTTGTTGGCTAAATAAATAAATAAATGTCATATTTTACTGTTTTATGATTTATGTATCTTATTTTTGTTATGTATGTTTCACTGTAATATGCATTGAGCAATATATGAAAATTAAATGCATAGAAATAAAATTAAGAAATAAAAACAAAAATATGTATTTAAGGTAATAAGTTTTTATTGGTCAACTTAGTACATTTCTTGATTAGCTTTCAAGAGCCAGTACTCTCTTCTTCGGGTCAGAATTCAAATGAACAAAAGGTGATATTACAGAGAAATATACAGTGTGGCTGTCTTCAGTGAATCATAAAAGGCATTCAGTGATAGAGTGAGGGAGATTTCATGGGTGATCAGAAAGTGAAAGGCAATATAATTTAATGTGATAGAAAACTTAGGTATTTATTCAATTCTTTTTTTGTCAGTTCCAAAAGTCATGTATTTCTTAATTTGGAACTGACAAAAAAAGATTCAATAAAGGCCTAGGTTTTCCATCACATTTTGAGACATAAAATAATACTGTCTATCACCTTCTGATCACCCATCATACCCTCTCACCCCTTCCATTCCACCCCTTCCTCTTCATCTTATTATTGAAATGCCTTTTATGATTTACAGCCACACTGCTTTATATTTCCTAATAATGTCACCTTTTGCTCAGTTGAATTCTGACCTGAAAAAGAGAGTATTAGCTCTCAAAAGCTAGTCAAGACATGTATTGTTAGTCCATAAAAAGCTATCACAATAAGAAAAAAATATGTATGTATATTGTCAATGTAGTTTATGGAGAATTCCCTGTTTCAGTATGCTTTGCTGTTAATTGCTTAACAAAATAAAACAATATTTATCATTTTCACATTTATTAAATTTTAAAATTTATAGCTGTAATGGACCAAAGAACCCCAGCAATACCAAGAAGTTTTAGCTAATATACATATACATATATATTGTGTGTGTGTATATATGTATGTGTATATATATATAATATGACATACACACACTAATATATATGCTCTAGAGAGCATTAAATATCAATTTTTATAGAAGAAGATTAAAAAGCACCAGTTCCAGCAACAGATCCCTGGGGCATTACAGTATTTACCATCCTACATTGAAAGAACTGAGAGAACTCTGTTACCAGTCTTTTAACTAGTTCAGAATCCACAACAATGGCATAGCCATGGGTGGGCCTGAGTGGGCCATGGCTCACATACTTAGGGTTCAGGCTCACACAATCAGGTGTCATACAAGAAGAGGAGGCCTGCAGGATGGCCATCATGGTTTTTATTTATTTAAATCTTTTTTTTATTTAAATCTTTTTCTATACCGTCGTTAAGGTGGGTACCATCACAACGGTTTACAGTAAGGCCTTGGAGGGAACGGGGAAAGCCATCAGGGTTCCCTTTGGGCTCGGCGTGCACAAGTGTGCACACCCTTGCGTGCACCGACACCGGATTTTATAACATGCATATGGCAGCGCGCGCATGTTATAAAATCGGGTGTACATTTGTGCATGCCAAGTAGCATGCACAAATGTGCCCCGCGCGTGTAGGATTTTAAATTGGCCCCACAATGCATTACAGTAATCTTGTTTTGAAATTACTAAGGATTGTATAATGTTATGAAAATCATTAGAGGTCAAAAATGCTTTTAGACTATGCAATACTCATAATTTAATAAAAGCACTTGTTGCTATAGTTTTTATCTACTCTTTTAATGACATGTCAGGCTCAAGATGTAGTCCTTGAATCCTTATTACTAGCAAAATGTTAAATGTTCAGTTTTCATATTAGAAAAATGTAGAGAAATCGTCTGAGGGAAACTACTTAATATTATAAAACAGAAAGGCAAACCGTCAATAATATAGGAGAACCAAGATTAAATACATGATTGAAAAACACACCTTATGCATTCGGTAAACAGTAGTTTAGTGTCTGATTTTAGGAGGAACATGTAGCGTAAACCATACTCACCATCATTTGATCATAGATTACCAATTAATGTTTTACTTTTTTCAACAAATTTGTGACTGTGGAAACCATGAATTTTAAAAATAACCAAACTTGGGACTTATCATAATTTCGCTTGAGTCGATAGAGTAAAGGAAAACCTCCAAACAACTTCTGCTTTTAATATCTTCATGATTTCCCCCGAAAAAGATCCAGTGGGGTAAATGGGATCTCAAGTTTCAATACAGGGAAGACTGTCAGTACATATTCCAAATACCAGCCCAGAGGAGCAACACACCCTGTGTTTCAACTCTTTCTCATGGGCTCCTGGTCTCCACTGGAATTCTACAAAAAAGAATACATTAGCTGCATCAATATTCACTCAATAAAATACAAAATATATGCTTACTTTCAGTGTTTACATGGCAGGGAGAAAAAATGGAGAGCTCCACAGCTCAAGTTCCTATGTTGCAAAATGACACATGCTTGCATTAAACTCTCTTTAAATATTTAACTGTGAAATAAACTAATCATATTATAGAAATTAGTGACATGGTCAATAGCAGAACACCATGCAGGGGGGATAACAACCAATCCTCAGTTGTCTATTACACATGTGAATACCAATCTATGGTTTCATTCATGCCCATCAGAAACACTGTGTCCAATTGAAAGACCCATTATTGTTCCTTAAAATTCAGTTGAGTGAACAAGTCACCTTCTTAACTTGATAGAATCATGGAATCAATTACTGTCCAAAGAAAATTGTCAAATTTATGATGAAATAATAAAAAGTGCTTGACAATTAGTGCAACCTCTTTTTGGTAATCTGTCAGAAAATATTTTATTAATTTGTGTTTATTGATCAATAGGCCATAAGAGAAACAAAAGCATTGGTTCCCACATGCTTCTTTTTTTTTTTTTTTTTTTTAACTCAGCACTGCTCAAAAAAGCCTCTGCTGGATACATTCCAGCACCCCCTTTCAGACCTTGAAAAGAGCTGCTTTGAAGCTAATTCCTTATCTATAGTGGAAGAGGACTGTTCAAGGTTTGAATTTTATGGCCTTATGCAGCCTCAACCATTTGGTTTCTCAGGCATGTAAAAGTCCAATTCCTTTAATTAAATGTACCTGGAGTTTCCTCGGATAAATATTATTTTAAATGGTAATTTTAAAAGGCATTACATGTGTAAATATAGCATACCATGATAACAATTTTAAAAAGCCATTTATGCATGTAAAGTGCACTTGCACCTGTTTATCCTATGGGCAATTCAATGGCATATATTGTAGCAATTTTCAAAAAAACACTTACATGGATAAAGTGAATTTACCACATGTAAAACCCAATTTTATCCAAGTAAATGCTTTTAAAATCAGGCCCTTTATGTATTAAATTAAGTGAATAGCCTCTGTGTATGTAGGTGTGATTGTGCCTGAGAGGCAGGACTTTGCAGATAGACCATATTGTCTTTGCTCAGTCACCTCCCTCTGATCATGGTGCCACCTGGTGGACACAGATAGGTATGACATTGTGACTGACACAAGTCTCATCTATCTACTATAATTTTTTTTGTTTTTCTTTTAATCTTTTATTTCTGTGCATTCAAGTGCACTAACACAACAGCCAAACTATTTTACCCACATTTAGAGGGTAAGTTTATAACAACCTGCTTTAGTGCAATAGCAAGAAGTGAGTTAACAACACAATCAAAATTTCTCAATCGAATATGACTTTTGATTGTGGAATTGTGTGTATTAAGGCTTGACCCTTGATGATGACTATCCAGCAAACATTAATAAAATCATCAAATGACAGTTTAAAGAAATGCGACAGTGATATTAGTGTACATTTCTAAATAAACAGAAAAGAATTAAATTTAATATCACAAATAATATTACTGGAAAAATGTATTATATTTAACAAATTATACAAAATTGAATACAAACAGGTCTCAACCAATATATAGATTATATACATTACATATCATCATATTTTATTTATTTATTTATCTATTTATTTATTAAAAAAATTTATTTTCAAATTTTTCCACAATTACAATGTAATCTGCAATTAAGAACATGGTACATATTTCCAACATAAGTTTTTTCAAGTATATAATTCAAAATCCATATATTACAATTTGAATATCTGTACCTAAATATAAGAAAAACAGGGAACAAAGGAAACTGATGAGCGATTAAAAAGAATTCTTTAAAGTTTTGAAAGAAATTGGTAGGAAAACACACCTAACGTCCCTTATGCTGATTCATCCCTTGGGGTACTATGCGAGTGGCCAGTCAGAAAATCCCTGAGCTGCTCCGGTTCAAAGAAAATGTAATTATTATTCATAAATCGGACACAACATTTACTTGGGTATTTCAAAACAAAACGGGAACCCATCCTGAGTACCCTATCTTTCATTACAAGAAAAAGTTTTCTACGATCTGATGGTAACATCAAGCTAGGTGGAGAGAACATTGCCCAAATCTCATCTTGGAGTGAGTTTCCTCACTCCGAAGGCCAGCAAATCTTCACAAGAGACCACTGTTCTGTTTGTAGGTGTCACGTAGAATGTCAAAGTGGCCCCTACCCCCCTACACTGTTACCTAAACCCCACCTCGAGTTACTAGGTGGGCCTACCATAGGGATACAAATACCTACCTATGGGCCATGACATTATGGCCAGTCTCTCTCTCTCTCTCTCTCTCTCTCTCTCTCTCACCCCAAGGCTCTGAACCTGTCAATTCAGCTGAAATTGGACTTCCAGGAGACATCACAAATGGCAATGAAACCTTACATCACAGCAGCTAACACAATCCAAAGAGTTGGTGTTATGGCTGTGCAATAGCTCTTCACAGACAGGCTAACTCCACCTATTTTTGGAATTTGCATCGCACCATACAAAATGGTGCTATCGCATGCGGTAAACAAATTTTCGCATGTGATAAGCCCTTAACGCATGCGAAAATGCCTTATCGCATTTTAATAAATGACCCCCTTAGAATTAAAAGTCATAATCAATGAATTATTTTATCATAGTCTGATTTTTCACTTCCAGTGTAGTAGCTGTTAAGGTTTTTAAAGTAGCTTCAATTGCCTTCAAGGCAGACCACACAGTACCTAAGGAAATTTGTTCAGGTTGACCAAAAAAATACTCACAGAGCCAGGGTCTGACTGCTCTACTTTCGCATCTCCAAGGGCTCCTGGCAACTTTTTTCTCAACGTTGTCATCTCCTCGGGTCTCCCCTGGCTCTCCTCTCCATGGGAGTCAGGGCTCCGAACAGACCAGCCATCTCCTTGCTGTGGGATTCCTCCCTCCTCCTCCTTGCACTTGGTCTCCAGCCGGACCAACTCTCCTTGAGCCTGATGATGTTGGCTTTTGGTCTCCGCTGTTCTCGGGGACGCTGCTGGCTGTGCGGGATGTGCTGACTTAATTGGCTTGCCTGGGCTCAGAGTCACTTCCAGGGTGAGAGGGGACTGCGTTTGCTCCACAGCAGTCCTCTCAGTGACCAGCCTCTCCAGCGTTCGGGGTGTTTCATCAGAGAAGAAGCCCTCAATTTGCTGCTGCAAAGGGTCAGTATCAGGTTCACCTGACAAGGGTAAGTTATAGATGTTTTAGGAAAAGGACGACGAGACCTTCTCTCCTCCGCATCCTACCAGGCGGCCATCTTGCCCCCCCATATATCGTCATATTTTAAATTGTATTGACACATCTTGAATACATTTGCATTTTACATCTGTCAACAGAATTTAAATTCATATGCATCACATGTACACTCATTCATGCATAGTATTCACACATATACCACTAAAAGTAACCAACTATTATTATCAAGGAGATGAAGAACAACTACCCTTCCCTTTTTGTCCTGAAGAATAATTCACACCTATGGGATTCCCCTCTGTACCGGTAGATGGAGGCGGAGAACTCTTTTATGTTTCTTTATCCCTATTGCTGCTATTTCTTCTGGGATAGCCATGAGGTTCTCCAGTAGTTCTCTGCCTCCAGCAAGGTAGTGGTAGACTGGGATAGCTGGGCACTAAAAAAAAAAAACAGAGAAAGGGACAAATAGGGATGGAACCATAGGATAGAGACTCTGAGAAGTTCCCCCTCCTCTCGAGTTCACATCCTGGGTAAATCCCTCAAAAAAAAAAAAAAAAAAGAAGGAAGTCATGATCTGCATAGGGCAGTTCTGGGAAGGGGAGTTGCATGCTCATTGAGAGTGGACAGTATTTTTCGATGTTGGGACACACTTGTCTTTTCTTCTCCTCTGACTGCTTGGAGCATGACCGAGAGAGGCCAGAAATACGCCCAATGCAGTGCCAGGAGACAGAGCTCCATTGTGGGCTCTTTCAGCCCCCACTGAGATAGCTTGCAATCTATGGGAGGTAAGCAGTGGGAGGGAGGAGAGGAGGGGAGGGGTGGGTCACAGACCGATGCGTGGCTGACCCCAGCTCAGAGGGAGCCACGAGAGCAAGCAGAGTGGGCAGAGAACCCAACTTGGGGGGATGTGACTGAAATGTAGTCAGACCCAAGTTGGGGGGGGGGGGAGGATCCCTGTAATGAGGAAGAAAGGAGGTGCAAGGCAGTAATCAGAATTTTCCTCCGAATTTATAATATTGATGAAGGCCATCGGGAAGGCTTAGAGAGAACCTATGGGTTCATTTCCCCTAAAGGGTTGCAGCATTTTTCAGATTCGAAGAAACTAAGGACAGAGTAAGCCCCTCATCCCCACCCCATCCCTGCCCTGAGGGCTTTGAAAGTGATTCAGGAGCTTTTGAACCCCCAGCTGATTCTCCTATGGATGGAGAGGGGGAGGGGAGAGATGTAACAGTAAGGATGTTTAGGAAAGACATGTTAAGCCTCTTGATAGTCAAAGTGATGCAAGGATTAAAACTATAGGAGAAAGGCAAGGAGGAGGAAAAGGAACTATAAGGGGATCCAATCCTCAGAGGTATCAGGAAATGGTAAAATGTTTTCTTCTCTACCCAGCCATAAAATAAATGATTGAGGGAGAATGGGTAGCACCAGACTCAGCTTTGAAATCTAAATTCCTAATGATCACAGTATACTCCCTACAAATGAGGGAGGTGGAAAGTTGGTTTAAGGTTCCGAAAATAGATGCCCAGGACAAGCAGTGTCAAAAAAACCAACTATTCTGGTGGAAGGGGGTGCAGCTTTGAGAGATTCTCAAATAGGAAGGTAGAAGTTTTCTCAAAAAAAGCATTTGAAACAGCTAGCCTGTCCTTATAGGCAGTAGTGTGTGGGAGCTAGGTAGGTAGAGCACTAGTCAAATGGCTACAGCAGCTCCAGAAAGAAGTACTAGATGTGGATGAAAGCACAGGGGAGAACATGGCCAGAATAGAGTCAGGGACAGCTTTTCTGGCAGATGCATTTTATGACTAAATTAGATCCCCGTCCTAACAAATGACATTGGTAGTAGTGTCAAGGAGATTCTTATGGCTCAGGCATTGGGTTGCAAATGTACCTTGAAAGGTAAGGCTGAGCGCCCTGCCCTCTAAAGGGTGTATCCTGTTTGGAGAGGGTCTAGACACTTTAATGAAGGGCTGTGCAGACACAAAACCTCAGAGACTCCCAGAGGATAGGACCAGAGGAACATCGAGGTCATTTAGGGTGAAGACCAAGGAATTTAGTTGGTTTGGGCAGATGAAGGTGCCAGACAATCAAGGATTTAAAACTCAGCAGAGTTAGCTATTTCAAGCTGTGCAGGGTTGGTCAGAAATAAGACCCCCCCCCCCCCCAAGAACTCCTGGGGGATTTAAGGGGATGAAGTGATGGTCAAGCAACCCACTCCGAGTTCCCTCCAGTAGGCAACATTAAAAACCTGACACTGAAGGCAGTTTTTCTAGTGATGATATGGTCAGCAAGGAGCATTTCGGAAACGCAAGCCCTACTTGTCCAACCACAAGGACAGAATAGTCATTCATCCTGTACTGTCCTTCTTGCCTAAGGTAATGTTAGAGTTTCATTCAAACAAGAAATTGTTTTACCAGCTCTGAAAGAGGCGACAGGAGGAGAGCGACTGGGGGGGGGGGGGGATATCACCCGCTAGATTTCCAAAGGGTGCTGCTTCATTACTTAAGGGTCACCAATAAGTTCAAGAAGATGAACAGGATATTTGTCCTGCTGGAAGGCCAAGGACTAAGAATTAAGGAAGCAATAGTAGCAGCATATATTGGGCAAGGAAAGCAGGCCCCAAGGGTTTTGTATGCGTACTCAGTGGGCAGCGAACAGGGCAGCAATACCTCAGGATATTTGCAGAATAGCAGGTATTAGAAGCCACATGGGTCAGTTCTCACCCAAACTAGTACTGCTCAGGCACATCCCTCAGGTGTGGACTAGACTGTAGGATGAAAAGGGAAGGTGAAATTTGTACTTACCAGATAATTTCCTTTCCTTTAGTCCTAGCAGACTAGATCAAGTTTTTCCCACCCCCTCCAAAGAAAAAAAAAGAAGTGGGTGGTACTAACAAAAGGGCAGATCACCAGCCTGATGGGCTAGGGGCAAGAGTCTACTGGAGATCCACCTGGCTATCCCAGAACATATAATAGCAATAGCATAAAGAAACAAGAGAGTTCTCTTTCCACCTCCCGGTACATGGGGAACACCGCAGATATAGACTAGTCTGTTAGGGCTAAAGGAAAGGAAATAATCTGATAAGTACAAATTTCACCCTCCACCATTTCATATATCAACCCATATACATGGAGACCACAAGTATAACCTCTATTTTCATTGTCTCATGTGTACTAGTGTACATTTACCTACATATATAAAGAAATATATATATATATATATATATATATATATATATATATATATATATATATATATATATATATATTTATTTATTGGAATTGTAGACATTGTATTATGATGAATGCTCAGACTAGATCCAAAACACTGGATTTGGGTATGTTAAATAGTTGTCCCAGATTTAATTTGTCTTTGAATGTTAAGTGACTATGATCATATAATTAGAACTGAAGATACCAAAAAAACTCCTTACGTTATTGGAATTTTCTTGAAGATGGTTCTGAGTGCTGTAAATTATGATCTAAATTTATCATTTTGCTATAAAATTTGTGAAAAATAGTTCCTTTGATTTAAAAAAAAAAAAAAAAAAAGGGGGGGGGGCGAGGTTAGGGTAATTTTCCTGATACCGCATTGCTATTTTACTGCAATGTGCATTTCACTTATTGCACCTGTGATATTTTTATATCACAATCTGAGAAGTGCCCATATAGACTTTTAGCACATTTTAGGCTAAGAGAGAGACTGTTTATAAGGCTCTCATATAAGTAAACTAGTATCTCGGGGTAAGTTTTTGATGGTGTGCTAGGTAGAGAGTGCATCAAGCTAGGTCGAGAATACATTGTTCAAATCTCAACTTTTTATATCTTTCCTCCCTCCAAATCACATAAAATATTTACTGATGGTAACTGTGCTGTTCCTGCCACTGACTGTGCATGTAAAACTGCCCCCCAAAACTGAGCCTACCACCAAAAGTTCAGAACGCCCCCTCTTACAGTGGTATAAAAAGTTGACTAATATATATGCTTCCCTAGAGGCTCTCTCTCTCCCCCACCCTTGAAACAGGATTTGCAATATCCGGTTCGGCCATAATGCCAGGAATAATGTGCCATTCTTTCCGGAGTTAAATCCTGTGATAGCGTGTGTTATGTTATTGCATGCAATGTTAAGTGCCCCTCATTTTCGTTTACTCCGCCCAAACTCCTCCTACTTGACTACATTTTAAACATTTGCATACGCATCTTGTGATGCGTTATTTATCGCATGCATTATGGTATTATCATGGGCGTTAGGGCCCTATCGCCCATGATAAGGCTTTAATGCAATTTGAAAAATGACCCCCTATGTTTTTACAGTATCTGCCTTATTGTTTGGTCCAAGTTGTTGCTGGTTGAAGGACTTAGAAACAGCAGCCAGGATTATATTTATTACAAAAAGTGAATTTGTTTTTCTGTCACTAGTAGTGATAGGAACCTGAAAAAGCAATAGATCTGTGCTTTCCATTATTATTAGGGACCTTTGTTTTCAGTTTTTGTTTAATTTTCCAGTGACGTTATCAATATTTATTATAACAAAGAAAAATGGGAGAAAATCAGTTGAAAATTATCAATGTTTCCACTGATTTTCTCACATTTTTGTTCATTTATTTCTCTGAGTGTTTAATAGATTTTCCTTTTGAAAGATAGCAAAGGGATACTGTTTCACAGAGTCAGTTTTGTGTTATATTACCTTGAGGATGACCTCATTGGCAATGGGATTGTACAGGGACAGGTAGGCCAATTGCCTTTTTTAAAATTTCTGTTTAAATGAAACTTGGTATTTCAGTGTATAGCCTGACCCAGACCTTTCTATGATAATGAGCTGATGAGTAGTAGCAAAAAGCACAAATAATATTATTTATTGCAACTCTGCACTAAACAGCAGATATAGCTTCGAGGTCACCCAGCTCAAGCTTTTCATAGACTTTCAATACTCCTGACAGCCAGTAACCAATATTATTGATGACAAAAAATGTTTCTTCTGAAAACAACTAACATTCTCAGCCCAGCTAAGGGAATGAAAGGGAAGTGCAAGTTATTTGGAGGGTAATTTTCAAACTAAATAGATGTTTACCAGCATAAAAAGCCTGATGGAAAATTGTTCCTCCTCCCAACCCAATGCAGGTAAAATTATGTGTTATTTAGGGAGAACATTTCAAAAAGTCTCCTTTTTCTTTGCTGCTTTTAAATTTTTCTATGGCCTTTACTTGGCTGTTTGAAAATTGCTCTCCCTCAATGTGGATAAGCAAATAAATATAGAAACATGACATCAGAAAAAGACCACGTGGCCTATCTAGTCTGTCCTTCCACACCAACTATTCAGGTTAACCATCCCTGCCACCACCTCAGTTACCTATTAGGGATGTGAATCGTGTCCTCGATTGTCTTAACGATCGATTTCGGCTGGGAGGGGGAGGGAATCGTATTGTTGCCGTTTGGGGGGGAAAAATCGTGAAAAATCTAAAAATCGCAAAACCGGCACATTAAAACCCCCTAAAACCCACCCCCGACCCTTTAAATTAAATCCCCCACCCTCCTGAACCCCCCCCAAATGAGTTACATAACCTGCGGGTCCAGCGGCGGTCCGGAACGGCAGCGGTCTGGAACGGGCTCCTGCTCCTGAATCTTGTTGTCTTCAGCCGGCGCCATTTTCCAAAATGGCGCCGAAAAATGGCGGCGGCCATAGACGAACACGATTGGACGGCAGGAGGTCCTTCCGGACCCCCGCTGGACTTTTGGCAAGTCTCGTGGGGGTCAGGAGGCCCCCCACAAGCTGGCCAAAAGTTCCTGGAGGTCCAGCGGGGGTCAGGGAGCGATTTCCCGCCGCGAATCGTTTTCGTACGGAAAATGGCGCCGGCAGGAGATCGACTGCAGGAGGTCGTTCAGCGAGGGTTCCGGCGCCTCGCTGAACAACCTCCTGCAGTCGATCTCCTGCCGGCGCCATTTTCCGTACGAAAACGATTCGCGGCGGGAAATCGCTCCCTGACCCCCGCTGGACCTCCAGGAACTTTTGGCCAGCTTGTGGGGGGCCTCCTGACCCCCACGAGACTTGCCAAAAGTCCAGCGGGGGTCCGGAAGGACCTCCTGCCGTCCAATCGTGTTCGTCTATGGCCGCCGCCATTTTTCGGCGCCATTTTGGAAAATGGCGCCGGCTGAAGACAACAAGATTCAGGAGCAGGAGCCCGTTCCGGACCGCTGCCGTTCCGGACCGCCGCTGGACCCGCAGGTTATTTAACTCATTTGGGGGGGGTTCGGGAGGGTGGGGGATTTAATTTAAAGGGTCGGGGGTGGGTTTTAGGGGTTTTAGTGTGCCGGCTCACGATTCTAACGATTTATAACGATAAATCGTTAGAATCTCTATTGTATTGTGTTCCATAACGGTTTAAGACGATATTAAAATTATCGGACGATAATTTTAATCGTCCTAAAACGATTCACATCCCTATTACCTATGATGGTAACTTTGATACCGGCATGGGTACAAATGTGCATGTGTTTGTCGGCTTGCGGCAAGGATGGGGCCATTTTATACCATGCACGTATCTACGTGCATGGTATAAAATAGGCTGAACATGCATATATGTGTGCACAGTTTTATATGGATGCACGCATGTGAATTCAATGCGCCTCTACATTATAAATGTGGCAATTTTATAAGGGACACATGTTGATGCCATTGCTAGTTTCCCAGTTCGTTCCCAGTTTGCCCAGTTAAGGGACAGGACTTCCAAACCCCCAAGGTTCTTAGCCTCCCTTTCCCCCTATTAGACCCAACCCTTAAAATCCCACTGACTAGTCTAGTTTTTTTTATTTTATTACTTACACACCATCCATAGCAGTGGTAAAGTTATGTGGCAGAGGATCCCAGTGCTTGCTTGTGTATGTAAATACACCCACATTTCATGTTAAACTCCAGGAGTGACTATGTCCTGCCCTTGCCCCACCTAGACCACACCCACAACCTTTTTGGGCTTTCTCACTTGTGCGCGTACCAGAAGAAAAGCACATACATGGGCAGCTTTTAAATTCATCGGTGCGTGCTGGCCAAACATACTTGTATATTTCCCAGTTTTGGCACGTGCCAGGCTTTTAAAATTCTCCTATATGTGTATATCCCATTCTTTTTTTAATTCAGCTACTATCCTTCACTCCAATACATTAGTAAGCTGTGCCTCTGTAAAGAAGTATTTCCTTAGCTTAGTCCTGAGTCTGCCCCCTCTCACCCTCATCCTATGACCTTTTGTTCCTGAGCCTCCTTTACATTGAAAGAGGTTCGACTTCTGTGCATGGAAAACTTAGAGGATTTAAATGTCCCTGTTAAATCTCCTCATCCTGTTTTTCTTCTAGGATATATTAATTCTGACTAAAAAGCCCACTACTCATAACAATGAGTGAACCTATTTTAATTCAACCCTCATTTATTGTAGGGGTTTAAGTAACTTTTGGAATAAAGGTAGGGGGGGTTTAGATAGGGCAAGGAGGGCCGGGATCAGGAGGGTCCCCCAAGATTTGCCAAAAGCCCCTGGTGGTCCAGCGGGGGTCCGGGAGCGATCTCCTGCACTCGGGCCATCGGCTGCCAGTAATCAAAATGGCGCCGATAGCCTTTGCCCTTACTATGTCACAGGGGCTACTGGTGCCATTGGTCAGCCCCTGTCACATGGTAGGAGCACAAGATGGCATGGGCCATCCAGTGCTCCTACCATGTGACAGGGTCAGGCCAATGGCTCAGATACCCTGTCACATGATAAGGGCAAAGGGCCATCGGCGCCATTTTGATTAGTGGCAGCCGACGGCCCGGGAGCGGGAGATCGCTCCAGGGACCCCCACTGGACCACCAGGTACCTGTAAAAAGTTTTTTGGGGGATCGGGAGGGTGGGGGAAGCTAAGGTATTAGTTTTAAAGGGTCGGGTGGGTTTTTTGTTTATTGGCTCGGGTACAGCCGATAAACAAAACCGCGATCGGGCCCGATGAAAAAAACAACACGTGAATCGGAACCGGAATCCAAACCAATTCCGGTTCTGATTCACATCTCTAGTAAATACTTCTAATGCAAGAAAACTTATACTTTCTCTACAGATTTTATAAATTTTCAAAGAGGTACGTGCGTAGGATACGCGCGTACCCCCCGAAAACCTACCCCAAACCCCCCCCTGCGCGTGCCGAGCCTATTTTGCATAGGCTCAGCGGTGTGCGCAAGCCCCGGGACATGCGTAAGTCCCGGGGCTTGCATGGAGAGGCGTGCCGGGGGGGGCAAGGCGGGGGGCGTGGCAGTCATGACGCGGCATTTCGGGGGCGTGGCGTGGGTGACACGACATTTCGGGGGGCGCCATGGGCGTGGTTTCGGCCCGGGGGCATTCCAGGGGCGTGGCCATGCCCTCCGGAACAGCCCCCGGGTTGGGTGTTGGTGCGCCAGCAGCCCGCTGGCACGTGCAGATTTACATCTGCCTCCGGCAGGCGTAAATCCGGCGATAAAGGTAGGGGGGGGTTTAGATAGGGCCGGGGGGTGGGTTAGGTAGGGGAAGGGAGGGGAAGGTGAGGGGAGGGTGAAAGAAAGTTCCCTCGGAGGCCGCTCCGATTTCGGAGCGGCCTCCGAGGGAATGGAGGCAGGCTGCGTGGCTCGGCACGCACAGGCTGCCCAAAATTGGCAGCCTTGCGTGCGCCGATCCCAGATTTTAATGGATACGCACGGCTACGCGCGTATCTATTGAAATCCCGCGTACTCTTGTTCGCGCCTGGTGCGCAAACAAAAGTACGCGTTCGCGCTAAATTATAAAATCTACCCCTGTGAGTATCGCATCGGTTTACATAAAACATGAACTTGGCATAGTAGCGCTTTACAGGGAACTAGTCATATAAACATGTAACTTGCAAAAGAATAAATGCAAGCACAGAAACTTAGCTTAAAGCGATTAACGTGAGCTTGGCTTACAGTATTTACAGAGGATTTATACAAAGATCAGCTTGTAAGGGGTAGGTAGATGAAGCAAATATCAGGTTGAACAAGGGGGGAGTACGGGGGAGAGAAGGAGAGGGAGGGGGGTGAGAGCTAGAGAGCGGTTCAGGGAAGTATTTAGCCAGTGTCAGTATATGCCTGTCTAAACAGCCAGGTTTTAAGTTTCTGCTTGAATTTCTTTTTTATATATGTTTTATGTGCTAAAAAAGAATATGTATACAGACCTCACGCGTCACCTAGATAGGATTATAGACAGTGCTGGGGAAGAGCCAGCTGTCATGGTACATGTGGACACCAATAACATAGGAAAATGTTGGAGAGAGGTTCTGGAAACCAAATTTAGGATTCTAACTAGAAAGCTGAAATCCAAAATCCTCCAGGGTGACATTTTCTGAAATGCTTCCTATTCTATGTGCAGGTCCCCAGAGGCAGGCAGAGCTCCAGAGTTTCAATACGTAGATGAGACAATAGTGCAGGGAAGAGGGATTCAGTATTGTAAGCAACTAGGGAAACATTTGGGGAAGAGGGAGACTTTGCCAAAAGGATGGGCTCTACCTTAACCAGATTGGAACCAAGCTCTATCTCCTTTTAAAAAGGAGATAGAGCAGCTTTTAAACTAGAACAAGGGGGAAAGCTCTTAGGAAAGATAAGGCCATTGCAGAAAAACTTTTAAAAATATATCTGAAGCAAGAAACCTGTGAGGGAGTCGTTTAGACTGTTAGATGACTGATTGGTTAAAGGGGCTCTTAGGGGAAGATAAGGCCATTGCAGAAAGATTAAATTAATTCTTTGTTTCTGTGCTTACTAATGAGGATTTTGGGGAGATACCAGTTCCAGAGATGGTTTTCAAGGGTGATGAGTCAGATGAACTGAACCAGATCACTGTGAAACCTGGAAGATGTAATAGGCCAGATTGAAAAAATAGAGTAGCAAATCACCTGGACCAGATGGTTCTGAAGGAACTAAAAAATGAAATTTCAGATCTATTAGTTAAAATTTCATATCTATTAGTTAAAATCTATTAGTTAAAAAAGGGTTCCAGGGGTAACTGAAGAAACTATAGACCAGTGAGCCTGACTTCAGTGCTGGGAAAAATAGTGGAAACTATTCTAAAGATCAAAATCGTAGAACATATAGGAAGACATGCTTTAATGGAACATAGTCAACATGCCTCACAAATCTGGTTCTTTTTTTTTTTTTGGAAGAGGTTAATAAACATGTGAACTGGTAGATGTAGTGTATTTGGATTTTCAGAAAGTGTTTGACAAAGTCCCTCATGAGAAGCTTCTAATAAAACTAAAAAGTCATGCGATAGAGGCGATGTCATTTTGTGGATTACAAACTGGTTAAAAGACAGGAAATAGAGAGTAGAATTAAATGGTCAATTTTCTCAGTGGAAAAGGGTAAACATTGGAATGCCTCAGGGATCTGTACTTGGACCGGTGCTTTTCAATATATTTTTAAATAATCTGGAAAAGAATACGACGAGTGAGGTTATCAAGTTTGCAGATGATACAAAATTATTCATAGTAGTTAAGACCTTGCAGAGACTGGAAGATTGGGCATCCAAATGCAGATGAAATTTAATGTGGACAAGTGCAAGGTGTTGCATATAGGGAAAAACAACCCTTGCTGTAGTTCCACGATGTTAGGTTCTATATTAGGAGTTTCCACCCAGGAAAAAGATGTGGGCATCATAGTGGATAATACTTTGAAATCATCAGCTCAGTGTGCATCAACAGTCAAAAAAGCAAACAGAATGTTAGGAATTATTAGGAAGGGAATTGTTAATAGAATGGAAAATGTCATAATGCCTCTATATCTCTCCATAGTGAGACCACAATTTGAATACTGTGTGCAATTCTGGTCGCAGCATCTCAAAAAAGATATAGTTGCGATGGAGGAAGTACAGAGAAGGGCGACCAAAATGATAAAGTGGTGAACAGCTCCCCTATGAGGAAAGGCTGAAGAGGTTAGGGCTCTTCAGTTTGGAGAAGAGATGGCTGAGGAGGGATATGATAGAGGTCTTTAAAATCATGAGAGGTCTAGAACGAGTAGATGTGAATCGGTTATTTTCACTTTTGGATAATAGAAGGACTAGGCAATCTATGAAGTTAGCAAGTAGCAAATTGAAGACTAATCAGAGAAATTGCTTTTTCATTTAATGCACAGTTAAGCTCTGGAATTTGTTGCCAGATTTGGTTAGTGCAGTTAGTGTAGCTGGGTTTAAAAATGGTTTGGATAAGTTCTTGGAGGAGAAGTCCATTAACTGCTATTAATCAAGTTGACTTAGGGAATGGCCTCTGCTATTACCAGCATCAGTAGCATGGGATCTTCTTAGTGTTTGGGAACTTGGAAGGTTCTTGTGGCCTGGTTTGGCATCTGTTGGAAACAGGATGCTGGGCTTGATGGATTCTTGGTCTGACCAACACGGCAATTTCTTATGTCTATATGTTCATAATAACCCCAATTTAAATGCGGAAGCAGGTATATTATAAATATGTGCATATATCCTTTTGAAAACACTTGTGCATGTATTTTCAATCTCCAGTTCATTGATAACTCTATCAGTTTACCCAGTCCATCTCCTATTCTCCTAGACCCTCTAGCACTTTACCCTGAATCCCCACCAGTTCATCCAGATCTCCCACCCAAAAACTATACACAGTAGAGAAGACTGATTTCATTTGCAAGAACTGATTAGCAGGTGTAACAGTGTTCACAAAAATGTGGTAATGAATATGCATATATCTTTTTCATAATAGCAATTACCGCATATACTTGTGAAATCTGCTTCAGAATGCCTATAGCCTGCCTCTTTTATTCCCTGGTAAATGTACATGAAAATTATAAAAAACATGTGAATGCTAGATGTTTATAAAATAGCAGTATGCAGCTATGCACATGCTATATATACATATGCACATTTATGCTATTTTTACCTGTGAAGCTCCTTTGAACATTTAATCCTAAGTGAAAGAAACCTGACTGGACACTAGTTATAAATATACTATAGTATGTCTTCAAAGAAATATGAAATTCACCTTCCATACCCAGCAACAGAAGCAATCTGTGATGTGCTTTTCCCCCCTGTCCTTTTGACAGTATTAAAGCATATCTAGCCTACTCTTGAGTTCATACTTTTTGTCTGAATACTATTCATATCGTACTCTCGCCAGAAAGCTTTAAATGGCTGATACTTGATTCAATAAAAGCTTGTTTAGATTCATAAAGAATCAGATAAATGGGTTTGATATTTCATATATCTGTTTGCTCATTCATGAATGAAATTTGCATTGAACAAACACTAAGCAGCAGTACCAACATAAACATTTTTTTAAAAGATAATTCAGTTAATAGTTAAAACAAGCAATTTAAAGAATATCCATGTTTTATTCTGATATTTATTTCATTATTCAGTAGAATTGAATGGGCATGGCTATAATAAAAGGAGTTATAAGAAATAAAGATGTAAAAGTATAAAAAATAAACAATATTAAAATTACAGGAAAGGAGACCTATAAATGTGATTAAAATAAGAGGCAATGATGCGAAGAAATACTTTTTTAATATTTTAAAAAATAAATAATTTTCTATTTTAATATAAAGCTTGCATTTTATATCAGAATGTAAGCACAAGTCATTCACAGAATCACCATGCAAACCTAAAACATTGCAGATAGGCCCTGAATGAGCCAGGTCTGTGTTTTCTAAATTTCAATACAAACCACTCCTCCAGCTACAGTACAGCTATTTATGTCATTTGTTAGACAATACTTCTACAGAGGCTATAATTTAAAAACTGCAGATGTCTGTGGAAAGTCCTGGCCTGGCTGCAAGAAATTCACATGTGAATACAGCTGTTTCAAGTTCTTCCATCCTGGCAATGTTTTGGTTAACTATTACCACTGCACATAGTGTACCACCTGTGAGTTAATCCAACACGTTAACCTATAACATTACCACTAAAAGCTTTGGGGCAGATTTTCAAAGGCTAAGCGTGTAACCTGAGAAAATTTGCCCCTGCGTGCGCTGAGCCTATTTTGCATAGGCTCGGTGGCGCACGCAAGCCCTGGGACGCGCGTATGTCCCGGGGCTTGCAAAAAGGGGCTGTCCAGGGGCAGGGTCGAGTGCTCCTGCACATCGGCCTGTGCCAGGGACAAAGGTGGGGGGGAGGATTTAGTTAGGGCTAGGGGGTGGGTTAGATAGGGGAAGGGAGGGGAAGGTGGGGGGGGGTGGAGAAAACGTTCCCTCCCAGGCCACTCCGATTTCGGAGCGGCCTGGGAGGGAATGGGGAAAGCCATCTGGGCTCCCCTTGGGCTTTGCGGGTGCAAGGTGCACATGTGTGCACCCCTTGCACGTGCCGACCCTGGATTTTATAACATGCGTGTGGTAGCACGTGCATGTTATAAAATCGGGCATAGATTTGTTCATGCCGGGTTGCACAAACAAATCTATGCCCGCGCATAAGTTTTAAAATCTGACCCAATGTGCTGAAATCAACTGAATGGAAAAATTGTTTCTCTCATCCTTAAATTTTGACTAATCTCAGGGCTTTAAAGACCTTTTCATGCAATGGATATGAATATCCATTTTTGTAATCTATATTCTGTTTCTTATCGAGAAAGTCATTGGATTCAAGGTTTTCAAATCTTGTGGGGTTTTTTGTAGTATGAACTAGGGATGTGCAGAGGGATGCCATACATTGCATTCGTGATTCATATTCGTCGGGGGGCAGATACGTTGCATTCGGCAAGAGGGCCCCTAATACGTTCATATGTTTATTCTTATTCATTTCCCTCTAAAATTAAATTAACTACAACCCTCACCCTCCTGACCCCCCCAAGACTTACTAAAACTCCCTGGTGGTCCATAGTAAGGGCAAAGGCTATCGGCACCATTTTGATTACTGGCAGCCGATGGCCCGAGTGCAGGAGATTGCTCCTGGACCCCCGCTGGACCACCAGGGACTTTTGGCAAGTCTTGGGGGACCCTCCTGGCCCCCACAAGACTTGCCAAAAGTCCAGCGGGGGTCCGGGAGCGACCTCATGCACTCAGGCCATTGGTTTGCCAGTAATCAAAATGGCGCCAATAGCCTTTGCCCTTACTATGTCACAGGGGCTACCGGTGCCATTGATCAGCCCCTGTCATATGGTAGGAGCACAAGATGGTGCCGATGGCCATGTGACAGGGGCTGATCAATGGCACCGGTAGCCCCTGTGACATAGTAGGTCAAAGGCTATCGGCGCCATTTTTTATACCGGCACCGAGGGTGTGAGTG
The DNA here is from genome assembly GCF_901001135.1 of Rhinatrema bivittatum. Lineage (NCBI taxonomy): Eukaryota > Metazoa > Chordata > Amphibia > Gymnophiona > Rhinatrematidae > Rhinatrema > Rhinatrema bivittatum. The sequence goes on from NC_042620.1 coordinate 168,042,519, forward strand.
CAGAAGATGGCTCCTGGCCCCCCCGCTGGACCACCAGGGAGGTTTGGTAAGTCTTGGGGGGGTCAGGAGGGTGGGGGGTTTGTTTAAATTGGGTCCTTTAGGTGGCCGAATAATTCGGCGAGATTCGTTGTATTCGTGGTGAATCGCGATACGTTTCGCTACCCCACGAATACAATGAATATGGTCCTATACGTTGCGGAGTGCCAATTCGTAGGGAACGAATGCACACCCCTAGTATGAATTTAGTGACAGCATTATAATATATGGTATTTATATGCTCTATGATATGTTTTGAATTTGTTGTTCATAAGTATAGAAGATTTCTTTTGACACTGAAATTCTTCCTTTATTATAATCTTTTATCACCTACTTGATGGCTTGGACCGTGTACCTAGCTTATTGCCTAGTAACACCCCATGTTGCTACTGTAGACATAATTCCAATGTCAGAAACAGTAGATTGTAACATCACTAAAAGAAGATTGATTGCAAAGAAGAGAAGGTTCTGCCTGTGACACAAAAGCAATCTTTAAAAACCAGGAGTATGGGAAATAATGCCATTAGACTTAGAATGTAATTATGTAATAAAAGAAGGAAACATGCAACCAAGCTAAAGTAAAAAAGGATCTGCTGCTCAGTCTTTAGAGCTGCTCTTTTTCTACATCTATAAAATCCTTACAGGTGAAATTTTAAAATGATACACACATAAAAATTTGCATATATGTGCATAAGTAGCAACTTACATAAATAGCAACTTACAAGTTGCTATTTTAAAAGATACTTGTATGTGTACATTCAATAACTTACTTGCATATTTTTATACCTGCTAATTATCTAGCGTAACTGACATTAAATATATTTATTGAGTAGTACTAACTTGATGGGAGGTTTGGGTGAACTGGGGGAGTTCAAACTGAAAAACAGTTTATCTAGTCCTCCAGGTGGACTAATTGGTAAACTGGTTAATTTCTGTTACATGTGCATGTTTTAAAATTGGATGATTTTTGTGCATAAATCGGGATTTACTTGAGTAAGTCCTACTTTATTTTCACATGTACAATATGGCAGTAATTTTCAAAAAGATGTTTATGCTTAAAACTGGGTTTTACATGTGTAAAAGTACTTTATCCATATAAGTGAGCTTTTAAAAATTGCTACAATATGTCACTGAATTGTCCATAGAATTTACCTGCATATGGAGGGTAATTTTCAAGAGGATACACGTGTAAATGTAACTACTATTGTAGCAATTTTCAAAATCCATTTACCTGCCTAAGGTGCACTTATGTGGGTAAATCCTAAGGATATTTACATGTGTAAAACCCAATTTTAAGTATGTAAATGTTTTTTTAAATCAGGCCCTACATGCACTTACATGGGTAAATGTTTGAAAATTGCTACAACAGTATGTTACATGTATATGCATAACTTCTTTGAAAATGTATCTGTAAATGTACATATATTTTTAAAATAGGTGGCAAAGTGTGTGCATTCAATGCATTTGATTTTTATAGTTTCAATACATTGCATACATTTGCACATAAGCCTATATATGTGTATATGTTGCAGGCAAATATATGCATATTTAATAAGGTGCATGTTATAAAATACTTGCATAGATCTGCTTACAGCCATATACACGTGTATATGCCGCCGTGCACATTTATTTGAAAGTTATCCTTCCTATGTTTATTTTATTAAAAAATATATATACAAAACAATTTCCCACAGAGAAAATCCTTTATTTATCAGACCTGTAACTGGAGCAAGAAGGTTGCCTTTAAAGGGAGAAAATTTAATTACACTGTATTGCAGCACTGATATTTTGCTACCTTTAGCCAATTTTCAAAGAGAAACTACATTGCTATTTGTACAGTTCCAGTGAAAATGCAATTTTACACATGTTGTTTTCTCCCCTGAACCAATCATGGCCCCAGGGATGCCTACTTTAAAAGAAGAAAAAGATAGCTCTGTTCTGAAAGTATGCAGCTATATTTAGCAATTTTCACGCTCTGGGATCTAAGTGCCTAACTTCCAGATTAAACACCTAGATTTCTTGGCAAATTGTCTTCTGCATTCTAAAGATCTCCATCGCTGAAAATGAGACACTGGTATTGAGATGTACTCTGCTAGCAGTGAGAGTTGAACTTAAACATTCATTGTAAGACACAAAATGTTATGTTTATAGTTGTTAGTTTGCCTGAGTGAGATAGGAACTCTAGCAAAAGAGAGACACAAAAAGAGGGTTTAGCTAAAATGATGGTAACAGAAAATATTAGGGATGTGATTCATTGAATCTGAATGAGAAAAATTAGACAAATGATTTGATTTTCAGTTTATTGCAGCCAAACCAAAATAATGTGGCACCCAAAAGTAAGACTATAAGATAAGATATGCCATGCTGTGCCAGACCAATATCCGTAGTGAGCCTTGATTTCTGTTTCTGACAGTGTCCACTTTGAGTCACAAGCACCCAACAGTTCCAAAAAAGTAGATCTATTTCTTGTTGCACAGATAGATTTGGGAAAGGCAATTGTTTCTGGACTTTTCCTCCAGGAACTTCTCCAAACCATTTTTAAACTTATCTATGCAATTTACCTTGACCACATCCTCCAGTAACAAATTCCATAGTTTGATTTTGCATTGATTGAAAAAATACAATTTTTCCAATTTGTTTTAAATCTGCTACTTGTTAGCTTCTTACAATTAGAGATGTGTTTCGGGTGCCCGATCGTTTTAGCTTTCGGATTAGAGTTCCCGCGGATCAGCGTTTTTTTTTTTCATGAAAAATTGATTTTCAGCTTAGTGCGCGCTAACGGAGTTTTTGTTAGTACGCGCTAACTCCCGTTAGTGCACGCTAACCAGAAAACCAATTTTCCCTGAAAATTCGGGGAAAATAGAATCAGTTTTCAGTGTTGCCGATCCATGACGATTTAGGGAATTTTGTACGAAATTCCCTATTGTCAAAAAACAAATGCACATCCCTACTTATAATGCTGCCTAGTCCTTGTACTATTTGAAAGAGTAAATGCCGATTCTCTATTTACCTATTTCAACCTACTCATGAATTTGTAAACTTCTATCATGGCCCTGTTTTAACTGCCGTAACATAACAAGCAGAGGATTTCAACACATTGTTCACAATGACACCAACATTCTTTTCTTGGAACTCAGCATTGCATACCTACAGTCAGAATTATCTTTCCCTATGTGCATCTCTTTGCACTTGTTGACATTTAATTTCACCAATGGCAATGTTTTTCTTCACTTCCTTGTAATTTGCTTGTTTTTTACCTACTTTGAATAATTCTACTATCTGAAAATTTGATCCCCTTGCTAATTATGCCCTCTTCCAGATAATTAATGAATAGATTAAGCACTGCTCACAGTACAAATCCCTGAGTCACTCCACTATTTACCTCCTCTAAATGCAAAAACTAAAACTTTATTTCCTATCCTCCATACCATTACCAATCCACAGCAAGACCTCAACTCCTATCCCATGACTTATTTGTTTTCTGAGGAGGCTTTCATGAAGGTTATATCTTCTTTGAGATGTGGAGACCGGAAATAATTGCATAAAATACTCTAGATAGACTCACCATGGAGTGATACTGATATATTATGACATTGTCCATTTTATTCTCCATTCCTTTTCTAATAATTCCTTTTATTTATTTATTTATTTATTTAAGAGGTTTTTATATACCGGGGCACGTTAAAAACATCACCCCGGTTCACAGTGTAACGTAACGTAGCAACGGGCTTTACAATAATTTAGAGTAGATAAACATAGATAATGTAGCAACAGGCTTTACAATAATTTAGAATAGATAAACATAGGTAAACATTATTTAGATTTACAGCTATTCACAAGGTGTCCGGTCTTTAACTATTCACAAAGGTGTCGGGTATATGGTATTGGAGGGGAGAAGGAGGATGGGGTGTTGGGTTGGGTTGGGAGGAGGAGGGTGGGAGGGGGGGTACAGTGATGTGGGGGGGAAGAGGGGGGTAATGGTTGTTAAGTTCAGGGGGGCGTGTCAGTCGAGGGTCGTATCTTTAGTCGGGGTATGCTAGTTTGAAGAGCCAGGTTTTCAGATTCTGTTTGAATTTTTTATGGCAAGGTTCCTGGCGTAGGTGGGGTGGCATTTTGTTCCATTGGGATGTGCCTGCTATAATGAATGATCTTTCTCTGATTGAGGCATGTTTGATGACTTTGGGGGAGGGTGTCAGGAGTTTGGCTTGATGCTGTTTTCTAGTAGGTCTGGTTGTGTTGTGGATGTGGAGATGTTCAGGGAACCAGTGCATGTTTTGGTTGTGAATGGCTTTGTGTATGAGGGTAAGGGATTTATAGATTCCTAACATTATGTTTACTTTTTTGACTGCTGCCATACATACTGAGCTGAGATTCATTCCTGGATGGTAACTCCTAACATGAAACCTAACATCATGTAACTACAGCGTGTGCTGCTTTCCCCTATGTGCATCGCTTTGCACTTGTACACATTAAATTTCATCAACCATTTGAATGCCCAGTCTCCCAGTCTTGCAAGGTCATAAGAACATAAAAATGTGCTATACTGGGTCAGACCAAGGGTCCATCAAACCCAGCATCCTGTTTCCAACAGTGACCAATCCAGAATACAAGTACCTGAAGGTACCAAAACATTAAATAAATCCCATGATACTAATGCTGGTAATAAGCAGTGGCTATTCTTTAAAATGTGAATTTTAAAAGCCTGATGCACACAATAATTAAAGGGATGTGCAAATATGTCAGGGCTTGAGCATCAAACAGGCTTTAAAAGCCGCCCAGATTCATGTGTAAATGCTGCGGCACACATATCTCGAAAGTTTTCAAAAAGGGGTGGGGCATGGACATGATCTGGGTGGGAACTGGTCATATTGTGGTGTGAAGCTGAGATGTGAATGTAAATATGTATGCGATCCAGCACACACTGAGGCCCTCTGCAGCGTGACTTTACTTCTGCTGTGAATGCCATATACATTATAAAATAAAGATAAATAGGCAGTTCTGCAGGACTTTAAGAGTTGGAGATAACTAGGGGGAGTGAAGGCTATTAAACCAGAGGAGTTTGAAAGACTATTTCTTAACAGGGTGAACTGGGGAACAACTGATAAAACTGGAAATGGGGTTGGTGCATGCCCCTTTTAAAATCCCCCATTTTACACGGCAGAAGTGGCATTTGCATGCGCTTGTGCATGCCCAGTTAAAATTTGACACACGTGCATGTGGCCAGGCTGTTTTATGATGTGTGCATATAAATGTGGAAGTTATAAAATAGCCATGTCCCTGGTGGACATCTCCTCCAGAAACTTCTCAAACCTTTTTTTAAATCCAGCTATGCTAAATGTCTTAACCACATCTTCTGGCAATGAATTCCAGAGCTTAACTGTGCAATCAATGAAAAATAATTTTCTCTGATTTGTTTTAAATGTGCTACTTGCTAACTTCTTCTATTACAGTATCTGAAAGAGTAAATAACCAATTCACATTTACCCATTCTAGTCTTCCCATGAATTTATACACCTCTATCATATCTCTCCCTCAGCCATCTCTGGTCCACGCTAAACAGCCCTATCCTATTTAGCCTTTCTTGACAGGGAAGCCATTTCATTTTGGTTGCTCTTCTCTGTACCTTTTCTAATACAGCTATATCTTTTTTGAGACTAGAATTGCACACAGTACTCAAGGTGCAGTTTCATCATGGAGTGATACAGAGACATTATGATGTTCTGCATTTTATTCATCATTCTTATTCTAATAATTCCTAACATTCTGTTTGTTTTTTTTAATCATTGCAGCACATTGAGCTAATGATTTCATTGTACTGTCCAATTTGATCCCTAGATATTTTTCCTGAGTGGTAACTCCTAATATGGAGCCTAACATCATGTAACTACAGCATGGGTTACTTTTCCCTATATACATCACTTTGCACTTATCCACATTTAATTTCATCTCCCATTTGGATGCCCAGTTTTCTAGTCCCTCAGGAACCTCCTGCAATTTATCACAATCTACTTGTAGTTTAACAACTCTGAATAAATTTGTATGATCTGCATATTTGATCACCTCACTTGTCATTCCCCTTTCTAGATTATTTATAAATATTTTAGAAACACCAATCCAATACAGATCCCTGAAGCACTTTACTGTTTATCTATCTCCATTGACAAAATTGGTCATTTAGTCCTGCTCTCTTTTTCCTATCTTTTAACCAGTTTACAATCCAGAATTAGATATTGCCTCCTATCCTGTGACATTTACATTTTCTCAGGAGTCTCTCATGGGTGATTTTGTCAATTGTCTTCTGTTAATCCGAATACAGTATATCCACTGGCTCACCATTTTTCACATGTTTAGTAATCCTTTCAAAAGAATGTATCAGATTGATGAAGCAAAATTTCCATTGTTTTAATCTATACTGGCTATGTCCCATTAAACCATGTCTTTCTATATGTTCTGTGATTTTGTCCTTTAGAACAGTTTCTATGAATTTTCCCAGTACTTGAGTAAGACTCAATAGTCTATAGTTTCCCAAATTATCCCTAGAGCCCTTTTGAAAGATTGTCATCATATTGGTCACCCACAGCTCTTTAGTACAATAGATTATTTTAATGATAGTTTAAAAATTATTAGTAATAGATCTACAATTTTATTCTTGAGCTGGTCCAGATGATTTGCTATTCTTTAGTTTGTCAATCTGCCCTATTACATCTTCCAAGTTCATCAAGATTTGTTTCAGTTTTTTTGAATCATAGTAACATAGTAATGACAGCAGAAAAAGACCAAAATGATCCAACTAGTCTGCCCAGCAAGCTTCCCAAGGTAGTAACTGCCGCTCCATGCAGGTTATCCCCATGTTTCTCTTAAGGGTAGTAACAGCCGCTCTGTGCTGGTTAAGCTTTTTTATTTATTCCCATCCTCTAGCCTTTTAGGGATCCACAGGGTTTATCCCATGCCCCTTTGAAATCCGTCACAGTTTTAGTCTTCACCACTTCTTCCAGAAGGGCGTTCCAGCCATCCACCACCTTCTCAGTGAATAAATATTTCCTGACATTGGTTCTAAGTCTTCCTCCCTGGAGTTTCAAATCATGACCCCTAGTTCTACTAAATTGTTTCCAATGGAAATGGTTTGTTGATGACCATGAATCATTAAAACCTTTCAAGAATCTGAAGGTCTGTATCATATCACCCCTGCTCCTCCTCCCCTCCAGGGTATACATATTCAGGTTCTTCAACCTCTCCTCATAAGTCATTCGATGGAGACCACCCACCATTTTGGTCAACCTTCTCTGGACTGTCTCCATCCTGTCTCTCTCTCCTTTAAGATATGGTCTCCAGAACTGAACACAGTACTGCAGGTGAGGCCTCACCAAGGACCTTACAAGAGGATTATCACTTCCCTTTTCTTGCTAGATATTTCTCTCTCTATGCAGCCTAGCATTCTTCTGGCTTTGGCTATTGCCGTGTCACACTACTTCATTGACTTCAGGTCGTTAGACACTATCAAACCAAGGTCTCTCTCCTGCTCCATGCACATCGGCCCTTCACACCCAACACATATAGTTTTTTTGGATTACCACACCCCAGATGCATGACTCTGTATTTCTTGGCATTGAATCCCAGCTGCCATATCTTCGAACACTCTTCCAGCTTCCTTAAATCCCGTCTCATTCTCTGTACTCCTTCTGGTGTGTTCATTCTGTTGTAGATTTTAGTATCATCTGCAAATAGACAAATAAACACTATCACCATTAAATACCATTTCTGGCATGGCTATCTCTCTAACATCCTTTTCAATGAACACCAAAAAAAAGAATTCATTTAGTCTTTCTGCTATGGTTTTGTCTTCCCTAAATGCCCCTTTAACTCTTCAATCATCTAATGGTTCAACTGACTGTATCACAGGCTTCCTGCTTTGGATATATTTTTTAAAGTTATTATGAGTTTGTTTCCTCTAGCGCCACATTTTTTTTAATTCTCTTTTTGCCTGCCTTATCAATGTTTTACAATTAACTTGTCAATGCTTATGCTTTTTCTTATTTTCTTCAGATAGATCCTTTTCCCAAATTTTGAAAGAAGTTATTTTGGATAAAATAGCCTCTTTTACTTCACCTTTCAACCATGCCTACAGTCATTTGGCCTTCCTTCTACCTTTTCTAATGCATGGACTACATCTGATCTGGGCATCCAAGATGGCATTTTTATACAATGTCCGTACCTGATGTAAACTCTTAAAGGTGAATTATAAAAGACTGGCATCTGCATCAATTAGGGGTGTGAGATGTGGGCATTTTGGGGCCTGGCCAAGAGATGTGCAAGGAAAGGCTTACGCACCCACTTAAAATTTGGCATGCATGTGTTCATAGCCAGGCTATTTTATAACATGTGCACATATATCCACTAATGGGATGATTTTAAAAAGCTGGCGCACGACAATCCTGGGAGATACGTGCATGGTCGGGCCTCCTGCAGCCACACGCATATCTCCCGGTATGCGCAGAAGACCGGCTCGCTATCAAAGGGGTGGGACAGGGTCGGGGTAAGGGTGGGGCTGACTGGGACAGCACCATCAGGCTCTGGAGAGCAGGTAACTATAGAAAAAAAAACCTATTACAGGAGATTTAGAGGTCGGGGAGGAGAGGGGAAAAGGCAGGCAGGCTAGGTAGGAGGTGTAGGAAGTTCCCTCCCAGTCCATTCTTTTATTGGAGCGGACTGGAAGGGAACTGGAGAAGGGCCCAGATTATCATCATGTGTATTTTATAAAATGACCACCCCCATGTGCCTGCAAGTCAGCACTCACAAGCACATGCGTGTGCCAATATAAAATTGACGTGCGCATGTGCGCACAGGTAGCCAATTTTATAACATGCTAAAGGAGTAGGGATGCACAATCTAAAGTCCTTTACATTTATGTAGTGTATTTATTGTTAATTTGGCAATGACCAGCAAGGGGGTCAATAATTTATTGATAAAAGCAGGGTCACTCTCTTAGATAAATCCCTGATTGATTTTTGGTGTGAAAATGTCTTTCATCCTCTTAAAAAATCTTTAAAGAATGTTTACATCAAAGAATGTGCTTGGGGTAGGTGGCAGTTGGGGTGGGTAGGAGAGAAAGAAAGACACACTAAAATTAGCTACTTTCTTTTAATTAGACCAGACAGTTAAACATGATCTATCTTGGCTTTCTTTTAATCAGGCATATACACTAAAAATGTCCTTTTTCTTTCTTTTAGTCAGGCACACACGCTAAAAATTATCTATTTTTCATTTAGTCAGGCACACACATTAAAAAGCATAAAAGAGAACCAAATGACCAACTATATATCAATAATCACAACCCACAATGAGTGGATGCATTAATGGAAAACTTAGTGATAGTATAATAATGGTGTCAGAAAATCTGCACAGCTTTATAAATAAAGAACTGCAAACCTATGCAGTTTTCAGGAGAAAGTTATAACAACTCTCAAGAGAAATAAATTAATCATTTACCAAAATTATTCACACAAATTAAAAACAGACCTTAAAAACTACCAACAAGCAATGGAGAGATACTAATACCAGAGATATCATCTCATTGTTGTGTGCCAGTCCAAATGCAAGCGGCCACATCATTCAGTACTCTTTGTAAACTATTCAATGATTTTAGTGGGAGACTTGTAAAGAGTGAAGTATATATTAATCGATCAGGTAGAGTACTGTTAGTTGTATCACTGTCCTAAGTTGAACCTCAGATAATAAAGGCTTCAACAGGGGAACCAATCTCAGAGGATACATTTCAAACAACTCCATTCAGCCCCATATTTGTGCTATATGTCCGCAAGGAGATCTACTATATTATTTTATAATCTGTATGTATCAGGTATGTGCAGATACATACCTGATACATACATATAAAAGACACATATATCTAATGTATTTCAATGCATTGAAAGTACATTTTTTTCTTACCTATTTTCTAAACATATACTTCTATATTTTACATTCTCACATAAACCCCTAATTAATGTACATAAGTCAGTATATTTTAAACATACATGCATAATTGAACTTTCCAGTTTTCCAATTCCTCCATCAGTTTACCCAGTCTTTCTCCAGATCAGTGAGACCCTCCTAGTTCTTCAGCCTGAAACTCCCCAGTGTATGCAGACCTCCCACTTAACCAGTACTTGACAACAGACCAGTTTGATATCAATTGTACAAGATTAGCAGGTATAAAATTGTACAATTTACTACATGTACTTATATAACTCTCTTATAAAATAGCAATTTACATGTGTACATCTTAGCCCCACCCCGGAATGCCCCTAGACTGCTCCATTTTTGTGCAGGTAAAGCAAAAATACATATTCAAATACAATCTGCAGATGAGCCTATATGCTAATTTCACACACACATAACTCCTTTGAAAATTCACCCTTTAGTCTTCTGAATAATTATTTTGTAATGAACATTAAAATTACCACTAAGAAAAACTGAAATGTCATTATTATATACATATTGTAAAACATGCTACAAAAATGCATAAAAGATTAAACAATTTCTTAAACTATGTTTCAGATTGGTACAGTATGCTATTATATGGTCTTATATGCTGTCTGTATGCTATCTGTCCAACGTCACAATGTTTCGGAAAAGAATCCTTCTTCAGGGAAACATGATGTGCATGATGCCAGCAACTTGTGACTAGAGTGAACCTGAAAGAATAATGTACAAAAAACAACCCTTTCAATGATGAATACATCTAAATAAAGGCGGAGAAAATCTAGTATGGACACCTACTTAATTTCAAGTGAATGGGTCAATGGAGCATTGAAAACGCGGCTTCGTAGATGCTTCAGGTTCACTCTAGTCACAAGTTGCCGGCATCATGAACATCATGTCTCCCTGAAGAAGGATTATTTTCCGAAACATTGTGATGTCAGATGGATAGCATACAGACAGCATAAGATTTTTCACAAATGTGCCTGGCATCAATTCATTGTGAACTACAGATTGGTAACAAAAATTTTTATTACCAGTCTTTGCCTTAAAGTGAACTGAAACCTGAACATAAGATAGCTTTGTATGAAGAATCACTGTCTCTGGGTTACCAATGATTAAAATTACATCGTCTCTTAGAGCTGCGCTTAAGAGCAAGCACTATAAAGCTGTGCACTAGAGCATGTAGCCCTCAAAAGCACTTCTAAAGCTGTGCTTAAGAGCGTGTAGCCTTCTGAGGCACCGTATGAGGTTTCTCCAGAGCTCAACTCCTATATTATCCTTATTTCTTTGAGATAGAGTTTTTACTGATATTGATATTAATTAGTGTCTAGTCATTATTGGATAATTATTCTTTGTATTTATACGATAAATTCCTATATGGCGGCGACAGATTGGAAAGGCTGTTTTCTGACTCAGTCGCTCCTTTCTGACTCAGTCACTCCTTTCTGACTCAGTCACTCCTCTTCAGACCTTCTAGGGGACCTTACAAAATTATATAAAAGAGGTGCCAGAGCTGAGCTACATGGAGTAACTCTGATAGAATACGTCAAGCAGCAACTTATCCCCAGGGGATTGCGGATTAACAAAGCTCCACTCATGTTCACTGAACGCTCAGATTTTTTAACAAAATGGGCAGCCATCTTGAACAAATGTTCTTTGGACTTAATGTTACTCATTATAGAATACACTAAAATCACTTCCAAAGAAATTAAAGCAGAAATTGTCGTAATTGAGAATGAATACAAACAGAGTGCTACTATAGACATGATTAAAACATCATTGGATGACCTCCAATAATCTATAGATAAGTTCAAAATGGATATTAAATGTAATAAAATTTCCAAATTTAACAGAGACAAAAATGACTATGTGAATGACAATGTATACACTTGGTTAAATCCTCAGGAAAATTCATTTTCCAAACCCAGAAAAGTCACCTTTGCAACATCCGATGATTCCTCGGATGGCTCCGAAGAACAGCCAGACACCAGACAATCCAAACCTTTTTTAGACAAACACAGGTATACACCCAGATCAACCTGAGGTCGAGGCAAAAAATCCAACCAGTCACGCACATCAGAGGAAGACACACAATGGCACAAACCATTCACTCGATCACAGAAAAGAGACAGTCACCAATAATAAATTTAGCGGATTACACACTGACTACTGAGGAAGAATCCGTACTTAGCAAAGGCCTCTCATATGTTAACACCAATTTCCATGATCCGTTCAATTGTAGGATTGCATTACACAAGTTTTTTTTCGTTCCTTGATGATTTATTTATTTATTTTATTTATTTGTTAGCTTTTCTATACCTACATTCATGGGTACATCATGCCGGTTTACATTGTAACTGTTCAACAAGAGGAGAAATACAATAAGCAGGAGCAGCGGAGAAGAGAGGAGAAAGAGCAACAGCCTGAAAGAAAGGAAAGGAGCGAAATTGATAGGAACATGGTATTATATTTTTCCACTCAGCCAGACACAATGCCAGTCATATCTCTTGTCAAACCAAAATCTAGATGGATACCACCTGGACCTGTGGACCAACAAATTAAGGCCTTTCAAATGTTAGTCCTCGCGGACATTTCTAACATTGAAACAAATCAGTCATGGATCTTCTTCAACCTATCATCTGGAGAAAATAAAGCTCTACAATCATTATCTAACAAACAGGACATCATCACTAAGCCCGCAGATAAAGGTGGTGCGGTAGTCATTATAACTCAACTGATTACCAGAGCGAAATGTTTTGCCAACTTCAGGATACTCATTTTTATCAGAAGTTACCTAATGATCCCACTCCTGAACTACAAGTTAAAATCACCCAGCTTTTACAAGAAGCCATGAGGTTAGGTTTCTTAACAAAGAATTTAATTTCTTGAATGTAGACTTTCCTCGGACTCCGGTCATTTATGGTGTTCAAAAATTCACAAAACTTTACATCATCCTCTATGTAGACCCATTGTGTCCATCAATGGTTCCATCCTCAAACCATTGGCTAAATTCTTAGACATCTTCCTACAACCGGCTATATGACAAGCCTCTTCGTACATACAGGACACATTGGATATGATACAAAAATTATCTCGATTGGGACCCTTACCTGAAGAAGCATTATTGGTCAGTTTAGACATAGAAGCTCTCTACACCAATGTCCCACAAAAGGAAGCTTTAGATCTGGTTAAGGAAGGCCTATCTCATAGACACCGTCAAAGTATTCCATCAAAGTTTCTACTATCATTAACAGAATTGGTTCTATTTAGTAATTTCTTTGCCTTTGAGCAACAGTATTTTTTACAAATTCACGGAGTAGCCATGTGGTCTCCAGTTGCCCCAGACGTGGCCAATCTATTTGTAACAACATTTTAAGAAACTCTAGTATACTTATCGCAGTATTTTTCACATGTACAACAATGGTCACGGTACATCGATGACATTTTTTTTTATCTGTATGAGCACAGAAAATCAATTGCAACAATTTCATACTTGGCTCAACCTATCACACCCACATCTCAAGTTTACCTTGTCCTATCATCATATTCAATTATCATTTCTTGATATTCTCATCATCAAAACACCTACAGGTATTCAGATCACATTATACCGTAAATTTACAGATAGAAATAATTTTCTCAGATTCGAAAGCCACCACCCCCAATGCTTCAAAGAAGGTCTTCCTGTGGGACAATTTTTTAGAATTCGGAGAATATGCTCAGAACAACAAGAATTTCTAGATCAGGCAAACACACTCGGACGAAGATTTCTTGAAAGGGGCTATCCGGACTATACCATTAAAAAGGCATTTAAAAGAGCCAAGTATTCTGACCGAGACCAGCTGCTGCAATATTTATTTATTTATTTATTTATTTATTTATTTAGCAGTTTTTTATACCGACCTTCATGGTAGATAACCATATCGGATCGGTTTACATTTTAACAAAGGGTAAAACTGAGGTGACAATTCTGGTAAATAATAGATAACAGGAAAAGGAATAAGTCAAAGTTACAATCAACAAGGTATGGGAAACTTGGATGCTTAAAGACAAGCTGGAAGGAAGATAGAGGCAGGTAGAATAAATATAACATGATACGAATAATTTAACGGGTTAGAGCATATGCTTTAACCAGGAAATGCCAGTGTCCATTGTTCAGGAGGAAGTGTGTCAAAGTCCTTGTAAGAAGTGAGGCTTAAACTAGTGATTATCCGGTGGATCTGGGAAGGCTTGGTGAAAGAGCCACGTCTTTAGTCTTTTTCTGAAGGTTAAGAGGCAGGGTTCCAATCTGAGATTTGCTGGGATATTGTTCCAGATAGCTGGGCCTGCAATTGAAAAAGCTCTGTCTTTGGTCGTAGAGAGGCGAGTGGCTTTAGTAGGGGGAAATTTCAGAGTGCCTTTGTGGATATCTCTCGTTGGTCTGTTAGAGGAGTGGAGTTTGAAAGGGATATCCAGGTCGAGTTGGAGTTGCTGATGGATGGTTTTGTGTATTAGGGTAATAGATTTGTACAGGATTCTGAAATTTACTGGTAACCAATGTAGGTTTCTGAGGACGGGGGAGATGTGTTCACCGCGGCTGGTGTTGGTCAGCAGTCTCGCTGCCGCATTTTGTAACATCTGCAGTGGTTTGGTGGTAGATTTAGGGAGGCCTAGAAAGAGGGCACTGCAGTAATCTATTTTGGCGAACAGAAGAGCCTGGAGGACTGTCCTGAAGTCTTGGAAAAATAAGAGTGGTCTCAGTCGTTTCAAAACCTGTAGTCTGAAGAAACTGTCTTTGGTAGTTGTGTTGACCATTTTTTTAAGGTTTAGACGATTGTCTATTATTACCCCAAGGTCTCTAATGTGCGTACACGTGATGTGAGCATTGTGCGGTGAAGGTGGAGGAAGATTGTTTTCATTTGAAGAGATGAAGAGAAGTTCCGTCTTTGAGGCATTGAGGACCAAGTTTAAGCTGTTGAGTAGATTAGTAATGGATAGAAGACAGTTATTCCAGTAGGTGAGAGCTTTTGAGATGGATTCTATTATTGGGATTAGAATCTGTACATCATCTGCGTACAGATAGTGAATTAGGTTGAGGTCTGTCAGTAGTTGGCAGAGGGGGAGGAGGTATATATTAAAGAGGGTTGGAGATAACGAGGATCCTTGTGGTACGCCAAGGGAAGATTTTGTTAGAGGTGACTCCTTGTTATTGATTTTGACTTTAAAAGTCCTATTGCTGAGAAAGGACCTGAACCAGTTGTGGGCTGATCCGGAGATGCCGATATCCTCAAGGCGATCCAGGAGGATGGTGTGGTTGACTGTGTCAAATGCCGCCGAAATGTCTAACAGAACTAATAAGAAGGAATGTCCTTTGTCTAATCCCATTATAATATGGTCTGTAAGCGAAATGAGGAGGGTCTCCGTGTTGCGTGATTTCCGGAAGCCATATTGCGAGGGGTATAGGATCTTATGGTCCTCTAGATATAGGCATAGACCTCAAGTTACCAATTTGATATGTGTTTTACCTCATACCGTATTCACTCAGTCCATCAAGCATATCATTTTACACAATTGGCACATGTTAAGCCCATATACCATCTTTCAATCCCCCCGATGTTTGCTTACTCTAGAGGAACTAACATAAAGCAGGATATAGTAAGGGCTGTTCCTCCTATTAAACCAACCAAAAATATAGTAGGGCAAACCCAATGTGGGAAATGTATGTTTTGTGTACAAGCATTCACAGACATAGAATGGACTGATCCAAAAAGTGGTACTATAATATGTAGAAAACATAAAGTTGATTGTAATACAAACCATGTTGTCTATGGCATATCATGCCCATGTCAGCTTGCATATGTAGGATGCACCACACGCAAAATTTGTACCCATTTAACTGAGCATAAAAGCCGAATCAAAAACAAAGATCCTAAAGCACCACTTGTACCACATTGCATCGCTCTCAATCATTCCTTTGAAAACCTTAAATGGCTTATCATAGAACATGTTCCCTGTTCGTGGCGCAGAGGGGACAGACAATCCATCCTCAACTTCAAAGAAAACCAATGGATTTTCTGGCTTCAATGCATAGAACCATTTGGTTTGAATGAAAAAGTTGAATGGTTTTCCTTGATCTAAATGTCATGCAATATGGCTTCCTGATTACGTAAATACCCAATTTTGGACTTTTAGGCTTTCTTAGCCTTTTCAAAATAGCTACCCAATGATGTATACATCCATTTTTTGAGTTGTAGGCTTCCCCAGCCTTTCAAAATGGCTGCCATAAGATGCACATGACCTTATTTGGATGTGTACACATCAGTTCCACCTGTCAACCCCCTAAAATTGGTGGGATCTTTTGCTTTAAATGTCAGGGTTCTCCAGCGGCTGACTGTCAATGACAGACTCGATAGAAGCAGCAGATTTTCATCGCACGTGTAAGTATTTGAATGCTGAAAACCTCCACACTTTAGACTTTCAGTAATAGCTTTTTTAACAGACTGTCAAATGTTTTCTCTTCAGCATCTACGAAATCGTGTTTTCAATGCTCCTTTGATCCATTCACTTGAAATCAAGGAGGTGCCCATCTAGATTTTCTCCGCCTTTATTTAGATGTATTCATCATTGAAAGGGTTGTTTTTTGTACATTATTCTTTCAGGTTCACTCTAGTCACAAGTTGCAATGCCGGCGTCATGCACATCATGTCTCCCTGAAGAAGGATTCTTTTCTGAAACATTGCGATTTCGGATGGATAGCATACAGACAGCATAAGATATTTCACAAATGTGCCTGGAATCAATTCATTGTGACCTACAGATTGGTAACAAAAATTGTTATTACCAGTCTTTGCCTTAAAGTAAACTTAAACCTGAACATAAGATAGCTTCGTATGAAGAATCACTGTCTCTGGGTTACCAATCATAAAAATTACATCGTCTCTTAGAGCTGCGCTTAAGAGCAAGCACTCTAAAGCTGTGTACTAGAGCATATAGCACTCAAAAGCACTTCTAAAGCTGTGCTTAAGAGCGTGTAGCCTTGTGAGGCACCATATGAGGTTTCTCTAGAGCTCAACTCATATATTGCCCTTATTTCTTTGAGCTAGATTTTTTATCGATATTGATATTTATTAGTGTCTAGCCATTATTGGATAATTATTCTTTATACTTTTGATTAGTAGCATTTTAGCCTTCAGTGAAAACCAGCTCCTTTGCCTAATGATGCCATATAGAAAATACATCAAGCCTCCTCCAGGGATTTCCTCTGGCTTATCCCTGGAGCTTTCCACCAATTTGATAGGTGCCCTTTGCCCCTCATTTGGATCCTTGGGGTATTCTTGCCACTTTAAGTATCTGCTTTGTACTTCTCAATATGCTTTGGATTCTTTAAGCCATTTTTTCATTTTCTTCGATGCTGTCAATGCCTTGTGGAATTTTGTACCTGTTTTGATGCTTTCTTCCCCCTTCATAGTGCCTCAAGCTCATCATGTCACACTCTGTTCTGCTTTGACCTTCTCATATAGCTTTGGGAGGTTAATGGCACTATTTCTGGTGCCCTTTGCCCCACTTTTGCATCTTTGGGTTGATCTGGCAACTCTTGTTGCTGTTTTTCTCTTATGAAGGTGCCTTGGAGAACTCCTGCCATTGCTGGTACTTTAAATATTTGTTTCAATATTGTTTTTTATTTGTAATTCATGAACCACATCATAATGAAGAAATGTAAGCATGTTAACATCTAGAAGAAATAACACTTCTCTCTGCCGGAATATACAACAGGACTCAAAGTACAACTTTTGACATTTTTACCTCAGGTATGACATCTTTTTCCCCTCCCTCTCCTGTCCATTTGATAACTATCTTTTCTATATCCAATAAATTAGGGTATATCTTTACTCTTAGTTCTATTTCCAGCTCTAAAGAGAAAATGCAAATTATGTAGATATATATATCATTCAGAATCAAGCTTTGAATATGAGGAAGCAATATTTGTAAATATTAATCCTATCTCTTCAGAAATAAGCATCTTTTTTTGTGACCAATCTACCCTCTCCGCATATTTTTCCATAATACATATCTGGCACATCAAATTTCATAATTGTGTCAAGGATTTGGGCTTTGTATTCAGCCATTATTGTTATATACATTTTTTTTGCCAATAATAAGACTTTCCTATATCACAGTCTGGTATGCTTAGTATCGAATTTAAAGTCATACAAATCATCCCACAGAAAAATGTTAACATCAAGAGGGAGTTGTACACCAGTGACTTGAAAGAGATATTGCTGTACTTTACCCCAGAAATTAAGGACTGCTACACAAGTCCAAAATTGATGACCCAACATACACATCCTTTCCCCACATTTTTAACATTGGTCAGTGTTGGTCAGCTCAATTTGACAAGCACATTATATAGACATGTAAAAGTAATGCAAAAATTTAAATTGAATTTCCCTCAGATTTACATTAGTAGTGATGGCTTGTAATCTCGAAAAACATCTTGCATAGTAGTCAACTGTCACAGAAACACCCAATCTTGTTCCCAACCCTGGCAAGATTATAAAACCATAGAACAGCAAGTTGCTTCCATAAAAATCTGTTCCAGAAAGAAATAGTGTGATCACTGGGTCCTCCTGGTTACATTTTTCAGATAAGTAATACCATGGAGAGTTCTGAAAGTCTGGAAGATGTAGTGAGTGAATATGGTATCTGACTTGTAAGTAGGCATAATACTGTGCCTGAGGGATGGTATATTCACTACAGAAATATTGGAATGAGTGTACCTGATTACTACTATCAGTCATGTGAAAAATGGTCTGGATTCTTCTGCATGCCACTCTGAAAACATTTTAGAGTGCAACCCAGGGATAAAAATCTCTATTTCCTAAGATTGGTAAACATTTTGAAAGTGCAGGCTACAATCAAAGTTGCAATCAAAACCAAGATTAATGTCTATTAGGCATGTGCACAGTCAAAAATTTATTTAGGTTTATTCATTCATATTATAATTTATTTCAAACAAAAACAATATGGTTTTTTTTGTTCATTTGTTTACCATTAAAGTCAATGGGGAAGCAATACAGCCCATTTTGTTCTCCTAAATTGGGCTATTCTAATCATTTCTAATGAAATTGGTGGGTAAACATCGTCATAAAGCGAAACACATACCAATGCATCAAGACTATATCAATGTAGCACCAAAAGTGGCATGGAGAGAACAAGGACCTTCAATGTTGCTAAAAAGTACCAGCAGGGAGAGTCACATGATGCTATAAGCCCGGATAGAGATGTAACACTGGGCTCCAAACGCCATCCCCTATCTGTTAACATCGCCGTACTGAGGCAGTTTTTCCCCACTTCACAGTAAGTATTTTGTTGGTTATCTCTCACGCTCTTCTTTTCTAATTCTGTTTTTGATGGGGATGTCCACGTGGTCTGTAAAAAAAAAAAAAAAAGAGAAAGAGAAACCTCATTTTACCGAGTCCAAAATGGCCACAGTGAAAGAGAACAATGTGTCACTCTCCCTATCAGAAGATACAGTCCAGACGCTAACAGAGGCTGTAGTTGCTGTGTTAAATAAAAAATCTGAAAATATTTCAGCACAAGTACATGAAGTGAAAGCCTCTATTACTGACTTTAGTAATCATCTAGATAAGATAGAAGGAAGAGCTGGTGTAGTAGAGAAACAGCAAATTCCGTGGTGGTGGCGGCAGTAAAACTTCAGCAGCTAAAAAAACGGTGGCTGATCAAATAGATAAGATAGAAGACCTAGAAAATAGGTCAAGAAGAAACAATCTATGCTTTCAGCCACACGCGTAATAAACAGGGGTTACGCACATGGCCCGGTCTTGCATGCACCTCACTCATTTTAGAATGGCCCCAACCATGTGCATAACCCCCATTACTAGAGATGTGCTTTGGGTAAAAATGTTGTGTCTTGGTTCATTTCAGGGCCTCCCGCGGGAATTTCATTTTTCCCGCAGTTCGGAATTTTGTTTTTTTTCGGGGTCCCCGATTTTCGGGTTAGTGAGTGCTAACTCCCAATAGTGTGCACTAACCTGGCAGAGTTAGTGCATGCTAACGGGGAGTTAGCGTGAGCTAATTCCCGTTAGAGCGCACTAACTCAAAAATGATTTTTTTCTGAAATTAAAAAAAAAATGCAATCGTTTTTTGGTTCTCCCGAACCATTCCAAATTGAAATTGCCTAATTCGGGAAAAAATGATTCTACATCCCTACCCATTACACGCTGAAGTTACAGGCCCTTCAAAAGGGGCCAGCCAGGGAGCGTGATTGGGGTGGGGATGGGCAGAGCGGAGGAGGGGGCCATGACAGTGCCATTAGCCACCAACCTGGGGAAGCGTGTACTCGCAGCCGGCTGGTGCATGGAGATTACTTCTGTTCCCAGGGAGCAGTAAGTATTAAAATAAAAAAAATTAGGGATAGGTAGAGTTATGGGTCGGGAAGGAGAGGGAAAGAGGTAGGAAGGGTAGGGTTAGAGACAGGAAAGTTCCCTCCCAGTCCACTCTTTAATGGGAGCGGACTGGGAGAGAACTGTGGGAGGCCTGATTATTTTGTTAAAATTCCCTCCCTGCACATGCAAGTTGGGGGCCGCCCATACATTTGTGCGCAGATTTTAAAATCCAGCACACATGTTAATGCAACTATCGATTTTATAATGTACACGTGCCGGCGCATGCATGTGCACATGCTGGGAACTGTGTGCAAGGGTCTTAAAATAGACCCCTTAGTGGACATTCCTGAGGGGCAACACACGTTGTGATTTATGTACCATATATCTTAATTCTAGAGGGCTTACTCTAGCTCTTTCTGTCTCTAGGGGCAAATAAAAGTGTGTATACTAGAGCAAATCCTCCAAATGTCTCAAATTGCAGGCTATATTATACCATTTGATATTAGCTAAACCCAGGCCCCCCTGATCCCACATTTTCATCAAAGATCAGAGAGCTATACTTGGTTTTGAATTTTTCCACACAAACTTTCACATTTTACATTCTACCCCTGCTATTTCTTAATTGTTCCAATAAATGGGTATTGCTTACATGAGATATAATTATTGCAGGAGTGTTATCATTTGATAAAGAGCATCCCATTCTGCTGTAGAGAGAGGGTATTCCATCCAATGTTACAGTTGTTTCATGGTGGCCACTAAGGTGATTTTTAATTAATTTCCTGCATCTTATCAGGATTTCTATGCAATTGAATACTCAAATATTTGAAGAAGGAGTCATGTGCCCAAAGCAAGGGAAAATCATTTCCAAAACTATTTTTAACTACATCTAAGGTTGGTAACGCTTGCAATTTATCTAAATTCAACTTTAATCCTGCTAGATCTCCATAGTGAGTGAACTCGCTCAAGAATACTGTGAGTGAACATATTGGGATTTTAATGTGCACTAATATATCATCAGCAAAAGCTGCTAGTTTAACCTGACTATCACCTGCTTTTCTAATTGATATCCGCTCAATGTTAGGATTGTCCTAATGTTTTTCAGCAATGGTTCCAAGGATATAAGAAATAAAAGGGGAAATAGAGGGCATCCTTGTCTGGTTCCTCTCTCCAATGGGAGGAAAGATGACTGAGAGCCAATAATCAACACTGAGGCCTGAGGTTTATTATATAGTAATTAAAATATCCCTCTATCCCAACTTCCTTAAGTGTAGCAAACATAAAAGACCAATCCATGTGGTCAAATGCCTTCTCTGCATCAAAACTCAATAAAAAAGAAAGAATTTGCTTACTTTGACAAGTTTCCAATGAGGCCACTATTCTGTGAACATTAAGGGATGAACATCTAACCTTCATAAATCCCACTTGAGATTCCCCTATCAAGTAAGGTAAAGATTTTGCTAATCTGTCAGCCATAATTTTTACCAACAGTTTTACTTCAAAATTCAATAGTGTGATATGTCTATATGATGTGGGTAACAATGGACCTTACCACTCTTATGAATTACTATAATCAGAGCATGGTTAGAATAGGAAAGCTTTCCCATCTGAATAAGTTTCTCAAATATATCTTACAGAGACAAAACTATCTTCCCAGAAAGCAGCTTGAAAAATTCTGCCAGATAACCATCGGGCCCAGGTACTTGTTTAGCTTGTTGAATTGCCAGCAAAATTGATTTCCTGTATGTTAATGGACTCAATAAAGCCCAAATTTTCAAATCCCAGTGCGCGCAGAAACTGGGGGCCGTGCACGTGCCGAGCATGTTTTAAAAATGGCCCAGCCACGCACGTATCTCCTATATGCATGGAAGTCCTAGATTCCTTGAAAGCAATGGGGCAGGGTCTAGGTGGGGCAGAGCAGGGTGGGGGCCAACTGGGACAGCATCCAGTAGGCCCTGCCCGGGGAAGTGTACACAGGCTGGCTGCCAGTACATGGAACATACTCCTGCTAGGAGGAGTGGGTAAGTTCTAAAACAAAAAGAATTACAATAGTTAGAGTAGGTTTAGGGGTCGGGAAGGAGAGGGGAAAAGGGAAGAAGCCTAGGTAGGGGGATAGAATAGTTCCCTCCCAGTCTGCTCCTTAATTGGAGCAGACTGGGAGGGAACTGGTGTAGGCCTGATCGCTTCACCATGCATTATTTTTTAAAATCCCTCCTCTTGCATGCACGAGATGCCACCCCCCCACACATGGGCGTGCCAATATTAAAATCTGGCATGCATGTTATAAAATTGCTGCATCCATGTGTGGATGCACACGTGGGCCTTTGAAAATCTACCCCTAAGTGCAGCTAATTGGGTTGCTATTAATTTTGGTAAATTGGTTTGTGCCAAATAGTCTTGTGCCCATATTGGCTGAGGAGTATTAGCCTTATATACAGAGTGATAATATGTTTTAAAAATCTCACCTATTCCTTTTATAGCATTTTTTTTTTGTGTTGAAATCTTTTATTAAGTTTTATACAAAGAAAACAGCAGAATCAGAAACAGTACAATGTTCACCTAAGAAAGTTACATTGCTCACAGAACAAGAAAGAACATTCAAAATTACCAAAACCAGCATGACACAGCAAGAATAGAAAACAACATAGCTGTAATATCCATACGTCGAGCTAGTAGGGTGGCGCAGTAGAGACTAGTAACCAAGCAAGCCTGAAGTGAAGAAAGTGAGAGAAAAGCAAAGAAAAGAAGGACAGAAAAGGAGAGAAAAGAGAGAGAGAGATAAAGAGAAGAAGAATTAGAGGGAAAGGGAAGGTGATATAGAGAAAAATCAAGAGAGAAAGAGGAGACGAAGAATGGAATGCCTCGATATAAAGAAGATATATGAGAGATAGAACAGTAAATATGCAATCTTTAAGCAATATGTTAAGGATGTAGCTGTAGGTAAACGTCAAATGGTTTCCACACCTGTGACCAAGCGGCTAGTCGCTTGAACTTCACCGCCATTGCTTTTTCATATTTCACATATAAACATACAGAATTCCACCAAAGGTGTTCCGACAAAAGATCGCTGCGCTTCCAATTTGAAAGAATGTTATGGTGCGCAATAGTTAAAAGAAAATCCAATAGTTTGCAATGGGAATCTGAAAGGAATATATGTGGGTGGGCTCCTTTCAAAATAGTGACAGAGTAGGATAATGGCACTGTGAACTGAAAAATCTCAGTTATAGTCTGCCAAATTCTAGTCCAAAAAAGAAATGTAGGCGGACATGAGAATAACATATGCTGTAACGTGGCGTTACTGCTAGCACAGGTCCAACAATGATGAGAGGGAAGGACTCCGGCCCTATGGAGCTTCCAAGGAGTCCATAAAGCTCTATGCATTACAAAAAACATAGATTGAGTAAGGCTAGAGGATAAGGAGATGTGCATCATAACAGTCCAAACATGTGTCCAACATTCAGCAGAAATTGAAGTAGAGATATCCTCAGCCCAAACCGCAGATAGCGATGAGAGAGCATGTTTAGAGGATAGCCGAGACATCAATTTATACAGATGGGAAGCTAGGTGACCTCTAGGACCATATTCCTGATATACATCTAACAAAAACGGGTTCTTATCCGGATAAACCGTTTTCCCCTTAACTTTGAATAACAAATTTCTAATTTGTAACCATGAATAAAATTGCGACTTCGGGAGTGAAAAACGATCTTGCAACAAGGAGAAGGAACAAAGACCAGTTTCATCAAAAATATCGGAAAGGGACCAAATGTTCGCCTTGCTCCAAAGCGGCCATACAATAGGATTACCATCAATGCGAAGCAAGGGATTCCTTTCTATGGGGCCAAATTTTGCTGCTCTCCATAAATATGTGGACGGAGGGCGCATAAGCTCCAGTTCTCCAAGTGCTTTATGCAGAGAACGAAGGATCGGATGGGAAGCAATCCGGGCAGATAGAGTAATCCCAGGGTATAAGTATAAAGGTAATGGGGAAAGAAGAGCAGCTTCGACCCCCAGCCATCTGGGGGAATGAGCAGGGATAGGATGTTGAGAGAAATAATAATAGCCAGATTGTAGAATAAAAGCTTGGTGGTATCTGTAAAAATCAGGAAAATTGACTCCACCATCTTGTTTGGATGCTTTTAATTTACTTAAAGCTATCCTTGGAGTTTTATGATTCCAAAGGAAGGTTGTCAGCAGCCTGTCTACATAAGTGTAAAAATCCGTTGAAAAAAATATAGGGACCATTGCTAAAATGTACGTGATCTTTGGAGCTAAAACCATCTTAATAGTCTCTAACCTTCCCCACCAAGTGAGAAAAAGGGGAGACCACTTAAGAGTGGCGTCCCGAAGTTGTTGCAAGATCATTGATTCACAGCAAGTTACAGTATCATTGGGGTCAGTATGGAAATATATGCCCAAGTACTTAAGACCATTCTTCAGCTTCTGTATTTGAAGGTGAGAGAGATCTAGGAGGGATCTGCTATAGTTGAGAGGGAGAAGTTCCGTTTTATTCCAGTTAATCTTATATCCAGAAAGCAAAGAGTAGCGAGAGATAATAGAGAATAAAGCAGACAAAGAAGAGGAAGGCTGAGTAAGAAAAAGCAGAACGTCGTCAGCATATGCAGATAATTTGTAAGTATCCGTGCCAACTGTTATACCAAAGACATCAGCGTTAATGCGAATAGCAGTTAAGAGTGGTTCTAAAGCCATATTAAAAAGCAAGGGGGAAAGGGGGCATCCTTGCCGTGTACCTCTATATAAGGGGAAACGAGAGGATTTCTGGTTATTAATATAGAGATATGCAAAAGGGGAATGATAAATATGTTGAATCCAAGAAAGAAAAACAGGACCGATCCCCAACCATTGCAATACCTGAAAGAGGAAAGGCCATTTGACGCGATCGAAGGCCTTCTCCGCATCTAATGATATAGCAACGGTCGGTTCAATGGAATTAAATTGGAGGTTACTGAGGTGTAGAAACAAGCAGGAATTATTGGTAATGAGGTGACCTTTAATGAAGCCAGATTGGTCTGGGTGTATGAGGAGCGGCATAAGGTGAGATAATCGAGTGGCCAAAATTTTTGCGAAAATCTTATAATCAGTATTAAGAAGGGAGATTGGGCGATAGTTAGAGGGGAGTGAATCGTCTCTACCCGGCTTAGGTATAACTACTACACAAGCTTCAGTAAACTCCGAGGAAGAAAGTGGATTAGTCAAAAGTGAAGAAAAATAGTTTTGTAAATGTACATTCAGTGTTCCTTGAAACGCTTGAAAAAAGTCAGATGTGAAGCCGTCTGGTCCCGGCGCTTTACCAGATTGTAAGGAAGAAATGGCATTTGATACTTCCGTTAGTTGGATAGGAGCATCTAACTGGTTCCTTTGGTCATCCGTCAATGTAGGGTGAGGTAAAGATGACAAAAAATCTTGAATTTCGGTAGTAGAAGAAGAAACTTCGCTTTGGTAGAGGTGTTCATAAAAATCACGGAAAACTTGTAGAATGTCTTTATCTGAGGTCAAAAGGTGCTTGGTTGGAGATTGGATTTTTACAATTTTCTTCTTGTCTGCTCGTTTCTTCAGCAAAGATGAAAGAAGCCTACCGCTTTTATTATTCTCAGCATAATATTGCGCCTTATTGTTAAATAAGCAGAGCTCCACTTGATCACTCAAGGCCTGGTTATAAAGAAATCTAGCTTTCAAGAGAGGAGTTAGCGTTTGTGTGGATGGATACTGTATATGATGGCGTTCAAGGCTTTCTACTTCCCGTTGCAACTGGAGAAGTTTGGCCCTTTGCAATTTAGTTTTATAGATTGAATAACTGATGACTTCTCCTCTAATGGTGGCTTTAAAGGCCGCCCACACAGTGGATCTGGGCATATCGGAAGAATCATTAAGTAGAAAAAACTCTTCCATTTTTGTGGCAAGTGATGCAGTAAAAGTGGAATCTGAAAGCAGAGATGGGTTGAAACGCCACTGACGATCCGTGTGAATCGGAGTCTGAAAATCACATGAGAGGGTAACCGCAGCGTGGTCTGATATTAAGATGGGATGAATTTTAGCCAAGTGAATCTTGGAGATCAAGGTATGTGACGTCAGGAAGAAGTCTATTCTTGAGTACGACGAGTGTGGACTAGAGTAAAACGTATAATCTAGCACAGTGGGATTGAGAAGACGCCATGGGTCGGATAGACCATAGATTTGCGCTAAATGATTCAACGTCTGAGTAGATTTCGAGAGTGTGGGTTTAGCCATTGTGCGTCTATCGAGGATGGTATCCATGGGTTGGTTAAAATCACCACCAACAATATAGTGTGCCGGATCTAACAGCAATAATTGAGCAAAAACAGTCTGAAAAAAGACCAGGTCATCTTGATTAGGAGCGTAGAGATTAAGGATCGTATATTTCTCAGTTTGTAGCAGGAGCTGAGTGATGTTCCAGCGCCCCTCTACGTCTGCAGCTTGGTGGAGAACTTGAGCCCCCAAGCGTTTATGTATTAAGATGGCAGTACCCCTTTTTTTCTTGATGGCCGGACTAAAAAGAACTTGGCCTACCCATTGTTGCTGCAGTTTAGCTGCTTCCACAGAACTCAGATGAGTCTCTTGCAGTAGTGCTATGTCTGTGTGAATAGACTGCAAGTAGGAGAGGATTTTTTTCCTTTTGATCTGATTCGTAAAACCATTGACGTTTAACGTTGTTATATTAAAAGTTGATATTTTGGACGCCATGAGTAAACAGACTGTGTGAATATATGAGGCGGTAATCTTTCTCCATTGAGACCAGTAGATGAGACAAAAGGCATTCCAAAAAGAAAAGAGAAGAAAAACAAGAGAAACAATAATAAAACTTTCAGAGGAGTAGAGCCTCTAGACATTCCAGAATAATGAAAACACGTGAAATAGATGCGTGTAAGGAAAATAAGCAATTTTCGCCCAGCAATGGTCACTGCGGGCATCGCTTGCAATAGTGAGCCTCTTGGTGGACAGATGGCACCGATCCCTCCTCCGCTAATAGAAGCTACGCTGGTGTTCCGGTTCGCTGATACAGAGCAATAAAAAAGTTTTCATGAACCAAACTATTCAAAGAGATCCATATGAAAGAACCTTGCTGAAAGATTAGTGGTTCCGCTACCACATAATAAACAGTCAACTTAAAAAGTCGGTATAAGTTATACCCTGAAAAAATATAAGGCTGCTGGCTTCAGATTCAAAAATATCTTCTCGCTAATATCTCACAGTACGTATAAAAAAACTACGAGAAGAGAAAAAGAATTTGAGAACAGGTATACCGGGCAACCAGTTCGCGTTCCGAAGGGCTTAGAAAGGGCAAGGAAAAATGTATTTCCTGAAAAAAAAACACAAACCGGGCTTGGCCCAAAACCACCGGTTGAGTAAAGGATTAATAACCATTAAGATTGCGCACGATCCGTCAGGTAATCATGCCAGCGGATTCCTCATGTTGAGAAAGGAAACTTTCAGCATCGGCTGCCAAGTGGAAAAGCTTTGTTTGATTATTGAAAGTTACCTTCAGTTGCGCTGGATATAGGATCCCATATTTCGCTCCTAGTGCTTGCAATCTGGGTCTCATAGCCAGAAATACCTTGCGTCGCTCCGCTGTCGTCTTAGCAAGGTCAGAAACAAATAGCACTGCATTTCCTTGGAAGGTAAGTGGAGCTTTTGTGCGGGCCGTGGTGAGAATAGCCAAGGCATGAGGGAATCTCAGGGTTTTAAAGATAATCGGTCTAGGAAACTTAGAGTTGCGTGGAAGCCGAGAGGGAACGCGATGTGCGCGTTCAATTTCAAAGGGTTGATCAAATTTTAGTTGCAGTAAATCTGGAATGATCTTTTGGAGAAAAGTGATCATGTCGGTACCTTCGGAGCCCTCAGGGATCCCCAGAATACGAACATTGCTTCGGCGGTTACGATTAGCCAAATCCTCTAGATCTTGCTGCAGTTTCGCAACTTCTTTCATGACTCGCGGTAAGGGCTCCGTTTTGATCAATAAGGTAGAAGTTTGAGACTCCAGGTCCTCCAACTTCAACTGAAAGGATCCCATTTGGGTTGTTACCGCTTGAAGATCCGATCGGATCGCAGCCGTGGCATCGATATTAAGCTGGATCATGTCCTTTAACTGCTTTAATTCGGCGAGAACTAATTCAGCAGACGCCATCGTTTTCGGATTTGGGGCCTTGTCGGGTGTAGGCGGGTCTTGCTTAGCCCGTTTTGTGCCACTTCCAGCTGCAAACGCCGCTTCTATTTTGCCAGTTTTAGATGCAGCCATCTCTAAGCCGGGAGAACACTCTAAAATATAAGGTCGGGGAACCAAAAAAAGAGCTCTGTAGAGCGAAATCGA
This sequence comes from Rhinatrema bivittatum, assembly GCF_901001135.1. NCBI lineage: Eukaryota > Metazoa > Chordata > Amphibia > Gymnophiona > Rhinatrematidae > Rhinatrema > Rhinatrema bivittatum. Next base: position 168,071,262 of record NC_042620.1, read on the forward strand.
CGGAGGTTAGTCGGAGCGAGGAGGTCAGGCAGCCATCTTGTCTCAGCGCTAGAGCGCCCCCTCCTCCTTTTATAGCATTAATTATATATCCTTGTCTCAATTTCATAGCTGGGGTAAATTTCTTCCCACCCCAGCTTTTAGTCACATTAGCAAATAATTTACCTGATCTATTACCATAATGATAAAATTTGGACTTATAATATAATATAGTTTTCCAAACTCTTTCATGTAGCAGGGTGTTCAGAGTACTTTGTATAGCCATCAGTTTTTCTCTCTTTCTTCCCGTGGGATATTTCTTATAGGATTGCTTTGTCACTCATAATTGAGCTTCAAGGTTTCTAATTTCTTGCATTATTGCTTTATTGTTAGCATTCATATAAGAAATAATTTCCTCCCTGAGAAGAGATTTCATTGTTTCTCAAAACTATGGGAGCTATTCTATGAGCTACATTCAACTGTGAATGTCATCTGATTTTTTTTCCATAAGTATTCCTGAAAACATTTATCTTTGTATAAGTATTGAGGAAATTTCCATATCGAAGATATGCCATTTGACGTAGAAGACTTCACGTTTAACCATACTGCTGCATAGTCTGTAATTTCTAATGGCCACTCTCTTATTTTAATATTTTAGAAAAATAACAATTTCTTGCTGATAGGTAGTCAGTGTGGGAACCTGTACCATGTGCTCTAGAGAAATGAGTATATTCAACATCTAATGGATGCAAACTTCTCCAGATGTCTAATAAACCCAAACTCTTACATAGGCAGGAAACCCCTTTCATTACATGATCTTCTCATGCTAGACATCTTGATGATCTATCCATAGTATAGTCAGAGATACAATTTACATCTCCTCCCACCCTAAGCATCCCTTGAGCATGTTCAATTATCAGTTTAACAATAGTAGCACAAAATGTGTTAATTATTGGGGGCACAAACATTAAAATTATTATCATTTGTCCATTTAAAGTTCCAATAACCACAACATATCTACCATTTTCATCTATTATTGTCTTTTTTACCTGGAAGGCTACTTGTTTGCCAATCAATATCGTTAATCCAGTAGTTTTGGTTGGGGACTGTGCTGATAAAACTTGTTCCACCGACATTCTACATAATTTCTGATGTTCTTTCTCATCCAGTCATGTTTCTTGTAAAAGAGTGATATGTACTCTATAGCATTGTAAGGATTTCAAAATTTAATACCTTTTGTACATTGAGCCAATTCCTGACACATTCCATTTCCAGTATCTCATTGTTATGAATTTGCTGCCCACTGGTTTCCCCGCAAGCAGGCTCACTCACCTCCATTGCTGCTTCGTCACCCAACGCGGCATGGACGCCACCATCGGGCCTACCCACGCGGCCGGAGCCGCGGACTGTGATCTCCCCTGTGGCCTGGAGGCTGCCCGGACTCATCCTCTTCACCGCGGCCAGAGCCGCGGACTTTCCTGTCTTCTTTGCGGCCCGGGACCGCCGCTGACTTTGATGACATCTTCGTGGCTGGAGGCCGCAAAAGCCTCGGTCTTTCCTGGTGGCTGGAGCCGCCCTCAAGGCTTCCTGCAGCGGCTGGAGCTGCTGCCTACATTGGGCCTGCATCTCAGGCCAGCCCTGCCTCTTCTGCACACAGTTCGTCGGTGCAGGCCACTGTCCGCGGTCCTGCACAGCTCTCCTGCTTCTCCTTAGGCGCCGGCACGTGCCTCTTCACTGAATTTAAAGGGCCAAGCACAGGAAGTGTGCTGGCCCCATCTAGGGAGTGGACTTCCTGTCCAGCCCTGTAAAAGGGCTGCTCCGTTATTCAGTCTTCGCCTTGCATCGGAGTTGCTTCTCTCTGGAGGCTCCTGCCTGCCAGAGCTCCATCAGGTCTTCTTCAGTTTCTCCATGGAGTTCTTGTTGTCTTGTCTCATCATGCCAAGTCATGTTCATGCCTGAGGTCCCCGTCCAGGGGTCCTGGTGTTTTGTCTTGATCTTCTGCTTCCTGATGTTCCAGGTTCCTTGATGTTCTGCCCTTTGCTGTTTCATCAATGCTCCTGAGCCTTTTGGTCCTGTAGGCCGGGGGTCCCTCGGATGATGTCTTGCCCGAGCGTGAACTAGCCTACAGGTGGACTGGTGTCCTGGGCTCTTGAGCCGTCATGTACTGCCAGCCGTTGGTGGAGATTCGGACGACATCGGCTCCATCGTTGGAGTTCTGCTTCGACTGGATCCTTCCCTGCGCTTGCCCGCTCCCAGCATGGTCCGTGACCAGCCTCCTCGGGCTGTGTAGGGCGTGCAGTGGGACAGGGTGGTCCGCAACTCAGTCCCACAGGTGGGCTGAGTAGGGCGCCCTGAGAGTTAGTGCCAATGTCCTTCTGCCCAGCTTCTTGTCTCGTCTGGACTTTGTCAGTTCCTCGTCTCGTCTTGGATGCCGTTGCATCACTCTTGGTATCATGTCTTGTTCCTGATGTTGTCGCATCGACCCTGGTCCAAGATGCCGTCGCATCGACCACTGGTCCGTGATGTCTTTGCATCAGCTTTGGTGTCATGTCTTCGTCCGCAATGCCGTTGCATCGAGTCTGCTGTTATGTCTTCGTGTCAAGGCCCGTCTGCCCTCAACCTCAGGCCAGGCCTGCTGCTCCATGCTGTTCCATGCAGCAGGTCCGAAAGGGCTCAGAATGGTCGAAGGACCATTCACATTCCAACATCATCATGTTGTTGGCCATGGGAGCTTGCTGGCCTGGCAGAGGGTAAGACCATCAGCCATGGTGGAACATGCCGTCAACCCTCGGTTCGGTCCTGGATCCATCCGGGGTCGGCCCGAGTCCCAAAAGCACACAAAAACACCCCCACGCAACAGAATGCAAGGCCCTTCGAGGCCGCCCTCGGCAGAATGCAAGGCCTTAGAGGCCGTCCTTCTCAACACTCATGAGCTGATCAGTCAACATCTGTCTTTATACAAGAAATAATCCATGTACCAGAATTTTTTTCTACCTCGCTTGGGTTTCTAGCCTAAACACGAGCTTCCACCAACTCTCTACCAGATGCAATTGAGCTCCTGTCCACAGTAACAATTGTTTTTCAAAATACTAATCTTGTTAATATTTGCTATCTCCATAAACCCGCTTATTTGATGCCATCCCCTTGCTCGCTTCTTCTCACCCATCCCACCCTCTCCCAATCCACCAATGAAGTGCTGTCATAACGAGAGACAGCCACTTACCAATGATTTCATGTGCATCCCCTTTTGTTGCTCTTTTAGTGAAACATGCAACCTGCAATCTGATCTGTGCACATGGAACACTATATGCATGCATCTTAAAATTATCCTTGAAGATTCTTTTTAAGCTCACCGTGCCATATGAGAGTTCAACACTTAGCTTTTTCCTTTTTCTTTTTTACTGCTCTTCCCCCCCCCCTTTACAGATATTACTTGGTACTTCCCCCCTTCAAGTAGACATAACACCTACAACCAGAAAGAAAAAAGAAGAAAAGGAGAAGAAACAAAGAGAAAAAAAAGCATTTAGAATACTCCAACTCTCAACAGTGTGTTAGCAATAAAAATTGAAATAAATTCTCATTATCTTGCATATACAGAACTGGTCCAGAGTCCAATAAACATTATCAGCACCAAACTTCTTGTGAAGGACAGCAATTATTCAAACCATAGCTTCACATTATGAACTTTCCTTAATGACTTCTTCATCTTTCAAATGCAAGTTGGAACCAGTTCTCATTTATCTCAGCTCCATATTACTAAATGCTATGAGATTAGGAAAAAGAATAATGGCAGTATAGTCATCCTCTCCCCACTTTCATTTGCTCTCTATTTCTCTGTCCTATTCATGAGGCCTGGAAAGATAAACCTTATACACATTTTTCCACAGCCGCTGCAATATCAAAAATCTGCATGGTATTATTATGCCAGACTAACAGTTTGGCAGGTTACATCCAGGCAAAACAAAGTGCCATACACATCAGAGCAAAAGCTTGCCATTGCAACGAGACAGCAACTGAAAAGTCTTGGAAAGACAATATATGCTGAGATTGTAAGGAAATGCACTTTGCTTTATAATAGGCTTGCAGAATTTCTTCTTTGTAAGCATAATTCAGGAACCGGGCGATTACCAAATGTGGACGACTGCGGCCAGCCATCGGACCTCCCGGCCTGTGTGCTCGCTTCACCACGAATGTATTTTCTAATTGAGATAGGGCCAGTTCCTTCAGGAGCCAGGACTCCAAGGTCCCTTGCAGATTCCATTCCTTGATTCCCTCAGGAATGCCCATGAAGCATAGATTGTTTCTCCCTGACCTATTTTTTAGGTCTTCTGTCTGATCAGCCACAGTTTTTTCTAGCTGCTTAAGTTTTTCCCTTTATGATGAAGTCTACCCACCAATTTCATTATAAATGATTAGAAAAGCCCAATTTGGGAGCCCAAAATGGGCTGCATTGCTTCCCCATTGACTGTAATGGTGAACAAATGAAACAAATATATTGTTTTTGTTTGAAATAAATTATAATATGAGTGAATCAACCTAAACAAATTTTTTAACTCTGCACTTTACTAATAGACATGGTTTAATGTTGAAAAGTCAACATGGTTTTAGAAAAAGGATGCATTGCCTTACAGAGCCATTAGATGTTTTTGAATGTGAAAATAAACATACAGAAATTTAATTCTATTTTATTTAATTGGCCACTTTCTCCTTTCTTAGTGCCTTATAATTTGTTTTCCTCAGTTGCCACTGCCATGCTCTTCTTTTGATACCTACATCTACTTCTATTCCCTTGGTACCTTTCCTCAATCAGTGTCTTGGAATATTAATGTGACAGCTGCTTAGTCCTTGACCCTCACTCAGTAACTTGGCATATTGATGTTACCTCCTTCTACCCTCCTCCTCTCATATTGCTTTCATGAAATACTGGCATGTTGGTGAATCCCCCCCCCCCCCCCCGCCCCCAGTACAAGAATCAGTATCAGCAAAGAAATAATAAAGTATAAATCAATCTCCAAATTGGATCCCTCCAGTTTCTTTCACAATTGATGCCACAGGGAATCTATGACAACCCACCCCTCCATCGCAATCACACACAGACAGATGCTCTCTGGCTTCACTATGCCCATGGTTAGTAGTTCACCATCAGCTACTACCTGTTTTGATTTGTCTTTTCCCCTGTAGGTCCAAAAACTGATTTTCTCATCAGAATCACTATAGACCTTCAACAGAGTTTCCTCTGGCATCAGATCACCATTTGTGATGCTTTGCTACTCTCTCAATGTGCCAGTCACTGTTGATTCTGCTTTGCCCCTCTCACAATGCCATGGAGTGTTCATTTAATCATTTCTGGTGTTCTTTACGCCTATCTCAGTGCCTTGGGACAATCATGCCACTATTGATGCTATGTTGTCCTTCTCACAGTGCCCTGTGGTGTTCCTGCTACTGTTTATGTTGTTTTCCCTCTTTCATGGTGCTTTAGGATGTTCCTGCCTCTGGGCTGATTTGTCCCTCTCATGCAACCTTGGGGTGTTCATACCATTACTGGTACTGCTTTTACTCTTTCACAGTGGCCTAGGATATTTATGTCATTGTTGGTACTGCATGTAACTCTCTTGGTGCCTTGGGAGTTTTCCTGATACAGTTGGTGCCTTTCTCCTCAATGAGGGAAGCAAAGCATCTTATTTAACTTCTGACTGCCTGCAAGTTTGATTAAACTTGAATAGAAAATTCTAATATTAGACTCCAAAATAAGATGCTTTGCTTCCCTCAATGACTTTAATGAAAATGAATTAAATAACATAATACAATAAACAGATTAGTTTGGGAACACAAACAAATTAAAATGGCAACCAAACTAATTTTTTGCCATGCACATCTGAAGAAATCATATTTATAAAAATAATATTTCTAATAGAAATCTACAAAATATTGCTATTGTTTAAGAAACCCATTAAGAAGGAGACAAGGTGATAAATCCACTTACATCCAAGAAAAATATTCAAGTTAATGAATGAAACAAAAGTGATCAGAATATCAAGAAATGCTGGCAACTCATATTTCAGGAGGAGGGATAAGCACATTCTATAGACATCTAGTCAGGGCTAGTTTTGCTGTTTTACAATGCATGCCTTACGGGCATGATTTCTAAGACATAGAAAAATGACAGCTGGGAGAAAAATCACTTATGCTAATAGATTTAAAATGAATTAATTACTATTAATTGTTTTAGCACAAAATCAATTAGCATTGTGCTGCAAATTGTTTTAATTAATGATAGCTAATAAAGTCAGATAAACTGTAGACAAAGCAAAATATGGCAAGGCTATAATATTGCCATTCAGTGATCACAACAAGAATAATAATAACCTGCCAATGAAGTCAAGAGTTCATTGTTAGCTAAGATGCTGGTTGTATTTATTTATTTACATTTATAATTCATCTTATCTTAGTATGCAACTCAGAGCTATTTGCAATACACAGTAAAATCCATATAATAAAAACATCTTTAAATGCATAATAATATATAACTGAAACAGCCCCCCCCCCCCCCCACACACACACACACACATAAACTACTCACTATCAACTTTACCTTCAACATCAATTAAATGACAAGTAAGCAAAACAATCACCACTCCATAAACTTTAGACCCCTCTTGGCTCTTTAATCCAACAAGATTCCTTCCATATTCCCCTTTCTCCATATTATCAAAATAAACACCATACAGCCATACATTTAATATCACTACTGTAATTTAAGAAAACAACACAATTCAATCAGAATAAAGATTCAAGCATAGAATTCCTAAATTACCAAGCTTTTATGCCTTTCCTGAAAGATAAATAATCATTCTAATAATGTAAACAGCATCAGGAAGGCCATTCCAAAGCTTAGAGATCATAACATAGAAAGCATATTCTAAAAAACATTTTAAAATGTATTTACCTTTTATTTTTCAAGTTACTTCAAAATAATCCCCCAAACATTACATCTAAAGTTGAATACATTTTTTAGGAAGCTCAACCCTACTATTTGCAGATATCTACTGAAGTTATCCCCTTCTTTCTTGAATTCAAATACAGGTTTTGCTTTCACTACTTCCATTGGGAGGCCATTCCATGCATCCACTACCTTCTCTGAAAAGAAATATTTCCTTAGATTAGTCCTGAGTCTTACCCCCTTTCACCCTCATCCCATGTTCTAAAGCCTGCTTTTAGTTAAAAGAGGCTAGCTTCCTGGGCATGGAAACCTTTGAGATATTTCATATCTCCCCTTTATCATCTTTCCTCTAGGGTATACATGTTTGGATCTTTTAAGTCTATCCCCATATATTTTTGAATGAAGATCAATGACCATTTTAGCAGCCACTCTCTGGATTGCCTCCAACTGATTTATATCCTTTTTAAGGTGCAATCTCCAGAACTGTACACAGTACTCCAAATGAGATTTCACCAGAAAACTGTATGGGGAAATATCACTTCCCTTTTTCTGCTATTAATCTTCCTATGTAGCCAAGCATTTTTCTGGATTTTGCTGTGGCTTTATCTACTTGTTGGGTCACAATAAGATCATCAGATACAATTAACCCCAGATCTCACTCTTCTTTGGTGCTTAGAATAATTTTGCCTCCTATACTATCTCTCCCTTGGATTTTTGCAGATCAAATACATTATTATGCATTTTTTAGTATTAACTCTTAGCTGCCAGTCTTTAGACCATTCCTTGAGCTTTGTTAGATCCCTCCTCATGTTATTCATATCTTCCTGGCTATCCACTCTGCAGCAGCATTTGATATCTTGGGCAAAAAGACAAACCTTTTCTAACAATCCTGCTGTGTTGCTTATGAAAATGTTGAAAAGAACCGGCTCCAGCACAGATCCCTGAGGAACAACACTAGTAACACCCAACTCCTCAGAGTAAACCCATTTACCACTATCCGTTGTCGCCTCCCGCTCAGTCAGTTTCTAACCCAGTTAATCACTCTAGGTTCTAGGGGTGTGCATTCGTTTTGAACTTAAATGTAAAACGCAACTTTTTTTTTTTTTAACTTAAAAAAGTGATGAGGCGAAAACGATCGGATTTCCAACTTATTCAACATAGCTATGTTGAATACGTTGGAAATCGCGATTGTTGATCCTAAATAAAAATTTAAACCCCTCACCCTCCTTAATCCCCCCCCCAAGACTTACCAAAATTCCCTGGTGGTCGAGCGGGGAGTCAGGACGCCATTTCTGAACTCTTTTGTGAGGAGCACGTGACGTCGGCGTCACGTCGGAGTGACGCGGCGTCATGTGATTCCCCCCGCGTTCGCTCCGGGACCCTCGTTTGACCCAAAAGGAACTTTTGGCCAGCTTGGCGGGAATCACGTGACGCCGACGTCACGTGCTCCTATCAAAGGAGTTCAGAAATGGCGTCCTGACTCCTCGCTCGACCACCAGGGAGTTTTGGTAAGTCTTGGGGGGGGGGGGGGGGATTAAGGAGGGTGAGGGGTTTAAATTTTTATTTGCACACATGGACATAGACTCAACTTATGGAATTCTCCATATGTCCATATTGACCGCAAATGACCCCCCCTTTCGACTTATGGACTTATGAACTTAAACTTTTGGTCTGCACATCCCTACTAGGTTCCAAACCAAAGACCTCAATTTATTTATGTCTTCTGTGTAGAACCGTGTCAAAGGCCTTACTGAAATCCAGGTATGCTATGTCTAGTGCTCTCCCTTGATCCAACTCTCTGGTCACTTAAACAAAGAAATTGATCAGATTTCTCTGACAATATTTATCTTTAGTAAAACCATGCTAGCTCAGATCATACAATTTGTTGAATTTCAGAAACTGCACTATCATCTGCTTTTAGCAGTGATTCCATTAATTTGCTCACCACAGAGGTCAGACTAACTGGCCTATAGTTCCCCACCTACTCCTTACTTCCACTTTTATGAATAGGAATCACATCTGCCCCCTCCAGTCGTCTGGAATTATTCCTGACTCTTTAAAAAAAAAAAAAAAAAAAAATTGAAAAGATTAGCCAGTGGAGCTGCAAAGATTTCTCTGTTCCCTCAATACTCGCAGTTGTATTCCATATGGTTCCATTACTTTATCTAATTTAAGTTTAGTTAGCTCCTCACAAACACACTGGGGGAGGATTTTAAAAGGGTTATGCACGTAAACCCTCAGGATTTACACTCGTAACCACTCCTGCGTGCGCTGAGCCTATTTTGTATAGGCCCGGCGACACGCACAAAGCCCGGGACGTGTGTTTCCTCACTCTGAAGGTCATCAAATCTTCACAAGAGAGCACTGTTCTGTTCGTACATATCACTTTGAATGTCAAAGTGGCTCCTAACCCCTACACTAATAACTAAACCTCACCTCGAGTTACTAGGTGGGCCTACCATAGAGATATAAATACCTACCTAGGATGAGGGCATTATGGCTAGTCTCTCTCTCACTCACTCTCTCTCTCACTCTGTTGTTGAAGGGCCCTGGCACTTATCACAAAGTATGAAAAAGTTATTGCAATTTGTGTTAACTTAGCACTTTGCATAGGTATTAGCGCAAATTGTGATAAACTGCCTATTACCATAAAACACACCTCTTTTCCTATCGCATGCAATATTTAGTGCATTTTGATAAATCCAGGCCTTAGTTACCAGGGGGCATGTTCTTCCACCGTCCATCTTAAAACCTTGGCAACACAAAAAGTTAAAGTATGGGAGAGTCAATGGGGATGGAGATACAAACAAACTGCTCTTCCTATGGCTTTGGTTTTAAGCTGACTGACTGTAACATTTTAGTGTACACTATTTTCATTAGGTGCAAACTAAAATCAATAGTGTACACTAAAATGAAAAAAAAAGTAAAAATTAAATTTAGTGGGTTTTTATATTATGTCATTGTAGAATTGATAGGAAATGATATACATGTTGTTAACATGTCTCTGTTATTTAAAACAACACAGAGATTTAGCGGTACTTACCCAAATATTTTTGCAGCTGAATAGGTGAATATATCTACCTACTTAAAATCTGAGTGACTAGATGGAATTTTTCCATTTGCATGATGGGATTACCCAGATAAATATAGATGCTTAGTGCTGAATATTATGCTAACAGACTACATTCAAAAGCCAATTCCAAAAATTCTACTGGCATAGCCTCTTTTTTTTCCCTGGCTAAATTTGTGTTTTGCGATTTTAACTACATACATTGAATCAGTTAAAAGGGCCAATTTGCCAAGCTAAAACCTGAATTTAGCCAGCTAAATCTTTTGACAGTCAATCCCCAACTGGTGGTCAATTCACTTAGCATGACAGCCTACCCCAGCTGAAAACCCTCCCAGAAGTATCAAGGGGCAAAAAAAACCCCCCTATGTCCCCATCTCTTTCTTTGAGAGATCTGAGGGGCTCATATCCCCTAGATTCTCCCTGCATTCTACCTACCATATCCAGCATGATGAAAAAGAGGCTGGTGCCATTCACTCTAGTGCCAGCTGATCTAACACACTCTACCTGTTCCTTTCCCCATTTACAATGGGGACAACAGAAGGTTTCGGGGGGCAGGGAGATCTGGTGGTTATAAGCCCTTTCAAAGTACTTGGTGATACAGTTTGGGGACATTAGAGCTGGGAGTATCTTGGTACTTCATGAGCTGGGGGTTTGTGGTCATAGCAGGGGTTGTGCTCCTGCTGGAGAGTAGGTTCCTGTTAGGAAGAGAGATGCCAGAGAGGGCTATTTTGGGTCACATAAAGCCATTTTCTGAGAGTAGGGGAGGTCAGGCTAATATTACTGTGTCTAGCAATACTGATGCTTTACCAGCGGACGGAGTGCAGATGTTTGTATTTTACTGCAAGTCAGAACATATTACCAGCCAAGGTAAAAAACAGTTTAAGTTGGTATTTACTAAAGGCTTAACACCCGAAATCCTGTATGAAAACACCTGCACTAATTCACATTAAAAATGTTCATTAATATGAATTTTAGGATGCTTTAGTAAACAGGCTACACAGTGAGATGAAACTTCTGTGTTGAGCTTCATCTGACCTATAATTTTGAGTCTTTATGTACTTTTATTTGTATGTTTCTTGAGAAATAATTTGTATTAAAGGCTTTTAAAAATAATAACAAAGTTAAAATGGAATTATGTTTTATTTGCAGATGAAGACAAACATGATTTCAGTGATTGATAGTTAACGGATTTTTAATATATTTGTAAAGAACTGTTCAGAACATTTTGGGGTACATTTAAAAAAAAAAGCGCGAGCGCAAACAAATGTACGCTGGATTTCAGTAGATACGCGCGTAGCCGCGCATATCTTTTAAAATCCGGGGTCAGTACGCGCAAGTGGTTTCACATTTGTGCACCTTGCACATGCCGAGCTCTGCGCGCACTGCCTGTTCCCTCCGAGGCCGCTCCCCCACCTTCTCCTCCCTTCCCCTCCCCTTTCTAACCCACCCCCCACCCTACCTAAATCCCCCTCCTAACCTTTATCCAGGAAGTTACGCCTACCTCCGAGCAGTTGTAACTTGTGCGCGCCGAATGTCTGCTGGCGCGGCAGGCCCTGACACAGGCCGCTGTGTCGGGGCACTCGGCCACGCCCCCGGACCACCCCGGACCACTGTCACGCCCCCAAACACGCCCCGAACTGACACCACGCCCTGGTAACGCCCCCAAACCGCCTCTTTTTGCAAGCCCCGGGACATACGCACGTCCCGGGGCTTGCGCGTGCCGCCGAGCCTATGCAAAATAGGCTCGGCGCACGCAGGGGCAGATTTCCTTAGGTTACACGCGTATGTTATGCGTGTAGCCTTTGAAAATCTGCCCATTTATTTCTAATGCAGAAGTGGAAAGTAATTGACATCTGGTAATGGTTCATTTTATTTTTTTCATACGTTCTGACATTATTATTATTATTTTGAAGAAAAAGAAGTACTGAATCCATAATTTTTGAAATTTTATACTTCCATAATATTTCAAATTAGTTTAACTCTTAGTTATAGATTTCTATAGAAAAATAACCACTGCCTTACACTGATTTGCAATTTGGAAAGGCAATATATAAATATATAAATTAAATTAAAAGAAGCAACATGTTTACATGTAGGGGAACATTTTCAAACTATCTGCATTGTGACAAAGACCACATGTACTTTTTACCAATGGGCTTTGCACCAATTTTCAGAGGGAAAATAGGGGCATATATTTGCTTTAAAACTTGCCATGGCTGCAAAGTATGGGGTAGATTTTAAAAGGGTTACGCGCATAAGTTATCAGCATTTTATGTTCTATGTAATTAGCATGCTCTAATGCTTGTGTTCAGTTTCAATGTAAACCGAGACGATATGCAATATCGTGTATGAATCCCGGTATATAAAAATGTTAAATAAATAAATAAATAAGTAAGTTATGCGCGTAACACTTTCAAAACCCCCTGCGAGCGCCGAGCCTATTTTGCATAGGCTCGGCGGCGTGCGTAAGTCCCGGGGCTCTGCTAGGGGTGAGCGTGTCGGGGGCGGTGTGACAATCGGGGCATTCCGGGGGCATGTCGGGGTGTGGCCGAGGCCTGGGGGTGTTTCAGGGGCATGGCCGAGGCCTCCAAAATCGCTCCCGTTCCGGGGAATCGCGTGGCGGTGGCTGATCGGCGCACGCGAGTTACGTCTGCCTGGGGCAGGCTTAACTTTCACGATAGATAGGGCTGGGGGGGGTAGGTTAGGTAGGGGAAGGGAGGGGAAGGTGGGGGGAGGCCGAAGGAAAGTTCCTTTCGAGGCCGCTCCGATTTCGGAGCGGCCTCGGAGGGAACGGGCAGCACTCGCAGGGCTCGGCATGCACAAATGTGCACCCCCTTGCACGTGCCAACCCCAGATTTTATAAGATACGCATGGCTACATGCATATCTTATAAAATCCGGTGTACTTTTATTTGCGCCTGGTGCGCGAACAAAAGTACACGCGGGCGTACATTTATAAACTCTACCCCTATATGCGGTCATCTCTTCCTGCTTTTTATGTGATTAAATATTTGCTGGCAGAATATGCATGAAAATTTGAAAATACCATTTACATCCCCTGACCTAAACATGTCTCTAGAAATGCCTGCTGTCAATGTGACTGGGGAGTTTGGAGAGTAATTTTCAGACAACTGATTAACCCTGATAAAACACATTTTATCTGTGTAAATAATTTTGAAAATTTCTCTTGCATAAACGTTTAAGTATGTTAACCTCACAAAAATTCCTAGGGTGTTGCCTTATTCCAAGCCTATTGCAACATAAGCAATCCTTTACAAAATTCTTCCAACACTGGAATTTGTTCACATAAATCTTCACTGTATGGAACGTCCTACAGATTAGACAAGGACATTTTGTTCTATTTAAGGGTCGCATTGAAGATATCTGTATTTCTTTTGTCTTGCTTGCACATCTGACAACTTCCCAAACTTTGATCTAGATTTATCATTTTGCTATAACTTTTGCATGAATAGCGCCTGCGATAAAAAAAAAAAAGGGGGTGTGGTTAGGGTAATTTTTGAGATACTGCACTGCATGCTATTTTAATGCAACACACGCTAAATTTATCGCACCCATGATCTTTTTACATTGCAAGCTGAGAAGTACCCAGAGAACTTTCCACATTTTGGGCTTCTGAGAGAGAGACCAGCCCAAAATGTGGGAAAAGCCTGAGTAGAGAATGCATCAGACTAGAGAGTGCATCTAATTAAGTTGAGAGTACAGTGTATACATTTCATCTTTGTGTTCCTTTCCTCACTCCAAATCACATCAACTCTTTACTGATGTCTACTCTGCTATTCTACATCTGACTATGCATGTAAAACTGCCCCCCCAAAAATGCCCCCTTTTTTTTGTAGCACGGGTGCTATTCATGGAAAATTTAAGGCAAAATGATAAATCTAAATCATACTTACATGTATTATACTTACATCAGCTGTTAACATGAGTTAATGTAGCACTTATATGTGTTAGTAGCTGATGTTAATGAGGTGTAAATGAAGTATACATTAACACAGGCATTATATATGTGCATTAAAGTATTTAGCAGGCATAAATACAAAATGTTAACTATACCTCTCTAAGGTGTAGTAAATTTTTTTGTTAATGGGTTTGGTCTAAATTATGTCTATTAGAACACACATGGTTTTTCATGCACTAATATTTAATGAGCTGTTTTGTGTAATTTTCATTGCATTAGCTCATTAACATATGTTTTGCTTTAATATTTATGCAAGCTAAAAAATGCACATTAGCAGCACAATAACTGAACCACAATTAATAAACCATAGAACTAGAACCTTAGTGGTACAGAAACCAATAAGAGGATAAATTAAAGAAGCATAAAATAAAATATAAAAACATATATAAAACTTAAAATATTTAGGATAAAAACAAATTATATTTAAAGTAAAATACATTAAAATATAGATGAAATAAAAACTTACAACAAATTGAGAATAAAGCTTTTAATATTTTAACACAAATATAATAAACATCAAATATATTCCATTAAAAAATGGTAGAAACCTGACATAGCCATGCTTCAACTTACAAATCTGCATCAAGGCAAAAAAATGTATCAAATTTCTTCTCTTGTACATATGAGTACAGAGGAGAAGTGGAGACCAATCACCAGGACAACAAATGTTGAAACCACCACTATACCCAATACTAAAACATGTATGCAAACTCTGCCAGAGTCCAGGGGTCCACCCAAAATCCTCACAAACAATAATAGATTGCTAACTCCATGGATCTGGCACAGCTCAATGCCCTGCAGGCCATACTGGGCCTGGCCCTGCGCATTTCGGAACAGCAAGATGCATTGGAGAAGCTCACGTCAGCGTTTCACCAGCTGCACACACAGAAGACCCAAGGCACTACTTCCAGCAATGAGGATCAGTTACAGGAAGTAACTTTAAAGACTACAGTTCTGCTGGTGGCTCCAGTTCATTTCTCAGAGGAGATTCGGAAGACCAGGGGCTTTTTAAACCAGTGCTACATGCATTTTGCTCTACAACCTTCTAGGTTCCCTACAGCTTTCTCCTACTTACATCCTTTCCTATCTGAATGGAAGGGCCCTGTCTTGGGCGTCTACACTGTGGGAATGAAAAGATCCTATTTTGCAGGACATAGATGGATTTTTGGACTTATTTAAATCCATTTTTGATGATCCTGCTCGAGTTACCGTTGCCGGTTCTGCTTTGGTGGACCTGAAGCAAGGCAACTGACCACTGGCTGATTTTGCGATAGAGTTTAAGACTCTTGCTACAGAACTCTGCTGGGACCCCAAATGCCTGAAGACCCTCTTCTTCAGATGCCTGGATATTCGATTAAAAGACGAGCTGGCCGCTCGCGAAACACCTGACTCGCTGGACGAACTAGTGGCTTTGGCCACTTGGATCGATCACCGGCTTCGTGATAAGGTGAAAGAACTCCGGCTTATTAGAAAACCTGGTCTGAAAGAGGTGAGTGCTAAACCTGTACCTCAGATGTTCCAGTAATTCCTGCTGCCAGTGAAGATGAACCGATGCAACTCGGCTGCGGACATTTGATTTCCAAAGAGAGAAGACTTTGGAAGAAGCATGGGTTATGCATGTACTGTGGTCAGTTGGGCCACGATCTCCCTACATGCCTAATTCATCCAGGAAATGGATGGGCCTAAGTCCTGCAGGAGGACTGTTCTTAGGCCTCACTACGCCCTCTCCTCCACTCTCTCTCCCAGTCTCCTTGATCTGCAGACCGTCTACGGTTCAAACTCTTGCCCTACTGGATTCAGGGGCAGGAGGCAACTTTATTCTCCAACGTTTGGTGGAACAACTGAGGATTCCCCTCATCAACTTGAAAGTTCCGCTATTTCTATCCTCCATCCATGGAGAGCCCTTACTGGGCGACGTGTCTTGCCGAACTATACCAGTGACTCTCTGCACCGGAGCTCTCCATATGGAGTCAATTCCCTTCTTTGTGTTAGAGAAGGCCATGCACCCTATCATCCTGGGGTTACCCTGGTTGCGAGTGCACCAACCTCAATTTGACTGGGCATCCTTGGAATTCTCCCGCTGGGGCCCAGAGTGTCATGGGAAGTGCTTTAAGGAGGTTGCTCCTGTCATCTGCATGCCTATGACTCCAGCGATGCTGAGACTGCCATCCCAATACACATCCTTTAGTGATGTGTTCTCCAAAGAAGCTGCTGACATCCTTCCTCCGCATAGGTCCTATGACTGTGCCATAAGACTGAAACCCAATACTGAACCTCCTAAAGGATGTGTCTATCATCTCTCAGCAATTGAGAGCAAGGCGATGTCCGAATATATTGAGGAGAACTTACAGAAGGGGTTTATCAGACCATCGAAGTCTGCAGCCGGTGCAGGCTTTTTCTTTGTGGGGAAGAAGGACGGTACCCTATGTCCTTGTATTGATTACCGAGGTCTGAACGAGATCACGATTAAAGACCGCTACCCCCTGCCTTTAATCTCGGAGCTGTTTGACCAGCTTCAAGGGGCCAAAATATTTTCAAAACTCGACCTTATGGGGGCCTACAACTTAGTTCACATTCGTAGTGGCGACAAATGGAAAACAGCCTTCAACACTCGAGACGGCCACTTTGAGTACTTAGTGATGCCTTTCGGCCTGTGCTATGCACCCGCTGTATTTCAGAACATGATGAACAACATCTTGCGGGACCCACTATACAAGAGTGTCGTGGTATACCTGGATGATATCCTGTTCTCCCAGGATCTGCCCACTCACATTGAAGATGCCAAACAAGTACTCCGCCGACTCCGTGAACACCGGCTCTTTGCCAAACTCTCGGGCCTCCGGTGCATTGAAGAAATGGCGCCGGCGCTACCTTTGCCCTGTCATATGACAGCAGGGCAAAGGTAGCGCCGGCGCCATTTTGTTTTTTGTCCCCCGACGTCAGGAGCATAGGAGATCGCTCCCGGACCCCCGCTGGACACCCAGGGACTTTTGGCCAGCTTGGGGGGGCCTCCTGACCCCCACAAGACTTGCCAAAAGTCCAGCGGGGGTCCGGGAATGACCTCCTAAACTTGAATCGTTTTGCCGTACAGCAAAATGGCGCCAACCATGCCGTACGGTCGGCGCCATTTTGCGGTACGGCAACACGATTCGACTGCAGGAGGTCGTTCTGGACCCCCGCTGGACTTTTGGCAAGTCTTGTGGGGGTCAGGAGGCCCCCCCAAGCTGGCCAAAAGTCCCTGGGGGTCCAGCGGTGGTCCGGGAATGACCTCCTACCGTCGAATTGTGTTGCTGTACGGCCGGCACCATTTTGTGCAAAATGGCGCCGGCCGTACGGCAACACGATTCGACTGCAGGAGGTCGTTCCGGACCCCCGCTGGACTTTTGTCAAGTCTTGTGGGGGTCAGGAGGCCCCCCCAAGCTGGCCAAAAGTCCCTGTGGGTCCAGCGGGGTTCCGGGAGCGATCTCCTATGCTCCTGATGTCGGGGGACAAAAAAACAAAATGGCGCCGGCGCTACCTTTGCCCTGTCATATGACAGGGCAAAGGTAGCGCCGGCGCCATTTCTACAATGCACCGGAGGCCCGAGAGTAAAAGATCACACCGGGACCCCCCACCCTCTGGACCCCAGGTAATTTAAGGCATTTTGGTGGGGTTCGGGAGGGTGGGGGATTTATTTTAAAGGGTCGGGGTGGGTTTTAGGGTTGTTTTAGTGTGCCTGTTTTCCCGGCACACTAAAACACGATTTAAACGATATTTACAAACCTAAAACCGCGACGATCCGATTCCCTCCCCCCCCCCCCATCCAAAATCGATTGTTAAGATGATCGATGACACGATTCACATCTCTAGTTGTTATTTAGGAGAGTTGTGGGTGGATCCTTGGACAAGTGGCAGATGACCATGCTCCCAGGGGAAGATCCCGAGAGGGACCACCGGTCAGGTTCAGAGTATGGAGACAGACACATACTAGTTCTTTTATTAGACAGTATACTGAACCACCAGAGGTGGCAGTAGTGGAATGCCTGACTGGGCTGTAGTCCCTCAGATACTAGAAAAGCGATCCCTGGAGGCTGAGCTGTAGAGAAAATGAAATATAGTGAGTAGGAAGGGTATGCAGAGTTCATGTACTGAACCAGATGGTAACACTCACACAATGTCTCATAGAAGCCCAGGAGCTGGAATGTATAGGCCCTCAAGGAGCGAGTACCTGGTTCCAGGGAAAGCTCTGAGAGAGCGATGGTAACTCACTGATGTAGTTGGCAGTGATAAGGTAAAGAAATACCATAAAAAATGCATAAAACTGGATGTATTACACAAAACAATGTCCAGATATCTAAAAATCAATCTTAAATATACTCAAACATATCTAATCTTTCACTCCATATCTATAATTCCTTCATACACTCCACAACTATAATTCATACATAAACAAACAGCTAAAAATATCCCTATAATTCAAAAAAATGTTTTCATTAGGCACCCTCTAGATAATTTATAAACCAAACTTATGTACGTGCCTAACTGTAAACCGTTGTGATGGTGTATTACTAAACGGCGGTATAGAAAAGTTTTTAAATAAAATAAAATAAATAAATCCCCTTCATGTTTCACTCTTATAAGAAATTCTCCAGGGGGCTGTTCAAATCAAAAAGCTTTGGGGTATCAGAAAGAAATCATTTAAGAATGGTTGTTTCTATGTATTGTTGGCAATTTTTTGATGGTTGGTTAGTATAATTTAATGTAATTTTGACCATATCATAGCTATCTTAAAGCACATGTTTAAAAAATTGTTGAATAATACATTTTTTAAATGATTGTACATTTTCGCAACATCTTCTTTGTTGTAAATAGTCATATCTTTGTGGGCAAACATTTCTTCCTGAAGGAATATATAGTGTTGTGTTTTCTGAAGCAACCCTACCAGGAACTGATCTATACACAGGGAGCTGGCAGACAGGCTTATTCTAGCTATGACCCCCTAGAGGTGTCTGGAAGTTTCCTGTCACCAAACATTTCACGGTGATAGTAACCTTGACGTGTACTGGCAAGACATGGCCCTTTTAAGTGGTAGGTTGCAAGTCCTGCTCTAACTGCTGGCATAGGTACAGTAGAGTTTCCTTGTTGAACCTGAACCCGCACATAACTTGCTTCTCTGAAAGATCCAAAATCTGTGCCCTAATCTTGTAGACTCTCTCTTTATACTCCTTCTCCATCTGTTCTCTCTCCCTCCTCAGTCATTGTACCATAAGTATCCATAAGGCAATTAGAATCATTTTGAAAAGGTGATCTACACCAATGACTCCTACCACCCAGTAGGTTCCAGTAGATCCTAGTAACATACACTCCCACCCCCTCTACTGCCCTGTATGTCCCAGTTATCCCCCAATATGTTCCAGTAATAACCATTATAAACTAGTATATCCAAGTTACTATCCAGTATGGCCCAATCTATCCCAGGTACACTCACTCTCATGCCTTTTTGATCCTGTCTATACCAGGTGCCTTCTCTCCCCCTCCTCTCCCCCCCCCCCCCCCCCGCTGAATGAACCTGTGTCCCAGTGACCCTACTGTATGACCAGGTGTGTCCCAGTTTAATCCTAGGAGGTCTAGTCTATCCCTGGTACACTCTCTCCTACCCTGTAGCCTGCTTCTGTGTCCACTCACTCGAAGCCAACTCGCCATAATAAAAAGGAAAATGTGCACTTATGTGTGTAAACAAGCAGTAGTAAATGAACACACATACGTTGGGTGACATTTGGGCTTTTAAAATATCTCATTATACATGTATGTGCTAAACCTGCTCTATTTGCCCCAACATACTTTTTTTTGCATGTGTACTTTTCTAACGTTCATGCTTATATACATGTATGTGGGCCCTTTATAAAATATGCATTGTATGCAATCGGGCCACATACACTTGAGTAAGCATTTGAAAATTAACCTTTTAAATTTTATTTGGAAAGAAATGAGTAACCAGTGCATGGAAAAGAGAGATGGATTGATACGATTGTGCAATTTAAGGTTTAGTGGAATACAGGCAGTAGAATTTTGTACCATCTGGAGAAGGAGTGGGTGCAAACAATAAACTGCTGCAATCCAATCGACTAGTTATCAGTGCATGAATCTTAGTTACCAGGTTGTCCTGAGAAAGTTGCAGGTACAAATTTCAGATCAGTCACAATTGGGATCAGTTTGTTTCTACACCCACACATTGACAGGGGCATATATAAATATTTTTCAACCTGGGTCTTCTATCATCCACAATGCATCAGATATCTGTAACTAGTATCCCTTTAGTCTGATGAATATTTAATTAAATGTTGTTGCTCATTAAAACCTCTCACCCTACAACCTTTAAGGTGAATTTTAAAAGCTGGGCGCTATCCAAAATTGGGAGATGGGTACCAATACGTGAATATCTCACATCAAGGAAAAAGGGACGGAATGTGTGTGGGGCATGGGCAGGGTTTTGGCATTCTGGGGCAGGGCCAAGAGATGTGCATGCAGGTACCCATGTGCCTGGCACATGCCCAGGTATATTTAAGCATAAAGTTACTTCTTTTGTGGAGGAGGTGTAAGTCTCAATAAAACTATTCCCAGGCATCTCTGAGAGGTCTGGGATACCTGGGGGAATATAGGCTAAAGAACCGGAGGGGGGGGGGGGGAGTTGGAGGACATAACTGTAGACTGAGCAAATTGGTAGACAAATTCTGGAAACTGGTCATGGTATGGATGCACATCTGTTATAAAAGTCCTTCACTTGCATGGCTCAAAGTCAACAATACGCAGCTGTGCACTCACACTTGTAAAATTAGGGGCACACATGTGCACAGCATATAAAATTACTGCTTATCTGGCTGCATGCCCATTTACACATGTACATCCATTGTAACCTGTGCATTTTTTAACGAGTACTTTTTTGTATTTATTTGTGTATGTTAACAGTGGAATCTGCCTAGAATATTTATGTATGCATCTGTAAAATAAATGCTTTTAAATAAATAAAATTGTGCATAGCGCAGTAATAGTGCACATAAAATAAGAGAATATAGTAGAGTTCTGAATCAAGTATCAACCCCAAAACATAGGTCTCATATTATACTGGGAGTAAATAATCTTCTAGTATTATCAGAGGTGCTGAGTGAGGAAAAGTAGGTTTTGTAATACATAAAGTTCTGTTTTCTGTGGGATAAGTTTAAGCTTATTACCTTTCAGCCGATGCATAATCTGATGCAGAATGGAATGAAGATTCATAATAGATTTCACGCAAGACTCAACTAATTTTTAGAACAGCTGAAAATCAATGGTATAAAAATAAAATTTAAGGCTAGGTCCTCTGATCAATTTACATAAAAGTTGCACATAAATATTAAATAATATAGGGGAGAGTACTGACCCTTGAAGTACATCTGATTTTAAATTATAGGAAGACAAAAAAGGTTTCTGATCATCATATGAAGGAAGCAAGCTTCTGCACTTGAAACATGAGAATATAGTGGAGTTCTGACAGGAAACCCCCCCAAGATAGATTGCCATTTCTGATACCAAGGCCAGTGATTGATCAATCAAGAAGGTCCACAGTATCAATGGCTAAAGAGAAATTTAGCAATATTACCATGGAATCCTTCCCTTTGTCAAGATTTCTTCTTATAACATCTGTAAGTGACAACAACATTTTCGTACAAAAACCCAGTTGAAGCATATCTAAAAAATTCTGAATCGTGTTAAGCTGAGTAACAATGGTTTATTCAATTAACCTACTTTAAAATACTAAATTTGACACGGGGCAATAATTCTCCACTTGTAATTTTTTTTTTTTAATATGGAAGAGATCACAGTTTTCTTAAATTCTTCTGGAAAAATCCAGAGAATAGAGAGGAATAAATGGTACACTGTAAAAGTTCAGCTAAAACAGCAAAACAGTTTTTAATAAGTTGTGATAGACATAGGATGTTTCAAGATACTTAGTAGTGATGCTTCTGCCCCTTTTTGTCTTCAGAGGCTGTCAGAGCATTGCCCCAATGTATCCATCTGGTCAATGTCAAAACTCTTTTGTTTATAAAACATATTAAAACCAATCAAATATCTCCTGCTTACCACGTTTTTGAGGTTTTCCATCTCTTGTTGACATTAGCATAAAGTCTTCTTTGTAAAAGATGTATAAAAATATTCTCAAAGAAATCTTTCAGATGTTTGGTTTTGTGTTCTGGCAGATGATGTCTGAGCTGTTACGTTAAATAATTCCCTGGTAATATAAGTTGATGTGACAGGTGAAAGTCAGCTTGATGGGTACACTGGGAAATGTGAAAGAATAGAAAGCTTTCAAAACTGTGTGCCGGTTTTCCAAATGTGCGAGTATACAAAAGATGCCCCATCCTTCTTGCAAAAGGTATTTTTAAAATCTTATTTACATATTTATGAAATACACAGGTATTTGTTATATGCTATTTGCATATTTATGAAATACACAGTATCATCTTAGAGATCCTATTTAAAAACACTCCTGTACATTAGAAGGAATAACTTCTTAACACTTGATCTCAGCAGTTATATAAACATAATCAAAATGCATTGCCTCTTCAATGTCAAACCTCTTTATAACAGGATTTGGTTATAATTTGACCCAACAGAAATACCATAAAAAGGTACTACAGATTTCTAATTTTATTAGATTCTATTTCTTTCCACTTTTAAATAAAAACTCTAGTTTTCCATATAGGCCTCTTTGCAGCAATAAGACTTTAAAGGTGGTTCCTATTTTAATTTCCCCTTTTCCTACCTGCCAAGAAGATGAGTGGAGGGTCTGGTAGGAGCCTAGTGCTGACAAAGTCACTTTGAAGTGAAGTTATAAATTCTGCTGTGATGAAGCCACCTCAATCCATCCATAATAGCAAGTCTTAAGATACCAGGCTTATCAGTTAAGTCCATATTTGTTAGGCCTTTCTGTGAACAGCTGCTCATATACTGGTTAAAGTTTATTTATTTACAATTATTTAAATTGTACACTTCTTATTTTATAGCTCTTATCCTAATGTATTTTTCAGAAAAACAGTAATTGGATTGCATGTTGTTAAATCAAAGTCTTATGCGATTTCTGCCCAATTCCATTTTTCTGACATCACAATGCAGTCCAGTTCCCATTTTTCTGTAGAGAATATTGGAGTAGGAGTTAGAAAATAAGGCACCGTGCTTCAAAATATTACTAGCCTCAGGTCAGCCAGGGTTATTTTAGATTACGATATCAGTGTACCAGAAGCAACTGGAAATCACGCCTGCTCCATTTTGATGCTGTAAGAGGGTTCAGGGGTTTGGTGGTTGGTTTTTAAACTTTGGCAGCATGTTTAGTCAGTGGGGAGGAGAATGTTTGGACACCAAATGAAAATGAACAAAATAGTGTTTGGTTTTCTTTCATTTTATTTTAAACAAAAGCACATCCTTAAAAATATGTGGAATCCTGTGTGATTGACCAATAAGCAATTTTTAAACATTTCTTTAAGTGAGTCCACCACTGAGGGGAATCAAATGCTTTGCCTCACAATAAAAATGACTGTGAGTAGTTGCTGGAGGATAAGGCCCCACAGCACGCGATATCGGCTGCATCGCGGCGATATTATTTGAACTAGGGGAAGGGGAGGAGTGTGGGCGGGGTTTGGGTGAATGGAGTTATATCAGGCAGCGCTGCGGGCTATAATGTTTTTCACATTATGGTAGGTAGCACTTTGGGGAAAAAACTACACCTTTTCCCATGTGCTATGGGGGCAATAGTGTGCTGCACGGCCATGCTGCCATGATGCAGCCAGCTGCCCATTATTGCCCCCGCCCCTTTTATTTTCATGACAGTTAGTGTAGCTGGGTTTAAAAAAGGTTTGGATAAGTTCTTAGAGGAGAAGTCCATTAACTTAGGGAATGGCCTCTGCTACTACTGGCATCAGTAGCATGGGATCTTCTTAGTGTTTTGGTACTTGCTAGGTTCTTGTAGCCTGGTTTGGCCACTGTTGGAAACAGGATGCTGGGCTTGATGGACCCTTGGTCTGACCCAGCATGGCAATTTCTTATGTTCTTATATTCTCCATGAACTTATACAAACCTTTTTTAAACCCAGCCACACTAACTGCACTAACCACATCCCCTGGCAACAAATTCTAGAGCTTAATTGTGCATTGAGTGAGAGAGAATTTTCTCTGATTTGTTTTAAATGTGCTACTTTCTAACTTCATGGTGTGCCCCCTAGTCCTTCTTTTATCTGAAAGAGTAAATAACTGATTCACATTTACCCGTTCTAGCTCTCTCATGATTTTATAGACCTCTAGTATATTCCCCCTCACCCATCTCTTCTCCAAGATGAACAGACCTAACCTCTTTAGCCTTTCCTCATAGGGGAGCCATTCCGTTCCCTTAATCATTTTAGTCTCTCTTTTCCGTACCTTCTCCATCAGAACTATATCTTTCTTGAGGTGCGGCAACCAGAATTGTACACAGTATTCAAGGTGTGGTCTCACCATGGAACGATAAAGAGACATGACATTTTTTGTTTTATTCACCATTCCCTTCCTAATAATTCCTAACATTCTATTTGCTTTTTTGACTGCTGCAGCACACTGAGCCTAGATCTCTTTCTTGGCTGGTAGCTCCTAATATGGAACCTAACATCGTGTAACTATAGCATGGGTTATTTTTCCCTATATGCATCACCTTGCTCTTATCCACATTAAATTTCATCTGCCATTTGGATGCCCAATTTTCCAGTCTCACAAGGTTCTCCTGCAATTTATCACAATCCACTTGTGAATTAACTAATCTGAATAAAGGTGAATTTTAAAAACCGGACACATGCCAAAATCAAGAGATGCGCATGTCCACCTGATTTTATAAGCAGCCCATGAGCGCACAAGAACTGATGCGTGAATAACTCGCATTGGGGGAAAAAAGGAGCAGAGTGTGGGTGAGGCATGGACATTCCCGTCAGGGACAAGAGATATGCACCCAAATAGCTATGCACCTGGGCATGTGCCCAGATATACAAGTTAGTTTATTTATATACTGTTATTCAATAAAATATCACAATAGTTTACAGTTTTAAAACATACATAGTATGTACACATAATATACAGTTTAACAAAACAATGCAATACAAAAAAGAAACATTTATCTGTTTATTAATTTAATTTGCTACACTCTGTTGTCCTCAAATTATATTTCATTGAATCTCTTCTCTCATCTGCTCTGACATCATGTTCTCTACTTAATTTTTTTAAAGGCTATCTCAAAAAGTCATGCTTTTAGTTCTCTTTTAAAAGTTTTAAAATCAGATGCTCAGGTATTCAGGCATCGTACTCCAGAGCATGGGACTTGCTATGAAAATGGCTCTCTCCCAGTCAAATGGGAACTGTGTATTGACAGGACTTCTAAAAGACCTTTGTTTGACGATCTTAAAGCTCGTTGAGGATAAATTAATGCAAAAGCTGTATAGGTATATTTCAGTGCAAAATTATTTCTGCTACAGTTGAGGTATAAGTCTTAATAAAACTATTTCCAGGCATCTCTGAAGTGTTTGAGAGATCTGGGTTAAAAGGGGGGAGTGCAGGCTAAAGAACCAGTGGTCTTTGGAGGACCTGGCTCTAGATTGGGCAAACTATCCCCATGAGGTAAAACATTACAGACTGATATCGTTGATCAATGTAGATTGCAAAATATATGCCAAAATCTTTGCAGAGAGATTGGCATTAGTGTTAGGTAGTTTGATTCATAAATGACTTGTCTTTTTTAGCCATTTTTTACATAGTGCTAAGTGGGCTGAGTGTCCAGCCTTTGTACTCTCATTGGATGCTGTAAAGGCATTTGATAGAGTAGAATGGGCCTACCTATTCCAGACCATGGAATGAATGGAATTTGGACATGGCTTTATTTCTATGATCTAGATCCTCTATAGTGATCCCAAGGCTCAATTATATATTAATTATTCCTCTTCTTTTTCTTTGGGGTGGGAAACTTGCAAGGGATGCACACTTTCTCCTCCTCTTTTCAATTTACCTTTGGAGCCTTTAGCTATTGCTATACACCAGTCTCCCCATATTTCATTCTTACAATTTGATGCTGATGATGCATTGCTATATCTTTCTTCTCCTGATAGAACCCTCCCAACTCTACTGAAGTTGATTGATGATTTGGGGCAATTATCTGGGTATAAAATTATTTGACTAAATTAAAGGTCATGCCTTTAAATATTCTTTGCAATAAGACTATGTTCTCGGATTTTCCCTTTCAGTGGAATTTATCTGGAATTAAATATGGGTATACGATGCTCTGCAGACCTAGATTTTTTTTATCTCAATGACAGCATCTACCCTGCTGGCTAAAGTATGAGATTTCTACTCTGTGCCATACTTTATAGGTTTCATGGTGGGGAAGACTAGAATCTATTCAAATGTGCATAGTACCTGTGATGATATATGCATTTTGTATTATTCCTATTCTCTTTTGTCCTGCTTTTTATAAGGCTGTAGACAGACTTATTGGAGTTTCTTCAGAGTGGGAAATAATGGTTTTCTAAGGAAAAAGGAGCGGTGAACATTCCAGATTTGTTTTTATATCGCAATGGGGTAGATTTTAAAAAGGCGAGCTCGGGTGTACAAGTACACGCGTTACCCGGCGCATCACATATACGCCTGATTTAATAACTTGCACGTGCAAGTTATAAAATGAGGGGTCAGCACGCAAAAGGAGGCGCACAATTGTGCACCTTGTGCGCCCCTAGCCATGCTGCCTTCCCTCATTCCCTTCCCCCTTACCTGACCTTCCTACCCCTTCCTCAGCCTTTTCCTCCAGCCCTACTCTAACCCCCCCCCCCTCCGTACTTTGTTTACCTTTTGCGCCTGTCTCTGGGCAGGCGCAAGTTGTGCGCCAGCAGGCTGCCGGCGCGCGATCCTCTGACACAGCGGCAAAGGCCGCTTTGTCGGAGGCCTCTGGCCCTGCCTCGCCCCGAACAGCCCCTTTTGTAAATCCCCAGGACTTACACATGTCTCAGTGCTTTACGTGTGTTGCCGGGCCTTTTTAAAATAGGCCCGGCACGAATAAAACAGGTTATGCGTGTAAATCCTCCGGATTTACGGGTGTAACCTTTTTAAAATCCTGCCCAATGTTTTTATTTTGAGTCAAGGTTGTTCTAGCTTGAGCAAAATTTGCTCAATCCTTTGCCTGTATGGCTTCATTTTGAATGCTCCTTAACTGCACCATATTCTTTCTTTTATCTGCCGGCAATTCCAATTACCAATAGGTTGCAATGGAATCCTATTTTATGCTCTTCTCATAGAGCTTTTGCTCTGCTAGAGAAAAATGAAATATAAATGGGAAGATTCTCTGTATTGTCCATTATGGAGCAATCCTATCTTCAAACTTAGGCAGAAATTCATTCATTGGCCAGAATGGATGTCTTGTAACTTTTGGTCCTTTTCTCATATTGTACAGGATGGTTCTTTTGTTTCCTTTTGAGACCTCTCATTGTAGTAGGATATTCCACCTTTCTGTTATTTCCAATGACTCCAATTAAGATATTGTATTTCTTCTTCAAAAGTTGACCTCTCCTTATTTTGTACTGAACCCACAGTATTGGATACATGTTTATGACTATGGGCCAATAGTCATGTGACCACAGGTTTTTATAGAGTGCTTAGGGATGGCCATACATTAGCTTCTTAAGGGGTGGAAAAGGTTTGGGAATGAACTGAAGGTTACCTTTATGGATGAACAGTGGAAGATTTCTGGGGGAAAACACTTTTCTGTTCTCTTTCTACTTCCTTAACTAACTCAATCTAATTTCTTTCTTGCTCACCTGGATTTTTGGATTTCGATTATGTTGTATAAGGTAGGGGTGTGCATTCGGATTGACCGCATTAGTAAAACGCAACTCATATTTTTTTTTTACTTAAAAAATTGATTCGACATAAACGATCGGATTTCCCACATATCGAACATAGATATGTTCGATATGTGGGAAATCGCGATTGTTGAGCCAAAATAAAAATATAAACCCCCTCACCCTCCTTAATCCCCCCCCCGACTTACCACAACTCCCTGGTGATGGAGCGAGGAGTGAGGACGCCATTTCTGCAATCCTTGGCGAGAAGCATGTGACGTCGGCGGCACGTCGAGTGACGCCGGCGTCACGTGATTCCCGGGAATCACGTGACGTCGGCGTCACGTGATTCCCGGCTCGTTCGCGCCGGACGGCTCGTTCGGCCCAAAAAGAACTTTTGGCCAGCTTGGGGGGGCCTCCTGACCCCCCCAAGCTGGCCAAAAGTTCTTTTTGGGCCGAACGAGCCGTCCGGCGCGAACGAGCCGGGAATCACGTGACGCCGCGTCACTCGACGTGCCACCGACGTCACATGCTTCTCGCCAAGGATTGCAGAAATGACGGCCTCCCTCCTCGCTTGATCACCAGGGAGTTGTGGTAAGTCTGGGGGGGGGATTAAGGAGGGTGAGGGGGTTTAAATTTTTTTTTTGCACATATGTACATATACCCAACTCATTGGATTTTTTTTATGTCCATATTGGCTGCAAGTGGGACCCCCTTTCGGACATAAAAAATATGAACATAAAATTTTGCTCTGCACATCCCTAGTATAAGGTGGATACTTCCATCTCTGCCTTATGTTGGTTCTGTAATTCCAAACCTGGTATTTTGGACCATTTATTGTTTTATTGTAATAATATCCAGTCTTTTTGGCAAAAGGTATGGAACATTATTACTGCAATTTTTTCTTTTCATTTTCCACTTTCATACTCTATTGTTATTTTGAAGCCACTGGCCTATCTCAATATCTTTCCTTCACTGACAGTGCATTATTGAATATTATCCTTTCTCTTGCATGTAAATGTGTGCTGGGGTGCCGGAAGGATTGCTCACTATTGAATGTTTTCTTTTAGTGGAATATACTATGCCTAATATATAAATATGAAACTGCAGCAGCTGACAAATTTGATCAAGCTTTTTCAATATAAAAAATGTGGAACTCTGTACAGAGATATCTTGCTAATCATTGATTGATATATAAGAACATAAGATATGCCGTACTGGGTCAGACCAAGGGTCCATCAAGCCCAGTATCCTGTTTCCAACAGTGGCCAATCCAGGCCATAAGAACCTGGCAAGTACCCAACATTAAATTGATCCGATGCTACTAATGCCGGCAACAAGCAGTGGCTATTCATTATTGATTAATAGCAGTTTATGGGCTTCTCCAGGAATGTATCCAAATCTTGTTTAAACCTAGCTACACTAACTGCCTTAACCACATCTTCTGGCAATGAATTCCAGAGCTTGATTGTGTGTTGAATGAAAAAGAAATTTCTACGATTTGTTTACTTGCTAACCTCATGGAGTGTCCCCTAGTCATTTTATTGTCTAAGGGGTGGATTTTAAAAGCCCTGCTCGCGTAAATCTGCCCGGATTTACGCGAGCAGGGCCTTGCGCGCCGGCGCACCTATTTTTGATAGGCCGCCGGCGTGCACAGATCCCCGGGACTCACGCAAGTCCCGGGGTTTTCAGTCGGGGGTGTGTCGGGGGCGGGGCTGATCGGCGCGGCGTTTTGGGGGTGGGCCCGGGGGCGTGGTTTCGGGCCGGGGCGGTTCGGGGGCGTGGCTGCGCCCTCCGTAACCGCCCCCAGATCGCGTCTCGGAGCGCCAGCAGCCCGCTAACGCGCATGGATTTGCGTCTCCCTCCGGGAGGCGTAAATCCACGGATAAAGGTAGGAGGGGGGTTTAGATAGGGCCGGGGGGGTGGGTTAGGTAGAGGAAGGGAGGGGAAGGTGAGGGGAGGGCAAAAGAAAGTTCCCTCCGAGGCCGCTCCGATTTCAGAGCGGCCTCGGAGGGAACGGAGGCAGGCTGCGCGGCTCGGCGCGTGCCGGCTGCCCAAAATCGGCAGCCTTGCGCGCGCCGATCCTGGATTTTAGAAGATACACGCGGCTACGCACGTATCTACTAAAATCCAGCGTACTTTTGTTTGCGCCTGGAGCGTGAACTAAAGTACGCGAACACGCCATTTTTAAAAATCTACCCCAAAGGGAATAAATTAACAGTTTACATTTACCTGTTCAAATCCTTTCATGATTTTATAGACCTCTATCATATACCCTCTCAGCTGTCTCTTCTCCAGGCTGAACAGCCCTAATCTCTTTATCCTTTCCTCACAGGGAAGCCATTCCATCCCTTTTATCATTTTGGTCACCCTTCTTTGTACTTTCTCTAGTGCAGCTATATCCTTTTTGAGATGCAGCAACCAGAAATGCACATGGTGTTCAAGATGCGGTCTCACCATGGAGTAATATAGAGTCATTATGACATCCACCATTTTATTAACCATTCCCTTTCTAATAATTCCTAACATTCTGTTTGCTTTTTTGACTGCCGCAGCACACTGAGCCGATGATTTCAATGTATTATCCACGATGACTCCTCGATCTCTTTCCTGGGTGGTAACTCCTAAGATAGAACCTAACATTGTGTAACTACAGCAAGGGTTATTTTTACTATATGTATCACTTTGCACTTGTTCACATTAAATTTCATCTGCCA
This sequence comes from Rhinatrema bivittatum, assembly GCF_901001135.1. Taxonomy (NCBI): domain Eukaryota; kingdom Metazoa; phylum Chordata; class Amphibia; order Gymnophiona; family Rhinatrematidae; genus Rhinatrema; species Rhinatrema bivittatum. Next base: position 168,101,795 of record NC_042620.1, read on the forward strand.
TTTGGACGCCCAATCTTCCAGCTTCACAAGGTCCTTCTGCAATTTATCACAATCCGCTTGAGACTTAACTATTCTGCATAATTTTGTGTCATCCGAACATTTGATCAACTCACTTGTAGTACCTCTTTCCAGATCATTTATAAATATATTAAAAAATCATAAGGGAATCATAAACATGACGCACATCTTCAAGGGCAAAGGATGATGTTGAGCATTGTATTGTTCTATTTGACATACTTTCCCATACCTATTTATCTCTGTCTTGTTGCTGTTTATTGTTTTGCTGTGTTGCTAAACCAATAAAAATGATTGAACTTAGACTGGGCAAACTGGTGGACAAACTGGTGAAACTGGTCATGGCATGGACATGCATATAAAATTCTCTCTCTCTTGCATGGCTCAAAGCCAACATTACGCAACTGTGCACACACACTTGTAAAATTAGGCGCACACATACATGTACCAGGGCAGGGTATGTGCACGCAGGATATAAAATTGCCACATACCTGGCTGTGCACCCATAAACACATGCATATGACTGCCTGTGTGCCCATTTTAAAGTTGCTATTAGAGGGGATCATTCACTAAAGCTTTATCGCATGCGAAAAGGGCCTTTTCACATGCGATATAATGCAAATTAGGGGGAGGGGAGGAGGCAGGGGGAGGGAGGAGTCGGCTGTGTCTTCGCTTCTGGCGATAATGTTACCAACCTTATCGTCGGCAGTAGCGCGCTGAACAGTACCACCTTTCATAGTGGCACTATTCGGTGTGAAAGCTGGCAGCGAAGACACTGCAGTAGTGCAAGGGCTGCGGGCTTTCGCAGGCCCACCCCCCCCTTCGCCCCCCTGTCCCCCATTTTCACTGGATTCATCCTTCTGCGATGAAAGATGAATCCAGGCCTTAGCTTGCTTGACTGCAAATAAATAGACCCACCCTGTGGCTCATGGGCAGAACACAAGTTCCCCCAGCAGGCAAACAATGGTTCAAGATCAGGCATGACTTTTTTTTCCCTCTTACAGGAGTAGAGAAGTTGACCACCTTAGGTGGGAGTCTGAAGAGAAGCAGCAAAAGGATTGCACTCTACTTTGGTTTTCCAGTTAGATCCATAGGAGAGGAGATTCCCTTCCTGCAATTGACATAGGGTTGATAAGGAGATCTAGTCCTTTGATCATGGGGGAAGAATTTGTTCCTGCTTAAAGCAGCCATCTGGGAGTAATTTTGGTGCAAAATGAAAATTCTTTAACATTTTTGTGGCGATTTGAAAAGTTAGAGGCCTTTCTAAGAATAATAAGGGAGTCCAGTGTGGTTTGAAAAGTCATTAAAGATGCATAAGGAACTGTCCTCATCTTTTTGTGACTTTTGTAACTTAAACTCTTTTCTGTGTATTCTGGACTGCCTCCATTTTTGAATCCTGATTTTTTTCTCAGTAAAATCTATTTTTGTTTGTAATATAGCACCATTGAGTGTGAACTGGTTATTTTCAAATGTGATCCCATTCGTGCACTACAGGTTATCTTTTTCCTATTGCAGAATCCACATGTCCTCACCACTGCAATGAGTATGTCAGTGCTCAGCAGTGCATGGAAGTGTGACCCTCTTGATAAAGGAATGCTATAAATACTTTTGTTGACCTTTATTTCCATTAACATGCCTTATGTTATAATTTTCACAGTAGGTGCTTTCTAGAAGTACAGTGGGCCCTCGGGTTACGAACGGCTCGGGTTACGACCAACTCGGGTTACAACCAACATTTAAGGTTTCGGGTTACAATCAAATTTTGAGTTACAACCACAATTTTTGGTTTTGAGTTACAACCAAAATTTGCATTATGACCCGTGCCACCTGTGTGCAGTTTTTTTTTTTTTTCGTGGTTGTGTTGTAATTGGCCTGTTGTTACTGCCTATCACATTTTTTTGGTCTTGGAAGGCGGAATTTCAACAGAGATTGAATGGCTAGTGTTGCACATGGGCAGACCTGGCACGGAAATGCAAACAACAGCATCGGGGATAGCATAGGGGAACAGGATTGGGATTGCCTCAGGGGACAGCACTCAGCTGGCAAGGTACAGAAGAGTTTCTGGAGGGCCATAGATGTTCTCATAAGTGGTAGGGAGAACACTCAGAGGAATTGTCTACAGAGGAACTTCAGCAACTTCTGGCTGAGCAACAGAGAATGGCAGCTGAGGAGCTTTCTGAAGAGGAGGAGCAACAATCAGTGCAGCAAATTTCCTCTTCTGGAATCAAGGAAATCCTAAAAAAAAATAGACAGAGCTACAAACATTTGTAGAGAACACACACCCAGACAGAGGAAAAACCAATCATTGCATTCACTTGCTTAATGATAATGTCATGTCATACTACAGAACAGTGTTGAAGAAAAGTCAGAAACAGACAACCTTAGACCAGTTTTTAGTTGCGAAAAGGTTGAGACCAAGTGAGCCATGAGACCAAGTGAGCCAGAAGCAGGTCCTAGTGGTCTACAGACATCCGCCCCCCCCCCCCCCCCAGGTAGAGAAAGTATACCAGAGAGCCAGATTCCAGATGTTCTAATGGAATGGGACTCTCCTTCCGAACAATAACCACCTTCCATTTTGTCCTCCCCCCTTCTCCCTTCTTGCAAACTTTTAAATAAACAAATAAATTAATAATATACTTGAATAATTGTTTCTTGTATGCTAAGCACATTTTATAACCTTTTTGTGAGTACACTAGGGAAGTATTGGTGTTTCTGGTAATTAATGACCTTATACAACCATTTTTTAATATAGAAATGGTTAGGTAAGGGGTGCTTTTGGGAGGTTCGGAATGCATTATTGGTTTTCCCATTATTTCCTATGGAAAAAATAGTCTTGACTTACAACCAACTTGAGTTACAACCAGCCCTCTGGAACCAATTGAGTTTGTAACCCAAGGGCCCACTGTATCATAATTTTCATTTTTACTATAGCTACTCATAGTCCTGTGTCACAAATATTTTCATCATAATCAGGCACTACAATGATATTGCAGGATCATCATTCTACACTGTTTCAGTTTTTTTAATATGACATTTGTTATAGTCACTATCATGTCTTTGAAGCATGCTCAGAAATTCAAATGCAAATAGACACCACTGTACATCATGGTTGTTCTTTTACTATTGACAACAATTATAACCATGCAACAAGGTAGTCATCACTACCATAATAAATAGAGATGTGCTTCGTTTTTTTTCTACCGGGTCGTTTTTCGGTTCGAATACTTCGTGGTATAGTTCGGGTCTTCTCGTTTCGTTTTCGGTTCGTTTGCCCGAAAACGAAACGAGAAACCCGAAACCGGACCGAAAAACGAATCGGTAACGAAGCGAAAAAAAAAACCCACCCCAAGCATTTAAAAACAATTTTAAGCATTTTCGTACATATATAACAACCCCCCCCCCATCCCGATCCCTCCCCAAGACTTACAAAGATCCCTGGTGGTCCAGCGGAGTCTCGGCTTCCATTTGCCATGCCCTCCGTGCCCTAGTTCGTGCCAGTGCAAGCCGCGCGCCAAAATGGTGCCGAATAGCCCGAACGACCATGTCACAGGGGCTTTCGGCGCTATTGGTCAGCCCCTGTCACATGGCCATCGGCGCCATCTTGTGCTCCTATCATGTGACAGGAGCTGACCAATGGCACCGAAAGCCTCTGTGACATAGTATGGGCAAAGGCTATCGGTGCCATTTTGGTTACTGGCAGACGAAAACGAAATCGCTTTCGGACCCTTGCTGGACCCCCAGGGATTATTGGCAAGCCTTGGGGGGGTCAGGAGCCCCCCAAGGCCCCCCAAGGCCCGCCAATAATCCCTGGGGGTCCAGCAAGGGTCCGAAAGCGATTTCGTTTTCGGCTGCCAGTAACCAAAATGGCGCCGATAGCCTTTGCCCATACTATGTCACAGAGGCTTTCGGCGCCATTGGTCAGCTCCTGTCACATGATAGGAGCACAAGATGGCGCCGATGGCCATGTGACAGGGGCTGACCAATAGCGCCGAAAGCCCCTGTGACATGGTCGCGCGGCTTGCACTGGCACGAACTAGGGCACGGAGGGCATGGCAAATGGAAGCCGGGACTCCGCTGGACCACCAGGGATCTTCGTAAGTCTTGGGGAGGGATCGGGGGGTGGTGTATTATAATTAATTTAAATTTGGGGTGGTTTTTAATAAAAAAAAATAATTTTTGCCCCTCTCCCCAGGCAAACCCGAAAACGAATTTTCCCCCGAATTGAGGGGAAAATTTTGTTTCCGGTTTCGGGGGCTCCGAAATAACGGCGTTTATGTCGTGTTTCGGATCCTCCGAAACAGAAACGAATTAGGAAATTTCGTTAAATATTCCTAAATAGGGCGAAAAACGAACCACATCTCTAATAATAAACAAGCACCTCAGCAGTGCCCTGTGTTTATTATTTTTGGCATTTTTAATAGCTGCAGTAGTGCTATTCCATGGCATCCATTTTCTACGCTATGTATTCTCTTGCTTTACTGCTGCTAGGTGATTACTTCCACAGTATCCAGTTACCATAATCCCCCTTGTCCTTGTACTACAGAAGAACTGTAGGACTGTGAAAAGTGATGGCTGCCAATGCTTTTCCCTTTCACTTGCTACATTTGCCAACCTAATGGAAAGAGGCAATAACTAAAGCCCATGAATGTTATCATTCATGATGGCCTGCACTCAAAATAACCTACTGCTTTGAAAGAATAGCACTTCAGAAAATGCAGTGGTTTGAATAAAAATCACCAAAAAAAGGAAATCATAAACACCTATTAATCAATAGCCAATCAACACTTTAGAAGAAAAAAAATGTTTAACAGTATTTTGAAAACATTTTTAATGTAATTAATTCTTATTGTACCGCATTAGCAAGCCTGACAATGTGCCTCATTAATTTTTAGAAGAGGCCATCCAGACTTTTCAATCATTTGCGGTCAAGTTGAGAAATCTCAGTTATCTCAAAAAATATCAATGGTGATATAAACATATGTCTTGTGCCAAAAATCTTTATTCAGGCTCAAAAAAACTTTAGCTCTCCATTTCCTTTTTTTGGTGTATTATTGCGTGGTGGAAATCAATCTGGGCTCTTTTTTCCTATTGAATAAAAATCAACCATCTTTGTTGTAGAAATGATACATTTTGAATTGCCCTAATTTTCTGCTAACATAACTGAAATCGGCCATTTGGCTGGTGTTTCCTAAATTTGAATTAGATTGTTTTTAATGCCACTTTTTGTCATTGTTTACATCTGCAAAACAAATATCCATAAATTCCTTTTATTCCCAACTCCTTGACATCTTGCCATTTCCACTGCTTTGAAATGGTTGTAGGAATACAATGTGTATTTCTTTTTCAAAATTGAATTCAACTGTAAGCACAAACTGCTGTAGATTGCAGCACCTCTGGCAGCTCGCAATAGTATGTTCACTTACAAGCTTTCTTTAAAAATAAATGACAGTGCAGCAGAACCAATCATATTTGTGAGCCTGGAACCAGCGACTTTTCAGAAAAATGAAGTATGATCATGATAGATGAGTGGAGTAAAAACATTTTATGTTGTTGTAATCATATCTCCCCCAGCTGAAAATACAATCTAGGAAATGCCTTTTGGAATTAATGTGCTTGTGGTTACCAGTTAAGCAGGGTTTGTATTGGTGCCAGCCAAAGTGCAAGGCCATCTATTGTTGAGTTCTTACATTATCCATCAGTTTATGGTGCATGGAACAGCAAGCACTGACATATGGATTTTCCTTTTCCTACATGACCTTGACTAAATCCATAGTTTGGGGCAAAGGGCAGTCTCTTTTTCTCACAAATAGTGACCCCACCTGAAATCTAGTCCTTGTGGGGACATCTTTGAACTTTCCGTATAACCATAGTTTTTGTCTGCGTATACGTTATCTCTCATATCCTCATAGAAGCCTTCTGAACTTCTAACTTGCTAAATCATAGATGATATAATTTTTCAGAGTGAAACATGGTATTCTGATATTTGTTGTCAGAGTAGCAGCAGTCTGGCCCAATTTTTATTGATCAAGATCAGAGCCTGATGTGTGCAGTGGGGACCAGCATGCTGACCAGATGAAACATGTACTGTGAAGTAGAAATAGCACTCTTCTGTGGCAGCATACAAGGATACTTTTCTTGGGAAACTGGGATAGAAACATTTAAAAAAACATATACTTGCTAACTTTGTTGTCTTCATGAGGTGGTTTGCTGGTATGACCAGATACAATATCAGGGAGAAAGGGGCAGCAGACTCAGACTTACTATTGCATGTACTTCCTCTCTAATTAACTATCATCCCATTCCTTCCCATATGGGGACAGGTGACAGTCAGGTAATGCTAACCCCTTGTTGGGGGATGATCTTTTGCTATTGATCCTTCAACAATATTCATATTTGTGATATTGATAGAAAGTATTAAAACTAAAGGGGCAGATTTTAAAACATATGCGTGGGTGTAGATTTGTTCGTGCAAACCGGCACGAACAAATCTACGCCCAATCTTATACCATGCGCGCACGGTATAAAATCCAGGGTCAGCACACACAGGGGGGTGCACAATTGTGCAAACTGCGCTAAGCCAAGCAGCCTGCCTCCGTTCCCTTCGAGGCTGCTCCGAAATCGGAGCAGCCTTGGAGGGAACTTTTTTCTGCCCCCCCCCCCCCACCTTTGTTGAGAAAGTTACGCCTGCCTGAGGCAGGCGTAACTTGCACGCGCTGGCTGGCCAGGCCCCGACACAGGCCGCTGTGTCGGGGCACTCGGCTACACCCCCGGACACGCCCCCGGACCATGGCCCTGCCCATGGCCCCCATCCATGGACCGCCCATTTTTCAAAGTCCCGGGATATACACGCGTCCTGGGGCTTGCGCGCACCGCTGAGCCTATGCAAGATAGGCTCGGCGCACGCAATGGGAGGCAGGGGTAGGTTTTCGGGGGTTGCGCGCGTGTCTTACGCACGCAACCCTTTGAAAATCTATCCCAATATATAAGAATGATAGTCCTATAGCCATTCATAAATGGCCATATTCTGGATGATTTACCCTAATAGAAAACAAACTGACTGTAGACTTGTCATCTGTCCCAGTATTTCTGGCATATTCTTATATTCCACACCTGCTATCTTCTCTTACTGGATCACACAAATATCTTCGATTTGACATTTTAGGTAAAAAAACAAAACCAAAAACAGTGCAGATGGTTCTAAGTTTGTGTATATTTTCACAGTTCTTGATTTTCTATAGTTGTCCTCTGGTGTCTGGCACAAATTTTATACCTTCTAACTGTTTTAAGACCTCAAAACTGTCTTGCACCCAATGAAAAAGACATAACCTGAGCATAGGAGCAATGGCAAAATCAATTCTGCAACACTCCTTCCACCCTAGATATACTGCTGCATCAAGTTGCTAGAATACTGCCATTAAAGGTTCTGATACTGCAAAAGTGCATTATTCTCAAATAACCGGAACAGAATGTAGATATGCCTGTCCTTGATGTAGAGTTTACAGATGTTCATTTGATGCATTTATTGTTCCTTTTTACACTTGTCTATGGTAACAAATTTTACCCTTTTTTTTTTTTACAGCCCTAAATCTATAGGAAACATTTGTGATATTAGTTTGAGTTGGTTTGTTGAGAAAAATATTTTGAGATAGTTTTGTTGCGTAATGAATGGATATGGAGTGATCAGATTAATTTTCCAGTTCTTGTCTATTACTTCTGCTGTTGCTAGAGGGGATAATTTTCAAACTGTCGGTATTGGGGACAAAGTCTGCAGGTACTTTTACCCCACAGGCTTGGTGCCAATTTTCAATGTGAAAGGACTTATGTACTGTGGATTTGAATCTGGTTGTGGGATGTGCTTTTATTTGTTCATTTCGTTCGGGCACTACTTGGGTTTAGCACTCACAAAACAAAATAAAGAAACAAAAAAACAAATGAAAAGAAATATTTTTCTCTGCACACAATAGACCTATGTTAACAGTTAGATAATCAGTTTCACAGTTATAGAAAGTTATATGGAAATAATATAGATTCTGTATATGATTGTGAACATAGGAAATTAGTTACATTATTCTAGATGTGTAAAATATCAGTGTTTGTATTTTAAATTGCACACTCATATTAAATAGGTGGTTAAATTCTTCTATTTTAGGCCTGGATTTATCAAAATGCACTAAATATTGCATGTGACAGGCAAAGGGGCATGCTTTAGGTAATAGGCAGTTTATTGCAATTTGTGCTAATACCTAGGTGAAACACTAAGTGCAAATTGTGATAACATTTTCCCACTTTGCAATAAGTGCCAGAATACAGGGGAGGGGGGCGGGGAGTGAGAGAGAGACAGCACCTAGCCAAAATTCCCTCATTATAGATAGGTATTTATATCTCTATAGGAGGCCCATCTAGTAACTCGAGGTGAGGTTTAGGTATTAGTGTAGGGGTTAGGGGCCACTTTGACATTCAAAGTGAGATGTATGAACAGATCAGTGCTCTCTTGTGAAGATTTGATGACCTTTAGAGTGAGGAATTTCACCCAAAGATGAGATTTGTGCAATGTTCTCTCAACCTAGCTTGATGAACTGTACCTGGGTAAGGTAAAATTCACATTAAAGCCATGCAATATGGCTTCGCAAAACTGTGAGCCCAGCCCACTTGGTAACAAATCCCGCCCAAACTCCTCCTATTTATCTCATTTGCATTGCACCATGCGTTATGGTGTTTCACATGTGTTAAAGGCGTTTTTGCATGCGAAAACGCCTTAATGCATGCGAAAACGCCATATAGCACTTTGTTAAATGACCCCTTTAATTTATTTTTAAAACAAAATGAAAGAAAAATGAACACAATTATGTTTTGTTTTTTTTCATTATATTTCAAAATGCTACTGATGACAAAAAAAATTTTTAAATCCCCTGCAATCTCTATCAGCCTCCCTAGAAATCTCAAAATATTTTTCTTTTACTTCATGAGGCAGGATCAATCCTCAGTGGTTTCTCCCCTGCCAGAGGTATGCTTAGAAATGGTGCCAGCAGACAAAGGCCAGTGACATTGTTAATTTCTTCTCTGCAAAATAGTGCTATCCAGGCCCAGACCCAAAATTTAGCTGCTCAAACTCTGGGCTGTTAAAAGGATAGGGTTAGGCTGGGAGTGAAAGTTAGGTGGCTAATGCTGATTTTCAGCACTTCCACCTTATTTGGCCTGCCAAATATCACTTCTATAACAGGCCTAAATCTGTCTGGCCTCATCCTTTTTCATCCCTCTGGATTACCTCTCCACCACTCCACTAAAATTGTCCCTCTCTCCCTGCAAAAATCTGAAGTTATGTTGGGAGGTTAATAGTCCCCCTTCCCCCAATGATCCTTCCCCTTCTTCTCTACTGAAAACAGGGCCTTATGTGGTGAATTATGGAAGCTTCTAAAGAGAGTATGTGGTTGCACAGGGCCTAATGCCTATATACACATAGACCCTATGCATAGGCCCTAGCTTCTCATCTTACAAACAAGAAGAGAAGCTCTTGTGGCTGAGATTTAGCATTACATATGTACTTTTGCATTTTCTAAAGCATGCATTTAATTTTTATGAAAAACCTATATTATTTTATTTATTTTTTAGATTTTTATATACCGGTGTTCCTATATGAAATAAAGATCACATCGGTTTACATTGAAACAGAACATGAAAATTGCCAAAAGGCATTACATAGAACAAGGTTATGAAACTTGGAACAGTGTACATAAGTTCAAAATTTAACAATAACGTTGTAACATTGATGACCAAAAGATAAAGGAGAAAAAAAAAAAAAAAGACTTAAACAATTAAGTTGACAGGTCTTATTGAGCATAAAAATTATAACGTATAAGTGAGAAAGTCTCAAGTGTCCTGCAGCAAGAGATTAGATACCGAAGTAGGTAGTGGTATGGAAAATGGGGGTTTGTGAAGAAGATATGTTCTTGCTGGTTGGAGGGGAAAAAATGATGATCATGGTCCTGGAAAAGCTTGGCTAAAGAGCCAGGTTTTAAGTTTTTTTTTGAATGAAGAGTGGCAGAACTCAAGCCGAATGTCTGGTGGGAGCGCATTCCATTGAATGGGGCCTGCTGTAGATATGGCACGTTTATGATGCGAGGATTTTGTTGAAGGTACATAGAGTGTGCCTTTATATGCTCCTCTGATGGGTCTAGAGGAGGAGTGAGGGCGTAGTTGGTTACATAATTGAAGAGGAGAGATATTGTGAATGGATTTATGAATTACGGTGAGTACTTTATATAGGATCCTTTGCTTTATAGGCAGCCAGTGGAGGAGCTTGAGAATGGGGGTGATGTGATCTCTTTTATTCGTATTGGTAAGGATTCTGGCTGCAGAGTTCTGTAGCATTTGGAGGGGTTTGATGGATGAATATGGAAGGCCAAAGAGAAGCGAATTGCAATAGTCGACTTTTGATAGAATAATGGCTTGTAGGACCATCCGAAAATCGTTGAAATAAAGAAGAGGCTTCAATTTTTTTAAGACTTGTAACTTATAAAAACAGTCTTTGGTGGTTGTGCTTATGAATTTTTTAAAATTGAGCTGATTGTCTAGCATGACACCTAGATCTCGAACATGTGGTGAGTGATTTAATATGGGAGTGGATGAGTTGAGTAGGTCAGCTGGGTTTAGAAGTTTGATGTTGATGTCTTGATTGATGATTAGGATCTCAGTTTTGTTGTTGTTAAGAATGAGGCAAAGGCTGGAGAGAAGATGATTGATCTGTTGCAAACAATTGTTCCAGTGAGCCAAGGTTTTTTGTAAGGATTCTGAGATTGGGATGAGTATCTGGATGTCATCCGCGTAGAGATAGTGAGTTAGGTTTATATACGCACATTAGCAGTTATATACGCACATTATTAGCAGTCTATATACGCACATTAGCAGTTATAAATGTGTGCGGACAATTAAGGTGGGATAATTTTCAAAGTACTGCATAATTTTACTTTGAAAACTGGTATAAAGGCTGTAGACTTTACACCATTATGAGCAGTTACAAAATTAGCCCATAAGTGGGGCAATTTACGAACTGTCTTCACCCCTGCATCTCTTTTACTTTGAGAGATCCCCGGACTTTACCCCGGTCATTACTACACAAATCGGTGCAAATATTTTATGCGCCCATCTCCAGTGTGGGACTGACAATAAGTAAGGGGGTCTCTGGGGGAAGGAGTGGGGGGACTGCTCCATTAAGGAGGCCAGGACAAAGGGAGAGGGAACTGTTCCTTTGAGGGGGGGCTTGGGTCAAGGGAGGAGGCTTTGACTATGCAGGGGTTGGGGGGCTTGCACATCGGAAGGGCTGCTGCCACCGTAACTGTGTGCATAATTTAAACTTTTTTTATTTTGGTGTCGGGGGCCGCATCCAAATTTTTGTTTTTCTCTGCTGCTTTAAATGTGTGGTGGGAGCCTCGGGACCCGAGTTACTAGGGAGGTGTTGTTATTTTACCACAACTGACCCCCTTCTCAGTCAGCCGTGATAAAATATTTGCACCGATTTGTGTAGTAATGACCTTCTTTGCATGCATTTCCATTATTCATGCATGCAAATGTCATTGTAATAAGAGAGGGTGTCTGGGTGGGGATATACAAAATATCGCATATATTCTGCGATATACACAATAATACGCATGTTAGAGGCCTAACACAGTTTGATGAATGACCCCTTCATTGCTTTTTTATAACCTGCCAAAGGGATGCATGTATGGCTGTGACCTACACATATTTACACCTGCTAATTATCTGGTGTAAGTGAGAATAAAATTCTTTATATGCAACTACTGACTAGGTGAGGAGACAGGGTTAACTGGTGTGAGTTCAGGATGAAGAATCAGGAGGGTCTTGATGACCTAGAGATAGACAGGGCAAACTGGAGGACTAATTGGTAAAACTGGTAATTTCTTTCATGTGTGCATGTTACAAAATTTCATGATTTACAGGCATAAAAGCCAACAAGTGGCAAGGAAAATATGTGAGAGAAATTTACAAGAGTAAATGCTTACAATAAGGTGCACAAATACTTGTGATTAGGAGATTTGTGCCATTTCTCTGGATATATTTTTACTTATCTGGATAAGTCTCGCTATAAGAGTTATTATGTAATACAAGTTTCTTGTTATATCCTGTTCATCGATCTGTTAAAATATATCTTGTTAAATGTATCATGCCCCATAAGGTTTGCCTTCGGACAACTCGTTATATGTAAACTGATGTGATATTTCAAATCGAATGTCAGTATAGAAAAATAAATAAATAAATAAATAAATAAATAAATATTTATCCGGCTATGTAATGTAGCCAGATAAGTGTTAAAACACTCCTTATCCAATTACGTTGAAAATAATTGCCATGTGTCTTTTAGATATGCAAACATATTTTTGAGTAGATTTAAGCGTATTTTATATAGTGTGCGTTCACATTTGCACACAATGATATAAGATACATGTGAATGTGCACCCGTGTCCATATAGCCACATATATGGTGCGCTCACACTTGTTATAAAGTTATCCTCCTTGATTTTTTTCCCTGACTTAATCTCAACTCAGGAACACATCAACTATAAAAGGTCAGATTTTAAAAGCAGTGAGTGCGTAAAAGTTGGAGGTTACGCGCATGGCCGGGCCTTGCACACACTGTACGCATTTTAGAACGGGTCCAGCCACACTCGTAAACCCTGATATGTGCCAAACTGCGGGCCCTGCAAAAGAGGCAGGCGGAGACAGGGCCATTAAATGCTGTCCCGGGGAAGTGCACGCTGGCAGCCAGCCAGCGCCTGGAAGATACTTCTGCTCCGGAGGAGCCGTGAGTATTGAAACAAACAAAAAAGGGGTTAGTTAGGGATAGTTTAGGGGGCGGGGAGGAGAGGGGAAAAGAGGGGAAGGGTAGGGTTAGGGAAGTTCCCTCCCAGTCCGCTCCTTAATTGGAGTTTAGGGGTCAGGGAGGAGAGGAGCGGACTGGGAGGAAACTTCCCTAAACCTAACCTTCCTCCCTTTTCCCCTCTCCTCCACTCTCCTCCCCTTAGTTGGAGCGGACTGGGAGGGAACTGGAAAAAAGGCTGATTGCGTTGCCACACTTAAATGGAAAAGTTCCCCCCCCCCCGTACGTGCAAGTCGCGGGCCATCTGCAAGTGCGCATGCAAAAGTTAAAATTCAGTGTGCATGTGCGCGCAGACATTGTATTTTATAACCTGCGTGTGCCGACGTGCACATGTTATAAAATGATTGCGTCCATGTGCACGCACCAGGAACCGTGTGCCCATGGATGTGTGCATGCTAATTTTAAAATCTACCTTAAAGTGTGTAAAAATATGCACGTTATTAAATTATGCAGAAAATTTTACCTGCATAAAGTATGGGCAATTTTCAGACAGGTGAATTACATATGTACAGTTCTTTTTCCCCCCGTGGAATACCTTTGAAAATTTCCTTCTGAAGGCTTTATACTATATTGTGAATAACACATTATAGCGCTACAATAATGTACATTAACACACATTTTTAATGCAAAAATCTTATTCCTCTGCAGTTGTATTTAAATTTTGCAATACCAGTTACTTAATGTGGATGAACTTGTTGAGCTGCACTCAGTTTAAATAAGCTATTTTGAATGATTTTGATAGTTTAGCAGCACATATTATATACTCTTTAATAAATAGACACATAAAATATGAGTATGCCTAGCAGTCTATTTTTCATATAATGACCCTTCATAAAGTAATTCTGTGATGTTTGGTTTAGGTATTTTTTTTTTTTAATTATAAGCCTGATGTCCGTATATATAAAGAAATATATTTTTTTTTCTGTAGGACTATTTTGTACATTTGACTCTTTTGTCTGGTTTATGCTGAAAAGACTTGATTTTCATAAGGGTTTACACACATAAAAGAGCTTTAAAGAAGTGTTTGGAGGTTATGCACGTAAAAGTACCCATATACCTCACTTCCGTGATGAGGCCATTTTATAACATACAGGCCTATATGCACACATGTTATAAAATAGGCTGAACGCGTGCACATGTGCACACAATTTTATAAGGACATGTGCATGTTCCTGCAAATGCTGCCTCTACTGTATAAATGGGGAACATTACAAGGGATGCGCACTTACGCCATAGCTACTTTCCCAGCTCATTCCCAGTTCGCCCAGTTAAGGGATAGGACTTCCAAAGCCCCCTAGTTTATTAGCCACCCTTTCCCCCTGTTAGCCCCAACCCTTACAACTCTGTCGATTAGACTAGATTTTTTTGTTTTAGTTTTTACACCCCACATCCATTGCAGTAGCAAAGTTTCGTGGCAGGGAACCCCAGCATGCACGTGTGTATGTAAATACTGTTGCGCTTCCAGTTCACGGCGTCCCCGGCTCCACCGCGCTCAGGCTCCTGTCCAGGCCTCATGGCGGGGCTCGACGTCCTCCGTGGCGTCGTCCCTGCCTCTAGGAGCACGGACCGCCCGGCCTTTTAAAGGGCCAGGGGCGGATCCCACCTCCACGACGCGCCCTGATTGATGGCTGTATTAAAGGAAGTGGTCCGACACCACTTCCTCGCCTTGGCAATTGGGTCGTACGCTCCTGTGTGTCTAGTTTGCCTTCCAGCGTCTCCTGTTCCAGCGTCTCCTGTGTCTCCTGTTCCAGTGTCTCCTGTTCCTTCGTCTCTCCATCCCTGGTAGTACCCTTCGTTCTGATCTCGGTACTGACCATTGCTTGCTCCTGACTATTCTTGATTGCTGCCTGGACCTGACCTCTGCCTGTTCTCTGACTACTCTTGAATGCTGCCTGGAACTGACCTCCGCCTGACCTGACTACTTCCAGATTGAGTACAGGTACTGACACCTGCTTTGGCTGACCATTCTGAACTGTTACTCTGGCCTTGATCCTCGCTATCCATTCAGACTCTCTGTTCTGGCCTCCTGCAACCTCTGCACTTCCCTGTTTGGACACCGACCGCACACTCTTGTTCGTGATGGGCATTCCTCTGAACTTTCTCTCTAGGAGACCCTGCGAGGATCACCTAAGACCAGGCGGTCCGGGTAACCAGGGGCTCAACTTGAGGGAACCCCAGGTTGCTATTAGCAAAGCTCCAGCTCGCCTCTGTCTCCTCCTGTGCTCTGCCTCCTGGTTGCAGGCGCTGTCTGGGTCCGACCGGAGGGCCGTACCAATCCTGCACCAGGCCAAGGGTCCACCTCCAGCGCAACAAATACTTATGCATAGATTTCAGGTTTAAGTCCAAAACTCCCATGTCCTGCACATGCTCCACCAAGACCATGCCCATGCCCTGCCCCTTTTTGGACTTTTTCATTTGTGCACATAGCGGGAGATACAAGTGTACACAGGCGGCTTTTAAAATCCATTCAGCATGCTCTGGCTCAACATGCTTGCTGTGTGCCGGGCTTTTAAAATTCACCTTTCAATTTTCTGTAATATGGATGAAAATATGCATGCAAACATTTATACCTGTTTGTGATGCTGAGCAGTCAGGACTAGCCAGAGAACAGACCCCACGCTGGACTCTACAACAATCTCTTCAAGTAATTTTATTCTTAAGTAACAATAAACAAAACAGTACCTGGTTTCAGCAGTTCAACAAAACTATTGTAACTTAGTTTGTATTCTCGAGCCTTCTGCCTCTTTCCCCCTTTTCCTTTAAGGTACTGTGACGGAGTTCCTTAAATGCTCCCTCACATACCCCCCCCCCCCCCAGCCCCACCTTGCCAGGCTAATTCCAGGCTATTCCTCACCAGTGACCCACCCTTGGGTGAACTTCCCTGACTACCTGTAAGCTGGGCCCACAGGGTAATAAAGTGGGGACAATCATATCCCCAGAATGGGATCTCAGGAAGGACTCCTGCTTCCAAACTGACTTGACCTGCTGTGGACATCATCAGAACCTGACTGGTTGGGTATTCTTTTTTGTCCTCTTGTGCGCAGGCAAGTATCCCCTTTCTCTTGTGGTTGATGCACTCTTTGTTGGAGGAGGTCCTCACAAATGCATCTTGCCAGATGATGAATCCACCAAAGCTGGAGTGGGGACTTTGTCCAGTTCCACCTGGATTTCAAACTCCTTGAGAGGCTGAGGAGGGATATCCACTAAACTATAATTTTGTACGTTTGCAAATGTGTTCACCCACTCATCTTCCCATTTTTCATTCTCATTTTGGGGTTCTAATACTGCCCCTTCTCTTCCTTGTGCTGTTCCTCCAGCTTATATTCATACTCCATGTCCTCTAACCATGGGCACACTTTGACAATATGGTCCAGTGCTTTTACAGAAGGAGCGTGTTGCCTGTGCAGCGTTGTTTTTGCCTTTAGTTAATCTCTTTAAGAGGTTTTTTTTTGGCCTTTCTAAATGGGCAGTGGTCCTCCTGAAAAACCATTCTCCGCACAAAGGGCACAAAATGAAAAATAGTCCACCATTTCATTCTAAGGCTGATGTGATCTCCCTGCAATACTTTTCTTCTTCCAGGATGAGGAGTTTTTCTGCTTTGGAGATTTTCTTTTGTTCCCAGAAACTTTACAGTCTAGTGTTGGCTGGGTCACTAAGCTAACATTCATTACTTCAGGCCCCTCAAAATGGCAGTCCCTTGCTAAATGCCTTCTCTGACCATAGATAAAGCTCATGGAAGAGACTGAGGTCTGAGTTCTGGATCCAGAAGATGGGCTCTCCACTTCTGCAGGTCGCTGCCAGGAAACATCAGTCTCTGTGCTTTGTCAGGAAGTTTGTGTGAGTTGTCTTCCTGGCCTCCTTATTGCATCAGGCATTAACTGTGTTTGGTGGAAGGCGTCAGGCAATTCTAGATCTCTTTCCAACGTGAGCCCAGTGTGTCAGCAGACCCAGTTTTGCATAGGCCACTCAAGCCCATGTAAGAATTGTTCCAGGAGCACATGTCAAGCTATTTCGAGGCCAGTCTTTGTCTCCAGCAGTAGCCACTTCCAGCTAGCATCCTTCAGGTGATGAAACAGACTTCGGGGGCTCTCCCTAGGCTTCAGGAATCCCTGCTGGAACTACTGCCAGTAGGTTTCTGAGGTATACCCAGCTCTCTCTAGGATAGCAACCTTGACTTCTGCAAAGGTAGCTGTCCTGTCCTTGGAAGGCTGCTTGAAAGGCTACTTCACTTCTGCCTTTGAGTAAGTTAGCCAAATACATATTCCAATTGGCTTCAGGCAAAGCTGAAAGGCAGGTGATCCTTTCAAAGTTTCTCAGGAAGACCTCTGTGTCCTTACCTGCCTTAAATTTAAATAAGATATGAGGTAATGGATTTGTCTGTGTTAAACTAGCCACAGCAGTCTGCACAGCCTGTGTTACCAGAGTTAACACTGTGTTTTGCTGCACAAGTTGTTCTCACAGTGACTGCTACTCACCAAATTGAGTTTGTATGGTGTTCTACAATTGCTGTTGCCCTGTAGCAAGGATCTAAATCACATCCTCTATCTTCCCCGTTTTCTGAGCTCTTCCCCTCTGGGCATCTCTCTGGATAGGAGAGTGAAAAAAACAACAAAAAAACCTTCCTGGCCTGTTCATCCCTGACTCACTGCTTGACCCCTGACTACGCAGGCAGGGCTACCCCCTTTAACCTTTTGTGGTTTCAGCTGGGAGAGTGAAACTGGGAGAGCCCAGGAGAAACCCAACAAAGAAAAAACAACTTGGCAGCTTTTTTTTTTTCCTGTTGCGGTTGTGGGCTTTGCCTATGTTCCTGGCTTAGGCAAGTGATTCCATTCATGCTGCCATATGAGATGCCGAATGGTCAGAACTAGCCAGAGAACAGACTCAATGCTGGACTCTGGCAACACTCTCTTCAAATAATTTTATTCTTAAGCAACAATAAACAAAACAGTAGCCGGTTTGAGCAGTTCAACAAAACAAGCATAACTTACTAGGGATGTGAATCGTGTGATCGATCGTCTTAACGATTGATTTTGGCTGGGGGGGGGAGGGAAATCTGATCGTCATGGTTTTTTTTTGTTAAAAAATCATCAAATCGTAAATCGGCGGGAAAACCGGCACACCAAAACAACCCTAAAACCCCCCCCGACCCTTTAAAACAAATCCCCCACCCTCCCGAACCCCCCCAAAATGTTTTAAATTACCTGGGGTCCAGTGGGGGGTCCTGGCGCGATCTCGCGCTCCCGGGCCACGGCTGCATTAATAGAAATGGCGCCGGTGGCCCTTTGCCCTTACCATATGACAGGGCAAAGGTAGCGCCGGCGCCATTTTGGTTCCTGTCACCCGACGTCACGAGTGCAGGAGATCGCTCCCAGACCCCCACTGGACTTTTGGCAAGTCTTGTAGGGGTCAGGAGGCCCCCCCCCCCCCAAGCTGGCCAAAGGTCCCTGGGGGTCTTATCCTCACTTGTAGTGTTCCACCTATCCCAGAATCCCTTGCTGGATTGGGTCTTAAGGAGGACCGGTCCAGATAGCTATACCTGGTCCCTTAAGGTGTTCTGAGGGAGTTCCTTACATGCTCCCTCATACTGCTCCAGAGCATAAAGCCACCCTGGTTTTCACAGTTATAAAATTAGCATCAGAATATAAATTCTTTTTACTCTTGCAAATACTGACAGAACTTTTTTCATTTTTATCAATATTCATTTTATAAAGAAAATATGAATGTATATGAATGAAAGAAATGATTTGAGTAATGCATGTATGCAAAATATAAACAGAAAATGTAAATGATATATGAGAAGAAAAGGAAAAAACATACCTCTTTATTTTACTTGAAGAAAATATTTGCTGTGGATCTTGTATATTAATATTCATCCCTTTGTCATTTTGAGGGTAATTTTCAAAAGTTATTTATCAGTGTAAAAGGCTATTTATCCTGGTAACAGCGCTGTCTGAAAATTGCCGACCCTGCATATGGGTAAAAGTAGACTATAAATCAAATATTCCTGAAGAAAATGGAGGGTGGGAAACTCAATGAGACCTCATATGTTGCGTGCCCAATGTCTAGGCTTAATGAGAGCTTATAGTGGTGCAAGCTTCTCCTTATGGTATAATCATAGGTCTCAATGAGCTTAATTTAACGGGACGCTTATAGCCGATAGTACACCTACAGCACAGCGATTTACTTCAGCATTCTGACAAGAGCGTAACAGAGACGCCGGTTAGAACAGCAATTCAAGTCAGTGTATCGCATACACAAGTCAAGTATTTTCGGCAAGAGACTAAAGCAGGAAACAGCGGTGTCCGACCCCCTGAGGAAGGAGGTTTCCCCTCCGAAACACGACGTGTCGGAAAGAAGTCGGACTTCACCATCTCCATTACTAGCTCCTGTCAACTTGACTTCGGTTTTGAAGTTGCAAGTTAAGTACAACTTTTTCGAAGTTGCAAGTTAAGTACAACTTTTTCAGCACTTTTGAGACCATTAGTGCATTGGGACAGCTGTGGTCTATAAGCGTCCCGTTAAATTCAGCTCATTGAGACCTATGATTATACCATAAGGAGAAGCTTGCGCCACTATAAGCTCTCATTAAGTCTAGACATTGGGCACGCAACATATGAGGTCTCATTGAGTTTCCCACCCTCCATTTTCTTCAGGAATATTTGATTTATAGTCTATATTGGTTGTTTCCTGGTATCTGTGGATTCTTGAATTATGGGTAAAAGTATGCATTGTGGGGCGGATTTTAAGAGCCCTGATCGCCTAAATCCGGGCGGATTTAGGCGAGCAGGACCCTGCGCGCCGGTGCGCCTATTTTACATAGGCCTACTGGCTTGCGCAGAGCCCCGGGATTCGCGTAAGTCCCGGGGTTTTCAGAGGGGGGCGTGTTGGGGGCGTGTCGGGGGTGGGCCCGATCCGCACGGCGTTTTCGGGGCTTGTCGGGAGCGTTTCGGGGGCGGGCCCGGGGGCGTGGTTACAGCCTGGGGCGGTCCGGGGGCGTGGCCGCGCCCTCCGGACCCGCCCCAGGTCACGTCCCGGCGCGCTAGCGGCCCGCTGGCGCGCGGGGATTTACGTCTCCCTCCAGGAGGCGTAAATCCCCCAACAAAGGTAAGGGGGGGGGGTTTAGACAGGGCCGGGCGGGTGGGTTAGTTAGGGGAAGGGAGGGGAAGGTGAGGGGAGGGCAAAAGAAAGTTCCCTCCGAGGCCGCTCCGATTTCGGAGCGGCCTCGGAGGGAACGGAGGTAGGCTGCGCGGCTCGGCGCGCGCCGGCTATACGGAATCGATAGCCTTGCGCGCGCCGATCTCGGATTTTAGCGGATACGCGCGGCTACCCGCGTACTTTTGTTTGCGCCTGTAGCGCCAACAAAAGTACACGAACGCGCTGTTTTTGTAAATCTACCCCTGTGTCTACTTTTACCTGTGGAAAATGTTGATGGCATCTGAGTTGGGGTTAGTTGGGAGATACATTTTTGGAACTGTGTATGTTGTTTTTCAGGCAGAAACTGTCCACACAACCGGTATAAATCTTTGAGGGTTCTTTAACCTTAGACATTTTTAAAGAGAAAGTATATGCATATTTTCTCTTTGAAAATTGGTGCAGCCTACAGAAAAAAGTACCTGTAGATTTTGCAACAATACACATAATTTTGAAAATTGAAAATTGGCTCCTTTTTGCTAACTCTTTGGTTTTCTTTTTTTCTCTCACAATATATATGCTATATATTTTTTTTTATTTAAAAATAAACAGGAAAGTATGAAAAATGAATATTAACGGAGCCTTAATTACTTAATTATAATTCATAGCAAAAATATTTTTTAGACTTCACATAAATGGGTTATACATTTCTTACAAATGTGTTGGGTCAGAAATTACAGCTATTGTTTGTCTTAAGAAATCACAAAGAGAAAAACATATTTTTTGTAATATTGACATCCTAGACTAATCATTCCATAACTACCAGTTTGGTTGCAAAGTGGAAAAAGACGATGGATATTACCATTTATCCTTTGTTTTGGAACCTGATATTCATCACCGTCTGCAGAGATCAGTTAGAAAGCAATAACTCACTTCAGAGGGCATTGAGGGATATCAACTCCCAAGCTGCTCTGATTCATATACTTTGTCATCATGAACTTTCAAGAGGATATAAATTGATTAAAGATGATCTGTTGTGTCAGCACATTTTTCCCATTCCCCACATAGAAAACTCCCTTCTTTCTCATTTTTAATAAATATTTGATAAGGAATTATGCATCCTGCTAATGACTCAGAAATATATAATAAATATATGTAGTAATGCAAATGGTACTGATTAACTAAGTGTCATGCTCTGAGGAAATAAGTTGAAGCAGAAAAATTTTGCTTATGTGCAGCATCAGCAGCTTATTTGAACTGAATGACATATCTAAAGTAGAGTTTATGGAAGCAGTATGCTCATTTTAAAACTGGAGTCATAGGGTCAGTCTGGTGACTCTGTGGCAATGCTGTGTAGTGGCATGTGGAGGACTTATGTGCAATTCCTTGGTCAGTTTTACTTTTGTCGCAAGTAGGGGCTGAATGCAGAGGTAGCATTCACACTCCTGATGGTGGGAGTTTGTCATCACACAGTGACAACATCTAATGGCCAGACAGAGGCATTATACAAAAATGCTTAACATGCACCATTTTGCACATGCTAAAAATAGGTCACCAGTAATGAGTATAGATGTATTAAAATTAACATCTCAGTACATGCAAATGAGGCTTTAATATGTGCATGGTGTACTCTTTTTCACACACTATTTACTGAGAATTTGATAAACTTACATTTTTACTCTGCATGTTAAGGCCTAAAGTGCTTATTTCCATCTGGAAACATTTCATATTAATCAACCCAAAATGAAAGGGTCAGGTAGTATATGGGCTACCTCCTCCACATCCCCCTTCCCTATGTGAAGAATAAGAAGTCCCATCTGAAACAATAGTGGAGGAGGTTGCAGTTCATCTGCATATTTCTCCTAGCTGCTTCAGAGGTCAACTTCAGAGGTCATCAAAACCTGCATGAACCTTCAACCAGCTGGTCAGAAGGTGCAAACCATACCATTACCTCAGTAAACCAGTAGAAATACCAAGTGCACTGTACCTGTTCTGTAGAAGACTTGTTACATACAGACATCCTCCTCATCTCATACCCACACAAATTGCCTTCATAGCATTAAAAACTGAATATACTGTATAAGGTGTATCTCAAATGGTAGATGAGTTGGAAAAAGACACCCACTGTTCACAGAAACCTTAAGATACTGTCAAAATAATAAAAATAACCCTTCTCTTGGGAACTCCATTATTAAAGGCATTAACTTGGGGACATACTTGTAAGGTTACAAGAATGTCAGATGTCTGCCAGGATCCTCAGCTTGTAGAAATACAAACCAGATTCTTTGTATTATTATAGAAGAAAGGAATTTGACACTGAACTCTCATATGGGAATCAATGACCTTGCTGTAAATTAAGTCAACAGAATGATTTCCAGACTTTAGGGAATGAGCTCAAGCATCAAGCAAGGACAGTAACATTTTCAGAAGTATTTCCAGTTCATTGTAAGGGAAATGAAATGCTTGGACATATCATCAAGTTTAACAGTATTAACCCAACATAGGGCCTTATTTTCTAAACGTATCGCACGCGGTAAGGGACATTTTGCACGCGAAATGTCCCTTTTCGCGTGCGATACCAAAATGGGGGCGGAGACGGCCCCGGAAGAGGAGGAGTCGGGGCGTCACCGGGGCCGACTCCACGAAGATGCCGCGGACGACGAAAAGGTAAGGCCCTTTTCGCGTCCGAGTTCGCTCCCAATAGCTAAACCTCCTATGGTGGCGCTATTGGGTGCAAAACCATCAGCGATCGCACCACGATGGTGTGATCGCTGCCGGCTAGCGCAGGCCCGCCCCCCCATTTCGGCTCCCCCGCCCCTCATTCCCTAAAGTATCGCAGGCCTGCGATACTTTAGAAAATGAGGCCTGTAGCTATGATATGGATGCATTGTGCTTATTGAAGGCATGGGGTAACCTGCACAGAGCAGCAGTCATAACTCTAAAGAGAAGGTCCAAAGAAACAAACCAGAAACCAATCCAATATTGCAGTAGCAACCAAGAAAAAAGAACCAGTAAACACCAAGGATTCTTAATTCTTTATTCAGCAATAAGCATCAGAAAAGCCCGACTTGGGCCAAGTTTCGCTCATTTGAGCTGCTTCAGGGGCTAATAAAACACATATAAAAACATATATAAACAAATAAATACATGTAAATACATTTAAAAACATATAAGACATATGAAGCCATATATACCAACATATAATAAAAAATAAAAAAGTAATAAATAATAAAGAACAAAATTATAAAGACATACATAGATGTCAACATATACTTAAAAACAAAACAACTTTCATTCAACTAATACATCTTTATGTATGATTTCAATTATGTCACGCAGGATTTTTATTTATTTTTTATTTTTGATTCCTTCTATCACAATTAACATTATGTATCTATACATTTTCATAATTGAAATCATATATAAAGATGTATTAGTTGAATGAAAGTTGTTTAGTTTTTAAGTATATGTTGACAACTATGTATGTCTTTATAATTTTGTTTTTTATTATTTATTACTTTTTTATTATTTATTACATGTTGGTATATATGGCTTCATATGTCTTATATGTTTTTAAATGTATTTACATGTATTTATTTGTTTATATATGTTTTTATATGTGTTTTATTAGCCCCTGAAGCAGCTCAAATGAGCAAAACTTGGCCTGAGTCAGACTTTTCTGATGCTTAGTGCTGAATAAAGAATTAATAACTCTAAAGAGGACATAATGGGATTAGAGGTGGCTTCCATGTTGGAATTTGATCTACTTTGGGAAGAGGTGCATAAAATCACTTCTGGGCAGAGGAGATGGGCCTTTTTGATCTTTATTTGCCATCATTTACTAGGTTATTAATTTACATTCTTCACCTCAACTATATTCTGCCCTGCCTATTCCTCTTGAACTTCAGAGTTTTCTTTATTTCATCCTGCTAACAGCACTCTCCCTGAAAGTATCTCTTCTTCATCACTATCATCACACCTACACTTCTTTATATTCTCTTGTTCCTCCTCCTCCTCTCAACTGAGGATATTAATCCCAAGCCTGGCTTCCAAGGCAACACTTCCTCATTTGTGCATACCAAACCATTACCAGTCCAATCTTATCCTTATCCCCCTCCTCCATCTTCCCTTATTTTTTCATGTTCCATTTGGAATGCCTGCTCTTTTTCCAACAAGCTTGCCTACATTCATAATCTCTTTAGCTCTCATAATCTTTACTTTTCTTGCCTTGACTGAGACCTGGATTTCCCTTGAGAACTCTGTTCCAATTGCTACCCTCTATCATGGAGGATATCTTTTCTCTAATATACCTCATGCAGGCCATAGTGGAGGTGGAAACTGCTACTTCTTCCCTCCTATGGCTTCCCCATATTCCATCTCAACTCACTCTTTTTCTTCCTTTGTGGACCACTTTTTATACCTACTCCCCCTGGTTAGTTGTCAGTTGACACCCCGTGATAAATTCCCTCCTCCTTTCTCATCAACTTTGTCTCCTGATGCTTCTCCTTCCTTCAATACTCTTCCCATTTCTTCTTTCATAAGGACTTTATTTTCCATGCTGATGAACTCCAAGATTTAATGCCTCAAAACTTCTTGTTTTAACCTCCTCATTTGACTTCCAACTCTGCTCTACTACCTCTACTCACCAAAATGACCACTGGTTTCCAAATGCTGTCTTTCAAACTTTTCCACCTCAGTTCTTCCTTTATCTGACCATCATCTGATAATTTTCATACATAGCCACCTTCCCCTACAGTCTTATCCAGGCACCAAGAATCTCTGGGTTTTTGATCTTTGCATCCTCTTCACGTCTGTTTCATATCTCATCTCTTCCACTATGTTGTCAAAATCTGCTGATGAGACAGTTTCTTCTTATAACACTATACTTTCCTCCTCTTTGGAAATTCTTGCTCTTCCCCTTCTCCATCCTGTAAGGCATACCACCTTGGCACTTCTCCCGAATGCACTTCTGACCTGCTGTGCCTCTTAGCATCTCTGGCTCAAGTTCCATGTCTATGCTAACTTCATATATTTCAAATTCATGCTGGCCTCCTTCCAGTCTGCTATTGCACTTTCCAAGAAAGATTACTATGTCCATTTGAAAAACTCCTTTGCCTCTAACCCTTGCCATCTATTTAATACACTCACTTTCTTCCTCAAGTTGTCCATACCTCCCACCTCCCTTCATTCTCTGCCCAGACTTTGATAGACAACTTCCATGTCAAGGTTCACAATATTAATCTTGATTCTACACCATGTCACTTCCACCTTACCCACTTAAAACTACTCCACTTCTTTTGACCCTGTCACTCTAGCTTCCCTTTCTGATATCACAGAGGAGGAAACTACCTATCTTCTCTCTTCCACACTCACTATTTGTTCCTCTGACCCAATTCCCTCTCAACTCTTCAGCTCTGTTTCCTTTGCAGCCATTGTCTCCATCGGTCAAATCCTCAATTTCACTATCTGTTCCTTCTGCCTTTAAACATGCTGTGATCATGCTATTCTTTAAAACCCTACTGGACCCTATCTGCCCTGCCTACGTTTTCCTAATTCCTTCTTCCCTTACACATCCAAACTCAGGGGTGGTTCTATCATTATCAGAGTGAGGAGGCAAAAAAGTGTCCCCTAAAACACCACTGCAGCAGCAGCCTTATCCTGTATCCAAATATAAAATGTAGACAGGCAGAAAGCACACATCAATTCCATACAATGCCGTACATCAAAATTGCACCATCCACTGGGGTGAATACATCAGAGTTAATTAACTGTGGCATGAACCCAGAGAACAGTGTCACTTGGCTTGAAGAGCCAAAGAAAGAAGACAAAGAGGAACATTCTGAGGCATGGGCTCCAAAGCCTGGGCCGAGGCCCAGGTGACTGGTCTCGGCCTCCAGGCCAGGTTTCAGCATTGGGCCTGGGTCAGGGCCAAGGACCTAGCATCAGGACCTGGCCTCCAGGCTAGGTCACGGCTTTGGTCCTGTATCCGAGCTGAGGCTCTGGTGTCGGGACCTGGCCTTTGTCGGGGCTTGGCTGAGACCCTCAAATTAAAATAATAATAATAATCAACTTACCTGATCTGTCAGATATCCGACAAAGGCCAGGTCCCGACACCAGAGCCTCGGCCCGGACACAGGACCAAAGCCGTGACCTAGCCTGGAGGCCAGGTCCTGATGCTAGGTCCTTGCCTAGCATCAGGACTCAGAATGCTCCTCTTTGTCTTCTTTCTTTGGCTCTTCAAGCCAAGTGACACTGTTCTCTGGGTTCACGCCACAGTTAATTAACTCTGATATATTTGGATACAGGATAAGGCTGCTGCTGCAGTGGTGTTTTAGGGGACACTTTTTGCCTCCTCACTCTGATAATGATAGAACCACCCCTGAGTTTGGATGTGTAAGGGAAGAAGGAATTAGGAAAACGTAGGCAGATAGTGAAATTGAGGATTTGACCGATGGAGACAATGGCTGCAAAGGAAACAGAGCTGAAGAGTTGAGAGGGAATTGAGTCAGAGGAACAAATAGTGAGTGTGGAAGAGAGAAGATGGGTAGTTTCCTCTGCCTTATGCTTAATCATAAGTCAGTCCATACGTTTTTTTGTATTTTTTCTTTGATATACCACAGTGAATATTTTCTAATAATTAGTGCAAAACTCTTTTCAGCTTAATGATAATTAACCAGACTTATCTGCGTGCCGCCATTGCTTGAAATATTAGTTCTTCTCAATCATTATCAACGTGAGTGCTGATGCCCTTCAAATCGTCAGCAATATGCAAATTCTCCACATTGCTGTTGTGTGCCCGACATTGTACAATGTTTCGGACCTGTGTCAAGTCCTTCCTCAAGGGCGTAATCTGTGTCGCGAAAAAACAAAAATTACACTTCACATCATGCTTTTCAAGCTCAACTTAATACAGCCCTCTACTCACATATTCAACAGCATGGCGTCTCTCGGCATTTTTCTTAACTTTCTTTTCCGGTCACTGGTCACCAAGCGCCACTATAATTTAAATATCCCGCGGAAATGACGTAAGCTTCTACGTACTTGCTGCATTACAGGGAATACCACTCAATAGTGCTGTTCACAATTGGTCGCGAACTGCAACCAAGAATAATACTTTACAAATATTAAAGCACTCAAAGCAAGAAATGCACCATACCTGAACAGATGCCAACCTCACATACCTTCAGCATTCGGAAGTGACGATCAAACTTCCTTCGTAAACTCCCAGACAATGATTACTCATATAGTCACTAAAGCTCCAAATGGACAAGTATTTATTTGGAAGAAATCAGTGGCAGTGTTATAAGACGGGAGTTACCTGGTAAGAATTTAGATAAAGGTTGTAAGCAGTTCCTTTGGCATGTATATTGGGGTTAGTATATTGTTTTTGGTTATTTATAGGTATGTGAAAGTTTCCCCTGAGGAAGCCTGCTAGACGGGTGAAACGGCGCCATTTTTTTTTAGAACAGTTGATGCCCGGGAACGGGAAATCTCTCCCCGAGGCCCCACTGGATCTCTCCTCTCCCCGAGGCCCCCCTGGATCTCTCCCCGAGGCCCCCCGAGGCCCCCCTGGACCACCAGGTAATTTTAAAAGGTTTTGGGGGGGTCGGGAGGGTGGGGTCGATTTAAAGGGTCGGGTGGGGTTGGTTTTTTTTAGCGGCGCGGGCCTCCCTAAAAAAAAAATTAGCGATGTGAATTGGAATCGGAAACGATTCCAATTCACATATCTTAGCGATCAGATTTCCCCCCCCCCCCCCAGCCGAATCTGATCGTTAAGACAATCTGGCACATGATTCACATCTCTAATGGATACTCCCACATGGCCTTCTCCTATTTCAAAAGGCTGCTAAGAAAGCACTGCAAACTATAAAAATGAAACTAATATAATATGTTTCATTTGTGAGGAATCGCCATGTGTTTCGCGTACCCACGAATCAAACGAACAGGGACCTATTCATAGCGGATTACACATTCATTGAAAACAAATGCACATCCCTAATGCACACATCTACCCTCTCATATACACACAAACACCCTTCTCATATATGCACATACATACATACACATTCTCTCATACAAACAAATACACATACATGCAAACACATCCTCTCATACAAACACACTCAGACCCTCACCACCTCTCATATACACATATACACACCCCCACCACACTCTCACACACCCCTACCACCTCTACCACCCTCTCATATACACACCCTACCACCTTCTCATACACACACACACATACCACTACTATCATCTCAATCACACCCACTCCACCCCCACCACCCTCTCATACACACACACACACACTCACCCTCACACGTCCTCTCATACAGGCACTTCCACCCTCCCTCTCATACAGATACACACACAGACACACACACCCTCTCATATGCATATACACACCCTCTCATACACACTTACAAAGTCTCTCTCACACACAGGCACTCACTCTCACAGGGAAAGTCTCTTTCACACACATTTTGGACCTTTTCTCTGGCTGCACAATAAGGCCTCTTCTGCCGCCAGCTGTAGGGAAAATGCTGGTGCCACTGAAGGTCCTTTCCTGCCACTGCAGGGAAAACTTTGGCTGGCAGTACCACAGTGACTCTTCTTTGACTTCTGGATCATCCTTTTGCTGGTGGGGAGTGGGAATCCCTCCAGCACATTGCAGTTCCAAGACACTGGGAACTTGCTTTTGCTGGCAGGGAGTTGGAACCCTGCCAGTATGTCACAATTCTGTGCCACTGCGGGACCTTTCTTTTGCTGAAAGGGAGTGGAAATGCTGCCAGCATGTCGCTGCTTCTTACTGCCAGCACTGCAGGTTTTCTTGCTGCCAGAGTTTGTCTGAATGAAGGGTGAGGTGGCTGTGGTAGGAAGGTGTTGGGGGCAATTTTGCCACCTCAAAATCTTGCTGCCTGAAGCAGCTGCCTCTCCCTGTCTGATTATAGAAATGCCCCGGCTATGATGATCATATTCAAAAGTATTTAACCGACTAACTCAGAAGTTAGTTTCCTAAATTCATATTTGGGCACATATTCCACTAAATTCTAGCTGCTTAATATGTCAGATAGCTAGAATTTAGCCAGATATAACTGGGATGAGTTGTTAGCCGGCGGTGTTAACCAGCTAATTCCAATATTCAGAGTTAACTGGACGACTTAGCCTGCTAAGTCTGGTAAGGCCAAAGATTTGACCTAAAGTTAGGCAGCAATAGTTAGCCAGCAAACTTTAAGATAGCCGGCTATATTCAGTAGGGATGTGAATCGTGTGCCCAATCGTCTTAACGATCAAAGTCGTCTGGCAGGAGAAGAAAATCGTGTTTGGCACAATGGTTAGTGCGCACTAACGGGAGTTAGTGCGCACTAACCATTGTTAGTGCGCACTAACAGAAAATGATACAATTTGACACTTTACAGGTCAGTTAAGGTCAGTTTAGGAATGAATATGTATTCCTATTGGCTGCCCACTTATTTATTCATGTTACCAAGGTTCCCACTGACAATATATGGGGGATGGGAAATGGAAACAGTTGGTAGCTTGACAAAAAAAGTAATGTGATCAGTCAATGTGACTAGAACTTGTGCCCTGCCCTATCCCTGATACCGGGAGTGTTGTGATCTTCCTGCATGCAGTGCCGTATCCCTGATACTGGAAGTGTTGTGATCTTCCTGCACGCAGTGCCCTATCCCTGATACCAGGGGTGTTGTGATCTTCCTACATGCAGTGCCCTATCCCTGATACTGGGAGTGTTGTGATCTTCCTGCACGCAGTGCCCTATCCCTGATACCAGGGGTGTTGTGATCTTCCTACATGCAGTGCCCTATCCCTGATACTGGGAGTGTTGTGATCTTCCTGCATACAGTGCCCTAACCCTGATACCGGGAGTGTTGTGATCTTCCTGCATGCAGTGCCCTATCCCTAATACCAGGAGTGTTGTGATCTTCCTGCACACAGTGCCCTATGCCTGATCCTGGGAGTGTTGTGATCTTCCTGCACACAGTGCCATATCCCTAATACCGGGAGTGTTGTGATCTTCCTACATGCAGTGCCCTATCCCTGATACTGGGAGTGTTGTGATCTTCCTGCATACAGTGCCCTAACCCTGATACCGGGAGTGTTGTGATCTTCCTGCATGCAGTGCCCTATCCCTAATACCAGGAGTGTTGTGATCTTCCTGCACACAGTGCCCTATGCCTGATCCTGGGAGTGTTGTGATCTTCCTGCACACAGTGCCATATCCCTAATACCGGGAGTGTTGTGATCTTTCTGCACACAGTGCCCTATCCCTGATACCGGGAGTGTTGTGATCTTCCTGCATGCAGTGCCGTATCACTGATACTTGGAGTGTTGTGATCTTCCTGCATTCAGTACCGTATCCCTGATACCAGGGGTGTTGTGATCTTCCTGCACACAGTGCCCTATCCCTGATACAGGGAGTGTTGTGATCTTCCTGCACACAGTGCCCTATCCCTGATACAGGGAGTGTTGTGATCTTCCTGCACACAGTGCCCTATCCCTGATACTGGGAGTGTTTTGATCTTCCTGCATGTAGTGTCATATCCCTGCTCAGTGCAGGAAGATCACAACACCCCCAGTATCAGGGTTAGGGCACTGCATGCAGGAAGATCACAACACTCCCGGTATCAGGGTTAGGGCACTGTGTGCAGGGAGATCACAACACTCCCGGTATTAGGGTTAGGGCACTGTGTGCAGGAAGATCACAACACTCCCAGTATCAGGGATAGGGCACTGTG
Organism: Rhinatrema bivittatum; assembly: GCF_901001135.1. Taxonomy (NCBI): domain Eukaryota; kingdom Metazoa; phylum Chordata; class Amphibia; order Gymnophiona; family Rhinatrematidae; genus Rhinatrema; species Rhinatrema bivittatum. The sequence continues at coordinate 168,132,593 of NC_042620.1, forward strand.
TGCAGGAAGATCACAACACTCCTGGTATTAGGGATAGGGCACTGCATGCAGGAAGATCACAACACTCCCAGTATTAGGGATAGGGCACTGTGTGCAGGAAGATCACAACACTCCCAGTATCAAGGATAGGGCACAAGTTCTTGTCACATTGACTGATCACATTACTTTTTTTGTCAAGCTACCAACCGTTTCCATTTCCCATCTCCCCAACCATCACCTCAGTGGGAACATTGGTAACATCAATAAATAAGAGGGCAGCCAGCCAATAGGAATACATATTCATTCCTAAACTGACCTTAACTGACCTGAAAAGTGTCAATTTGTATCATTTTCTGTTAGTGCGCACTAACCCGATTTAACAATTTTTAAGAATAAATCGTTAGAATTCCTATTGCATCGTGTTCTTTAATGATTTAAGACGATATTAAAATTATCGGACGATAATTTTAGTCATTGAAAAATGATTCACATCCCTAATATTCAGCACTAGTGCAGTTGTATTATTGAATATGAATATTCCTCCAAAGTTAGGATGAGGTTATCCAGCTAACTTTGCTATCCAGGCATAAAAACATAAGAATTATCATACTGCATCAGACCAAGGGTCCATCAAGCCCAGTATTATGTTTCCAATAGTGGCCAATCCAAGTCACAAGTACCTGGCAAGTACCCAAACATTAGATAGATCACAAGCTACTATTGCTTATTAATTACCATAATAGAAGTTTATGGGTTTATCCTCTTGGGCAATGTTCTCTCCACCTAGCTTGTTGTTGCCCAGGTAGAGTGTCCATCAAGCTAGTTTGAGAGAACATTGCCCAAATCTCATCTTGGAGTGAGAATCCTTACTCCGAAGGCCATCAAATCTTCACAAGAGACCACTGTTCTGTTCGTACGTCTCATGTTGAATGTGAAAGTGGCCCCAACCCCCTACACTCATACCTAATCCCCACCTCGAGTTACTAGGTGGGCCTCCCATAGGGATACAAATACCTGTCTAGGGAGTAGACATTATAGCAAGGCGCTCTCTCTCTCTCTCTCTCTCTCTCTCTCTCTCTCTCTCTCTCTCTCTCTCTCTCTCTCTCTCTCTCTCTCTCTCTCTCTCTCTCTCTCTCTCTCTCTCTCTCTCATATATACTGAAACAGGCTGTCGTGAACCGTGATAAACCTTTACCGGCCTCTAGCGCACAACGTACCGCAAATGAAAGGGTTGTAGCTATTGGCCACGCTAACACTGTGGCTGTTTCGCCGCAGACGATAACTCTTTCCTACTTTACATATGCTCCGCCCCTGAATACAAAATTAAACATTTGCATTCGCAAATCACATTAACGGCTGTTAGCGTGATTTGCGGAATTATCTCCTTGGAAAATGACCCCCTAAATCTAACTAACTTGGGGGGTTGATTTTGTTGCTGAAGAGAAGTCATTTTACAGCTCCATGGGCTTCCCTGAGTAACTCCTTAGTTACCATATTTTATGAGGAATAATTCACGTTTTTTCAGAGATTTCAGTTACTATGACTTTTACACCGGTGTGTCTTATATGTTGTCATAATCTCTCTCTCTTATCATCCTTCAGCCTGTGCTGTTAACCTCACTGAACAAACAGGTGCGACTTATCTACCAACTTTTTCATCAAAATGGTAGTTTAGAGAGGGGTGCGACTTATAAGTTGGTGCCACTTATACATTGGAAAATACGGTACCTGGGTAACTCTCTTGGAAAATTGTCCTCCCCGTGTATTGTGACTCTGACATCTAGACATCATCCTAACTAACTACAATGAGAGCTAAATCTTGAGTTCAGTGGAAACGAAAACAGTTGTCATTCTTTGAGGATTATAGCAAAATCAATGCTATTAAAAGAACAGTGGTTGGCCAAGTAATTATTACAAACATACCCAGGGGCTTAATATGGCATTTTCTTCACAGCCTGAAAGAGAGCTACCTCAAACAACTGTACTAGGACTTTTGAGGAACAGAATTGATTTGTGGGGTTTAATGACAAATATCTCAATTGAGATATAGGGGAGCACACCTGGCCTTGCCTTCATTTAGCAAGGATCAATGCAAAATAAAACTGGTATGCTCATTTCATTCTGAATTAGTGAACCAGATATAACTAAGAGTAACTGATAAGTAATTTCATAAGCAGAATACCTCCCAAAACCCATTACGAAGTTATGCATGACAGCATACAATTAGTCATGATTCATATCTACCAGAGAAATATATGACTAGATCATCAGAAAATGCTTTTAGCATACTTGACCAAGATCAAAGTATATGCAGAGTAGTGTGTGCTGATAATGCCAGGTCCTTAGGCACACACTAACAAGAGTACATCACTTACTGCATGGGAATCACTTGATATAATGATTCATATTTACTATTTGGCTCAGAAGGTGCTTTCTCAGGAACACAGGTTTGCAATCATTGACCTTAGTAAAGGGCTAATATTCAGCTGAGTTTTGGAGGATTGTAGCAATACCGACTGTCTCCAAATGTGCTCAGTAGCCAGATGTTGTTGGCATGTTTTTACCTCTATCAAGCAGAACAGTGAGTGCAATGAAAACAGCTATGGCCCAAGGGTTACATAAATTCAGAGACCATAAAGGATCATTCCCAATACTAGACAGATTTTTTACTTGTGCATGGAATTGAGAACATCATCTAATACACCTCTAGCCTGAGGTTATAATTAGGCTAGAGGCTACAGCACTGACTTGGAACAAATCAGGGCACATTTTCAAACCCCTAAGCTTCACTCCAGTAAACAGATAAAAATTTTATGGTCCAGATGCACAAGCTCAAAAAATGAACACCTACAAAAATTGGGGCATGCACAGGAGAGGCTCATAGCTATTGTGCGGTATGGTGTAGTGGCAAATACTTTTATGTTCCTAGTTGTTATGGTTCTTCCCTCATCTAGTGGTTTGTGTTCATTATTCAGTTGAGATAGTGTAACTAGGACATACAACTTATCAAGTTCTGATACATCCTTGAGCTGGGATTTAACCAAGAATTCAATATTTATTTATTTAAAATATTTTTATGCCGCACAAATCAGCCAAAGCCACCAGGGCTGTTTCCAATAATAAACATACACAATAAATAATATAACAAAATATTAAAAAGCTAATCAATGTAAAACCATCTTTACATACACACACACACACACACACACACACACACACACACACACACACATCTATATAAATAAAAATGTTAAATAGTTTACAAAATCGCTAATCTCAGAAACCACTGCACTGATTGCTTTCAAATTTGGACACAATCTTCCTTTCACATACGGGAAGGTTCTTCTGTACTTACATTACAGATATGTCACACCTGTGACACGTAAAAAAGGTTCAAACATTTTTTCCTGAAAACAGCGACATCTGCTGGACATAAGCGCCATCTGTTACACCTTACACAAACACATGCTACACTAATCCTTTTGCCATTCCAGGTCCACTTTTCCCTTCCTTTTTCACACATTCGTCCACTTTTTTCACCACAACAGTGGGGGTAAAATGTATGGCCGTCTTATACAGCAAAGATAACAATTTCCTTTACAGCTAAGAAACACCCATCGCCCTCCTCACACCACCCACACACATGCCAAATTATTTTACTTCCCACACCCTCCGAACACACTCAAAACCTGACAAAAGTCCTGACTGCTCCAGCGGGGGGCCAGGAGCGGTCCGGGACACATCGCCTGGACTACGGACATCAGCTTTCAGCAATCAAAATGGTGCTGACAGCCCTTTCCCTTACTATGCCACTCGGGGACACCAATGGCAGCGGTAGCCCATGTGACATAATAAGGGCGAAGGCCCGTCGGCGCCATTTTCAGGACTGGCAGCCGGCGGCCCTTTGCCCTTACTATGTTACAGGACCTACCGCTGCCATTGCTGGACCCCAGTGACATAGTAAGGGCAAAGGGCTGTCGGAGCCATTTTCATTGCTGGCAGCCGACGGCACAATGCCAATACATTGCTCCCGGACTGCTCCTGAACGCCCGCTCCACCGACAGAGATTTGTATCAGGTCTCGGGGGGTCTGGAGGGTGGGGGGTTGTACTGATTTAATTGCAAACATCTTGGGGAGGGTTCACGAGGGGGGGGGATGTTTCATTCATTCGGCAATTGTTGGGGATGGCAGGAGGGTGGGTAACTTCATTTTGCTGGGCTGGGGGTGGCAGGAGGGTGTGGGGTGGTTATTTACAGAGAACGGTTGTGATGGGGTTTTTTTTTTTGGGGGGGGGGGGGGTCACACACAAACAGAAAGACAAAAGTTGCACAATCTGGGGAAGGCTCCGAAATAGCCCTCCCCAGACCGCAAAACAAAATGGGGAGTAAAAAATTGGTTAGCCACTGCCCTATTTTATTACATAAAATGCACAGACGTCCAGGGACAAACCACATTTAGCACCAACTATTTTCATTTTTTTTTTCTTTTCACACTCTGCTTCCTAGGTGCGTCTTATGGTCTGGGGCGACTTAGCTAGGAAAAAATACATTACTTTCATTTGCATTTCACTCTTTCTTGGGACATTGCGGTCCCATTCACCTCGGTCATTTAACAGACCGTTCAGCCATCTGCTTTACTTCAGCCAAATAATGCCTCGCCAAAGATCAAACTTTATGAAGCAGTTAATTATCCCACAGAATTTTTGAATTCACTTGATCTCCCAGGCATTCCACCTCACATACTACATTTGAAAATCGGCGTACCAATTATCATGTTACGAAATATCAACCAGCCAACGCTTTGCAACGGCACACGACTTGCTGTCAAAAATTTGATGAGCAACGTCATAGAAGCAACAATCTTGACAGGACCTTTCAAAGGTGAAGATGTCCTCATTTCTCACATCCCTATCATTCCAACAGATCTGCCATTTCAATTTAAGAGATTGCAATTCCCAATTCGACTGGCGTTTGCAATAACCATCAACAAAGCTCAAGGACAATCTTTACAACTCTGCGGTTTAGATCTAGAAACCGATTGCTTCTCACATGGACAATTATATGTTGCGTGTTCAAGAGTTGGCAAACCTGACAATATCTATATCTGCACAAACAATGGAACAACTAAAAATATTGTATACCCACAAGCATTGCGAAATTAAACATATTACAGCCATGCACTTTCTCTTTTCTTTCTTTTCCACTTAACCAGGCTCTGCCACAGCAACACGTGGCCGGGTACAGCTAGTATTACATACAATATATGAGACACAACATTATTTTCAATCTTAATGGTTATATTATCTCCTTCTCCAGGTCATTGAGACTTTGGTTCTTCAGTCTGAACTCCCCCCTGTTTACCCAGACCTCTCACCCATGCAGTACTACACAATAATCATGTTTTATATCACTTACACTAGATAAATAGCAAATGCAAAAATATGCAAGTTGGCAAATATACACAATATATAATGAACACAGGTGACTTATTTGCTTTAAGATTATTAAAACCAATGTGTGCTGACAGCATGGCACTTCAAAATGTTTCTTATATTCCTATTTCTTTATGAATATATGAGGCCTGTATGCCATTTAAAAGACTGTGTGGCAAGGGACCCAAATTTTAAATGCAACATATAACTTGTCTTTTTATTATTTTTATGAGTAAAGTAAAAAATAATTAAATATGTTGAATATGTTTATATGGATGAGAAAGTTGGACTTTTGGACATATTTATTAAAGAATTAAAACTACAGTTTATTATACTATTATTGTGCTGCTTATTAAGCCACTTGGGAGGAAGATGGGAAGAGGTGTGAGCATTTTAATAGTTTAATGTGTTTACATTTTGTGATATATTTTCCATACTGTGATAAAATGAGGCTCTCTCTGCCCTCTCCATTCTCCTCTCTCCCTCTCCCCTCCTGAAACAGGATTTGTGATAAATCCCATTTTGGCCATAACGCACAGCTATCGCAGGCATAATGTTATGGAAAAAAAATGTAGCTATTTCCGGTGTTAAATCCTGCGTTACGTTATCGCACGCAACATTTAACAGCCCTCAGTTCCATTTATTTCACCCAAACTCCTCCCACTTGCATACATTTTTCAAATTTGCATACGCATTTCATGATGTGATATTTATTGCATGAGTTTTGGCGGTATCGTGGGAGGTAGGGCCCTAATGCCTGGGATAATGCCCTAACGAGATTTGATGAATGAACCCCCAAGGGCCTAATTCTTCAAGGCATTTTCCTATAGAAACAGAATTGGAGAAATGCCTTAGTGAACCATGCTCTAAGTGGGTACATAAGGTAATTGGACATGAAGAGAGATAATCAAACTTATTTGTCAAACCTCATGGGTAATTTTAAACTTTGAGGTTTGCTGCATTTATGAAAGCAAATCTACATGCTTTCATTATTTCCTAAGGAAAAATTACTTGCAGTTATATGTGCCTAGTAAATTTTCCATTGGAAACAGCACACACTGGAATGAATTTTCAAATTGTTAAGCGTGCAAAAATTAACATGTACACAAATATTTGGAATGCCATACATCAAAATGGCTCTGTCCATTGTGGTGAATGCGCTGAAGTTAATTAACTCTGGTGTGACTCCAGTGGATGGTGTCAGTTGAAGAAGAAAAGAAGAGGATTTTAAATGCATCAAAACTGTTTTGAGGCTTGGGCTCTGGGCCTGGGTCTAACCCTAGACCAAGGCCCAGGCATTGGGACCCAGCCTATAGGCCAGGATCTAGCATCGGATCTGGATTGAGGCAAGGCCTCTGTGTCAAGACTTGACTTCTGGGCCAGGCTCTGGCCTAAGCAGAGGCATTGGCCATAAGTAGGCTGAGACTGAACTTGTGGCAACCAAACATGGGCATCGGGACCCAGCCTTGGGCATTGGTCTTTGTTGAGGCCCTGGTGTTGGGACATGGCCTTCGGGTTGGGCCATGGCGTTAGACCTGGGCCTGTGCTCCAGCCTAGGCTGATGCATCAGACTTATTTAGGCTGAAGTCACAGCGACCTGCATCAGCCTACCCAAGGCTGAGGTTTTGGCCTGGGCCTAGGCCTCACTGGTGGATCCCTACCAGACTGGATAAGTGGAGGCCGGTGTGGATCCTGATACAGCATTTTTCTGAGTAGTTGGGAGGCCTTGGGAGACCCCTTTTTTGTTTTTTGGCTGTTTTTTTTTGTTTTTTTTTTTAATGTTTGATTTTTTTTTTTCACATGAATGCAACGGATCAAACATTCCATAAACCGAAATTCGTGGGGGAAAAATCTCCCAAAAACAAACCGAAAAATGAAAATGCACTTTTTTGCCTTCCACATCCCCAGTGGACAGGGTATCTTTAGTTGGGCAGAAAAAAATCTTCCAAAACTGGCAAAAAGGGTAAACAGTCTAATGTACAGAGTCAAAAATCCCCTCTCTCCCCAGGGACAAAAACTTCATGTCCTCAAAGATCTCAAATGATTTCTTACTCACATTTAGGTGATGATTCTTAATTGTTTTCTCTCTTAATCATATCCTAAAGGGAGGGATCCTCTCAGGAACCTGCAGCTCTCAGTATTCCTCTTCGGGAAGGAAGAGGCAGCAAAACTTTTCTTCCTTTATCTTACAACCAAAAAGTTCCTATTCCCAAAAATGAAGTTAAGTCCTTGTCTTGGTTCACCACCATACCTCTTTCCTTGATGAGGGTACAGAGGGGCATGTCTTCACTAATCTGAGACGCCCCAGACACAGGGTTCCCTGGGCCCTGAATCCAGATATCATCTAGGGTCTCACAAGACTCCTAACATGAAAAAGTATAAAAAACCTGTAAAAATTAGAGATGTGTATCGTACCGGTAATCGTTTCCGTTTTCGTAAAACCGCGGGAAATTTTGTTTCCTGCGGTTCTGACCATTTTAGGTTTTTTTCAGCTGTTCCGATCTGAAAAAAAAACCCCACCCTGATCCTTCAGATTTAATTATTTACAATCCCCAACCCTCCCGACCCCCCCCACCCCAAAAAAAATAAAAACTTGCCTAAAGTCCCTGGTGGTCCAGCGGGGGTCCCAGAAGCGATCTCCTGCTCTTGGGTCATCGGCTGCCAGTAAACAAAATGGCACCAATGGTCCTTTGCCCTTACCTTGTAACAGGGGCTACCGGTGCCATTGGCCAGCTGCTGTCACATGGTAGGAGCAATGGATGGCCGGTGCCATCTTAAGAAATGGCGTGGGCCATCCATTGCTCCTACCATGTGACAGGGGACAGCCAATGGCACCGATAGCCCCTGTCTCATGGTAAGGGCAAGGGGCCATTGGTGCCATTTTGATTAGTGGCAGCTGACGGCCCGAGAGGGGGACATCGCTCCCTGGCCCACGCTGGACCACCAGGGACTTTAGGCAAGTTTTTGGGGGGGGGATCAGGAGGGTGGGGGATTGTAAATAATTTGATCTGAAGGGTTGGGGTGGGTTTGGGGTTTTTTTTTTCTGTGTGCCCTTTCTCCCCCCCCCAAAAAAAAAAATAAGAAAACCACATGAAATTTCTTGGGGTTTTCCTATCATTTTCAGGGACCCCCGAACTGTGACAAAATAGGAAATATGATCTATATTTCCTATTTCATCTAAAACGAATGCACATCCCTAGTAAAAATCAACCTGGAGTAAAGCCCCAGCCAGCCAGATAAGTGGACTTGTAGGAACCACCTTCCGACCTTGCTTAGAGTTTAAGAGAAGTTGCATCAGTAGCGACTCATCAATAAAATCAGGATGACTGTATTCAAACTGATTAATTCAAGCTCGTGCCCATGGGCTAATGCTTTCTTGAAAATGTATCAACCTTCTTATCGGTTAAGATCCTCACAGCATGGGCTGCTTGATTTGCCCTCAGTCAGAGCTGCTCACCTCTCAATGACAAGAGAATCCCGCTTTTTCTGTAGCAGCACCTTCTCTCTGGAATACTCTACTGATAGAGCTTAGGATGTGCGATTGTTTAAAGAAGTTAAGATTTTTTTCTGAAAAGTTTTTTGTTAAAACAGGCTTTTGGGTAGATACACTTGTATTGTCTCCTCTTGTGCTATAGGTCAGCAATTCTTGCATCCCTCGTATGGTTTCAATGAATTATGCTTCCAGAAGCTGTGACTTTAGTGAATGTCCAGTTTTATTTTTGTTGATTATGTATTGCTTATAAGTTTATTGTATTTATATGTTATTTTATGAAAATGTTTTATCTTGTACATTGCTTAGGCCTTAAGTGTTAAGCAATATATACATTTTAATAAATGAAATGAAAAAGGTAGGGCTTTTTCTGGCTCCTCCAAGTAGACCTGAAAATCCAATGAAATATTGCTTCTCACTGCCACCTAACTCTCTAAAATCTCTCTCAGCAGAGAGCTGCTTATAAATCCTATCCAGGGGGGCTGCCATTCCATTGACCTGAGAGGGAGGGGCTGAAGTCAAATGGTTCTTCCCCTCATTCACTGACCTAAACCTCACTAGCTAACAGGGTCATTTATCAAATAGCATTATGGAATTTTTGCATGCGATAGCACCATAACGTATAGTGTGATGCAAATCAGAAAAAGAGGAGGAGTTAGAAGTGGGCTGGGTTTACCATTTGCTCCTAGAGCACCAGCCTAGCTAGTGAGAGAGATAGAGCACCTAGCTATGATGCCCTAACACTAGATAGGTATTTATATCTTTATGGGAGGCCCACCTAGTAACTCGAGGTGATGTTTAGGTATTAGTGTAGGGGTTAGGGGCCACTTTGAAATTCAGAGTGAGACGTACGAACAGAACAGTGCTCTCTTGTAAAGATTTGATTATCTTTGGCGTGAGGAAAGTCACTCAAAGATGAGATTTTTGCAATGTTCTCTCAACCTAGCTTGATGGACTCTCTACCTGGGTAACATCAAGCTAGGTTGAGAGAACATTGCACAAATCTCATCTTTGAGTTTCCTCACTCCGAAGGTCATCAAATCTTCACAAGAGAGCACTGTTCTGTTCATATGTCTCACGTTGAATGTCAAAGTGGCCCCTAACCGCTATACTAATACCTAAACCTCACCTTGAGTTACTAGGTGGGCCTCCCATAGAGATATAAATACCTATCTAGTGTCATGGCTTTATGGCTAGTCTCTGTCTCTGTCTTTCACTCTCACTCTCTTTTTCTCTCTCATAGTAAACATAGTCCCCCCAGTGGTTGCATGTAGGAAATACCACACTTATCTCAAAGTGCAAAAAACTTATCGCAATTTGCAGTATCTTAGCACTTCACATAGGGGCGGATTTTAAAAGCCCTGCTCGCGTAAATTGAAATTTCCTATGCAAGCTGATTTAAGGTAGAAAATAGTTAAAAAATGTAGAAAAAAGATTTTGAAATTAGGAATCAAATGAAATTCAAATCAATTCTGTATTACCTAGCTATATCCTTCATTAGGGTATAATGTAATGCTGTATTAAATGATAAAAGAGGACATGCCTTGAGTTCTTTCAAAGCCAAATGTTACCTTGAAAGTAACAAAAAAATCAGTTTATAAACATGTCAGTCAGCAACAAAATAGGATAAAAGCCAAATATGGGAGGACAGAGAGAGAGAGAAAGCCAACTTAAAAGAAAGATGTTTTAGTGAGGGAGGATAACTTTCAAAACTGCTCACATGCACCCTTATATATGTGTATGTAGGGACATGCAAAATTGCTACAGTATTTTATAACGTGTAGAAAAGATAAGAGCAGGTTATAAAATATGAGTATATATGCATACAAACATGATCACATATGTAAAATCTGATAGCTGTATAAGGAGATCTTTTAAACATATTTAGCTCTCTGACTTAGGGCCTGATTCATCAAAGTATTTTCCCATAGACAAAAAATGGGAAAAAACCTTAATGAATCAGGCAGTTAGCCAGGTAAGTAGTGTTTTAAGACTTAAACAGAGAAGTAGCACTTTTGTAGACATATCCAACTATCTTTCATAACCGGAAATACTCTATTTAGATGGACTCTATTTAGATGGACTCTATTTAGATTTACTCTATTTAGATTTATCCGGCTATGTACTTCCTGCTCCTTCTTAGCTGGATAAATCAGAATGTAGCTGGAAATGTTCCATTAATTATCCGGATAAGTTCAAATTTGTCCATCTAAGTGGCAGCCAATGTGCTGCTTGATTGGTTATGCCATAAGTTAACTGAATAAGTGTGTGAAATGATATACCTGTGTATTTGTACTTAAAATTTTAAAGAGGTATGCAAATAGATTTTACCTGCTTCATTTAGATGCATTTATTCCCTTGTAAATTATCTTTTACATGCATATGTCAGGGATTTTCTAATATGGGCAAGGCAATGAAATAAGCAGTTTTACCAATTAGTCCATCAGCAAGCTCAATCATTATGCAGCATATGAAGACCATCCTGGCTCTTCAGCCTGAAGTCTCTCCATTTCACCGTGAACCCCTCCCACCCGTTTATTTTTTTTTTTACTTTTAACATGTTTACGATCACATACTCCTGATATTGAGCAAGAGTAAAGTATAGTTGCTTTTGAAATAGCAAATTATTAGCGTAAATGTTTGTCCCTCCACAGAATGCCCCTAGCTGCCCCTTTTTTACATGTGTAAATTTATCACTTGCATTATATATGCATATATTTTGAGGTTTTTAAAATAGCATAAACTTCACTGAGAAGCTGGTTCATACTTCTGATAATGTGCAGGACTACAGGTTACAGTCCTGTCACAGAAGGAGCATATAGCAATTACATCCTCACTCCCTTTCTCTTCTAGACCATTCATTCACTTCTCTCCAATGGTCTCTCTGTCACCTTCTTTTTCATTCTCATAATTAGAGGTAGAATCAGGATGACAGTGTTCCCAAATAATTTCTAATTCTTCATCTTTATCTGTTTATTTAAACAGGTAATTTTAGACTTTAAAGCCTCATTCTGGGTTCTAGCAATTTTTAGCTTCTCAATTAAATCAACCTCACGTTGCTGATAGCATTGTCTATCTTCTGCCAACTGGACAGAAGATAACTTCTCCTGCATTAATTTATTACAGTTTTCTTGATTCAATTTATCTGTCAAGATCTTAAGACATTGTGACCAAGCACTTCTAATATCTAACAGTAGCCATATTAAGACTTTGCTTTGTTTATTCTTATTTTTGGAAACCATATCAGGTAAACTACACAGTGTACTCTACCCCCCACTTGATATCAGCATCTAAATACATACTTATAGGGGTAGATCAATATTATCAAAATTACTATCATCTAAATTTAAAAAATATTTTTTAACATTCAGACTCATTATTTAATATCAAATTATTCCAATACTTTTTATTAATCAGTATATATTACTATGTTTTCAATACAAAATTTGTATGTATGTATTTATTTATTTATTTATTTATTTTATTGTTTTTATATACCGGTATTCTAAAAATACATCAATAATACAGTAAAATACATCACATAAAAGCTAAATAAAAAATACAACATAGTTAATACTATAGAAATAAAATACAATAAACCTAAAATACGCAATAAAATTAGAAAGTACAGTAAAAGAATGGTATTATTCAATCAGGAAAAGCTTGCTGAAATAACCAGGTTTTTAAGTTATTTTTTAAAATTTAGTGGATTTGCCTCAGCTCTCAAATCTATTGGTATAGAATTCCATATTTTTGGGCCTGCTAAAGAAAGAGCTCGCTCTCTTACTGTGTTTAGGTGGACCAATTTTGGAGATGGTATAGATAATAATCCTTTATTTGATGAACACAGGTTTCTTTGTGGTGTGTGAAAATGTAGAGTGGCATTGAGCCATTCAATTTTTTCATTATATAATGTTTTATGTATTAATGTAAGTGTTTTAAACTGTATTCGGAAAGTGATTGGTAGCCAGTGGAGTTCTTTTAGAATGGGTGTAATATGATCAAATTTTCTAGTGTTAGAATTCTTGCAGCCGCATTTTGAAGGATCTGAAGAGGTCTGATAGTTGATGCTGGAAGGCTTAAAAATAGGGCATTGCAATAGTCTATTTTGGGGAAAATCGGTGCTTGTAAACAGTCCTAAAATCATTGGTATGTAAGAGTGGTTTGAGTTACTTCAGTACGTGAAGCTTAAAGAAACCATCTTTAGTTAGCGAGGTAATAAAATTCTTAAAAGTTAGCTCAGAGTCAAGGATCTCTCCTAGATTTTTTACAAAATTTCCAATTGCTTGATTCATTTTTAGGTCATTAATTTCACGGTTGGTACGTTCATTTAGTTTATTACAGATTAATAATATTTCCATTTTAGCTTAGTTTAAACAGAGATTCATATGTGTTAAAACTTGTTTAATAGCAGAAAGATATATGCTCCATAGTTTCAGTGAAATATTGATAGAATCTTTGATTGGTATTAAAATCTTTGATTGGTATCTGCATAGATGTAATCATTTATCCCTAGTCCTACTAATAGTTTACATAATGGCAACATATATATGTTAAACAGAGTTGCAGAAATAGAGGACCCTGAGGGACACCAGTCTCAAGGTCAATTTTCTGTGGCTCATAGATACCCATCTTCACTTTATATTTATTTATTTATTTATTTATTTGTAGAGTTTTATATACTGTTATTCGGTAGAGCCATCATAACGGTTTACAGATTATGCAATTATCATAACAGTTGAGCACAGTAAAACTTTGTGAACAATATACATATTTCATAGAAGATGTGTAACAGAAGAGTGAGGTGAACATTTTCAAATATATAACGTATCAAGTCAGAGAGCAAGGAGGGGTTGAAAGGGAGGGTCAGGAGAGCAGGAAGTAAGAGGATTATGGATGCAAGTTTGGTTGAGAGCTGGGATGATCAGACGTCTGAGAGTTAGAATAGAATTTGCAGAAAAAAATGTTTTTAGGTCTTTTTTGAATGTGGTTGTGCTGGGTTCTCAGGGCTTTAGGTAGGGTGTTCCAAATTTTGGGGGAAGCAATGGAAAATGCTCTTTCCCCTGTAGTTGACAGATGAGCATTTCTGATGGTGGGGATGTTTAAGTATCCTGCGTTGTTAGAGCGTAGGTTTCTTTGTGGATTTGGGGGGGTTATGTTTAAGCCTTTTAGTCCTTGATGATCATTGTTTAGGATTTTGTGAATGATGGTCATTGATTTGTAGGTAATATGTGCAGTAATAGGTAGCCAGTGAAGTGAGGTCAAAATGGGTGTTATGTGCTCATTTCTTTTTGTTCCTGTAAGGATTCTGGCAGTTGAGTTCTGCAGTATTTGGAGTGGTTTGAGGGATGATGAAGGTATTCCAATTAGTAAGGAGTTGCAGTAGTCGAAGGTGGAGAAAATAAGTAGTTGCAGGACAGTTCTGAAGTCACAAGGGTTGAGAAATGGCTTTATATGTCTTAGGGTTAGAAGCTTGTGGTATCCTTCTTTCATTTTATTTGCTTTGTGGGTCTTGAAAGAGTTCAGCATGATGGTAACTCCACGATTCCTGGTGTGGGTGTGGGTGGTAGGGAGTATAGATATCATGGGGTGGATTTTAAAAGCCCTACTCGCATAAATCCGCCCGGATTTACACGAGCAGGGCCTTGCGCGCCGGCGCGCCTATTTTCCATAGGCCTGCTGGCACACGCAGGGCCCCGGGACTCGCGTAAGTCCCGGGGTTTTTTGTCGGGGGCGTGTCGGGGGGCGGGGCCGATCGACGTGGCATTTTGGGGGCGGGGCGCGGAGTTTCGGGGGCGGGCCCGGGGGCGTGGTTTCGGCCCGGGGCTCTCCAGGGGCATGGCCGCGCCCTCCGGAACCGCCCCCGGGTTGCGTCTCGGCGTACCAGCGGCTCGCTGGCGCGCACGGATTTACTTCTCCCTCCGGGAGGCGTAAATCCGCGGACAAAGGTAGGGGGGAGTTAGATAGGGCCGGGGGGGTGGGTTAGGTAGAGGAAGGGAGGGGAAGGTGAGGGGAGGGCGAAAGAGAGTTCCCTCCGAGGCCGCTCCGATTTCGGAGCGGCCTCAGAGGGAATGGAGGCAGGCTGCACGGCTCGGCGCGCGCTGGATGCCCAAAATCGGCAGCCTTGCACGCGCCGATCATGGATTTTAGCAGATACGCGCGGCTACGTGCGTATCTACTAAAATCCAGCGTACTTTTGTTGGCGACTGATGCGCCAACAAAAGTACGCAAACGCACATTTTTTAAAAATCTACCCCCATTTGTTTATCTAGTATTGTCAGGGGTGGCGGAGTTGGATTGGGTTTTTTATCCATGAGTGTTATCTCAGTTTTGTCGAAGTTGATTATGAGTTTCAGGGAATTTAGTAGACGCTTGATTGAGATAAGTAGATCTGATTTTTTTTGTAGGTGTCTTCAATTGAGTTTTGTATGGGAATTAGAAGCTGAATGTCATCAGCTTAGAGGAAGTGTGGGATTCCATGATCTTTTAGTAGTTGGCAGATGGGTAGGAGGTATATGTTAAAGAGGGTAGCGGATAAGGTTGAACCTTGGGGGACTCCAATGTTGAGGTCGATCATTTTTGATGGGATGTTGTTGATCAATACCTGGTATGTTCGTTCAGAAAGATTGGAAGAGAACCATTGTAATGTAGTACCAGTTAAGCCAATTTGGGATAGTCGTTCTAAAAGTATATTGTGGTTTACTGTGTCGAAGGCGGCTGAGAGGTCGAGGTATTTTTCACCTTTGTCAAAGCCTCTAATGATAATGTCATGTAGGGAGATGAGGAGAGATTCTGTGTTTAGGTTTTTTTCTAAATCCATATTGGGATGGAGGTAGGATGTTGTTTGTCTCCAGATACTCATCTAGTTGGGTGTGTACGACGTTTTCAATGGTTTTGGCTAGGAATGAAAGGTTTGATATGGGGCGGTAGTTGGTGAGGATTTCTGGATCAAGGTTGTTCTTTTTGAGGATTGGTTTGATGACAGCAGATTTGAGGCATTTGGGGTAGTAGCCTTCGGTCAATGATAAATTGACGATTTTGGTGATGGTTTTAGATATGGTAGGTTCAATTGTTCTGATCTATTATGCAAGTACAATTTAAACCATTGAAGTGTATTATCCCTTAACCCAATTTCAACTAGCCTATTGATCAAAATGTCATGTTTGACTGTAGCAAATGCACCAGAAATGTCCAGCATTACTAAGAGGTAGGATTCTCCACTTTCAAGTCCTCTAAGGACAGTGTCGATAAGGGAGACAAGGAGCGTCTCAGTGCTGAAGAATTTACGAAATCCAAATTGTGCTGCGTACAGTATATTATTTTTTTCCAAGGGCTCTGTAAGTTGTTCATATACTACTTTTTCAATGAGTTTTGCCAAAAAAAAGGTAAATTAGAGATAGGTCTAAAATTAGTCAGATTTGAAGAATCCAACTGACGTTTTTTAAAAATAGGCTTAGTTATTGCACATTTGAGGATCTCAGGAAATTTACCTTGATCAAGGGAAATATTGATGATGTCTGCTAGTGGTTTTGCGACAATGTTCGGAATTAATTTTAATGCTTTGATAGGGATTGTTACTAAACAAATATATATTGTTATATAATCTTAAATCCATAATATCACATTAATACAGAAGATATAAACATTTTATAAACATGTTATTCTTCACATATCAAATCACTCATACAACACACCACATTCACACATCACCATATATTCACCACTCAAAACATCATTAAAATGATAATAAAAATCCCTGACTAATATTCTTATATCCCCACAATTAGTCTTCTATCCAAAATGTTATAATATTCCTTCTCACTCCTTATTATATCCCTCCTTTTTACTCCTTGCTGTTGCACTACTGGCTGCACCAATCCAGAATGAATGTGGCGTGTTGTATGAATGATTTGATATGTGAAGAATAAAATGTTTATATCTTCTGTAATAGTGTGATAGTATGGATTTAAGATTATGTAACAATTAGAGATGTGCATCATTTTTTTTATAGCTTTTCAGGCTTGATTGTTGGGGCCCCCTGGGAAATTTTATTTTTCTCATGGTTCGGGGGGGTTTTTTCAGGGGCCCTCGATTTTTGGGTTAGTGCGCACTATCAAGAGTTAGTGCGCTAACTCCCGATAGCACGCACTAACTGGTCAAAGTTAGTGTGCTCTAATGGGAGCTAGCACGCAATAACTCCCGTTACTGTGTGCTAACCCGAAACTCATTTTTCCAAAATTTTGGAAAAATTCCATTTGTTTTTCGGTTCCTCCAAACCATGCCGAATTAGACAATTTCATTGAAATTTCCTAATTTGGGAAAAACGAATGCATACCTCTAGTAGCAACATATATTTGTTTAGTAACATTTTGATTATATAAAAATGTTGTATTGAATACATAGTAATATATACTGATTAATAAAAAGTATTTTGTATTGGAATAATTTGATATTAAATAATTAGTCTGAATGTTAAAAAATATTTTTAGAAATTAGATGATAGTAAGTTTGATAATATTGATCTACCCTTATATGTATGTATTTGGATATTCTTATTTTTGGGCATTGTGGCATTGATATACTCAGAAATGTTATTTTCTACATCATTAAAATAATTTAAGTCTGCTGTGACATTAGATACCCATGGATTCTTCCCACAAGCTGCTGCAATCTCCCAAAAGGTACTTTCTCTTTGTTTCTGCTTTTAATTCTACCTTGTTATCCCTTTGATTCTTAACAAATGAACCTTCTGTGACCAGAGAATGTTAAAGTTAAATACATACAATATTCTGTACTCAATAGGTTTTCTTTTGCTCTATCCTGTTTTCTGCAGAGTACAAGAAAAATTCTTAACACAAACTAGATGGTCCCAAAATAAACAAATCTGTCCTTCACACTAAAAGATCAAGAAATATACAGACAAAAAGTGAAAGTTCATATAAACCTTTCACCTGTAATCCAGCATACTTGTTGCCAATTTTGTCCATGGTTCAAACCGTGCACACTGGTATTCTGCTCAGGGGCTCTGACCTGGAAGGCTAATCTCCATGAGGTCTACATTGGGGCTAGCTGAAGGGCATACTTAATATACAAATACACAATTACTGGGATTATACCTGGGGGCTTGAACCCAGGAGCATATTCCTTACACAAAGACCACACACAAACTTTGAATCAGTACATCACAGTTCCAAGTGTTGCGTCTGTCGCTGCTCGACGCTCTCACACCGCCCTTTTTACCTCTGTGGCAATTCCCTCTGGATCTGATGGATGGTTAGCTGCAGCGGCGTCTTCTTGCCATCTCTTTCCAGCATCCCCGGACCAGCACGAAGCTGTGGATCCGCCATGTTGCCTGATGACGTAGGGCACGCGCTCCGATTGATGTACCAGCAAGGGCGTGAACCTCGGGGGCGTTCCCCTGAGATGACATCATCCACTTCCAATATAAAAGGTCTCAGTATTTGCTAATGAATCGAGTTAGCAAGGGATTCATTCCAAGCTACTCTGCCTCCTCGGACTTACCAGGGGTACCCGCTCCTCGGGGGCCTCGCTCTCTTTTCTTTATTTCAGATTACAGATAGGAACCGGTATTCACTCCTCGAGGGCCCATGTTCCTGTACACTCTGAAGATTCTCTACTGCCTGGAAACTATCACAGATACAGACATTGTGAGTTACCATTGCTCTCTCAGAGCTTTCCCTGGAACCAGGTACTCGCTCTTCGAGGGCCCATGTTCCTGTACACTCTGAAGATTCTTTACTGCCTGGAAGCTATCACAGATACAGACATTGTGAGTTACCATCACTCTCTCACCCTGGAACCAGGTACTCGCTCCTTGAGGGCCAAACCCTTTCCAGCTACTGAGCTTCCTTAAGACCTTATGTGAGTTTTGTCATCTAGTTCTGGCTATGAACACAGCATACCTTGTCTACTCACTATCTATAGTTTCTCTACAGCTCAGCAACCCTGGGATCACTGTTCCAGTTCCTGAGGGACTTCAGCCCTGCTGGGCATTTCAGCTCACTACTGCCACCTCTGGTGGCTCTACTAACCTGTCTAATAAAAGAACTATCTGTGTCTGTCTCCATTCCCAAGCCTAGCCGGTGGCCCCTCTCAGGATATCCTCCTGGGGCGCAGTCATCTGCCATAGGCCCAAGGATTCACCTACCTACATTCCTTTACAGCTGCGAGCCCTCTCCAAGCACTCCGCTGATAACAGATTGCTACTCCTTCCCCATCAGGAGTCTTCAGCAACAGATTCATAACAGATTGCAACTCCACAGTCTATGCCTTAACAGATTGCTAACTACTCCCTCTACAGGAGCTGAGCATATCAGATTGCTAACTCCTCCTTGCACAGGAGTCAATTCATAACAGATTGCTAACTCCTCCCTCTACAGGAGCCGATTCGTAACAGATTGCTAACTCCTCCTTCCCCTGGAGCCGATGCATAACAGATTGCTAACTTCCTAGCAACATTCATAACACCAGGTACTTAGGAAAGTAAGTTTATTTGAGCAATAGGAGGATAGAACAAATAACATCAGATCATACAGAAGAAGTATGATGTTTCCAAAGAATCAGCCTGTCCTATCACAACCAGCGTGCACTCTCTCTCTCTAGCTGTTATTACTCCTTACACTAAAACTGCTTGGGAAAGCAGTGATGTTCCCTCCCTCTGAATGCTTATCAATTTTAGGCACAGCTGGTGGCTTTCATTTTCTCTCAGGCTTTAGTATAAGTTAATTGCTTTCTTTCTCATCATAGACCTACTGGAATAACTAAATAAACAGACTGCTGACTGTTCGTAAACATTTCACAGTGCAAGACAGTAAATAGGAGTTCACTCAGAGGTTGGCCTGTGGCCTGTGGGTGAAAACTTGGAATCCATATAGCCTACCCTCTATATGCATTCTCAGCAAAAGTAACATAAAATGACTCCAACACCATTGTTCATCACAGGTCACCAGATCAGATCCAGAGGCAAATGTCTTCAACCCTTCGGTTCCTGGAGTTCACTTATATTATAATATTGAAAGTAACAAAGATCCTCTAGAATCCCATGTAGTTGAAATAGTAGAAAAAGGGTCTTCTCCCGCACTTTCCCCTTTGAATCACGAGTCATTGTATATATGGAAGAAGATGGTAGTGGTTTGCTTCAGATAAGTACTTTTATATTTCATGTTTTGACAGTGACTATCTTGATACATCACTTGGCTTTTATAAATAACAGTCTACCTATTTATAAATTGTAAAAGGTCATTGTTAACTAGCTTCTGAAGAAGCATCTCTGCGAAACTACGGCCGTTGTTGGGCTTTATATCAATTTTGATTAAGACTGTTCATCCACATATACATTTTTATTTGCTCTGAAAAATATTTTAAAAAATTGAATGAAAAGACCAGGTGGCCTGTGCACTGCAGGGTACACTGACTGGCTTTCTGACCTTGGGTTTCTTAATTTTTCTGATAACTTGTTTTGATATCATTTGTGTTCCCAAAAATTGGTGTCATCTCTGCAGAACCTTATTTTTGATGCTCAGTCAAATGTGTCCCCCTTCTGTGATTTCTACTATATGAGATTCTAGAGGCTCTTCTGTACTTTCAGCAATATGTGCCAGCCTTTAGGGGTGTGCATTCGGATTGACCGCATTAGTAAAACGCAACTCATATTTTTTTTTTACTTAAAAAATTGATTCGACATAAACGATCGGATTTCCCACATATCGAACATAGATATGTTCGATATGTGGGAAATCGCGATTGTTGAGCCAAAATAAAAATATAAACCCCCTCACCCTCCTTAATCCCCCCCCCCCCCGACTTACCACAACTCCCTGGTGATGGAGCGAGGAGTGAGGACGCCATTTCTGCAATCCTTGGCGAGAAGCATGTGATGTCGGCGGCACGTCGAGTGACGCCGGCGTCACGTGATTCCCGGCTCGTTCGCGCCGGACGGCTCGTTCGGCCCAAAAAGAACTTTTGGCCAGCTTGGGGGGGGTCAGGAGGCCCCCCCAAGCTGGCCAAAAGTTCTTTTTGGGCCGAACGAGCCGTCCGGCGCAAATGAGCCGGGAATCACGTGGCGCCGCGTCACTCAGACGCGACGTCACGTGATTCCCGGCAAGTTCGCGCCGGACGGCTCGTTCGGCCCAAAAAGAACTTTTGGCCAGCTTGAGGGGGTCAGGAGGCCCCCCCAAGCTGGCCAAAAGTTCTTTTTGGGCCGAACGAGCCGTCCGGCGTGAACTCGCCGGGAATCACGTGACGCCGCGTCACTCGACGTGCCACCGACGTCACATGCTTCTCGCCAAGGATTGCAGAAATGACGTCCTCACTCCTCGCTCGATCACCAGGGAGTTGTGGTAAGTCTGGGGGGGGGATTAAGGAGGGTGAGGGGGTTTAAATTTTTTTTTTGCACATATGTACATATACCCAACTCATTGGATTTTTTTTATGTCCATATTGGCCGCAAGTGGGACCCCCTTTCGGACATAAAAAATATGAACATAAAATTTTGCTCTGCACATCCCTACCAGCCTTACTTTGATCTTGCTTTGAAGCTAGGAAGGTGAAAGAAATAAGCCTGATCAGTTTACTATGCATCTGTTAATTAACTTTCCCAACCCTACTTAACATTCCCATGCTAATTAATGTATTCAGGTTCATGTACACACTAATACAGTGGTCACACTATTGGGGAAATTAAAACTTATTGCATTGGACATTAAGTGGTGTTTTTGCATGCATGTTAAATTATTATCAACATGTTAAACATTTTTTTATCAACTAGAGCTGCATTGGCTCCTTAGAATCCCTATGCCATCTTTATGGCATAATCCATCATTAAAAAAAATAACAAAACCTGTTTTTGGCATGCCAGGTATTATGGGATAAAGAGACTAGGATACATATCAGTACAAGGAAAAACGATCAATTTCATTGAATCTTCGCCTGATATATAACCTTTCTTTTGCACATAATTATATGGTTTTACAGTGAAGCCAATACCTAACAGAGTCATTTACTCCAAATTCAATATTATGTGACTCACCATAAATGTATGCTTGAGTGAAACATTGAGCAAAATGAAAAACATTGCTTCTTTTATTTATAATACTGTATATGCAAAATAATCATGTTCTTGTCTAGATACAGAAAAATATATGCAAAAGGGGCACCAGTCCAGCCGGCCACCCACCTCCCTCTCCTCCCCCCACCACAGCACCACCATGAGGCTCCCACTTCTATATGGGACACAAATACACAAGAATTGGTCATTCGATTTGGTAAATATATATATAGCCACAGCTTTATTATAACAAAAATTAACACAGGACTAGTTACTGAGCCTCCTAAGTTGTTCCCCCCTCCCCACTTTTCCCTTGCTGGGCTCCTGCACCAGCCCTACATCTAGGAGCTGATCACTAGGGTCATCAATCAACGCACCTTGTAGCCCCATTGCCAAGGCCTGCCATGTATCACAAGGCCTTATACCTGACTATAGCCAAGACTTAGAAGATGATATCTCATCATCCCAGGTTGCCAGAACCCACCGCCCCTTATCTCTCTCTCCCCAAGGTTCAGACACCTGCCATAGGTGGTCCCTCTCCCGAGGTACCCCCAGAAGGCATCCTCCCAAAATAGTGACAGCTTTACCCACTTGGCTATTGCTCCTAGCCACCCCTCTGGCCCATAGTCTCGAGTCTGTAAACTTGTTTTTGGGAATGATCTCTGACAGATGATCACAATTTGTGGCATCTAAGATGTAGGGTAGTCTGTTGAATTGGCCAAGCTTGCAAGTCAAGTTCGAAGAAATGGGACCAACTCTGCCCAGTGAATCCTGATCTTGTCCATCTATTGGTCTGCAATGTGTGACACTCCTATCATTCCAAGACCCACTGCCTGTGCCAGCCTTTTGACCCTTTGAATGAAGAAATTACCCAAGAACCAAACCATCTGGCAATCACCCTTGTCACCTGGTGAGGACATAAAAAATGACAGAAAGGTTAGTGCATGCCATAGTTAATGCTTCCAGTGGTACCATCTTCATGTCTGATATATAAGACAAATGCCACAGAGCGCCATCTCACTAACTTTTGAATAGCATGCAGTGGGTCTCATGATGCCGTTGTACTACTGGCTGCACCAATCCAGAATGAATGAGAACCATAATGGGCAGGCTGTACCCCTAGAGCCTCTACCATGCACTTAAACATAGCGTAAAATCAATATCTGCTTATGGAATGGAGGGTATCATGTACTAAGAAATGATGTCCCTCTGCAGGCCACATTGCCGAGTAGGCTGCCACATTTACAACCGGACAAGTCACAAGACCAGGCACAGCTTGCAATGATATGTGCTGGCTTCTTCTGCTCTGGTCTATTTTTGAGTGCCGAATCAACAGACTTAGCTGATTCTCCAAGATTGCAACAGCAAACAGTGGTAGTTCCCCAGGGTTGGTGATCACCGCTGTGCTCACCACTAATTCACCTAACCACAGCACTACAAAGAAGGCAACACAAAACAATGCTGTCTTATACTGTGAGACCACCACCCATGGCAGCACCTCCCAAAGGAGCGAGAGCTGGTCATGGGTAACATGACACCACAAATCAATGCACATGCCCTTGTCATGTGCCCAATCTGCCAATACCCGCTTGAATATGAAAGCCGTAGTGGGATTTGGCCAATTCCTCGCCTTCACAAAGAAAGCCAAACCTGCCAGATTAGACTTAACACTGCCCCTTGACTTCCCTGCCTACTTGGCCTCAAGTATATGCTCTGTAAACAAGGACTTGGGAACAGGCCTTCCACCCCACCCTCTACCAGCTAAAAAGGATATAATGATGTCAAATCCTTTAGTATACGCTCTCCATGTAGATGGGGCAATGGAGCGTCACAGCATGTTCAATACTCTATCACTTCAGCTTCCCGCCAAGATTGTATGATCAGAATGATGGTATATAAATTTTATTTATTTATTTTATTTATTTATTTAAAGCTTTTCTATACCGGCATTCATGATACAATCATATCATGCCGGTTTACATATAACAAGGGGTGTAATAACTTTCTTTTAACCAGTGTCGAGGAAGTAAAAAGTTACAATATAACAAGGTTGTTGAAACTGGGAAGTAAAGAGACAGGGAAAGACAAGAATTATATAATCTTTACAGAGGTAGCTTATTTACATTAAATAAATATGAAATATAGAATATGAGACAATGGACGGTAAACTCAATTTCTGAGGAACCCTCAGGATATGACAAGTTGTGGAATAGTCTGTGCTTTCCTGCCTCCTTTTTTGTGACTACCACTAATGGGGAAACTAGTATATTGACAAAGGGCCTAGATCCAAATGGGCCCCATATGCGACTCAGCTAGATTTTTTTGTCTAGCTTGGATTGAACAATTTCGGTAAGGCAGGAGTTAGATTTTGGGTTTGGAGAGTCCAATCTATCAAGCGGCCCCTTGTAAGGAATTCGGAACCCATCCTTGAAAGCATACCGCAAGGTACTTGCTGCCTGTGAGTCCAGACACCTCAAGAGCAATGTATCCTTGGCATTTCAGCTAACCTGCATAGGAGCTCTGCTAAAGGGCGTCAAATTACATTACTGAGTTGGCTCCACCCTTCTTTGGGCACTTAACAATAGGGTGGGGGATGCCATACCTAATACACATAAGCTTGAAGTGGCAGTCACCAAGTGAACAGTTGTTTCTGTTGAAGCACCAACAATCTTTGAAAGGGATGACATTCCCTCTGGCCTGTGAGCTGGAGCTGACCAAACTCCAAAAGGGACGGGTGCCCACCCTCAGCTACTGTGTTCTTGTATCATGTGCATGGACTGACATGTGCATAAGACACAAGTTTGTGTATTGTATCCTCCAGGACACATCAGAATTGCCAGCCATTTTTTCTTTGAGGGCCTCATCATAGCTCAGCCATGTAAAGCCCTCCTATTGTTTGTAGGCACCCAGTATCACGTCCATGTAGGACCACAAGGAGAGGGTTTGTAAAGCATCTGCTCTGCATATCACCTTGGATAGTCATGTGAAAGCTCTGACTCAGTTAACTGTTTTACCCTGAGCAGATCTAGTGGACAGCTTCTCTTCTTTCATGACACATTTGTGGAAAATGTCTATGTAGTACCACCTATGGATTTGTGATGCATGAATCTCATGATAGCATCCCACAACTTGAGATAATCAGAAGGGCCATGCCAGTTGCCATACTGAGTCAGACCAAGGGTCCATCAAGCCCAGCATCCTGTTTCCAACAGTGGCCAATCCAGGCCATAAGAACCTGGCAAGTACCCAAAAACTAAATCTATTCCATGTAACCATTACTAATGGCAGTGGCTATTCTCTAAGTGAACTTAATAGCAGAACTTATCCAATCCTTTTTTAAACACAGCTATACTAACTGCACTAACCACATTCTCTGGCAACACATTCCAGAGTTTAATTGTGCGTTGAGTAAAAAAGAACTTTCTCCGATTAGTTTTAAATGTGCCCCATGCTAACTTCATGGAGTGCTCTTTGTATGAAGGATCCTCTCAATGAACATGAACTGAGGGAGCTATAGTAAGAGCTATGTCTACAACAGTTGGAGGAGTTCCTCCTAGAATGTTGCCTGTGCCTTTTATGGGCATATTGCCCATCTTTACTTTGGTCTTTCTCAACCTGGTCCTTTTACAGCTAGATTGCTGAGATTACTGCCAAATTTTGACTATTCTCTGACGTCTTGCTGATGTTCAACTGGTCCACTCATGATGGACCCAGTGGGTGGCTGGCATGGTCTGATTCTCACTCCTGGTCCTCGAGTGGGATCAGTCAAACATCTGTAGCTGATACATTAGGATCTGCAAAATACAAAGATGGGGAAGGAGGGGTGTGGGCCACCACCTTACCAATCTAGGACATGCCCTTTCCCTTGCTCCTGAGCAGCAGATGAGCCATGCATGAGCTTTCCCCATGCCCGTGGATGTGATCACTCCTATAAGGTGAGTGACTTGCACCCTCATAATTATCTCAGTGCATGTGATGGTGTCACCTGTATTCGCACTCTGAGTATGTGCTCCGGTAAGGGCACCACCTTGGGGTGCGAGAGTGATAATGATCTATATCGTGATCATCCACCTCATTATGTTTGTGTGAGGGGAATCCCAGCTTGCAATTCCGGTGCTTGTCACCCTTTGGGGAGCTGGAGCAGCTCCAATGCTGGGATCTGGTTGTTTGTGGCTGCATCTTAAGCCCCTTGAGGATCTAGAGCCACTCTGCCATTGGGAACCTGCCAATTGCCACCCAGGGTGGTGCCTGTAACTACCAGAAAAGGTGAAGCCATTTCACTGCCATGGCTCGACTGATTGCCGCACCTGCCACTGCTCATGGCCCATGGCCCCCTGAAGAATTGACACCTCTATGACCATGGGATCAGCCAGGCCAATTCTCATAATAATCCCTATAGCTCCCAGGTGAGCCTGAGCAGCTTCACCTATGGGACTGAGTGGATAGTTATCTATGAATATGGCTGCTGTCTTTGCTATGCAAAAACTAATCTGGTCCATTTTACAATCTTGAGGGCCCCAATAGAGGCAGATGCAATTGCTTTGCCCATCAGAGCACAGGTTGCCCTGCACCTGTTCTACTCCTTTTTTTTGCTCTAGGGGGCCATTCCCTGGTCTTACCTCACCGATGCTGGCATCGGGCCTCTAGTGGCCTGTAGTGCTTACTTGCTCCACAGGGGAAGGGTCAGGGCACTTCAGTCCCACAACTACCCTTCCTGCAGAGGCACCCCTCTCTAATGGGAAGGCTGAACTAGATATGGGGGGCGCGATAGGCCCATACCATAGCATTCACATGGGATAGCGCTGATAGGGAGGTACTCATGTGCGTATCCAGATGGCTGGGCTGCTTCACTCGCTAGCTGCTCTCCTGTAACATCCAGTACCACCATGGGCTGAGTGTTGCATTCATGCCTCTTCTCGCCCCTCGCTTCACCCTCTCTACCTTGGGAATGACTCCCTTTGGCTCTGACGGACATTTGTAGCCGTGGCTTCTCCCTGCCTCTTGGTCCCAGTGTCCCCGGGCTGGCTTGACGCTACGGATCCGCCATGTTCCTGATGACGTAAGGGGGCGTGCGCGCACTCCAGACTTTGTACCAGCAAGGGCGCGAACCTCGGGGGCTTCCCCCCGTAGTGACATCATCCATTTTCACTTTAAAAGGTCTTTGTTTGCTAACCTCTAATGAGTTAGCAAGGAACTCCAACAGGACTTGCTTCGGCAGTCCATGATACTTGCAACAACGATCCGAGTCAGCGAGGGGAATCCTCCTCCACTGCTCGGCCTTTTCAAACTTACCAGGAGTACCCGCTCCATGGGGGCTCTGCTCTCTCTTCTTGATTTCAGATTGCCAAGACGGGATCCTGTACTCGCTCCTCGAGGCCTACGTCCCTGAATACTCAGAAGACTCCTCATTGCTTGGAAGCGATCGCGGACGTGAACACAGTGAGTTCTATTGTACATAGGAATCGGTACTTGCTCCATGAGGACCTACATTCCTATAGCTTTGAAGACTCCCTTCCGTCCAAGACGTTATCGCAGGTACAGAGATCGAGAGTTACATTGGCAAGATTGCAGATAGGAACCAGTACTCGCTCCACGACGGCCCATGTTCCTAGAATCCTTTACAGACTCTCTTCTACTCTAGAAACCATTTCATATACAGCTATTGTGAGTTCTTATTACAGACTGTTTATAGGATCCAGTGCTTGCCTACGGCTCCTGTTCCTGAATATACTGAAGACTCTCTGTGGCATAGAGACCATTGCAGACATCTACTATTGTGAGTGTACCATCTTGTATCCAGTATACCGTGTCTACTCACTACTTCTAGTCTCTTTCTACAGCTCAACAACTCAGAGATTATATTCCAGTATCAGAAGGACTTCAGCCCTGCTGGACACATCGACTCACTACTGCCACCACTGGCGGTCCAGCTTCCAGTCTAATAAAGAACTATTTGTGTTTATTTCATTTTCTAGCCTAGCCGATAGTTCCTCTCAGGATCTCCTCCTGGGGGCGCTGTTATCTGCCATCGGCCCAGGGATTCACCATTTCCTCCAAGTGGTCATTCCTTACACTACTGTCACTCTGTGGGAGCCAACCACTACCAACCACTAGCTCCTCTTACGGAAGTATTATATAGATAGCTAACTTCTCTTTCTATGGGACTTGCCAGCAGCCTATATATAACAGATTACTAACTTCGCCCTCCTGGCGGGGTAAGCACTACAGATAGCTAACTCCTCCCCTCTGGAGGAGCAGATCATGACAGATTGCTACTCCTCCACTTTCAGGAGAAAAGCAGAACAGATTGCTAACTCCGCCCTCCTGGCAGGGTGAGTGAAAACAGATTGCTAACTCCTCCCCTCTGGAGGAGGTTGAGCGTAACACTGAGCAGCTGGGAATTCACTCAGTATTGGCCCCTGAACATAAAAAAGGTGTTCCATAGGCTCTTCCAGATGTACATGTTTAAAAGAAGGATCATCTAAGTTCAATTGGGATCTTGACTAAAAGGTTGTGCCTGGGCAATAAAGCTTTAGAGAAGCATTTACACTATGAGGTGCTATGCCTTTCTCTCCTTTTTACGCTAACATTAAAACTCTAAACTTAATCCGCCAAGCCACAGGAAGCCGATGGTGTTTCAATAGATATGGAGTAATGTGATAATAAGTTGGAATTCACTCTGTTATTCTCATGGAAGAATTCTTCATGTATTGTGGAGCTCTTCTGGCATTTTTCAGAATACCCAAATAAAGGGCACTACAATAATCGATAGTTGATAGGGCTGTTGAATGAATCACCATTTTTAACTCTGAAACATCCAAAAAGGGCTGAATTTTCTGAAGTATCCATTGCTTAAAGTATGAGGTTTGCACTACCTTTTTAATCTGGGGATGAAGTAATAACTTGGTATCTATTATAAAACCCAGATTTTTCACTTCTTCACTAATAGTAATCAATGTCCCATCCACATCCAAATTCCTGGCAAAATTCCTTGTAGGATATCTTGCAAGGTACAAAATCTCAATTTTAGACATATTCAAGACAAGTTTGTTCTTCGTCAACCACTGATCCAAATAAGCCAACAGAAATTTTCTGCAGGGCTTTATCTTTGGTCCCTTTCACAAGTACAAAGAATTGGATGTCATCAGTGAAAATTCAATACCCACATCCAATTCAGTGAAGGCATGACCAATAGGGGCCAAATAAACATTAAATAAAATTGCTGAGAGAAAGAATCACTGTGGAATATCCTTTTTCAATCTGAAGGAGACTGAAATTTTTCCTGAAGATACCATCCTATAACTGAGATCTTCAATAAAGGACACTTTAAAACCACATTATCCACAACAATTTCTCTTAAACAATGTGGCAACATCTTATGATCAATCATATCAAACGCAGCTGACAAATCTAAAAGAACCAGAAAAAAATTCAGTGCCTGAGTCAAAACCAAGTCTGAACACATCAAACAAGGACATTAATAAGATTTCCATGCTATAGCCCAATATAAAGCCAAATTATTTAGAATCTAAACAAGTTTGTAAATCCAAAAATTCTAACAGTTGTTTTTAAACAATTTTTTTGAGGACTTTAGTTATAAAAGGTAAATTTGAGACAGGTCTATAGTTGTTAAGATTATCAGGGGGAAGATTTGGCTTCTTGAGAATTGGTTTAATGTATGCAATTTTTAGAATGGCAGGAATGATTCCTTCATTCAAGGAAAAATTCACGAAAAGGTACATTTTAAAAAGGACATGCTGATTTTATAACATGCACGTGTCGCCACGTGCATGTTATAAAATAGACTACCTGTGCGAACATGCGCGTTCGATTTTATATTGGCACGCACAAGGGGGGGATTTTGTTATAAACACGCGGTACCATGATTGGCCCTTTCCCTAGTTCCCTCCCAGTCCCCTCCCTTTTCCCCCTCTCCTCCCTGACCCCTAAACCCCACCTACTTACCCTAAATTGTTTTGTTTTACAACTCACCTGCTCCTCCGAGCAGAAGTAAGTTGCATGCGCTGGCTGGCTGCCTGTGTGCACTTCACCAGGACAGCACTGTCCTGGCTGACCCCCGCCCCTGCCCTGCCCAGTTCCACCCCTTTTTAAAAGCTTGGCACTTCCAAGTGTACCTGGAGATACACATGTGGCCGGGCCACTTGGAAAATGTGCTCGGCGCACGCAAGCCCAGCCACACGCGTATCTCCCAGGATTTGTGCACGCCGGGCTTTTAAAATTGGCCCCTAATTGAAATAAAAAGCGGGCAAGTTCTTCCTTCAAACATTTAAATAATGCGAGCACTCACTTAGTGGACAATAATTGTAATTTAATTTCCCAATAACAGTGCAAATTTCAGGAGGATTAGTTTCAACAAATGATTCCCATAACACTGGTTCAGATATAGTATCTTCAGTTGCTCCAGCATTAACCACTGGTAGGACAGAGGAGACTAAGTCAACTAGATCAACAAAGAATTGTCCTACTTTATCTAAATCTAAGGGAGGTCTAACACATTCAAATTCCCTCTGGGTGATCATATTTTTAGCAGTGTTGCAAAGTTCAAGAGGACGATTAAGAGCGGAGTGAATCCTGTTTGAAAAAAGATACATTTGGCCTCATTCATTTGATGGTGTTGCGATTCTGCCCTTGGCAGCCTCTTACCTCCCTTTTTCTGCATTCTCCCATGGCCCGGAGGCTGTCATTGCACTCCTTCATGTGGCAGGAGCCACCGGGATGCTGCTCTGCTACTCGGAGGCCACTGACGCTTTCCTTATGTGGCTCAGAGGCCACTGACCTTCTTGCAGCTGCACCGCGGCAGGGTGCCGCCGATGCTCCCCACGCGGTCTGGAGACCGCTGTCCTTCCATCACTGCTTGGTGGCAGGGAGCCACCCGAGGTGCTGCCCTCATGGCCAGGGGGCCTCCGGCAGCACTCCCATGTGGTCCGGAGACCGCCAACATTATCTTGTCCCCTCTGTGGGGAGGGGCTTTCATCCCCGGTGGCCACCTCCAGTCTCTTCTTCTGCAGCAGGAAGCTGCTTCCAATGTCGGGCCTGCTTCAAGGCCTAGTCCTGCTCCTGCTCTGTCTTCAGCAGCAGGGATGCCGATCTCCAAGGTCCTGCCCACTTCTCTGCATCCAGCTTCCCATTGGCACTCTGTTCCATGTTGGAATTCCATGTCTTTGTCTTCATTGTGGTCTCTCGTCTGATCCTGTGTCCTCTTTGTCCAGATCCTGATGTTCCTGATGTTTCATCTTGTCAGTTCCAGTCATCCTGATGTTTCCATTGTCCTTCTTCTCAGATCTGCTGATGTTTTGTACTTTAGATCTTCTGGACTCCTGATATCTTCCTTCATCCAGATGTTGTTTGCCTCGGCAGTGCTACTTCAGAAGAACCCGGCTTTTACTTTCCCAGCATCAGCTTCCACACTCTGAGTTCGCTCAGCTCCGTGCCAAGCCTTTCTCCGAACCCCTGGATCCTGAGGGCTTCCTCTTATGCAGAACCTCGGTTTTATCTTCAAGCTTCAGGTTAGCTTGAAGATAACCTCGAGTTAGCTCGAGCTCCGCACTGAGCTTTACTCTGAGCCTTTGGATACCAAAGTCTTCTCCTTTTCCTGAATCCTGTCCATGTCTTTGGAGTCTCCTGCATTTGTCTCCATCCATAGGAATGAACTCTACTTAAAACCTGTTCTGTTGGCGTGGTCTGTCCCTTGCCTTGTCTGGCTGTGGAAGGCATGCCTCAGTTCAGGCCTTGCTAGAGTCTTCATTTTGATTCTTCAATCAACCTGAGTGGGGAACCACTAACGTAGTCCATGACCAGCCCTGAATGGCTGTGTAGGGCACCTACCAGCGTGGTCCGCTACCAGCCCTGATTGGCTGAGTAGGGTGCATGATGTGGTGGTACCTACTCAGCATTCTTCAAGCAACTTATGACTCTTTCGGAGTCCTTCTCTTCAAGCAATCTGAGTCCATCTCAGTTCTTCAAGTCTTCATGTCAATTCCTTAAGTATCCTGAGTCTTGTCTCAACCTTCAAGTCTTTATCTCAACCTTCAAGTATCCTGACTCTTCATGTGAATCCCTCACGTATCCTGAGTCTTTGTCTTCATCTGATGTCTTCGTCCTTCAGCCTCTGTCCGTCCTGTCGCATTTGCTGTTCCGTATGGCAGGTCCAAAAGGGCTATTGAGTGGCCGGAGGGCTACCCCAGAGACCAACATTGCATTGCTGGGTCTCTTTGATGTGATCAGGTTCAGCAGAGGCCAGGGTCCTGCACCTTCACCCTGTGCTTGGACACTCCTTGCCTGCCTCAGCGCTTCCCGGAGCTCCTCTGCAGTTGCGTCGTGGCCAGAAATGGGACCGCCTCAAGCGTTCCTGCAACAGATGCCTGTACATACTAATTTTTTACAGATAGATTTGCCTATCATATTCCATTCAGCTCATGCCAGCGACTTTCAAGTTGGTGAATGTTATGTTTTAACCACCAAATTTTGGTTAAACCATGGAGCTTTATATGATCTAATGAACAATACATCTTTTTGAGGGGCAATCACCTATACAGCAGAATTAAGTGATGATTGCAATGAGTGGTTGCATTTTAAACATTGTTAGAGGGTATTTCAAGAAGCCTTGGTAGAAAAACACTACCAAGCACTTCAGTTTCAAATTTACTTCACTTCTTAATAATACACTGTGGAACATCTTTCATAGGTTGTTGCTTTGTCAATTCCAACTGAAGATACATTAAAAAATGCTGTAACCAAGGTACCGGTGTAAAATCCAATAAAGTATTAGAAAAAGAATTAGGTCTGATAAAAATCAGATTTAGCATGTGGCTAAACTTATGAGCTGCCTGAGAAACTATTTGTTGCTACTCTAAAGCTTCCATGGTGGCCAAGAAAACTTGGCAACTTTCTGAAAGTAGAAAGGCATCCCCATGAATATTAAAGTCTCCTACAATTAGGAGTTCTTTAAAATCAGCATTAAAAGAGGATACAATATTAGCCATAGCTGTAGGGTCTTTACTAAGGTCCGTAGGTGGAGCATAGATTAAACAAATTCCCTAGTCTTCATTAGCTACAGCTAATACTTCAAAACTTAGGGAACTATTAGAAAAAACAACTGATGTTTGACGTGTTTCCTTACTCATAATCAAAAGCCCCCTACCCCATTTCAAGGAACGATTGAGTTAAAAAGTCTGATAACCATCTAATGAGAGCTGGTTTCGAAGTATAATATCACTATCTAATAGCCAGGTTTCAGTAAAACAAACTACATCAGGAGCATGCTCTACGATAAGATCAATAATAATAGGGATTTTTCTCCTAATAGCTTGGACATTAACCAAGAAGAAGAAAAGAGGGTAAGGGAAAGGATAAGATACATTATTATACAATTCAACAAATGATATGGTATGACCTGTCATGTGCATTTAATGATATGGTATGACCTGTCATGTGCATTTAAGAAAAAATGCACATGACCTGTCATGTGCATTTTTTCTTAAACCTATTCAAGTAATAATACACCGTATGCACATCTCTGTTGCTAAATGTAAACACAAACTCTAAAACAGAGAACTCGGCACAAATTTAATGCCCATAAATTTTCAAATAATTTTTATTCACAACAAATGTTTTAATATTTTTAACTAGAACCTACATGTGCTAACAAACTTCATACATTAAAAACCATCAACGACGCATTAACACTCTATAACCATTCATACCATTCATTCATATAAAATCACCCCAATGCCTATAGGGCATATCATAAACAATTTAAATATGTACCTATACCACCCAATGTTAACATGCCCAACACATAACAATTATTCTAAATAAGATACAGATAGATCATACAAGTATTTATATATTGGCTAAATGCCTACATACATAATGTGTGAATTTTACAATCATGTATTATGTATATGGTGGACATATATTCTCATTGTTATACACACTAGATATGTGTTCTCGTTGTTATGCATAACAACCGGCATATTTTCCCTTACCTCAAATTACAGCAATCAGTTCACCTTCAAGCAATTTTCAGAATTACAAATTCAATTTCCAGTGAAACACATGAAGAGGTGCACAAAGGGGCAGGCTCCTTTTGCGTGCGCTGCTTCGGCATCTGGCCTCAACTTATGTCCGGTATTTTGATGACATCAGCAGTGGGCGGAGCTTCAACCCCAACCAGTGAAAGGAGGCAAGGTAGAATAACAAACTTAGGGTAAGGCAAAAGGCTCCTCGATGGTAGAAGGAGTTCTCAATGTTAAACAGCACAGTCAGCACAGCTAGTGAAGTCGATGGTAATACTTCAAATGCTTTATCCCAACCTCATTCAAATGTACAGCAACATCTAGTCTATGGAGAAGGTACAGAGAAGGGTGACCAAAATGATAAAGGGAATGTAACGGCTCTCCTACAAGGAAAGGCTAAAGAGGTTGGGTCTGTTCAGCTTGGAGAGGAGACATCTGAGGAGGATATGATAAAGGTCTATAAATGTCTATAAAATCATGAGTGCAATAGAAAAGATAACTGTAAATCAGTTATTTTCTATTCCAAAAAATAGAAATACTAGGGGAGAATCCATTAAGTTAATATGTAGCAAATTCAAAACAAATTGGTGACAATTCTTTTTCACTCAACACACAATTAAGCTCTGGAATTAATTAATGGAGGTTTTTGTTAAGACAGTTAGCATTAGCATAGCTGGGTTTAAAAAGGTTTTGGACAAATTCCTAGAGGAGAAGTCAAACTAATATTAACAAAGTAGACAAGAAATAACCACTACTTATCACTGCATGATAGCAGCATTGGATCTATTTACTGTCTCGGATCTTGCCAAGTACTTGTTACCTGGATTGGCCACTGTTAGAAATAGGATATTGGGCTTGATGGACCCTCAGTTTGACCCAGTTTGACAAGATATTCTTAATTACCATATAATTGTATTGTTCTATTAAAAGAAAGTACCAATAAAAATAAGTGCTCTATAACGCTAGAATTTTGCATAGAGATAAAGATGACCTTGTTCATACGGTCCCTTTAGAAATATTTATATCCATGTGGAAAGAATGTGATCTAGACAGAAGAGCATAAGATTAGTAGTTCAGTGCTCATGGGACTTGAAAGTGTGAATTTGAGATTTGCCTTGGTCTTGCTTTCTCTTTGTTTTATATTTTTCACCATGGATAGTTCAGTTTGCCTCCTGGTGACAACTGTACTTTGTAATAAAAGCCTCTGAAATCAGCATTCCTCTTATCTTCTCTTTAAGTTGTCATGCAGTGTTCAAGTGCTAAAATCCATTAATGCTACCCACCTTGAAAAGATACTGCATGTGTATTTCTGAATTGTAGTAATTATAAATCTTATTGAAACTTTCTGATCAAAGATCTATATAAAGTCAAATTATTATTGTGTGAAAGCAACTGCTTATAGGTAGGCTACATGCAGTTCTGTCTCACTGTAGAGGAGATCTCCAAATTCTTTGTTTTGTACTAAAGTCATTCATACATTCACAGTTTGCAACACACCAGCATGTCATCAACAGTTCTGCTAATGGTCTTTTCTATTAAAATGCAATAGAGGAAAACATTTTTGAATTGGATTCATAACATAATCACTGGTGTCAAAACACACATTGTACATCTTGGCAATTTAGATGTAATTAATTCTGGATTCATTTTCCCAGAATGAAGACACCTGCAGTGAAGAGTGAAAAAAAAAAAAAAGGCAAGCATATTCTCAAAAAGAGCCCTGCACACTCCCCTTTCATCTACCCTAAGCTGTATTTCCAGAATATCCTGCAGTGTAAAAATTGAGGGCTTGCCAATTCAGATAAGAGATGAGAAATACTTTCAGTTCTGTGAAAGAACATGACATGAAGCTAATTAATTAAAACTATCGGGAGTTAGTTTGAAGCAGCCTGTGATTAAACACAAAGATTTATCGCAGAACAATTAGGTAAATTTGGCCACAGGTATCTTCCACTTCCTCCCCCACTCCCAAAGGACTAAGTGATGAAATTCTGATTTAGCATTTTACTTTATTAAAGATTTATCTGTTTTAATTGATTCAGTGTTTAGGTGTAAATCTCATATAGAACAGTTGTTGCAAAGGACATTCTGGGGCCTATCCACAAAAGATGTGTGTGCACAAAAGTTAGCATGCTATGCATGAAAGCCCTGGGTGCATGCTAAACTGCTCTGAAAAGATTTTAATGTGTGTGCTAACATTGGCATGTGCATACAGGCAAATGAAAGGAATGTCAGATGCAAATGAGGCTGCAATAGGTATGCGCTAAATAATTTGGTATACTATCCTCCATGTGTTTGTCAGAAGCCTATGTTATAAAACTCATGCTAAAGACGTTTTAACATGTGACTTAGTAAAAATTGTACATGCACTTTAAAATTTGAGACTTAATGACTATGTAACACACTTCACTGAGAGAACACTAAAATTAATCCTCTATAGTATGCCCATGGTTCTAGCCTGATTGTTAAGAGTGTATTATCTACCTTAGAATCTACAAAATCACCCATACTAGCCCTTTTACCCATTTTGTTCCCAGTTTACCCCAGTAAAGGAGAGGACTTCCTAATCCCCGTAGTTAACTTGCCTCCTTTTTACTCTATTAGCCCCGACCCTTAAAGTCCTGCTGACTAGCCTATAATTATTTATTAGGTAAATTACATGCCATCCATAGTAGAAATAAAGTTACATGGTAGGGGACCCTGGTGTATGCTTGTGTATGTAAATACTTACATTCAGACTTCATGGTATAGACTCGGCCTGTCCATGCCCTGCCCAGACCCTACCCTTTTTTTAATGTTTTATTTTGTGCGAGTACCAGGAGATACGCACATACTCGTGTGCTGGGCCAAGTCACGTGCGCATCTCCTGGTTTTGGTGCACGTAGTGCTTTTAAAATCCACCAGTATGTGTGCACCACCCCACATCATTATATAAAGTTATTTCTTGCTTGCTGCCAGACCTTCCCCAGCCTGTAGCACACTTCCTTTTCCCTATCCCTCCCTCCAGAAAAAAACACTGGTTCCACAGCCAGCTTCTTCTCTGAGTGCAACTTACCACCTCAGACAAAAGACTCACTAAAAATGCAGGGGCCTTTCTTCCTGGCTCACCCCCTCCCTTTTTGTGACTGTAGCTTTCCTCCACTTCTCTCACCACTTAACCCCCTCTCTACTTCAGTGCACTCTAATTCACTGTTTGCTATAGAGAGTCTGCTGTTACAGTTCTGGTTCTCCAGACCCTGCTCTACCCTACCTACTCCAGAGTAGGGAGGACTAGAAGTGATCTATGCTGCCAGCTTCCTCTTGGGTTTAAAAAAAAAGAAAATTTAGCCATGGCTAAGACTGCATGTATTAGCCTTTCAGCTGAGACTGGGGATATCCAGTGACCAAAAGCAGCACAATTTGAGAATAGCATCAAGCACCAGTGATGTACTGATATTTAGTTTGTCAGTTTGGTCTAGCACATGTTCCAGATTCACATTGATATGATTCAGTTTCATTGAGTCATCACATAGAAAAATATTTCAGGCATAAGTATCTTCTTAACATCCTCTACTGTAAAGATGAATGTGAAGAATTAATTTTGT
This sequence comes from Rhinatrema bivittatum, assembly GCF_901001135.1. NCBI lineage: Eukaryota > Metazoa > Chordata > Amphibia > Gymnophiona > Rhinatrematidae > Rhinatrema > Rhinatrema bivittatum. The sequence continues at coordinate 168,170,179 of NC_042620.1, forward strand.
TTTTCTGCTAAGGCCTTATGCTTCCTAAGTCAGGAGTCTCCCCCAAGACTTGCCAAAAGTCCCTGGTGGTCCAGCAGGGGTCCTGGAGTGATCTCTTGCACTCGGGCTGTCGGCTGCCAGTGTTCAAAATGGCGCCGATATGCTTTGCCCTTACTATGTCACAGGGGCTACCGGTGCCATTGGTCAGCCCCTGTCACAAGGTAAGAGCACAAGATGGCGCTGGCCGTCCATTGCTCCTACCATGTGACAGGGGCCGACCAATGGTACCGGTAGCCCTTGTGACATAGTAAGGGCAAAGGCTATTGGTGCCATTTTGAATAGCCGCAGCCGACAGCCCGAGTGCAGGAGATTGCTCCAGGACCCCCGCTGGACCACCAGGGACTTTTGGCAAGTCTTGGGGGGGTCAGGAGGGTGGGAGGTTGTAGTTAATTAAATTTAAAGGGTTGAGATGTTTGGGTTTTTTTTTTTAACTTTAATGGGAAAAGAATACTATGTGTAACTAATGGACGAATTGGGGTCCCTCGAAAACGGATGTAACAGATTTGGGTCCCGACAAATACAAATACCGAATTGAACTTATCTGTCCCTGCTGCACATCCCTACAAACTACCCATATACTTTGCATATAATATTGCAAATTATATACCAGAAAGTACATTGCATTTATAGATGTAAACTATGTGCCAGAACATATGAGCAGTTATTTAAAATTTAATCACCTCTCCCAACTTAACCCTACCTCTTCCTCCTTTTAGGTAAAAAAATGCATTCTGTGAAACAGCACATAAACTTTTACCCAGACGGAGGGTGACTATTGGGGCAATTTTCAAAATGGTTTTTAAGGTGATTAAATATGCATTTACCCATCTAAACAGTGAATATTACCCCCCCCCATATGTATGTCCTTTACAGCAGTGGTCCCCAACCCTGTCCTGGGGTCCCACCAGCCAGTCAGGTTTTCAGGATATCCACAATGAATATGCATGAGAGAAAATTTGCATGCACTGCCTCCATAACATACAAATTTTGTCTCATGCACATTTATTGTAGATATCCTGACAACCCTACTGGCTGGTGTGGTCCTCAACCTGTCCTGGGGTTGAGGACCAGCAGTGGTCCTCAACCCCAGGACAGGGTTGAGGACCACTGCTTTACAGTATACATTTGCTCCTCTAACAATATTATTTTCATTGAGTTTATGAAACTTACATATTCGTTTTTAGACTAATTGGCAGTACATTAGTTAGATCCTGTGATGTGTGTAAAATGTAGGTTTCTGCCTGGTTTGAAATCAGTATAAATTTTGGATTTTCAGCAGCCTGAAGCGGATCTAGCAAGATGCAAAATTTGTTCACCTCTTTGAGAATTTCTGTCAAAAAAAAAAAGTTTGCTGGATGGACAAACCTATGACATGTTTTCCAGAATTTTGAATCAAGTGCAACAATTAGCACATCTCTGCTTGTTTTCCTTCAAAAGTTGTAACAGCAGTCTGTTTTGCTTGGACATTTTCTATTTTATATGTGTTTTTGAAGCCTGTATTTTTCGTAATGTTGAACTTTTTTTTTTTTTTTCAGTCTATCCGAGAAGTCACAGGGTACATTCTTGTAGCTCTTAACAAGTTTGATTATCTTCCACTGGAGAATCTTCGCATCATTCGTGGAACAAAGCTCTATGAAGACCAATACGCTTTGTCAATTTTCCTCAACTATCAAAAGGATGGTAATTTTGGACTTAGGGAGCTTGGCTTCAAGAACTTGACTGGTAAGTGTTACATCTGCAAATAGACTATAAGTAAGAAACCATTATGTGATAGTGTATGATCTCACCGGAGTGAAGGGGGTGAATGTGGAGGGAAGCAGGGAAAAATGTTAGTAGTCTTTTAGTTAAAGGTTCTAGTTTTAGGCAGTATTCGGAGATAAGTTGTTGAGATGCAATAACTTCTGACCTGAAACTAGTATCTTACTGTATGTCTGGATTTAATTAATGGAATACTCATCTATTGCTTTCTTCCTTTTATCCAATTGCCTTTTGTAATATCAAAGCAAATATGTTTAATTGTATTAATCATAATGCACATTTTTAGAACAGTCAATCCAAAATACGTCATCCAAGGTCACTGATTCAGGAACCTGAAGCTTTGTGATTGTTAAGAACTGAATAACAGGTGGCATTTCGTATTAGTTTTACAAGCATGGCATTCTATCCAAGAAGGAATATCAGGAGGATGTTATTTGATTATCAGTCACAGTGTTATGAGAAGTATAGCAATACTAGTAATATCACCACCACAAGAGGAGTGCTATGGGAATCATGGGTGAGACATTTATTCAACAGCAGGAGAACTGTGACATGCGGAATTCTACTTCCAGCATCACTAATAGCATTTGTCGTCATCTAATTAAATCAGGAGGGAAATGGACAGGCTAGTAAATATAAAATGTACAGATATAGTAGTGTAAAGGGGGCTATTATTTGAGGGTTATAGGGGACAGCAAAGGGAAAGGTCCGTAAATAGGGAGGTAAAACTGTAATGGGACCACACAAAAAATCTTCTAGCCAAAAACAAAAAATCTTCTAGCCATGTAACTGTTCAGCATAATTCTGAACAACAACATGGGGCAATATATCTGAGGATGGAATATACATAGGAATAATGAAACTTCTACCATTTCCAGTAACATGAACATTTTACCTTCAAAGACCAGAAGCATGACAGATGAAACTTCAGAATTCAAATTAATAACTTGTCCATTTTCTGGTATACTGAATATGAATCTCTAAATGTTTATTTCTTTAGTATTTATAGTGGAAAGGTTACCAAAGCAAGATAGACCAACAAGTAATTTTCCAGTTTTAAAATATAAGTTGCTCGCGTTCAGCCCATATATTCATGTATATGAGTGTTTCAACGCAAGAAACTCTGTTAAAATTCATTCCTTAGATTTTATTATCTTTTTGTTATGTTATATCCTGTCATAATTTGGACATGCCAAATAAAATCAGTTTAAATAGCTGTCAGTTGGAAAGTAACATAGACCTGCTACTCAGCTATTTTCACTATGCTGAAACAGTAATTCTCATATGTTGACTTTCAGTCCATAATATTCTTTGCTCAGTGTTTCTTAAATGCCTGCTCAAATTATATCCCCACTCATCATTTTGTTCTTTTGTTTGATGAGAAGCAAATCCCTTGTCCCCCACATATTTTCTTTGTTTGCCACAAAAGATGTTTAGTCTTTGTGTCCCTCTATGAATAATTAAAGTTTACATTTGTTTCCCATCCCATTTCTTACCCACACATTCACATACATCACCTGTCATCTTATCAGGGATCTAGATACATGTTGTCATCATTAGAGGCACCCATGAGATTCCACAGCCATTGTGCCAAAGCTAGCCTCCAGCATTTTACAAAATGACTTGCAGAGTTGTATTTTTCTTCTTTTACTCTGTTTAATAATTTTAGAAAATAAATACAATGTTCTAAATATTTCTTCACAGTCTCGACACCTTAACAAGTTAAAAAGCAATTGTTTAATTTTATATAAAATGTGAGGGGAGCCAAAAGAGAAAGGGGCACTAAAGAAAATTATTCCAGAAGATCCAAAATTGTGAAATGTCTGACGTTTCACAAAGCTTTATGTGGACAACTACCTGTTCGGGATGCTCTGCTAAGTGGAAGACTTGAGTTAATTTGCAAGCTGAAGCCACTGCTCTGCAGTAAGTGCTGCTGAAGTAGCATTTTAAGCCCCTAGAACAGGGCTTCCCAAACCTGTCCTGGAGGACCCCACATCCAGTCAGGGTTTTCAGGATAACCACAATGAATTTGCAGAAGATAAAGTTGCATATCATGGAGACTTTTCTACATTGGCAACACTTTTTGCCCCCCTCTACTCTAGTTCTTTCTGGTAATTCATTATTTCTGTAATTTGATTTCTTGCATCAGATGATGAAAGATACTTCCTTAATGGAAAATGTGTCTCAATTGATTTACTATTTCGGTGATTTTTTTTTTTTTGTCACAACAGTTCTTTACCTATTTAGCTAACGTTTTCCATCCGTTAACTTTTTCCATCCTTTTCAGTCCAGCTGTATTGATTTATTGTGATGCATTCCACTCTATTTTCACCTGTGATTCTAAATACTTTTTTAATACCATTGTATAAACCATAATTTACAAAGTGTAAATTATGATATGGGAATCAGGGTAGTAGATGTTATCATCTGAAAGAGAGCCTCAGTACACAAAAAAATATTTTAAAAAGAATGTAACTGGTAACTTACCTGCCTGGTGCGAAGGTGGGGGGACCTTATGCGTTACTTAGATAGGATTTTAGACAGTACTGGGGAGGAGCCGGCTGTCGTGGTACACATGGGCACCAACGACATAGGAAAATGTGGAAGGGAGGTTCCAGAAGCCAAATTTAGTATTTTAGGTAGAAAGCTGAAATCCAGAACCTCCAGGATAGCATTCTCGGACATGCTCCCTGTCCCACGTGCAGGTCCCCAGAGACAGGCAGAGCTCCAGAGTCTCAATACGTGGATTAGACCAGTGGTTCTCAACCTTTTTTCTGTCGGGACACACCTGACAGATGGTTCTCACATGCGTGACACACTGACCCATGATCGTCACGGGGCTAGATGTAAAAGTACAGTTTGCATCCACGGGAGCCCTCCCTGACCCACAATAATGGATGTAAAGCAGAATTACGACATTCTTCATCTCAGTAACAGCAACTCAAACTCCTTCTACTACCAGGCTCAATAGCCCTACTTATGAAAAGACAGCAGTTTACCACCAATGCATGTCCTCTTGAGAAAACACAACAAATAAGACTGATACAAACGCTTACATGCTAGTAAAATATCTCATCTCGGTAACACACACAGAACCGACCTAACATACTCCCAGGATCTGTAGTAATGCACATAAACTAATCCGCACACAGTTACACCTGTATTATGGAATACACTCAAACAGGAGCAACCCTATCTATGAAAAGGCAACACTACAAATATTAAATCAGGCCCTAAAAACCAATACACCTCTTATTAGGAAAACAGAACTAGCAAGCAGCTATAGATCCCCACACAGAAATAATTGTAAAACTATACTAATAAGCAGAATAAATGTTTCAAAGCAGCTATGAATAGAATAACATCCAACAATTAAAAACTCATAAAATCTATTAAAAATTCTCCAAACACCAATAAAATATTTCAAAAAAAGCAGACACATCACATAATATTAAATAATTAAAATGGCAGTCAATCAAGAAAAATAGACTTAAAAAGCCACCTTTACTTACCCCCTCCAGCAGCTCTCCTACTCCTCTTCCATGCAGGCCATAGCACACAGCAGAAGCAGCAGTAGAGGCTAAGCTCTATACTCATGGTCCTCTTCCTTAGTCTCATGTCTCTCACACACACACCATACTAGTCATGCCCCCATGACCAGTTTTTGTCTCTCACACACCAATCATCTCCCAAACAGTCTTTGACACATACACCAGTCACCTTCCTGAACAGTTTCTCTCATGCCATACACGCACACAGGCTTCCCACTCCTACTTACATATACGGGCTTATCACTCTCATAATCACTTTCTCTGTCTCACACACACACACACACTCACCAGTCTCTCACTCGCATGCTTGTTCTCTCCAATGCACAGGCTTCTCATTCCCATAATCACTTTCTTTTTCTCACAGACACACACAAACACACACCAGTCACCTGATCTCTCTCATGCATACACACACACAGGCTTCCCACTCCCATGTTCTCTTTCAGATATACAGGCTTCTCACTCCCATGCTGTGTCTCACACACACCCAGGTTTCTCACTCCCATGCTCACTCTTCACATGCACAGGCTTCTCATTCCCATAATCACTTTCTTTCTCTCTCTCTCTCACACACACACACACACACACACCAGTCACCTGATCTCTCTCATGCATACACACACACACAGGCTTCCCATTTCCATGTTCTGTCTTACATATACAGGCTTCTCCCTCCCATGCTGTGTCTCACACACACCCATGTTTCTCACTCCCATGCTCACTCTCTTCACATGCACAGGCTTCTCATTCCCTTAATCACTTTCTCTCTGTTACACATACATACACACACACACACAGACACACACACCAGTCTCTCTCTCATTTCCATGCTTGCTCTCCACTGCACAGGCTTCTCATTCCCTGAATCACATTCTTTCTCTCACATTCACACACACCAGTCTCTTTCTCTCACACACACAGTCACCTTACCAACCAGTCTCTCGCTCATGCATGCACATGTGAGAGAGAGCATGGGAGAGGCTTCCCTCTCCCATGCTCTCTCTCACATAATCAGGCTTCTCACTCCCATGCTTTTTCACACACACCCCCACAACACCAGGCTTCTTACTCCCATGCTTTCTCACATACCCAGATTTCTCACTTCCATGCTTTTTCTCTCTCTCACACACACACACACACACACACACACATCAGTCACATCCCTGACTGTCTCACACTCTCACATACACATCAGTCATCTCCTTGAGCAGTCACTTTCATTGTCTCTCACATATACACACACATCAGCTCTCTGACCAGTTTCTCTCAATCACACACATGCTCTCAATCAAATACATTCTCTCACTTACACACAAGCTGGCTGGCTGCTTCTCTCTCTTTCTCTCACTCACTTCCTCTTCCCCCCCGAGCACAAATGGTAGCTGCAGCAGCCACCTCCCCCAGCCCCCGCAGGCTAAGAAAGAAGAATCCCATCGGCCGCGGGAGGCTCATGCTGCTGTCTCCTTTCCGGCTGCTTCAATTGCTCAGGGGCCGATGCTGCTGCTACTTTTCCACGCGGCACGGGCCGGCTCTTTCTCCTTCCTGTGCATCACTTCCTGTTCCGGGTCACGGGGGGGGGGGGCGCAGGAAGAAAAAAAGGTCAGCCACGGGTGCCAGAGCTTCTTCTAGCGCCGCTGCCATTCCCACTGGGCTTGAACTTTCTGATAGCCCGGTGGCAACGGCAGCAGGGAAGAAAGAGCAGCGGGAGAGACCGGGAGCACGCGACACACCCGCCGGTGCTTGGCGACACACTAGTGTGTCGCGACACACCGGTTGAGAATCGCTGGATTAGACAATGCTGCAGGGAAGAGGAATTCAGCTTTGTAAGGAACTGGGGAACCTTTTGGGAAGGGGGAGACTATTCTGAAAGGACAAACTCCACCTTAACCAGAGTAGAACCAGGCTGCTGGTGCAAACTTTTAAAAAGGTGATAGAGCAGCTTTTAAACTAGAACAAGGGGGAAAGCCGACAGTCACTCATCAGTGCATGGTTCAGAGGAAAGTAGCTTTGAAGGATACCAATGAAACAGGAGAGTTAGGGCATCCTAACAGAGAGTTTCCAATAACAGCAAAAGTGGTCCATTTGCCTATAAGTAAAGAATCACCTGAGCCAAAGGATTCCAAATTATCCCGATCAACTGAAAAGCAGGTTGTTAATTCAAACAAAAAACACACTTTGAAATGTTTGTAAGCCAATGCTAGAAGTCTAAAAAGTAAGATGGGAGAGTTAGAGTGTATAATATGAATGATAGACATGATTGGCATCTCAGAGACCTGGTGGAAAGAGGTCAAATTATATCACAATGATAGGGAGGATCAGCTTGGTGGGGGTGTGGCACTTTATGTCCAGGAGGGCATAGAGTCCAACAGGATAAAGATCATACAAAAGACTAAGGGGTAGATTTTAAAAGGTTACATGCGGGAGTACATGTGAGCACGCTACCCAGTGCACGCACATGTACACCCGATTTTACAAAATGCGCATGCAGGCACGAGCATGTTATAAACTCCTGGGTTGGTGCGTGCAAGGGGGTGCACAATTGTGCACCTTGCGCACACCAAGCCGTGGTGCCTTCCCCCATTCCCTCACAGGTCACTCTTAAATCGGAGCGGCCTGAGAGGGAACTTCCCTTCCTCCTAGCTTGACCTTCCCACCCTTTCCCCTAACCTTTCCCCCCCAGCCCTACTCTAACCCCCTGACCTTTATTTTACCGTTTGTGACTATCGGCCAACTGCCGGCACGTGATCCCCGGCACAGCGGCAAATATGGCCACTGTGCTGGGAGCCTTACCCCGTGCCACCCACGGACCGCCCACCCACGCCCCTCACCTTTAGTAAAGCCCCAGGACTTACATGCATCCCAGGGCTTTACGTGCGCCGCCAGGCCTTTTGAAAATAGGCCCGGCGCATGTAACCTTTTTAAAATCCGGCCCTAAATGTACAGTAGAATCTATATGTTTGTTGGGTAAGAGTATAATGATAGGAGTATGCTACTGCCCACATGGCCAAAATGATGAGATAGATGAAGAAATGTTAAGAGAAATCAGGGAAGGTAACCAATTTGGTAGTACTGTAATAATGGGAGATTTCAGTTACCAAAAGTACATGCTAGAGCAAACTGCACTTTAAGGAAATATCACATCATACGAGAAGTGCAGGGAAATTGTCAATCCTGACAGAAGACTCCAATCGGATCTCAAAAGTGCAATAAGTTTTTATTGATTCATTAGGCAGCTCCACTGATTTAAATCACAGGTAACTTTACGGCGTCCCCCGACACGGTCCCGTGTTTCGCTTACGGCTGCATCGGGAGGGCTCGCCAGCAGGAATTCACATATGAAGTACTAAAATTAAATAATTAAGAGGTCAGGATGCTATATAGGACTTACAGCCGAACAACAATACAAACAATTTAAACACCACTCTTACCTGACAGCTGGTGTGTTCAATTTTGACAGGGAGCGCACTTGCTCTGAACGCTGTCAGGTATTTAAAGAATGGCAATTGGCGCCAAAAACTACAGGTGAACCAATGACGCGGAGCTGATAGCCCCGTTCATTGGTTCCCATTCCTGTAGCTCGTCATAGCAGCATTGAATGTGACCAAGCTTAACTGTGAGATCTAGGTGAAAAGGAACCATTCTATTTCCCGATTAAGTCCTTTCGGGGTAACTGAATCTAAAATAAAAATCCACCGCTGTTCAATGCGGCCAAGTTGTTCTGCATAACAGCCACCGCGAGCAGGTCGTGGAAACACCTCAATGACAATAAATTTAAGATCTGTGAGATTGTGAGATTTTTTTACCCAATGATCTACCAATGGTTCATTTTCTCTGGAATGCCTAATGTTCGAACAGTGCTCTATAATACGTGTCTTTACCATTCTCGTGGTTTTTCCAACATATATTAGTGGGCACGGGCAGGTAATCACATAAATAACCCCAGAGGTAGTACAATCGGAGTGTGAATGTAAATCAAAGATACTCTTAGAGACCGGATGGGTAAACGATGTAGTGGGTGCTGTATGAGAGCATATCGTGCAATGACCGCACGGGTAATGTCCTGGTGCGTTAGATAAATTCTGCCGCTGTACAAGGTCTGCATGAACAAGCTTGTCCCGCAAATTTTTCCCCCTACGATATGTAAACCGTAGGGGACCTGGAAATACCGTTTCCATGGACAGTGCTCGCCAATGTCTACGAATCATGGTGGTAATTTGTCTACTTAAGGTGGAAAACGGGAGTATACAGTTAGTAACTGGGGTTTCAGAATGAGAGGATGGGAGGAACAGCAGGTCTCGATTAGTGTATAACGCTCGTTTCATGGCGTGTCTTATCACTCGCCTAGGATATCCCCGGGATAGAAACCGTGCTGACATGATTTCAGCTTGATGTAAATATTCTTCTCGGGTGGTGCACAATCTACGGAGTCTAAAGAATTGGCCCGTGGGTATGTTACTCCTTAGTGAACTCGGGTGGCAACTCTGATAAGCTAACAACGTGTTTCTATCTGTGTCTTTACGATGGATTGTGGTCTGGAATTGATCATCATGGACTGAAACCGTAATATCTAAAAAAGCTAACTGGGATTGATGCCAACAAAAATTAAACTGTAAATTAGAATCACGGGAGTTAAGCCAGTCCATAAACATGAACAATTGTATCTCAGTACCTCGCCAGACCAAAAACACATCGTCAATGTATCTAAGCCAGGTTACAATATGTTGGAACCCTTCTGAGGGGTATATAACCGTATCCTCAAACTCTGCCACAAAGAGGCAGGCCAAGCTGGGGGCCATAGTGGCCCCCATCGCCGTGCCTTTCACCTGTAAATAAAAAGTGTCATGAAATCTAAAGTAATTTTGAGTAAGGGCTAAGGTTGCCAATGTAACTAGTAATGAAGTGGGCACTCTCTGAGGATCTGTACGGGTATTTAGAATTTTTTCTATGACTCTGAGAGCAGCGGGTTGGGGAATGTTGGTGTACAAAGAAACTATGTCTAAAGTGACTAGAAAAAACGTCTCAGTTGGAAACGGAATGGAGTGTAAAAGAGTAATGAAATGTGCCGAATCTCTAATATATGAACGGATACGTGATACAAATGGCCTTAGATTACCCTGATTTCTGAGCTGTAAATGGCGGCCGATGATCAAACTTTTAGTTACTCAGAAGCCGATTTGAATGCAGTATTGTCTGACCAGCATCTCTTTGACGAACCACTTTCTTCGACTCCCCCTCCAGTCTCTTGGGCAGATGTGATAGATATCCAAAAACGTCTGACTCGCGCTGAATTACATGCAGCGACCCTCATAGAGTACTGCCGGGTGCGCCGGATTCCGCGAGGCCTTCGAGTTCAGAAAGCACCGCATCTACACACTGATAATACTAATTTTGTCACTCGATGGAACCAGATCCTGAATAAGTGTTCTTTGGATCTCATGGTACTTATTATTGAAACCACAAAGCACTTACAGACCTCCTTACAGGCAGATTTAGAAAAAAATTTGGATAGCATTAAACAGTCCACGCCGAGTAGCACCTTTGAGCAAGAACACTCTGAATTTCTAACACAGCTCACTAAGTTCCGGACTGACCTAAAGACTGTAAAACATCAAAAGTTTATTCGTGACGAAACAGATTACAAGTCCGGCTTTGTATACAAATGGATGTCCAAGTCTCGTCCCCAACCTTTAAGAAAAGTTACTTTTGCTCACAATTCATCTGGCGACTCCTCGGGCGAGGACATACTACCTGCACATTCACAACCTCCACACCAGGACTCCGGGGCAAGTTCCACTACGACTCTTCCAAGTTCTTCTACCTATGGGGCATCATCGCGTTATGCCTCTATAGCAACTTCTTTTTTAGATTCGGGTCAACGCCCACCGGACCCAGGCATTCCCCCCAAAACCATCCGCAACACTCGCTCTCGGGGCCGTGCACAACAGACCCCACGGACCACCCGAGCCACGAATCAGGCACCCGATCCATGGCTGTAGAACGCCCTTCAGTTTTCAACTTGTCATCACGACCGCTTTCATCACTTGAACTGACTGTGCTCACCAAAGGTTTATCATTTGTGCCCACAGTGCAAATGAATTTATTTGATCATAAAGTCCATCTCCATCGTTTCTATAGACTGTTAAAAATTAAGCAATTCTTTACAGATGTCCCTTCACCTCCGGACCCCTCCCTGGTTCGGGCAAAGTCGAGGTGGGTGCCCCCAGGTCCTGGCGATCCACTCCTCTTGACTTTTGAGAGGTTAGTGGACCAGGACATGAGGGCACTTGCCTCTACTTGCCATTTCACCCAATTCAACCTTTCGAAATCAGAGTCTCAAGCGTTACTGACCCTTCAGCAGGATCACTCGATTGTAATAAAGCCAGCAGATAAGGGAGGGGGGATAGTTATTCAAGATAAAAATGAATATATATTTGAAGCTAGGCGTCAACTTTCTGACACGTCTTTCTACCAACCATTATTGGAAGATCCCACTCCTCAGCTACAGCAGCAGGTTAAAATCATTGTCGAGCAGGCAGTGGAACGCCGATATCTGACCACTCGAGAGGCTAAATTTTTGATAACTCAACATCCCATTACACCAGTTTTTTACACGGTTCCCAAACTTCATAAAGATTCTCAACATCCTCCTGGACGTCCCATCGTGGCTGGCATTGGCTCTTTATTAGAGCCTTTGTCCCAATTTGTGGATCTGTTTCTAAGGCCATTTGTATCACGTATCCGTTCATATATTAGAGATTCGGCACATTTCATTACTCTTTTACACTCCATTCCGTTTCCAACTGAGACGTTTTTTCTAGTCACTTTAGACATAGTTTCTTTGTACACCAACATTCCCCAACCCGCTGCTCTCAGAGTCATAGAAAAAATTCTAAATACCCGTACAGATCCTCAGAGAGTGCCCACTTCATTACTAGTTACATTGGCAACCTTAGCCCTTACTCAAAATTACTTTAGATTTCATGACACTTTTTATTTACAGATGAAAGGCACGGCGATGGGGGCCACTATGGCCCCCAGCTTGGCCTGCCTCTTTGTGGCAGAGTTTGAGGATACGGTTATATACCCCTCAGAAGGGTTCCAACATATTGTAACCTGGCTTAGATACATTGACGATGTGTTTTTGGTCTGGCGAGGTACTGAGATACAATTGTTCATGTTTATGGACTGGCTTAACTCCCGTGATTCTAATTTACAGTTTAATTTTTGTTGGCATCAATCCCAGTTAGCTTTTTTAGATATTACGGTTTCAGTCCATGATGATCAATTCCAGACCACAATCCATCGTAAAGACACAGATAGAAACACGTTGTTAGCTTATCAGAGTTGCCACCCGAGTTCACTAAGGAGTAACATACCCACGGGCCAATTCTTTAGACTCCGTAGATTGTGCACCACCCGAGAAGAATATTTACATCAAGCTGAAATCATGTCAGCACGGTTTCTATCCCGGGGATATCCTAGACACGCCATGAAACGAGCGTTATACACTAATCGAGACCTGCTGTTCCTCCCATCCTCTCATTCTGAAACCCCAGTTACTAACTGTATACTCCCGTTTTCCACCTTAAGTAGACAAATTACCACCATGATTCGTAGACATTGGCGAGCACTGTCCATGGAAACGGTATTTCCAGGTCCCCTACGGTTTACATATCGTAGGGGGAAAAATTTGCGGGACAAGCTTGTTCATGCAGACCTTGTACAGCGGCAGAATTTATCTAACGCACCAGGACATTACCCGTGCGGTCATTGCACGATATGCTCTCATACAGCACCCACTACATCGTTTACCCATCCGGTCTCTAAGAGAATCTTTGATTTACATTCACACTCCGATTGTACTACCTCTGGGGTTATTTATGTGATTACCTGCCCGTGCCCACTAATATATGTTGGAAAAACCACGAGAATGTTAAAGACACGTATTATAGAGCACTGTTCGAACATTAGGCATTCCAGAGAAAATGAACCATTGGTAGATCATTGGGTAAAAAAATCTCACAATCTCACAGATCTTAAATTTATTGTCATTGAGGTGTTTCCACGACCTGCTCGCGGTGGCTGTTATGCAGAACAACTTGGCCGCATTGAACAGCGGTGGATTTTTATTTTAGATTCAGTTACCCCGAAAGGACTTAATCGGGAAATAGAATGGTTCCTTTTCACCTAGATCTCACAGTTAAGCTTGGTCACATTCAATGCTGCTATGACGAGCTACAGGAATGGGAACCAATGAACGGGGCTATCAGCTCCGCGTCATTGGTTCACCTGTAGTTTTTGGCGCCAATTGCCATTCTTTAAATACCTGACAGCGTTCAGAGCAAGTGCGCTCCCTGTCAAAATTGAACACACCAGCTGTCAGGTAAGAGTGGTGTTTAAATTGTTTGTATTGTTGTTCGGCTGTAAGTCCTATATAGCATCCTGACCTCTTAATTATTTAATTTTAGTACTTCATATGTGAATTCCTGCTGGCGAGCCCTCCCGATGCAGCCGTAAGCGAAACACGGGACCGTGTCGGGGGACGCCGTAAAGTTACCTGTGATTTAAATCAGTGGAGCTGCCTAATGAATCAATAAAAACTTATTGCACTTTTGAGATCCGATTGGAGTCTTCTGTCAGGATTGACAATTTCCCTGCACTTCTCGTATGATGTGAGATTTCAGTTACCCCAATATTGACTGGGTAAATGTAACATCAGTACATGCTAGAGATGTAAAGTTCCTGGATGGTATTAATGTCTGCTTCATGGAACAATTGGATCAGGAACCAAAGAGAGAGGGAACTATTTTAGATCTACTTCTTGGTGGAATGCAGGAATCGGTGAGAGAGGTAACAGTGGTGGGGCTACTAGACAATAGTTATCATAGCATGATCAAATTTGAACTAATGACTGGAAGGGTGACGATATGTAAATCCTATAGCTCTAACACTAAATTTTCAAAAGGGTAACTTTGATAAAATGAGGAAATACTGAAAGGAGCAGCTACAAAAGTTAAAAGTATACAACAGGCATGGACATAGTTTAAAAATACAATATTAGAGACGCAGTCCATATGTATTCCACACATTAAGAAAGGTGAAAAGAAGGCAAAACGTTTACCATCATGGTTAAAAGGTGAGGTGAAACAGGCTATTTTAGCCAAAAATTATCCTTCAAAAATTGGAAGTAGGATCCATCTAAATAAAATAGAAAAAGCATAAGCATTGTCAAGTTAATTGTAAAACATTGATAAGTCAGGCTAAGAGAGAATTTGAAATGCCATAGAGGCAAAAATTCATAATAAAAACTTTATAAATTATATTTGAAGCAGGAAAACCTGCAAGGGATTTGGTTGGAATGTTAGATGTCCGAGGGGTGAAAGGGGCTCTTAGGGAAGATAAGGCCATTGCAGAAAGACTAAATAAATTATTTGCTTCTGTGTTTACTAATGAGGATGTTGGGGAGATACCATTTCCGGAGATGGTTTTCAAGGGTGATGAGTCAGATGAACTGAAAACAATCACTGTGAACCTGGAAGATGTAATAGGCCAGATTGACAAATTAAAGAGTTGCAAATCACCTAGACTAGATGGTAGGCACCCCAGGGTTCTGAAGGAACAAAAAATGAAATTTTAGATCTATTAGTTAAAATTTGTAACCTATTATTAAAATCATTCATTGTACCTGAAGACTGGAGGATGGCCATTGTAAACCCAATATTTAAAAAGGGCTTCAGGGGTGATCTGGGAATCTATAGACTGGTGAACCTGACTTTAGTGCCAGGAAAAATAGTGGAAACTATTCTAAAGATCAAAATCACGGAGCATGTGTAAAGACATGGTTTAATGGAACACAGTCAGCATGGATTTAGCCAAGGGAAATCTTGCCTCACAAATCTTCATTTTCTTGAAGCTTTTAATAAACATGTGGATAAAAGTGAACTAGTAGATATAGTGTATTTGGATTTTTAGAAGGCATTTCACAAAGTCCCTCATGAGAGACTTCTAAGAAAACTAAAAAGTCATGGGATAGGAGGCAATGTTGTTTTGTGGATTACAAACTGGTTAAAACACAGTTAAAACCAGGAAACAGAGGAGAGTAAAATTAAATGGTCAGTTTTCTCTGTGGAAAAGGGTAAACAGTGGAGTGCCTCAGGGATCTGTACTTGGACTGGTGCTTTTCAATATATTTATAAATGATCTGTTGAGGCATGAGCCAGGCCGCGTGCAGACTCCCAGCATTCTCTGCAGCAAGAAAGCCCGTGCACTGAGGTATTAGCTATACAGCGAGTATCCCACCTCCGGAGTACAGCACCTGGGATGCAACACGTAGGTGTTTATCTCATCTCCCTCTGGGAAGCACAATGCCTGGGGTATAATATATATACAGAGCAAATATGTATGATATCGCCTTACCCTCAGAAATACAACACCCGGGATATAGTAAACATACATCTAGTATATGTGCATCACTTGTTTGTTTCTCACCTTCCTCTTAGAAGTACCTAAGGTATTATGTACATATCCAGAACATACAATGTTGTTAAAGCCAACTCAATCCACTGTTATCTCATTAAACCTCCAGACGCATACATTCTGAAAATATTAAGCCCTTGAAAAAGGACGAGAGTCTGAAACATGCTTCCCTGTCATGTCCACAAGGCTAAGGAATTATACCATAGTAGCTTCTTGAGACTTGGGGCTTAAAGATAGAAGATTAGAATACTTAGAAGATAAGTGATTCAAACAGTCACAAAATGAGGATTACAATAAGAACACGTTTGGGAGAGTATTGGGTGTCCACAAGACTAAGGAATTATACTATCCTAGCTTCTTGAGACTTGGGGCTTGAAGATAGAAGATAAGTGCATCAAAAGTCACAAAACGAGGATTACAATAAGAACACATTTGGGAGAGTATTTGTTTATTGACATTTATATATTTATCCAAGTATACGTTGGGGACAGTATTGGATAATTGTCAGTTATATACATCAAATCAGCACTCGGAACAGAGTTAATAATTGATATTCACTTTTATATACATATTTAAAAAATACTTAAAAAATTGAACACTTGACCGATGATTATGAATAAGGCTGAGTCTTAAAGTTTTCACTATACGATGAAGCCTAGTATGATGGTCAAATATATTTGTGATCACTATTAGTTTTTAGAATGTATGCATCTGGAGATTTAATGAGATAACAGTGGATTGAATTGGCTTTAACAACATTGCGAGTGAATTTCCAATGATCCCAGTATTACTAGGTCAGCATATGAGCATTTAGATAGTCATATCCAGAATATATACATGTCTCACTTTCCCCTCAGAACTACGATACCCGAATTATTTTATATACATATGCATAGTATGTTCATATATCACCCCCTCTCAGAAGTACAGCACCCAGGGTGTCATATACACACAGTATGTATGTATCTCACCTGGATTTCAAAAAAATATTGACTTTGGTAAAATGGGGACGTATCTTGCAGAGGAGCTGAAATGTTGGGAGAAGATAGATGAACAGTGGGCCAAATTAAAAGGGCTTTAATAATGCCAACAAATGTTTATGTTGGAAAAGAAATACAAATAGGAGAAAACTAATATGGTTCTCCAAAGAGCTGGCAGAAAAAACATAGAGGCTAAAAGATCAGGATTCAAAAAATAAAGATCTAAAAAAATAACACAGGGAAGCATACCTCGTGAAGCTGAAAGGGATGAGGAAAGATATCAGGATGGCAAAAGCTCAAGTGGAAGAAAGGATTGCTGAAGAGGTAAAGCGAGGTGACATTTTTTTTCAGCTACATCAGAGAAAGGAGGAAGGCTACAGGTAGAATGGTAAGACTGAAAGGTGAAAAACACCAATGGATGCAGGGAGATGAGGAAAAGGCAGAAATATTAAACAAATACAGTTCGTGAGACCACACCTTGAGTACTGTGTACAGTTCTGGTCACTGCATCTCAAAAAAGATATAGTTGCAATGGAGAAGGTACAGAGAAGGGCAACCAAAATGATAAAGGTGACGGAACAGCTCCTCTATGAGGAAAGGCTGAAGAGGTTAGGGCTGTTCAGCTTGGAGAAGAGACGGCTGAGGGGGGATATGATAGAGGTCTTTAAGATCATGAGAGGTCTTTAACGAGTAGATGTGACTTGTTTATTTACACTTTCGAATAATAGAAGGACTAGGGGGCATTCCATGAAGTTAGCAAGTAGCACATGTAAGACTAATTGGAGAAAATTATTTTTCACTCAATGCACAATAAAGCTCTGGAATTTGTTGCCAAAGGATGTGGTTAGTGCAATTAGTGTAGCTGGGTTCAAAAAGGGTTTGGATAAGTTCTTGGAGGAGAAGTCCATTAACTGCTATTCATCATGTTGACTTAGGGAATAGCCACTGTTGTTAATTGCATCAGTAGAGTGGGATCTTCTTAGTGTTTGGGTAATTGCCAGGTTCTTGTGGCCTGGTTTGGCCTCTGTTGGAAACAGGATGCTGGGCTTGATGGACACTTGGTCTGACCCAGCATGGCAATTTCTTATGTTCTTATATTCTGAACCATGTGACCTTAGGCAAGTCATTTCACTCTCTTTTGCCTCAGGTACAAATTTAAATTTAAACCCTTTCAGTCTAATTTTAAAATGAGCACGCGAGCGGAGATATGCTTAAATTTTAAAGCATATGTGCACTTGTGTGTGCATGATTTAAAATATGCCTACCGTAAGAATGCTTTTAATTTTAAGATGTTATTTGAGCAGACCTACTTTGCGTACTACCATAGGACTTTGCCGGCTTTAAAGTGCATAGATAAGTAGATTTTAAAATATGCTCGAGTGAGGAGTATTCCCAGTTTTTCAAATTAGTCCTCCAGATTGCCCAGTCAATCTCAAGTTTGTCTAGTCCCCTATGGCTCTTTATTCTGCACCCATCTCAGTTGACCCATACCTGGTTGAGCAGTCAGGACCTGGGAGAAATTTAAAAAAAAAATGCATGCAGCAATCTTTTACACAAGCTCATAATTAATATGTTTTTTGATCCTGTATTTATCCCGCCAGACAACAGTGACACACACACCTGCAATTGGCCAGAGAGCTAACTAAGGTGGAGAAGGTACAGAGAAGGGTGACCAAAATGATAAAGGGGATGGAATGGCTCCCCTATGAGGAAAGGCTAAAAAGGTTAGGGCTGTTCAGCTTGGAAAAGACATGACTGAGGAAGGATATGGTAGAGATCTTTAAAATCATGAGAGGTCTGGAATGGGTAGATGTTAAGGGTGTGCATTTGTTCCCTATGAATTGGCAATCCGCAATGTATAGGGCCATATTCGTTGTATTCGTGGGGAAGCGAAACGTAACGCGATTCCCCATGAATACAACGAATCTTCGCCAAATTATTCGTCTGTCTAAAGGAGCCAATTTAAACAAACCCCCCACCCTCCTGACCCCCCCCAAGACTTACCAGAACTCCCTGGTGGTCCAACGATAGCCTTTGACCTACTATGTCACAGGGGCTACCGGTGCCATTGGTAGGAGCCGATAGCCTTTGACCTACTATGTCACAGGGACTACCGGTGCCATTGGTTAGTCCCTGTCACATGGTAGGAGCAATGGATGGCAGGCGCCATCTTGTGCTCCTACCATGTGACAGGGGCTGACCAATGGCACCGGTAGCCCCTGTGACATAGTAGGTCAAAGGCTATCGGCGACATTTTGAATATCGGCAGCCGAGGGTGTGAGTGCAGGAGATGGCTCCCGGATCCCCGGTTGGACCACCAGGGAGTTTTGGTAAGTCTTGGGGGGTCAGGAGGGTGGGGGGGTGTAGTTAATTTAATTTTAGCTGGGAAACGAATAAGAATTAACGTATAAACGTATCGGGGAACCCCCTTGCCGAATGCAACGTATCTGCCCCCCGACAAATACGAATCCCAAATGCAACATATGGCGTCCCTCTGCACATCCCTAGTAGATGTAAATTAGTTATTTACACTTTCAGATAATAGAAGGACTGAGGACACTCCATGAAGGTAGCAAGGAGCACATTTAAAACTAATCGGAGAAAATTATTTTTCACTCAACGCACAATTAAGCTCTGGAATTTGTTGCCATAGGATGTGGTTAGTGAAGCTGGGTTTAAAAAAAGTTTTGGAGAAGTCCATTAACTGCTATTAATCAAGTTGACTTAGGGAATGGCTTCTGCTACTACTGGCATCAGTAGCATCGGATCTTCTTAGTGTTTGGGTGCTTGCCAGGTTCTTGTAGCCTGGTTTGGCCACTGTTGGAAACAGGATGCTGGGCTTGATGGACCCTTGGTCTGACCCAGTATGGCAGGTTCTTATATTCTTATGGACTCAAATATAACAAGTGAGGTAATCAAATTTGCAGATGATACAAAATTATTCAGAGTAGTTAAATTCCAAGCAGATTGTGATAAATTACAGGACTACCTTGTGAGACTGGAAGATTGGGCATCCAAATGGCAGATAAAGTTAATGTGGACAAGTGCAAGGTGATGCATATAGGGAAAAATAACCCATGTTGTAGTTACACAATGTTAGGTTCCATATTGGGAGCTACCACCCAGGAAAAGGATCTAGATGACATTGATAATACTTTGAAATCCTTGGCTCAGTGTGCTGCGGCAGTCAAAAATCAAACAGAATGTTAGGAATTACTAGGAAGGGAATGGTGAATAAAATGAAAAATGTCATATTGCCTCGCTATTGCACCGTGGTGAGACCACATCTTGAGTACTTTGTAGAATTCTGGTTGCTGCATCTCAAAAATATATAGTATACTGGAGAAGGTACAGAGAAGGGCTACCAAAATGATAAAGGGGATGGAATGGCTTCCCTATGAGGAAAGGCTAAAGAGGTTAGGGCTGTTCAGTTTGGATAAGAGATGGCTGAGGGGGGATGTGATAGAGGTCTATAAAATCATGAGAGGGCTAGAATGGATAAATGTGAATTGGTTATTTACTCTTTTGGTTAACAGAAGGATTAGGGGGCATTCCATGAAGTTAGCAAGTAGCACATTTAAAACTAATCAGAGAAAATTCTTTTTCGCTCAATGCACAATTAAGCTCTGAATTTGTTGCCAGAGGATGTGGTTAGTGCAGTTGGTGCTGAAAGGTTTAAAAAAATGTTTGGGTAAGTTCTTGGAGGAGAAGTCAATTAACTGCTATGAATCAAGTTGACGTAGGGAATAGCCACTGCTATTACTGACGTTAGTATTTATTTATTTTATTTATTTAATGCTTTTATATACCAAAGTTCATATGCACATCACATCGGTTTACTCAGAATGGCTAGAGAGGAAGAAATGGGAAAGAGAAGGAGTACAGATTACATTAAACAAAATAACTGGTTGAGTAATATGGCAACAAGTAGATGGTTGTAATCTTAGAGATTAAAAGGATTAAGAGGAAGGATAGGCAAGGAAAGGGGAGAACAATAGTAACAATATAACAGAATCAAAATAATAATAACTTAGAAAGGGATTATGTACGGGAAATTGGGATCACGTGTTAGCAATAATGGAGTGGCGAGGGGTTAATTAAGGGCCTGCTTAAAGAGCCAAGTCTTCAATTTTTTTTTTTTTTTTTAATTTCTGACTGCAGGGCTCAAGTCGTAAGTCAGGGGGCATTGAGTTCCAGTGAGAGGGGCCAGCAATGGATAATGCTTTGTCTCTGGTGGAGATGAGGTGTGTGAGTTTAGATAGGGGGATATGTAAGGTGCCTGTGGAAGCTGATCTGGGGGGGATATGGAAGCATAGAGAGTTGTTTAGCCAATGCATGTTTGGATTGTGAAGGGTTTTGTGAATTATAGTGAGGGTCTTAATTAGTATTCTGAAGGAGATAGGGAGCCAATGGAGGTCTTTTAGGATGGGGGTGATGTGATCGCATTTGTGGGAGTTGGTGAGAATTCGAGCTGTGGCATTTTGAAGCATTTGAAGGCGTTTGAGGGAAGAAGCAGGGAGGCCAAGTAGGAGGGAGTTGCAGTAATCGAATTTGGAGAAGATTACTGCTTGGAGGACAGTACAGTAGTCATTAAGATGAAGGAGAGGTTGGAGTTTTTTGAGGACATGTAGTTTGTAATAACAATCTTTCATAGTAGTACTAATACATTTTTTGAGGTTTAGATTGCAGTCAAGTATGACACCAAGGTCTCTTACCTGATGCAGTATGTGGGGAGATAGGAAATTGGGGATGGGATCAGTGGGAGGATTGGAGGGTTGGTTATGAGAGATGAGAAGGAGTTCAGTTTTAATAGCATGGGATCTACTTAATGTTTGGGTACTTGCCAGGTACTTGTAACCTGGATTGGCCATTGTTGGAAACAGGATGCAGGTCTTGATGGACCTTTGGTCTGACCCAGTATGGCAACTTCTTATGTTCTTATATGGATTTTTCATCTGTCTTCCAATATTTTTGTCTTTGGAGAAAAAATAGAAACATGAGTACAACAGAGACATGATTGTTTGTTTTTTCAGCATTGAAGTGTATAAAGTTTTAAGACCTTCTATGAATCAAATTTGAGTGACTTTTGCAGCATTTTGAATACCTGCAGCCGATGGCCCGAGTGCAGGATATCGCTCCAGGACCCCTGCTGGACCACCAGGGACTTTTGGCAAATCTTTGAGGGGTCAAAAGGGTGGGAGGTTGTAGTTAATTAAATTTAAAGGGTTGGTATGGGGTTTTTTTTTTTACTTTAATGGGAAACGAATACCATACGTAACTAATGGACGAATTGGGGTCCCCCGAAAACGGATGTAACGGATTTGGGTCCCGACGAATACGAATACCGAATTGAACTTATCCGTCCCTGCTGCACATCCCTAGTGCGTGATATGATCAACAGAGAGGTGGCTAAGGAGACCAGGGACTGGAAAAAGAGACTCTTAAATAGGACTGCAAACAGGCCTCAGACACCTGCCAAGCAAACCAACCCCACACACTCACACATACCCCTGTACAGGCTATCTCACTACATGCTGCCACTAAACCCTCATCCAAACCATTCATCTGAATCGACCCCAACATCAATTGCATTAGGTGGTCCTTGCTACTCCACGTTCCTGCCATCCGAGCATCCCCACATTCAGTGGACCGCTTCTTAACACTCACTATCTCCTAGGGATGTGCAGAGCAAAATTTTATGTTCATATTTTTTATGTCCGAAAGGGGGTCCACTTGCGGCCAATATGGACATAAAAAAAATCCAATGAGTTGGGTATATGTACATATGTGCAAAAAAAAAATTTAAACCCCCTCACCCTCCTTAATCCCCCCCCCCAGACTTACCACAACTCCCTGGTGATCGAGCGAGGAGTGAGGACGTCATTTCTGCAATCCTTGGCGAGAAGCATGTGATGTCGGTGGCACGTCGAGTGACGCGGCGTCACGTGATTCCCGGCAAGTTCGCGCCGGACGGCTCGTTCGGCCCAAAAAGAACTTTTGGCCAGCTTGGGGGGGCCTCCTGACCCCCCCAAGCTGGCCAAAAGTTCTTTTTGGGCCGAACGAGCCGGGAATCACGTGACGCCGGCGTCACTCGACGTGCCGCCGACGTCACATGCTTCTCGCCAAGGATTGCAGAAATGGCGTCCTCACTCCTCGCTCGATCACCAGGGAGTTGTGGTAAGTCTGGGGGGGGGATTAAGGAGGGTGAGGGGGTTTAAATTTTTATTTTGGCTCAACAATCGCGATTTCCCACATATCGAACATATCTATGTTCGATATGTGGGAAATCCGATCGTTTATGTCGAATCAATTTTTTAAGTAAAAAAAAAATATGAGTTGCGTTTTACTAATGCGGTCAATCCGAATGCACACCCCTACTATCTCCCTCCCTAAAGTGGCAAGCCTCAGTGACAGCTTAAGCTCTGGGTAGCCTGCACACCCCCAAATAACTGGACTATTAGGCCCACTCCAAGTACTAGATAGAAAAGTGTCCTTGGCAGGGGGTGGACGGTGTCCATTACAGGCAAATATCAAATAATACACACACATAAGACTGCATATTTGATGTCACACTGCAAATTTCACACATCCGCCCCTTTCTCAATGCTTCGGTATAAACAGTGAGAGTATTGGAGGAAATTTTAGAGTACAAGGCTAGAGGCCATTCATACTGCTGCCTATATGGTCAACTCTCAGAGGTGCCACTTCTCAAGAGTGGAAGCACTCGATCACTGCTGTCCAAAAGCAGGGTGTGCAAAATGAATGCACACATACTGCCTGCTCTGGGGTATGGATTACTGTGGTCAGAGAGAGACCTCCGAGTGTAGCAGCACTCCTAGACACAGAGATTTATAGAGGCTAACATAGCACGTCACTCACCAAGTCGCACACTGACACACTTAGGGGTAGATTTTCAAAGGGGTACGCGCGTAAGATAAGTGCGTACCCCCCGAAAACCTACCCCAAACCCCCCTGCGCGCGCTGAGCCTATTTTGCATATGCTTGGTGGTGCGCGTAAGTCCCGGGGCTTTGCAAAGGGGGCGTGTCGGGTGGGAAGCACGAATTTCGGGGTGGGGGCGGGAGGCATGTCGGGGGTGTGACGCTGGCCTGGGGCATAGTCAAGGCCTCCGGACCAGCCCCCGGGTCGGGTGATGGCAGGCGTAAATCTACCAACAAAGGTAGGGTGGATTAGTTAGGGTCGGGGGATCGGTTAGGTAGGGGAAGGGAGGGGAAGGTGAGGGGAGGTGGAAGGAAATTTCACTCCGAGGCCGCTCCGATTTCAGAGCGGCCTCGGAGGGAACAGGCATCGCGCGCCGGGCTCGGCGTGTGCAGGTTGCACAAATGTGCACCCCCTTGCGCGTGCCAACTCCGGATTTTATAAGATACACGCGGCTACGCGCGTATCTTATAAAATCCAGCGTACTTTTGTTTGCGCCTGGTGCACGAAAATAAGTATGCACGCGCGTAAATTTATAAAATCTACCCCTTATCTTTTGAGTACAGACTACCTGCAGCACTTTGTGCACCTACACATAGGCAATCTGTATGTTCCTGAAATGTTCATCATCAAGCAACATTGACGTCTATGGTTGCTTGTCCCTAAGTGCTAATGAGGTAGTCTGAGTTCTTCCTCTGCACTTATTATCTATTCCTGGCCACATAAAACATATCTGTCAGAGGCATATAGGAGACCTACTTTGTCAGAGTTACTGACATGGGCCCCCAAGGCCTTAGGTGGCACTAAATGGGTGTCTGGCAAGAGACCAACACAGAAAGGTCATCTGTTGTCATGCCAATCACACGAGACCTCTGAGAGTAGTAGATCTATACATTCAGCACTGTGTCCTATTTACTATGGAGGCGGCGTTTAGGCTCATGAAGTCATCAGCTGACAAGTTTCTCTAGTCTTAATGCTATTCACAGAGCAGATCATTGAGAATGTAGAAGCACACCTGACCTGCGCACCACTAACTGTAAAAGTGACTTACACCACTTGAAGCACAGCCTAGAGTACAACTGCTCTTCCTGATTTCCCACAAGTCGTGACAAGCATGTGGATCACAAAGGGGCTGCAACCATTAAACCTCAGAAAAGTTTGGAGTAACGTTGGAAACAGAACTATCTGCAAGCTGTTTGGCAGCAGGAGTGCTCAGCCTATGTGCTTTAAGGGTGGTCACAGATTGCACCAAGTTTGTCAGAGATACTAGCTATTGCTAAAAGCAAAATACTCTGCATATTTTCTGGTTACATACGTACATACAGCTGCACCACAGGACTTTCAGTGAGCCATAATGGCCAAGGATCTTGCAGTACCCTGACATCTCCATAATCTGAGTAAGACTACCTGTGACGGCTGAGTTGAAGCCAGGGGGTTCAAACACACCTAACCGTTGGCTTCTATGATGTCAGTCTTTGCTCAGGAGAGATGTGGGTTCTCTTAGAGTTATTAGAAACTATACTGCATTTTGCATTGCGGTATTTATCGCGTGCATTATGGCATTATCTTGTGTGTTACGATGTTATTGTGTGTGATAAGGCCCTAACACATTTTGATAAATAACCCAGTAAGACAGTACAGTGATCATTGTGCAATGCAATATCAAAGTTTCTGACTATGTTTAGAAAGCACCAAAAAATTACTGCTGATCCTACATATAATGTAAAAGTCATCTCCAGGATCCCCATGAAGAGATTATGAACCTAGCTCTCACCTCCAAAAACTTGGAGGTGAGAGCTATTAAAACATAAGGTTTTAATAACTGCTTGAAAGATTTGAAGCATGCTTCCATACGGATACTGTCAGTAAAGTATTCCATATCTTAGGGCCAGCTATTGAACAAATTTGTTCTTGGTTTCATCTGAATTGCAACCAACAGATCATAGATTTCTTTGTGGCCCATAGATTTTTAACAGAGCACTGATGCATTGGGAAATATTATAATGCAGTGCTTTGGAATAAGCAATAGAATCTTAAATTTTATTCTCAATTGTACCAGTAACCAGTGTAACACATTTAAAACAGGTGTAATATTCTGTATGCTTTGTGCTAGTTATTATTCAAGCACCGGAAATTGGTACTAATTGCAAGGCTCTTAATATATATCTTGGCATACTAATACATATTTGTGTATGTTTGTTTCTATACTGTTTTAGATTGCTTTAAATGAAGTAAAATAAAATAGATTCACTTTTTTGGGACACCAAGCTAATAAGAACAAAATGCAATCCATGCAGTGTCCCAGTTAAGCAGAGTTGGCTGTAATATTTGGCTGGCAAATAGCTGCTCATAATTATATTTATTTAATGAATACCTCCCTAGATCATTTCTTTGTTACTGTAGTGTAATTAACATTTTACTCTGTAATGGTACCCTGATCTGTAATATAAAAATGCCATAGCAGAACTCAAATTAGTAAAAGTCATATACACTGCTAAATAAAAATATGAACTGTAGTTTTGAAAGCTCACCCAAAGCATCATTTTCAAATAGCTCTTGTTTTGTTCCATTTAAAATGATCACAACTTGTAAAGAATCTGCGAGATGATGATGATGCATAATAATTACTATGTACAGTGCTGCCATATATTTTTGAAATACTATAGCAGTAAAAATTAGATTACAATGGAAATCTTGAAAACAAATACCAGATAAAGAAACTTGTGCATAATGTACTGCAATACACTAAGGTTTGCATTTAATAGGACTGCTCTATTTTCATAGCTAAGTAAGATTTTATTGTTTTTTTTAAATTATTTTACAAGTCACTAAAAATTGGATGATGTCTGATTTTCTTTCTAAAAATGTCTAGAGTATATTAGCTCTCCTATTTCTCCCCTCAGCATTTAAAAACAGCCCCCATGTGCTAAGCTTATTTGTATACCCTTTCAAAGTAAGCACAAGAAACCAAGAGGAAAAAATATCTGAGCATATTCAGATTAGAGTGATCATACTAGTTAGCTTCCCATCAGTAATTAACTTGGTTAAGTTATTTAGCCAATATATTTTCTGATTTCTGTGCACAATAATAGCTTGGGCATGCTATCAGAGACATGTTTATTGCAAATATGCTAAATCTATTTTCATCATTCATAGTGTCATTTTAATGTGCACATTCAATATTTTAGCATGCACACTAAACTTTTTTAAAATTAGTTTTATTGCATAGGCACCTTTATGTCATTAAATTCTGGCTGGCAGGGGATGCATTTACTGTTTGGTGGTTTGTATTATGGATCACCCCTCCAGAAGGGAGGAGTTAGCAATTTGTTATAGACTGCTCCTCGAGATGGGAGGAGTTAGCAATCTGTTATGGATCACTCCTCGAGATGGGAGAAGCTAGCAATCTGTTGTGGACGGATTGCAGGATACTCCTGTTAGAGGAAGAGTTAGCAATCTTGTTAGACTCCGTAGGCGGAGTTAGCAATCTTGTATGATCTGCTAGGAAGTTAGCAATCTGTAGTGGAACCAACTCGGTGTAGAGCTGTGAGTTATCATCTGCGGAGATAGCAATCTGTAATGAACTGTTGCTGAGGACTCCTGATGGAGAAGAAATAGCAATCTGTTACCAGCGGAGTGCTTGGAGAGGGCACTTGGCTGTAGAGAAATGTAGATAGGTGGATCCCTGGGCCGATGGCAGATGACAGCGCCTCCAGGAGGATATCCTGAGAGGGACCACCGGCTAGGCTTGGTTATGGAGACAGAGACAGTACTTTTATTAGACAGGTTAGTAGAACCACCAGAGGTGGCAGTAGTGAGCTGATATGCCTGGCAGGGCTGAAGTTCCTCAGGTACTGGAATGGTGTTCCCAGGATTGCTGAGCTGTAGAGAAACTATAGATAGTGAGTAGACAGGGTATGCTGTATACATAGCCAGAACTGGATGACAAAACTCACATAAAGTCTTAAGAAGCTCAGTAGCTGGAAATGGTTAGGCCCTCGAGGAGCGAGTACCTGGTTCCAGGGAAAGCTCTGAGAGAGCGATGGTAACTCACAATTGTCTGTATCTGCGATAGCTTCCAGACAGTAGAGAATCTTCAGAATATACAGGAACATGGGCCCTCGAGGAGCGAGTACCGGTTCCTATCTACAATCTGAAATAGTAACTCACAAATGTCTGTATCTGCGATAGCTTCCAGGCAGTAGAGAATCTTCATCTGCGATAGCTTCCAGACAGTAGAGAATCTTCAGAGTCTACAGGAACATGGGCCCTCGAGGAGCGAGTACCAGTTCCTATATGCAATCTGAAATAGTAACTCACGAATGTCTGTATCTGCGATAGTTTCCAGGCAGTAGAGAATCTTCATCTGCGATAGTGTGACGGGGTCTATGTCCCAAACCAGAAACGTCAGTTAAAAACCCCGGAACCAAAGATTCAAGAGAAGGGGGGAAGGAAAATACGGCAACACCAGGCTAGAGACGTCCCTTGGTTCCTTCCCCCGGAGGTTGTAAGGACAGAGGAACCACAGGTGTGGGAAGTTGAGGGTAGGGCTATAGAAACCAATCCCTGGCTTCAAGGGGAGGACCAGAGGGAGGGTGGAACTTTTGGAGCCAATAAGCTCACTGAGGAGGAAGGATCGGACTACCCATTTGTGCTGGGAGACTTTGACGCTGGATATTCCCCGACCGTGTGAAGAAGGACTGCAACAACTATCACAAAGAAGGTGAGCTCGGGGAGTCCAAACAAACAGAAGGACTTCTGTTTGTTTGGATTCCCGGCAAGGATACTTTGCCAGAAGAACTGCCAAGCGGGTGGTTGTATCTAAGGGACGAGGAAAACATCCCGAGAGATACGGTGGGAGGTGTTAGTTAGGCCCAGTGGGGCCAGACTTTTGAACACTGGACTTGAGTTGTTTGGAGATGAACTTTTGAAGCCAGCCTTCAGAAAGTGAGTTGCTGGCTCAGTGGGGAAGGCATCTGCCTTTTGTCCAGGTGGAGAGGGTTCAAATCCCACCTGAGGACTTTTAAAGATAAATAACTGTAAACTGCTATTTGAGTTTCCGAGTGGCCAGGGAAGCTTGTTCAGGGATTGGACCTGGGAATGGTTGCAATCGACAGTGTATGGACCAATGTAAGCATCACAGATAGGTTTCAGGCAGTAGAGAGTGTTCAGGAACATGCGCCCTAAAGGAGCGAGTACCGGTTCCTGTTGGCAATCTGAAATAAAGAAAAGAGAGTGAGGCCCCCGAGGAGCAGGTACCCTGGTAAATCTGAGGAGGCAGAGTAGCTTAGGTAGCAAAACCCTTCCCTTGCTAACTTGATTTGTTAGCAAATACTGAGACCTTTTATATTGGAAGTGGATGATGTCAATTCAGGGGGATGCCCCCGAGGTTCACGCCCTTGCTGGTACATATATCAGAGTGCGCGCGCGCCCTACGTCATCAGGCAACATGGCGGATCTGCAACGTCATGCTGGTCCGGGAACACTGGAGGGAGAAGGCAAGGAGATGCCGTGGCAGCCAACCGTCCATCAGACCCGGAGGGAGTCGCCACAGAGGTAAAGAGGGCGGAGTGAGGGCGTCGAGCAGAGACGGATGCAACAGTTTGATAATTCAAATTCCATTTGAACAATATTATCTGTTAATTCTAAGGACTTTCAAAAGGGACTATAACATTAGCTGTCTGTACCATGTTTTCCTAATATGTTTTAGTCTTTCTAAATTAACCATTCTTTGTCATTTTACTGGTCAGTGCAAAGGGTTAATACAGACTTCCAAGAAAATAATAAAATATTTATTTTATAAAGGGTTAAAATTCCTCTATCTATTAGGGCAAAGTTTTCAAAGGATTTAGATTCCTAACTTTTAGAGTTAGGAATTTAAATTTTGAAAATTTTACTAGGGATGAATGGCTAAATGTAGGCTTCTAATTTCACTAGGACCCCAAAAAGTTGGTTGGCTAAGGGGTAGAGGTAGGATGAGGAAACAAAGTTAGGAGCTTAGCACTCATTTTCAGAACTAGGCATCATCTGGTAAGTTTGGATCCTAAATATAAGCAAATGAATAGCAGGCTTAAATTTAGAAGCCAATATTTTAGGATCCTAAATGTATGTGAATATTCAGCTGAAAACTTAGGCCCTTATGTTTGGCTGAAAATAGGTGCCTAATGAACTGGGCCATTCATCATTTTGCACTCGTTAATGGCCTATCGCAAACTGTGTATGCAAATTAACATTTTAATATTCAACAGGGAGTAGTTTAGGCAGGGTTTATGGAGATTAGGGGCGGCCAGCGCTGTGTGCGATAAAATATTGCACACTAGCATAGGCAGTTTTGTGGGGAATAACTACAGGTATTTCCCAGGGCACTATGGGGTGAAATTTACTAGTGTGCTGCCCACTATCGCCCCCACAGCACCACAGCAGAAGGTGTTGTTATTTCCGGCACTACTGCCGGAGATAATGTGTAAAATATTATCACCTGCAGCGGTACCGGCATCAACATTTTATTAACCCCTCCCCTTTTCCTCATTTAAATCTTCATGTCATGATTAGGTAGTTATCATGTGCGTTAGGCTATCACCCTAATGCACGTGATAATGGCCCATTGCGTTTTTATGAATGACCCTGTAAGGACCCTAAATTTAGGAACCTAGCGGCTGATATTCAGAAAAAGCTTAGCTCTTAAATTTAGGGACCTAAATTAGGTCTTTAGGTTACATGTCTAATTTCAGCCAAACTTAAGGCCCTAAGTTTTCAGCTGAAAATTCTCATACATTTAGGAGTCTACCAGTTAGGGTAGTCCAGATATTTATTTGCCTAGATTTAGGGACCTAAATTATGTGCCTAGTTCTGAAAATCAGCGCTAAGCACTTAACTGTTTTTTTTGTACTCCTTCTGCTCAGGAAGTCACCCACCTTTTAGGTTTCTAAATTTAGAAGCCTAATGAAACTGGGAACCAAAATTTAGGAACTCTGCCCTTTTAAATTTTCTAAGGCTAATTTAGGAGCTTTGCTCCAAAAGCTAGGAGCCTGAACTCTTTGAAAATTGACCCCCTAAGAGGGTGGTAATCACAAATAGCTGAGAACTTAAATTTAGGACCTTAAGAAGAGATTTATCATTTTGCAATAAATTTCTCATGAATAGCGCCCATGCAAATAAAAAAAAGGGAGGGGGGGCATGGTTAAGGAAATTTTTGAGAGAGAGAGAGAGAGAGACTCTTTTTAAGGTTCTCTCATATAAGTCAACTATTTATACCACTGTAGGAGGGTGAACTAGTAACTCAAAGTGAGGTTTTTGGTGATCTAGGGTTTGGGGAGCAGTTTTACATGCACAGTCAGCGGTACAAACAGTACAGTACACATCAGTGAAGATTTGATGTGATTTGGAGTGAGGAAAGGCAAACAAAGATGAGATTTGTACATTGTACTCGACCTAGTTTGATGTACTCTCTACCTAGCTGCTATCAAGCTAGAGAGAGAGTACATTGTATCCCCTTTCTGTAAACCCTACGCTGGCTGCCAAAATATTACATAATTTTCAAAATGTTGTTCCTGGCTTTCAGAGCTCTCAGGGGCTTTACAAAACCCTACCTCAATAGCCACTCCCTTATACACAGCCTCCTAAACACTACGTTCAATACTCCAAGCCTGCCTAGTTGTTCTTGCTCCTAATGAAATGTCAATGAACCTTCTCTGGATGAATCCCTTCTCTCTGGAATGTCTTACTGTTAGTGGTCAGAGATAGGAAGAAACTGTAAACCTGGCTACTTATAGCAGTCTTTGCACACAGCTGGAACCCTGAACCCTGAGATCCTTCAGCTCCCAGCCAGAACCCAGTACCCTAACCTTCCAAATGGACTTCTATAAAAACCACACTATAATACACCTGCTAATTTCTACCCACCCCTTCCTATCCACCAATCATTGTCTAACCTAGCCCACCCTTTTGACCTCCTCCCCAACTTACCAAATCCTTCCTGGTGGTCTAGTGGGGTCCCAGGAGTGACTCCTCTGCTCCCAGATCTGGCTGTTGCCTTTTTAAAATGGCAGCAAAATCCCCTGTCACATAATAGGGACAAAGGTCTGGCCGGCATCATTTTTCAAAAATGGCACTAGCTAGTTCTTTGCCTTATCATGTGACAGGAGCTACTCTATGGCTCTGGTAGCCCCTGACACATAATACGGCAAAGAGGCAGCTGATGCCATTTTGGAAAATAATGCTGGCCAGGTCTGGGAACAGAAGGTTCGCTTCCAGTCCCCAACTACACCACCAAAGAGGATTTGGTGAATCTGGGGTAGTCAGGAGGGTAGGCTAGAATGAAAATGGTGGGGAGCTGGCAGCAGGGGGCCTATACTTTTAACAAAAGGGAGAAGTTGGTGAGTGGGGTTTTTGTTTTACTAATACCTTTCTGGGTGAACATGGGTGGCTGCGGGGGATCTGGGGATCCCTGGAGACCCCCCGGAGTCTGGCATGGCTTGTTTCCTTTTTTTAGGGATCAGGAAATAGCACACACTGTTTGGAAATAATTTGCTCTATTTCTAAATAGTGTGCACTATTTGAAAATAGCAGACATTGTTTTCCAAAAACACAATGAAACAATATTTTAAAAACAAATAGAAGTTGAATTCTTGTTCACTACAAAAGCTCCATCTACAAAATAATACTCAGGAACACAGTGTTTGTGTATAAATATATCTAAGGGCCTATGAAATGAAAATTTGCACTGAAAATGTTTTACCATGCAATGCAGTAAAATATTTACAGGTATATGAAAATGAACCTTAAAGTACTTTGCAAAAATATTTACTAAGAGAATGGTAAAACTTGACCTCAGTAGCATGACCATGATACTAACATGGATGGCAGCACAAAAAAGTTTAACATTCATGTCATCTGTGACAAGAAATCCCATGTTCTATCCAGCCTTTCACCTTGACCCAGTTAACTTAGGAGATCCCCTTTCCCTCAACTCAGCATATAGAAATTGCCCCCTCCCGAACTTCATCTCTGAGCACTATTCTGCAGGCATAGAAGGAACCCTATCTGAGAGGCATCCCAAACAGAACATATCAGGCATCTCCCCCAGGTTCATAGCAAGAGATACCCCCACCCCCTATGAGACATCCATGGCACAAAGCATAAGTACATAAAATGTGTCTTGCTGAGTCAGACCAAGGGTTTATCAAGGCCAGCATCCTTTCTATGACAGTGGCCAGTCCAGGTCATAAATAACCAGCTGATCCCAAAAAAATGTTTTATTTCTTTTACTCACTCCTATTGATAGCAATGGCTTTCCCTAGGCTATCTGGCTAAGATTGTTTTTATGGACATTAACTCAAGGAACTTGTCCAAACCTTTTTTTAAACTCTACTATGTTAGTCATCTTGAACATAATCTTCTAGAAATACATTTTATAGTTGGATTATACATTGAGCAAAAAAGTATTTTCTACAATTTGATTTAAATTTGCTGGGTTGCTAGTCTCATAGACTATCCCCTTTTTGTATTGTAACCCCCTCTCTGGTTGAACAAATGAAGTAGAGACTAGGAGTGATCAAACAAAGAATGTTACTGTAACTTAAAAAAGAGAATCATCATCATAAAAAGAAGAATAACTCAAAGTGCTATAGTCTCTCTATCCATGTTCATCCTCTGAATCAATGTCCAAAGAAAGACCCTCTTCTCCAAAAATAGGTCAGGAGATGGTGGTAAAATATCTTGCTCCTTCTCAAGGGGAAACAATTTCTCACAATAGTTCTCACTGTTGTGACACCACACACCCCACTTCTACTGGATGGAGGGTGATGCAGTACTCTGACCCTGATGATTCTGCTTTTACTGGGCACAGAACACAAAATCCAATCATCTCAGGCAGGGGATTTTTCCCTTTTGAGCTGGGTGCTGGTCCAAAAAATAGCCAATTATCTTACAGCCCAAAATCCTCTCTGTTGTTCTCGTCTTTTACAAGACAGAA
Organism: Rhinatrema bivittatum; assembly: GCF_901001135.1. Lineage (NCBI taxonomy): Eukaryota > Metazoa > Chordata > Amphibia > Gymnophiona > Rhinatrematidae > Rhinatrema > Rhinatrema bivittatum. Next base: position 168,203,893 of record NC_042620.1, read on the forward strand.
CCCTCTAGGTCTGTGAAGTCTGGGCTTCTGTGCTTGCATAATTCCACTGGTGCAGGCTGTAGTGCCTACAGGGATCCACCAAAAACTCTACTTCTCTCCAAAACAGAATCTACCTCCTATAAAGAAAACATCCACCCATGCTTCTCATGCTGAGAAAGAAGTTTATATAATCTGAAATGGACTAATCCCAGCATCCTGGGTGGGAAAAAATCTTAGGGATGGTCTTAGAAAATACAGAATGTCTCTCTCTGGCTGAATCAGGGCAAAAATATTGGTAAGGGAGTGAAGTAAGCCTTACATCTTCTCCCCCAGCCAAAAAAGAAAAAGATGGATCTGGAGACTGATTCAGAATTTTCTAAATGCTTACCATCCTACAAAGCAATCATGTCACTAAAAACTTTCATATAATGCAGTTGTAATTTTTCCAAATGCCCACTTGGGGAAGCTCATACCCAAGAGAGGCTATGACCAGCATATCCTTGCATTGAAAAAGGCATCAGAAACATACTTTAACAAATACACTTCATACTTGACATAACATTACCACAAGCTAGCTCTTCTTGTTGTAGAAGCACAAAGAAAACATTTATTTCATTTTAATCATAGCCAGCTCTCCTACCTGGAGAACCAGAATAAGAATGATAATAACTGCCCCTCCACATCTGGGGAAAACATCTCCAGTCTGGGCACACCTAGGCCCCTTCCACAAAAAGTTGTGGGGAACAGTGGGGTACACCTGGGCCCTTCCACAATTACAAACTATGGCAGCACTACCAGATGGGAGGTAACTGTCCCTTCAGTAGAAACTCCCTTGCCAGAATCAGCAAGGGACAATAGGGAAAATAGCAGCACCACCAATCCACATGCCCATCTCTGTGGGGAGAATGCGGTGGCAATATACACCTTCAATTTAGGTTCATGGGGCCCTCTGAGCTAGGAAATGGTGATGCGCTGTAAGGAAAAATGACTGAACAGAGCTATACATCTCAAATTCTGCAAAAGTAAGCAAAATTAAAACATCTTTCTGACAATCTGAGGAAATCTGGTTTTAAGGGAATTTCATCTGCAAAAAATCATTATTAGGCATTGATAATAACAGAAAACCAAGAACTCCAATAATTTTTATGTTTTTAAATATTTTGAGATTTTTATGGATTTTTTTCATTTTATCACACAGCAAGCAAACTGATATCAATACATCAACAAAACACCATCCCACCCTCATATGCGATTAACATTCTAGAATCATAATTAATCATAACATAGTAGCATCTCTTCTCTTCTATTTCATCTTCGATGGCCTCTTCTTGGCCAGCAGCCAGTTGCTTGGAGACCATCTGCAGATAGATTCTGTGAAAGTACCAAAAAGAACACCCGCCCACAAAAGATAAACAGAGCTTCATACATAAACCTCTGTTAAAGATTATTAATAAATAGCAATTATACAAACATTAGTATACAACATAGTCCCTCCACCCCTTTAGTCTATCTGGCTAATAATGTTTTACAGACATTACGTCAAAAAACTTGTCCAGACCTCGTTTAAATGTCATTATGTTATTCAACTTGAACACATTTTCTATTAACAGATTTTACAGCTTGATTGTGCATTGAGCAAAAAAGTATTTCCCATGATTTGGTTTGAATCTGCTGGGTTGTTTGTCTCATGGATTATCCTCTTTTTGTAGTATTATTTGAAAGGGTAAATAATCATTCTTTAATTACCCATTCTACATCACTCATGGTTTTATAAACTTCTGACATATCCCCTCTCAGCTATCTCTTTTCCAAGCTGAAGAACCCTAACCTATGTAGCCTGTCATCACAAGGGAGCCATTCCATCCCCTTTAACATTATTTGCACATTTTCTAGTTCTAGTACAAGGTATGTGTTTTCTGAGAAGCGGTTACCAGAACTGTACTTAGTACTGAAGATGAGGTCACACCATAATCTATAGAAAGGTATTATGATATTCTCAGTTGCATTCTCCAGTTATTGTCACATCATTTCTAATATTTTATTTTTGTTTGTTTTTTTACTTCTGCTGCACAGTGAGCTGAGGATTTTAATGTATTATTACAAGGAATTCAAGGTTCTTTTCCTGGATGGTTCCTTTAAATGTAGAAGCTAACATATTGTACCTGTAGTTGGGATTATTCTTTCTTAAGTGTATTACTTTTTACTTATCCACATTAAATTTCATTTGCCATTTAAATGTCTAATCTCAAAAGGTCTTTCTGTAGCTACTTACAATACACTGCTGTTTTATAGGGATGTGCAGAAGGAAAAAAATTGTTTTGATTCGTATTCGTTTCGCCAGGACCCAAATTCATTGCATTCATTTCATGGGGGAAAAACCAATTCATTTGATTTGTTTTATTTGTTTTCCGTTTTCCCACTAAAGTCAATGGAGGAAATATTTACAGCCTATTTTTGGCTGCAGAATTGGGGTTTTCTTATCAGTTCTGATGAAACTTCTGGGGAGCAAACATCAGAACGAGAAAAGAGCTCCAAGGTACTTAGACTGTGGCAAAGTGGCATGAATAGCCTAAGGCACTGTAAAGGGGCAAAGGGGTACCAGGAGTGGATAGAGTGCTTTAACAGAGGTGCAAAGCAGCAGCGAGAGTGTCAAAAACACAGCATAGCTTCAAAAGAGAGCACCGATAACAGTTGCATGAACCCTCAAAGGCAGCACGACAGGCAAAGTGGCAAGCAAGTGGCATCAACATCCTACAGCACAATGAAGGGGGAACATAGAAAGCAGAATGGGTGTAAGAAAAAACCACAAGGTGCCGATAAAGGGACAAAGCAGCAGAAAGACTAGCATCAACACATTGAGGAACCATGATAGTGGCAAGACCACCACAAGGAGTAGAGTGAGTCATCTGGTGTATGGCAGATGACTTACTCTACACCTAGGCCGGCAGAGCTGAGATAGTCAGGTCGCTCTGGTTTTGAAAGGGACAAGACAGGCTGGCAGAGCTGAGGTAGTCAGGTTGCTCTGGTTTTGATAGGGGCAACACAGGCTGGCAGAGCGGAGGTAGTCAGGTCGCTTTGAGGTTGATAGGAGAAAGACAAAGAGGCAACACAAGATGAGGCTCAGGATGCAGCACGACTGTCAACCGGGGCATACTGTCCAACCGACCTGTCTTGAAACACAGACCAAGGAGTCTAACATGCGTGCTAGGACCTGAATCATGATGAACTATGCCTGGGTGGGGTGGAGCGTTGCTGCTGTGCACAAGGCCAGTGCAAGGGTATTAGGCACCCTAGGCAAACCTTACAGCCTGGCGCCCCACCCCTACCTCCCCATACACAATTTGAAATTATTTATTTATTTATTTATTTATTTATTTTTGAGTTTTATATAGCGTCATTCGGTAAAGCCATCATAACGGTTTACAAAATTTCAGAATGCAAGAAATTTTAACAATTGAACAAAAGGCATACCAGGAAGCATACTAAATAAGAAAGAGAGACAATCAATTGCAAAGATATTAGTTGGAACATGCACTACGGATTGCACAAAGGGGTGCACAAAGGGGAGGGCCCCTTTGTCGCGCCCCTTCGACGCACGACGCACGGCGCGAGCGCCTGGTGGCAGGGCACCTTTCAACCGTTGGTGTTGCCCTCGGTGATGTCAGGGGGCGGGGCTTCAGATCATTTCTCTCCCTCTTATCACTGTTCCTTTTTTATGATGTTTTTCTCCTGTTTCCTTTTCATGGCGGTGGAGAGGTGCTTTCAGGTGCCCGAAGATGGTGGGGGGCCCTCAGTTCGAGGGTGCCTGGTGGCAGGACGCCTTTCAACCATCGGTGTTGCCCTTGGTGACATCAGGGGGTGGGGCATCAGATTGTTTCTCTCCCTCTCATCACTGTTCCTTTTTTATGATGTTTTTCTCCTGTTTCCTTTTCATGGTGGTGGAGAGGTGCTATCAGGTGCCCAAAGATGGTGGGAGCACTCAGTTCGAGGGTGCCTGGTGGCAGGGCACATTTAACACATATTTTACATGAAAAGTGACATTCTGAGGTAAAATTAATATATAAGTTATTGTGATAATTTCATGCACTGTTGTGATGCCAACAAGAAAACTTTGCATCTTGGAAATCATATGGCATCATACCTATTGTGATATATTTCAGCATGGTCCTCCCGTATCAACACAGTACTATCTGCCAACACTCAAAGAATAACAACCCTACCTATGAAAAAGAATACAACAAATATTACACCAGAATCTAAAATATCAATACACCTCCTATCAGGAAAACAGAACAGGCCAAGCTAAAGCTACTACAGATCCCTACAGAGAAACCACATATTAAAAGAATGCTTCATCTCAGTCTTTGCATGCAGAATACAAACCCTCACCAAATACAGAATAAAGCCACATAAAGTATAAATAGAAATTACATACAACAACTGAACTGTAAAATGCATCATGCCAGACTATATACAGTGCGATAATGGAAAAACAAAAATTTCACCATTCCTCATGAAACAATCAATAAAATCCAGATATATAAATCATTAATCATAATAGTAAAATCATACTGATAAAATAATTTCAAAACAGCTGATGAATAGAATATCAAATAAAGACTCGTGCAAATTTTGAAAGCTTTACCAAACCCTTTCTCACATACACACAGAAAGCTTTACCAAACACCAATAAAATATTTCGAACAGCAGTCACATCACATACTACCCAATAATTAAAATGGTAGTCAATCAAGAAAAAGGAACTTAAAAAGCCACCTTTACTTACCCTCTCCAACAGTTCTTCTATTCCTTTCCCTTGCAGGCCACACCAGAAGCAGCAGTAGCTGCTGAAGCTGTCCTCTTCCTTAGGGACCACAACCGGTCTCTTCTGTCTCTCTCTCTCACACACACACACACACACACACACACACACATACACACCAGTCATCTCCCTGATCAATCTTTCTCACACATACACACGTCACCTCTCTGGCCAGTCTCGATCAATCACTCAATGCTCTCGCTCTCTCTTAGTTACACACAGGCTTTCAATCACACACATGCAGTCTCTATTTCACTTACACACAAGCTCTCAATCAAACACATGTTCTGTCTTACTTACAAACAGGCTCAATCACATACATGCCCTCTCTCACAGCCACAAGCTAGCCAAAAACATGCTCCATCTCTCTCTCGCGCACACACATTGACACACACAAGCACCCTCCCTGACTCACATATATACCACACACATACAGAAGCACCCTCCCTATCTCACATACATGAAGCACCTTCCCAGTCTCACACACAGAAGCACCATTCCTTTCTCACATACACACAGAAGCACCATTTCTTTCTCTCATACACACACAGAAGCACCATTCCTTTCTCACATACACACACACACACACACACACACACAGAAGCACCATTCTTTTCTCACATATACACACACACACACAGAAGCACCATTCCTTTCTCACACATACACACACACACACAGAAGCACCATTCCTTTCTCACATACACACCACATACACACACACACACACACACACACACACACACAGAAGCACCCTTCTGATCTCAAATACATATACACACAAAGGACCCTAGCTGAACAGCTCGTCTCCATCGGCGGCTAGCTGCGCCGGTCTTCATTTCTCTGGCGGTGGCTGGCAGCGGCCACCTTCTTTTCTTCAGCCTGGTCTTGGGCTGCGGCTGGCTGCGCCAATCTTGTTTTCTTCAGCCCCGCCGGCCTACACTCCGTCGGCAGCTGACTGTGCCGGTCTTCATTTCTCCGGTGGCGGTGGCTGGCAGTGGACATCTTCTTTTCTTCGGCCCCGCCGGCCTGGTCTCTTCATTTCTTCGGCCCGGCGCCCTCAATGGCCCGGATCAGAGGAGGCCTCGTGATCCACTAGTCTGGCCCACTGGGGGAAGCCCAATCCCCCGATAGGCCAATCCGCCCCTACTCTCACATGGCCGCCTATTTCAAACGGTGCGAACCAAAATAATAAAACTAATGATATGTTGCATTCGTGGGGGTTCGCCATGCATTTCGCGGACCCAAGAATGCAGCGAATAGGGACTTATTAGTTGCAGAATGTGCATTTGTTCAAAACGAATGCACATCCCTACTGTTTTATCAACTTTGAATAATTTTTTGTCATCTGCAAATTTGATCACTTCATGCTAGTGCTCTTTCCATATCATGTATGAATATGATTAGTCATAGGCACCAGTTTTGTGAACACTTGAGCACCCTCTATATTATCTCCTGCATTCCTGTGGATCAGGAGCTGAGAGTTTCATGCTTCAGTACTGTAATATAGGGCAGGAAGGAAGTACTTTTGTCTATCTGCTACTGCTCCCGTCTATCCCTTCAGGCTATTGGTTGTGGAATGTCTGACCAATGGGCTACAGGAGAAGATAGGTAGAAAGTGCTTACATCTCCTCTACTACTGCACTTTCCTCCTCCTTAAGCTTGTTGGAATGTCTCACCAATGCCCTTCAGGGGGACCATATAGTAACAGTAGAGTAGGACAGATTGGCTTTCTGGAGAGAAGTGGAAATGGGTAAGGCTGCTAATAGAGAGACTGGGAAAGAAAATAAGAGACAGAGGAACTGACAGAGCAACTGTAAGATAAAGAGAGGAAGAGTGGGAATTCTGGCTGAAAGAGGAAGAGAACAGCTGTGATAGAAAGAGGGTCTTATAGTGGAGCTGTAGGGGAAAGAGAGTAGACACAGACTATATAAGGGTGTGAGAGGCTGGGTCAGGAGCTGAGAGAGGGGGCATAGGCTGTGAGAAGGAGAAAGGAGCTGAGAGAAGAGATACGTTGATACAAACTGGGAGAGAGGAGCTGGGATGAGAGTTTAGATGGAGAAATTAAAAGCAAGAGATAAGTGAAGAGGACTGCAAAAGATGCTGTGTGGAACAAAGGAAATGGAACTGATAGGGGAGGTAAACCAAGAGAAGGATTATGAGAATAGAGAGGATCATGGTAGAGGGATGAAGGGTGAGGAGAAGTATGGAAATAGCAGGATGGGGTAAGACTAGGAGGAGGTGAGAGAAGATTAGGAGTGTGTATTCATTTGCAACGCATTGGCAATCCGCAACGTATAGGGCCATATTCGTTGTATTCATTGCGTTGCGAAACATATCGCAATTTCCCACGAATACAATGAATCTTCACCGAATTATTCGGCCATCTAAAGGAGCAAATTTAATCAAAACCTCCACCCTCCTGACCTCCCCCAAGACTTGCCAAAACTCCCTGGTGGTCCAGCGGGGGTCCGGGAGCCATCTACTGTCGGCTGTCGGCTGTCGGCTGTCGGCTGTCGGCTGTCGGCTGTCGGCTGTCGGTATTCAAAATGGTGCAGTTAGCCTTTGCCCTTACTATGTCACAGAGGTTTCTGGTGCCATTGGTCAGCCCCTGTCTCATGGTAGGAGCAATGGATGGCCGGTGCCCACTGAAGTAAACTAACAGGGTCATTTATCAAAATGCAATAAGGGCCAAATTTTAAAAGGTGCGCGCAGGCGTAGATTTGTTCGCGCAACCCGGCGCAAACAAATCTACGCCCAATTTTATAACATGCACGTGCTGACACGTGCATGTTATAAAATCCAGGTTAGGCGTGCGCAAGGGGGTGCACAATTGTGCAATTTGCGCACGCCAAGCCGCACAGCCTTCCTCCATTCCCTCCAAGGCCGCTCTGAAATCAGAGCAGCCTCGGAGGGAACTTTCCTTCTGCCTCCCCCCACCTTCCTTCCCCTACCTAACCTGCCCTCCAGCCTTATCTAATCCCCCCCATACCTTTCTTGAAGAAGTTATGTGCGCCTGTCGATGGCTGGCCCGCGATCTCGGGCATAGCAGCAAATGGCTGCTGTGCCTGGAGGCTCCGGCCACGCCCCGCCACGCCCCTGGACAGCCCATGCCCCACCCCTTTTTTCAAGCCCCGGGACATACACGCGTCCCGGGGCTTGCGCGCGCTGCCGAGCCAATTCAAGATAGGCTCGGCATGCGTAGGGGCAGCTTGGGGCAGCTTTTGGGGGTTACGCGCGTATGTCACACGCGTAACCCTTTGAAAATCTGCCCCTAAGGCGTTATTGCAGGTGTTAGGGCCCTAACGCCTGAAATAACGCCATAAAGTCCATGATAAATACCACCACATGAAATACGTATGCAAATTTAAAATTTATATTTGAGTCGGAGGAGTTTAGGCAGAGTAAATGGAAATGAGGGTCAGTTAACATGCCATGCAATAAAGCAATGCTCACTGTTGCGGGATTTAACTATTCCTTTTTTCTGTGTGTTATTCCTGCTTTACCAGCCAAAACGGTATTTATCGTAAATGCTGGTGAGAGAGCCTCTGTGGAGGCTCACTTATATTTGAACGTTTTAAACCACTGTAAGAGGGGGGCATTATGAACTCGGGGTGAGGTTTGTGGGGGTGAGGTGGGGTTTGGGGGGCAGTTTTAGATGTACAGTTACCATCAGAGAAGATTTAATCTGATATAGAGTGATGAAAGGTGAAAGAAGAGTAGATTTGTACCAAATATTTTCTAACTAGCTTGATTGCAACTAGGTAGGGAGTACATCAAGCTAGGTAGAGAGAACATGGTACAAATCTACTCTTCTTTCACCTTTCATCATTCCAAATCAGATTAAATCTTCACTGATAGTAACTGTGTTGTTCATACCTATGACTGTGCATGTTAAACTGCCCCCAAATTCACCCCACCTCACAAACTTCACCCCGAGTTACCAGTGCCCCTCTTATAGTGGTATAAATAATTAACTTTTCTTTTTTTTTTTTATAAGTTCTCTCTCTCTCTCTGTCTCCCCCCCCCCCCCCCCCCCGAACTGCCATTTGTAATAAGAAACGTTTTGGCTGGTAACGTGGCTGTGATAGATTACTCAATGTGTGATGTAAAAATAATATGCACTGCGATAATGACATTATGCGTTGCGGTAAATGCCTATGTGGAAACAGGAAAATTAGCTTATCCCCACCCCTTTTTTTATTGCGGATGCTATTTTCGCTATATTTATAGCAAAATGATGAATCTAGGTCTATGTTTGAAATGACTAATAAATATATAATCATTCTGAAATCATTTATATCTTAAAACGGTCGAAGCTTCAGCACCTGTTGCATTGTCTTAAACATAAGCACTTCCCTCTCAAATCTGGAGTCTAAATACATCCCCAGGTTTCTCATATTTTCCACTGAGGGAATCTTAACTGTGTCTACTTCAATACTTAAGGTAACACCCCAGTATTCTTCATCCTACTGTCAAAAACGGTGTCTTAGATGAATTTAAAACCAATCTGTTCTGTCTAAACCATTGAGCAATTACCAACATCTTATTGTTAAATGCCTGAAGAGCTTCTGCCACATCTCTTCCCAAGGGCACAGTCAATTATATATCATCAGCATAGAGATATCCACATATGCCTAATGACCGAGTAACTGCATTTAATGGTTGTAAAATGTATTAAACAATAGAGGCAAGAAAGGAAATCCCTGCAGGTCCACATTTATAGTTCATTCTGTCATAGCAATCAAAATCCCCTTAACCAATACCTGCAGGATCTATTCATCAAAAACAAAGTTATCCATTGTAAAATCTTCCCTAGTATTTCCATTGCTCTATATCTCTTCAGAAAATCAAATGATCCACTAGATCAAGGGCAGAAGAGAAATCTAAAAATACAAAGCTAATCTTATCTGCACAAGATGTCATCAGTACTGGTCACAGTACTGGGACCCTTTCAAAAGTCTCTCTGACAAGGATCCACTATTTCACTTTCCTTTAAGCAGAGCATTATCTGTTCAGAAACACTCTTCTTAATAATCTTTGCTAAGGAATGAAGGCTAGAGGTGGATATTTAGAACAAACTGCCCCATCCAATGAAACTTTCTTCAGCATTCGTGTGACTACTGGACTTCCTAGTCTAGCAGGCATTCTAGCCTCCTCCAACAAACTGTTCATTATGGGGCAGATTTTCAAAAGGGTACGCATGCCAGGCCAATTTTCAAAGGCCCGATCACATGCGTAAATCCCCGGGACGCACGTATGTCCCAGGGCCTCGGGAAAGGGGAGGGGGCGGGGTGGGGCAGGCGAGGCTAGAGGCCCCCAGCACAGCGGCATGTTATAAAATTGGGTGTCCATGTGTGTGCATATGTTTGAAGATCTACCCCTATGTGTTTCACATACTCAAGGCCCATATCTGGCAAAAAAAACAAAAACCTCTCCCTGTATCATGAAATGATACAAAACTGTGCTGAAAGTTCAAAAGATAATCCTCAATGGACAAAAATCAGAGAAAGCTTGTCTTGATCAACTTGCATGTTTCCTCTAATACAGTCAGCAGGAACTGCTCTCCTAATTGCTCAAGATGAATCAGATGAAAATGCAGACTATGAAAAAACTTTTCAGTTCAGTTTTGTATCATTTCATGATTCGGGGAGCTATCTTCGACTATGATTTTTTTTTACATGTAATAGCAGGAATGGGTTAGGTTTTATACATAAATGCATTTACTAAAAATGTGAACATTAAAATTTTGAATATGGATGATTTTTTGACCTGTGACTGATTTGTTGAGCTTTGTCCAAGCTTTTGCAATTCAAGCTCATCTCTGAAATCTTTTCTTCCATTATTTATTGAAATTTTAGTTTCAAGTCATTATAGAGAGACTCTTGGGTCTAGTTGTTAGTTTTCTCTAAATTATTGGAGCTTTTCTTTGTTTCATTGTAATGTCATCAAGTACCTTCTTAACCCCTTCATATCTTTGATCAACTAACACTTCACATGAATTTTCTCTCAATGCTCATATTTGTTCTTCTATAACTGTGTCACATCTATTTTATCTCGAATCATTATTCTTTAAAATATTTTTTTTTAAATTTGCTGACCTACACTTCATCATATCCACTTGTATATTAAAATCTCCTGCCACTAACACATATGGTATTTCTAAAGCCATCATAGTAATACACTTAACTCATAACTTGTCTGTCTCATATCAGGTGGACAATATACTAACAACAAAGTAAATACATATTAAATGCAAATTAAATACATATTCTTTCAAAATTTTCAAATACTTCACAATCTATAAGAAAGAGAATTTCTATTTTCATTACCACCCAACTACTATTCAATTTTACCAACAATCCCCTAGGGATGTGCAGAGGGACACCATACCTTGCAATCGGGATTCGTATTCGTCGGAGGGCAGATATGTTGCATTCGGTAAGGGGGCCCCCCTGATACGTTTATACGTTAATGCCTATTCGTTTCCCCACTAAAATTAAATTAACTACAAACCCCCACCCTCCTGAGCCCCCCAAGACTTACCAAAACTCCCTGGTGGTCCAGCGGGGGGTCCAGGAGCCATCCCCTACACTCACACCCTTGGCTGCCAGTTTCAAAATGGCATCAATAGCCTTTTCCCTCACTATGTCACAGGGGCCGACCGTCGGCCCCTGTGACATAGTGAGGGAAAAGGCTATCGGCACCATTTTGAATACTGGCAGCAGACGGCCGGAGTGCAGATCGCTCCTGGACCCCCGCTGGACTTTTGGCAAGCCTTGTGGGGGTCAGGAGGGTCCCCCAAAACTTGACAAAAGTCCCTGGTGGTCCAGCAGGTTTCCGGGAACGATCCCCTGCACTCGGGCTGTTTGCTGCCAGTAATCAAAATGGCGCCGATAGCCTTTGCCCTTACTATGTCACAGGGGCTACTGGTGCCATTGGTCAGCCCCTGTCACATGGTAGGAGCACAAGATGGCACTGATGACCATGTGACCGGCAGCCAAGGGTGTGAGTGCAGGGAATGGCTCCTGGACCCCCCGCTGGACCACCAGGGAGTTTTGGTAAGTCTTGGGGGGGGGTCAGGAGGTGGGGGGGGGGTTGTTTAAATTGGCTCCTTTAGGCGGCCAAATAATTTGGCGAAGATTTATTGTATTCGTGGGGAATCGCAATACGTTTCGCTTCCCCACGAATACAATGAATAGGGCCCTATACGTTGCAGATTCCCAATTCGTAGGGAACGAATGCACACCTCTACAATCCCCCACCCCTATATCTAGTTGCTATCAAGCTAGGTTAAGAGTATAATGAACAAATCTCATCTTTGTGTACTTTTCATCACTCCAAATCACATAAAATCTTCACTGATGGTAACTGTTCTGTTGGTACATATGACTGTGCATGTAAAACTGCCACCCAGAACCCATTCCACTCCACAAACCTCACCCTAAGTTGCTAGTGGCCCCTCTTACAGTGGTATAAATAGTTGATTAATATGTGTGCCTCCACAAACATGCGCTCTCTCAGTAATGCATAGCTGTCATGGGCATAACGCCATGAGAAAAGGGAGTTATTTCCTGCATTAAAAACTGTGATAGCATGCATTATTCTATCGCAAGCAATGCTAAGCACACCTTATTTTAATTTACTCAGCTCTTACTCTGCCCAGTTGGGAAAAATTTTAAAATTTGCATATACATCTCACGATGCATTATTTATCATGGGCGTTTTGGCATTATCGTAGGTGTTAGGGCCTTAACGCCCATGATAATGCCCTAATGCTATTTGATGAATGACCCCCCTAAATTATGTATTTATTTATCACATTTATTTAGTAATTGCCTTACTGTTAAAAACATCCAAGGTGATGTACAACAAAATAAAATGCAATAAACAAAATACATTTTTTTTAATAATAAAATATTAAAATAACAGTTGTTTACCAATTATCAACAACCATTCCTTCTGCTATATCTCACTAATACAATAGGTCACATTATGAGCTCTTACCCCATGTTCACAATCTCCAGTAATTACTCATTCTGAAATAAATTAAAGGTTAAAACCATCATCCATGTTTTTAGTTTTTTTTCCAGAATTGCTTTAGATCTGTCTCTGCTCTTATATCAAATGGGAGACTGTTTCATAAAATTGGCTGAAAAAGACCTACTAAATACTCTCAAATGATGGAACTTTTTAGATGGTACCAATTGTACTAGGTGGTTTCCTACAGAGCACAAATGGCATGTTGTCTCATGCCATTTTATACTATTTTTCAAATGTGGCGAAACATTCCTTCTTAAAATTTTAAAAACCAAAATTGAGCATTTAAATTTACATCTTGCCTCTACTGGCAATCAGTGTACTTGCAACAGTGGCATTGCTGGTGGCCTCCTTGAGCTCCTGTCACAATCCTAGCCGCCACATTTTAATTAAATTATAATTTTCTCATTATCTTACTTGGAAGCCCCAAATAGATGGCATTACAATAATCTATATGATTTAAAATTATGGCATACACTATTGCTGACAAGGCTAGTAAATCTAATTAAGATTTCAATTGTTTTACATTTTCAATTTCCAAAATGTATTTTTTATAGCCTGTGGTATCTGCTTCTCCAAATTTAATCTGCCATTCAGTTTTACTCCAAGAGACCTAACTTCTTCTTTACACGCCAACACTACATTACCCTATTTAGGCCATTCCTCAATTCCTCCATTCCCCAATTTCAAAAGTTCTGTCTTTGAGGTATTCACAACCAGCCTATTCTCCATCAACCAATCCATAACCCCCTGTAAACATTAATTAATTAATTTATTTTTTTTTATTAATTTATTTAATTTTATATACCTGCAACCGTTTGCACATCGTGCCGGTTTACAGATAACTTAAAACAAGGATATATATAGGCAAAGCCTTTACAAGGAACATTGTGTAGCCTAGAACATAGTAACAGATCAATAACTAAATAAATAGGGGAGGGAGGGGAGGGGGTGGTCGAGACAAAGGGGGGGGCAGGGGGGGTGAAGACGGAAATGTGAGGAGAAAATATGTACAGGGAAACAATGGTACAAACAATGGTACAATTGGTACCAATAAGCATCATTCCGTTTGCCACCCCAAGAGGACACAATCTGAATGTCATCTGTTAAATATATGCATTAAATCCAAAAGATTGAACAATTTTTCCCAATTTTTCCCAATTTACATTAAAAAGTAAAGGTGAGAAGGAAGATCCTTGTCATACCTCCAACTTCACCATCTGCTATATTGGCCATTTTCCTTGAAAAAAATCACTCTGTTGTCTTTCCCTGACATAATCCTCCAACCATTTTAATCTATGCTCCTCATCTCTAGTTCTTCACATCTCTGTAATAAAATGGAATGGTCAACTAAATCAAAGGCACTGAACAGATCAAGCAAAATTAACCTGTCACCCCTTTATCAATCCATAGTAAAAGCTCATCCATTATAGAGCTCATCAAAGTTTCTGTACTACATCCCTTTCTTAAAACCCTCCTGTGCTATATGAAAGAGGTCCCTTTGCGCTAAGTAATCTGATAACTGCTGTGTCACAAGTAATTCTAAAATGTTTGCTATATAAGTCAAATTCAAATAAGTCTATAAACTATTATCTTCTTGTGGATCCACTAACTCATTTTTTAGCATAGGAAAAACAACAGCTTTTTTAAGCTTACTGGGTATCCATCTCTTTTCAAATGATCTATTCAGAAAAGTCAACAACCATCTCAAGACCTATCAGAGATCCCCTGAATTATCCAAGAGGGACAGGGATCCAAAGAGAATATTTGATGGCTTTACCTGTGCCAGTGTTGATAACCTTGAAAACCTCCAACCTATTAACCTGTTCCTGTTTTATCCTGAGGCTCTTCTGACTCCTTAACTGCCTGAAATAATTGATTTCCCTCGTCTTCCTTTCCCTGTTTCCTCTCTAGAGAATTTACTAACAAACCTACCTTTTTCTTATAAAAGGCAGCTAGCCTTTCACTATCCACAATATTTGCACACCTTGTATAACCTTTTTCCTGCTCCCCTAATAAGGACCTCACTATTTTAAATAGTGCTTTAGGATTATGTTGTGAAAATTGCACTATTCCATTATTTTTTATTTTATTTATTTATTTAGAGTTTTTATATACCGGCAATCATGAAAACATATCTTGCTGGTTTACATAGAACGGGGGTGCAATAAATACATAGAACTTAAAAACAAAGAACCAGAACTGAGGTGAGAGAAGGTACAGTTACATTTAACAATGGAGGCCAAACTTGGAGAAGGAAAAAGAGAAGAGAGGATAGAAATGGTTAAACAATGTACAATTTAAATGTAGTATACAAAATAAATGTTATATACAAATGGTAAGGTGTTTTGGGAGTCATTAGGTTGTGTCCGGAAAAGCTTGCTTGAATAACCAAGTCTTAAGTTTTTTCCTAAAAGTTGGGAGGCAGGGCTCCCAACTTTTCCTTAATATGTTTAAAATACTAAATATTCCTCCACTGTACTTTATTGCCCTTGTTTCCTGTTCTCTGCTATCTTCTCTCTAAACAATGGCAACCTCTTTTCAATTCAGCCAACTCTAACATGTATCAAGGAGATTGCACTCTCTTACCGCAGATAACATCCTTACTTTTCTCCTTCATTCCCACCCCAATTTTTCTTTCCTCTATTATTTCATGAATCAGTTTTCTTATTCACAGAATATGCATTCAGTAATAGCCCCATTACTTCATAAACATATTTAAACATTGTTCATTACATCTGTCCACAGAGATAAGCAATCTTTCAGCCATACCCTTTCATTTCCCTTTTCTTCTTGCTCTCCTGCTAACTGCTAGTCTATTACCCAATACCCACCACACGTAGAAAAAATTGCATGTTTCCACCAGCACATGTTCTTAATCTCCATACAGATCAATACAAAAAATTCAGATCATCCTGAGGGCCATCCAGAGGGGAATGCTAAGGGGCTCACACCTCATAGCTAGCCACCTCCTGGCAGCCCACTGCCCTTTTTATAAGGGCTGTGGGTGTGGCTTGATGTATGTTGGTAAGGAGGAGGGACTGACTGAAGGCTCTCCATGAGTTAGCTGTTCCCTCACCCAGTACTGCTATAAATAGTCAGTTCAGTACAATGCAGTCCCTTTCACCTCCCTCCCATTTAAATCATCTTCCTAATTCTCAGAGCAGCCTGGGGCCCTTTTTGTGAGGGCTAAAGTTGAACAAATGTACAGTGTTACAATCTCACGTGTGCCAATGTTTCCATCTCTGAACTTTTCTCAGGTCAAAAATTAAAAGAAAGTACAACACTTTGGTTTTATTACCACAAATTAATCTGTCTGATTGTCAATAAAGAGTGACAGAGGGAGATAAAGTGACTTTCTAAATTATCACACAGTGTCCGTGAAAAAACTAGCATTAGATAGGAACCATGAATCCTGGTACACATTTCTAGACTATTTCTCTCATTTGTAGTATTAGGACATCTCAATGTTTTGATTATTACCCAGCAGAAGGGGAACAGTATTGACTCTTTCACTAATATTTATTATAGGTTTTTGTTCAGCTGAAGCACGTATACAGCTAACTAGTTTGATAACAAAGGCTGCAAAATTGTAGAGACCTGCAAACACAGTAGGGTAGCTGTGGCATCCTATATTACCAAACTGATAATCCAAAATTGGGAATAGATTTAGACAGGTAGTCTGTGTGTCAGTAGACACTGAATTCATCATAGAGGTTTCTTGTACATCATACCATTGTTATTGTGTGGTAACGGACAGCAGTGGTGAAGAAAATTACATAGTTGTATTTTTCTCATTAGTCTCATCAGTTGAGGGGGAAAGGAGTATTATTTTCTGGAAATATTTTCAAGGGGAAGAATCATAAACTGCAAAGCAAATAAATATGCCTATTCTTAGTTTTCTGTCTCTCAAGTATTTAGATAGACAATTTTCAGAATATGTTTACATACAATTTGTATTAAAAAAAAAATGGAGACAGAAAACAGTTTCTTATGTTCCAACAGCATCAAACTTTATATTGCCAATATTCATGTATACTTTGTTAAAAGAAAACAAAAAAATTAGTTGGTTGGAGATGATTCTTTATTAAAGCTAAAGAATGTTTAAAGATAGATGATTTGGGTCTTACTAAGGTTCTTTTAGGCTAAAAAGAAAGCACACTAAATAAAAATAAAAATAAATACATTTCTTTTCTGAAAGAGTGATGGATGCATGGGACAGCCTCCCAGTAGAGATGGTTTAGGCTAAAACAGTATCAGAATTTAGGGAAGCTTGCAATTAGCAAATAAGATCCATAGTTATAGAAAAGTGAAAGTGATGAGCTAAAGTAGGATTTGTGGTTTTCTAACAGAATGGGAAAACTGGCAGAAGAGATTGCCTTGCAGTATTCATCTGCTAGCATAGGAGCTGATGTAATAAAATCAGCATTAAAAAATAACGTACATATTTTAACAAATGTGACAAAAATTGGCCTTTCTAACAATGTAGCAAGCTAATGCGATGCATAACAAACAGTAATTATAAAATATGCACTAAAAAAGTGCACTTTAAAAGATAGTAAAGTTAAATTCAGTGCTAAAATAGTAGCTAATTTTAACTTTAATACTGATTTTAACTTGTGGGCCAAGAGGTGGAAGTTAGATTTAATCCACACCTTTAACCACTGAAGTAAAAAACCAAAAATCAGTTGATCTCTGGTCCAGAATTCTGGACTTGAGACCTCTGGGCCAGAGATCATGTGCCCTGAGACTGAACATTTCTCTCAAGACTCCTGGGCCAGAACGGAGATCCCTAGGCCAGAGAGGCTCTGCCGAAGAACTCCATACATGAAAATGTTTGCCTAAGAGTCCCTGAACCAGACAGCATCTGTCCCAAGATCCCAAGTCAGAGAACCTCTTAACTGGGACCCCTGATTCAGAGATCCTCTGCCCTGAGATCTCAAGGCTAGAGACCTCTATCCCTGGAACTCCCTGACCAGAAAATATCTGCCTTGATGCTTCCACATAGAGAGGCATCTTCCCTGAGAACTCAATCCTGAGATCCTCAGCTCTAAGACCCCAGAGCCAGAGAAGCTGTGCCCTGAGACCCCCTGGCCAGAGAGCCTCTACCCTGAAACTCCATTGCAAGAGAACATCCAATACAGTGCTGCTGGACGAAAGAGCCTCTTGTCAAGAAGACCCCTGTACCAGAGCGTCTCAGCTACCTCACTGATCTAGTCCCTACCCACTAATACACCCTCCTACTCACCTCATCTCAATTAACTCCACACCCACTAATGCAGCCTCATTCATCCCCTCCACCATTACATTTCCCCACACTAATTTAACAAGTACTTACTCCCCCACTCACCAGCACTACCCTCTCTGGCTGCCCCCACACAGTAATCCACCCACTCTAACACCCCCCCCCCACCCCCCACCCCCATCCACTAGCTAAGCCAAGCATCCCAACCCTTCCTTTTATGATTTAAAAAAAGTGCCAGTTCAGCTGAGATGTGAGCAGCATTCAAGCCTATGGAGGTCCTGGGGCAGATTAGCTCCTGCTCGGGTGTCTTGAAGCAGTGATTCTCTAACCCTGGATTCTGGGGTCAGAAGCTCTCTGACCTTGATCCATCAGAACCAGTTTTTAAATGACAGTAGTGGAGCATTAACTTGGTAAGAGGTTATATTATTATTATATGTTATTATTATATTTATATATTATATTATATATTTTTATTTATTTATATATTTATATATATATTGACTTGATGAGGATAGGTTGAAATCAGGAGGAGGATACTGGAGTGGGGTGGAGTGGAGAGGTGTTTCATGGCATCCTTTTTTTTTTTTTTTTTAATCTGTTCTTCATTTATCTAGTCATCTGCAGGGATGAATTAAAAATAATACATACTAAATTGAAATAACATGTATTAAATGGCATAATTTTTTTTAAATGAAAGGAACAAAAGAAAAAAATGTGGGATTTAGTGTACACTAAAATGTAATAACATGTAATGAATAAAAGCAAACACACTACTCACACACACACACACACACACACACACATACACACACACACACACACGACTGAACATTTCTTTGGCTGGACAGCCCTAGTCATCTGCCCACAAAAATAGTCTTCAAGAGTTACTATAGCATTGATTCTGTTCTGATATAGGCTGGTCCCAGGGATGCAGGGATCAGGTAGGTTTTGCCCAGTGGCCCAGATACCTGTTTGTGAACAGCGGTCTCAAATCATGGATCAATTCTTACATTACTAGCTGTGAGAGATCTGGCAGAGTACAATAACTCAATGCTCAGCTTTGTACAAATGTGGTAAAGCGAAGTGTGAGGAAATGACAAGGGGTAAACCTGACTGTAAAAGGTTAATGTACCACGACCATATTCCCTGAGTACTTTTATCTTTAAACACATTAACATAGAAGATGATGGTATATAAAAACCAACAGGCCTATCCAGTCTGCCCAATTATTCCTTTCCACCCTACCAGGAATATATCTCAGCTTCTGATGATTATAAATAAATAAACTACTTTTTATCCAAAAGTGTTTTTTTTTTCAGTCTTTCTCTTTTGTATCCCACCCTCTTGTATAGCTGACCAGGAAAGATTCCCTAATTGGTTTGTACCCAGCACTCTTCCATACCTAACCAGAAGTTCACTGAAGATCTGGCCTCCTAGATCCCTGTGACCTTTGATATCCAATTACTACCAACCCAGTCAATATGAAAAGGTCATTGCCTGTCAGACAGACCCGGTTACATGAATGACTGAGTTTTCACTAGGTCATAGGGATGGTAAATTTCAAAGACATTTCCACAGATAAAACAATGCTTTGCCTGCAGAAATGACTTGTTTTAAAATTACTCACTCAATATGTGGGTAAACTTAAGTGCATGTGTCTGGTATGCATGTAAGTTTACCAAGACTAAGTGGAGGTGTTCCTGGGGTAGAGTTGGGGAGGATTGGGATTTAGGATGTCCAAAAGTATGCATGTAAATTTTCCCCAAAAGTTTGTGCATACATTAGCAAAAATAATTGTGTATGAGTTGTTTCGGTGGGATAATATTCAAAGCAAACATACAAAAATAAGCTTGATTTGAAAATTAGTGTAACTTTTGGGCATTCTTGTCCTACTTCTTATGCAGGCTGTAATAGAATTACACCATAAAAGAGAAACTTTCAAAAGCCTTTTACCCAGATAAAAATGTTATCTGAAAACTGCTCACACTATATGCTGATAAAAGTATGTGCAGGGATCAACAGCAAGTCTACCTTTGTCAGCGAAAAACGTATTGTGATGAGAGGCAGGGTTAGGTCAGGGTCAAAGACAATACACACAGTTTTTGATTGTACAAACTCAGAGTCATTCATCAAAATGCGTTATGGCGTTAATGCACACGGTAATAGTATTATCGTATGGTGCAAATGCAAATTTTTGGAAGGGGCGGGATTAATTTAAATGAGGGGCAATATTGCACCGTGCGATAGCATAACATATGGTTTCAACTACACCTTTTTTCCAGGTTTTAAACTGTGGGATATGCCCAAAATGGCTGTAACGCAATTTGTGAAATATTTTGCAAATTGCATTTTGGCCATTTCTGGGCTTGGGAGGGGAGAGGGAGAGTAGAGTAGAGAGAGAGAGAGAGAGCCACTGGGGAGGCCTTCTCAGTATTCAACTATTTATATGACTATAGGAGGGCCAGCTAATAGGTGAGGTGAGGTGTTGGTGGTGGTTTAGGGTTTAGGGGCCAGTTTTGCATGCAGAGTAAGATGTACAAACTGCACAGTACACCTCGGTGAAGATTTGACATCATTTGGAGTGAGGAAAGTCTCACAAAGATGAGATTTCTACTATTTTATCTCTGTTATAGAGTCCATCAAGCTAGGGCGAGAAAACATTGTAGAAATCTCATCTTTGTGAGACTTTCCTCACTCCAAATGATGTCAAATCTTCACCGAGGTGTACTGTGCAGTTAGTACGTCTCACTCCTCATGTAAAACTGGCCCCTAAACCACCACCAACACCTCACCTCGAGCTATTTGCAGGCCCTCCTATAGTCATGTAAATATAGTTGACTACTATGACGCCCTTACAAATAGTCAGAGTCTCTCTCTCTCTCTCTCTCTATCTCTCTGTGAGCTGCAAGATAAAAGCATTGCAGGGTGCAAACCTTTACTGCAAAGTGCTATATTACTCTGCAGTAATTCTAAAAATTACCCTAAACGTGCCCCTTTCTCTTACTGTGGGTGTTATGCCTGTGATATTATAGCATTTTGATGAATCTAGGGGTAAGGGACTCATTTCCATGGATTTTTCCAAGATACTCAGAAAGGAAGATGAGCCTTAGTAAATCAGACCTTATGTTTTGTTTTTCAAGTAAAAAGGGAAAGTACACATAGTATTTTGTCTTTGAAAATTGGTGCAACGTCCACAGGGCAGAGTACTTTGCAACAATCTGCACAGTTTTGAAAAATGTACCCTAGTTATTAACCAGCCAGATGGACTTAGCTGCTTGTCTTGATTGTATCATTGCAGCCTGCCAGACAGACCCAGCAGCATGAGATATTTACTCTAATCGCACATTTATAATTTATGACAAGGCAGACATACATTAAAGAAATGATTCAAACTGCTATGATCAGCACATATTTCTTTCAAGGAGAGGATATAAATACTGTAAAGAATCAAACTTTTGAATAAAAATGTTTCTTCACTCTTGGTCTGGGAAAGTAACCTGTTGAATGAGATTTCTTTATTCAGAACCAATTTAAAAATTGTTGTCAATTTCATACTGTTGGTGTGACATACCTTTTGCAGAAGGAAAGTGCTGAAGACAATGGTAGTGCTAGGTTTGGCAAGGTGTAATTTGTATAAGAGCTAAAATCGTATCTTTGGTGTGTTATGGCTGACTTAATTTGTGGATTTATGAGAAAAGCAGATTAATGAGTTTAGTCACCCCCCCGCTGGTATTTTAGAGCAATAAACAAACAGATGCAACAGCCTTTGGTTTATTGATGCCAAGTACTGTTTAATGACAGCTGTACATCTATTCCTAGGAGGTTTCTAGAAATTGACCCATCTGCCATTTATTGTAGTTTAAAAGTGATTTTGATTTGCTTGAAGTAAACATTTTAAAAGCATAATGTTAGGTAAAAATAAAGTTCTAACAACTTCTTTTGGCAGCTTGATATCCTGAAATATCTTATGGTAGAAGGCTTGCTATTAAGTTTCATGAGTTCCCTCCTCACCTTTCTCTATGCCACACTCTGTTGCCACTATGGTAGACCGGCATGTCCAAGTGTAGTATCTCATGGCGTGGCTCCCTCACCTCTATACCTGGGGATGTGTGAATCTCTTTAGAAGAGGTTTTTCTTCTAAGTGTGAGAAACTTGAAAAAAAAAATCCAACTCATGAAACCTTTTTTAAAATAAAATTGCATTTGTGTCAAAATCTGAAACAGATCTGAGGAAAGCCCTATTTTACATTTTCTGCAGTTCTGCCATGAAAACGTCTTCTGATATTTACTTTTCCCAGCAAATGCGGGAGAAATCCACACTTCCCATCAAACTCAAGCCATGCTGAGATTTGCATGGTGCAGGTTTAACTTCAAATTGTTCTCCCTCCCTACTTAGTTCGGAACAAGAGGAAGGATAGTGTAAAATGGAACGATGCCTTTATCAGACAGCATTAGAAAAGTTTTACACAGAACTTTCACCTGAACAAAAATAATACATTAATGGAAATGTGTGGACTGTCCAATGTTCTACATCTGAATCCAAACAAGGATTTCCAAGTCTCTTGCATAGGCTTTCTGAGACTATAAGACGAGTGTAGCCAGCAGCACATAACTGACTGCTTTCAAATGAAGACACTCCTCTAATCAGGGAGATGTTTAGAAAAGCTGGCTTGCTGCCTAGAATGGTAGAATAACTGCAGATGATCTGTCTACAGAGCATTATTTACTATGAGGAAACTGACAATTAGCTGTAATTTAACTTATTGTTTTGCCATTGATTAAAAAAAAAAAAAGCTGCTTCTTTAGTGGCCTAAAACTGCAAAAATAATCCTTGTATGGACTGTGTGCTGGTTTAGTTAAACTGTGCTGTTTTCACCCCATCTAAGCTCCTACATGAAGTGGGATCTGATGCCTTCCAAGATGAGAGCAAAGAAAAGCAGCAGGGGAGAAAAAACACCATTCTTTTTTTTTTTTTTTATTTATATTATTATTTAGTCCTCTGCATTGCTCCCAGAATGGATCCTGGAGGGAGGCTTAAGTAACAATTAGCTGCATAGCACAATGACAAGAACACCAGCAGCAGATATTCCAGACCCAGTTGCTGAAACAATGATCCAGGTCTGGCATCCCCCATAGCAATACCTGTGCAAAACATTTGTCTGAGTAAGATTGGCCCTATGAATGATTCAGTGGCCTTCCTGTTTCAAGCAACAGTAGCAGCAGCCTGCTAGTGCTTCAACAGTAGGTTCTGCATCCAACACATTTCCTGACCGGGAAGGCGCAGGCTTCTTTTGCCATTCCTAGATACTTAAAAGATTTGGGACTGAAGCCTGAGTCTACCCTTGGCCAAGGGATGCTCTTTTCAGTGGGTGGAGAGCTCTCTCCAAAGACCTGCAGGTCTCTGAGGCAGTCAGGAGCTTGTTTGCTTACACCTGTCTATGCATGCACCAGCATGTCAGTCTTCTCACTGCTCAGGCAGCAGTGCATGCACAAGAATGCAGGCTGCCACTCCTGCAGCTAATCCCATGGATTAGCAGAGCATGACAGAAGCACATTTCTGGCACAGGATCACCCTGCTCTGGTTCTTCAATATGAACAATGATTGATTTTAGTAGAGTCTTCCCTGATTATATTTCTTTACCTTAGTGCAACTTTAAGGTGTCTAAGGAGACCTAAAAAAAAAATTCAATAAATTTAGTAGCCAGAAAGATTTTCCAACTGCCAGGGTAGAGAGATCTACTGAGTCTCTACTAAAGGAAGACATCAATTAACTAAGTGGGAAGCAAAAAGTAGTAGATTTAGGTGAGTTACAGCTCCCACATGTAGGACATGTTAATGGTGGAGTCCTTGCCTATAAATCACATGGCAGCATTTTGTAGGTGTGCATTTTGAGTTAACCTTTCCAGAGGGAGCATTCTATCAAGCCTGCTTCTGGTTTTTGTTTTGTTTTTGGGAAAATACCATTGGGTTTCTTGCAAAGAAACTTGGGGTATGGCCTAGAAGAAAAGGCATCTTTCTCCAAACTTAATAATTCCAGCTTTTAATCCTTTTGTGTCACAGAATGCCTTTGGGCTGTAGCAAGATTGGTCCTGCCAAGCTGGCAAACCAGCTAGGCCCCCACCAATAGCAGGCCATGCTCACATAGGGACAAGGACAAGGCTTCACCTTTACCAGCCTCTTCCCCTGTAGGATGAGTCCTTGGGTTCTGAGGACTTAGGCCAGGGTCCCATAGAGCACAGTCCGAAATCGGAGCGGCCTCGGAGGGAACAGGCAGCACGCGCTGGGCTCGGCGCGCGCAGGTTGCACAAATGTGCACCCCCCTTGCGCGTGCCGACCCTGGATTTTATAAGATACGCGCGGTTACACGCGTATCTTATAAAATCCAGCGTACTTTTGTTCGCGCCTGGTGTGCGAACAAAAGTACGCGCGCGCGTATGTTTTTAAGATCTACCCCACAGGCAAAAGTCACCAGATAACATATATGCATTCTTTACCTTTATTTTTATCACACTTAATTTTAAGTTAAAGAATTACAGTATATTGCATATATGGATAGCCCATAAAGGGAATTTCAATACACACTACATATAGCTTATAATATTTTGAATCATGTATCTGACAACTTCGGCACCCTCTGTTTAAAGTAAAATCTATTTCAAATTTATTCATGTGCCTATTTGTAAACCGTTGTGATGGTATATCACTAAACGACGGTATAGAAAAGTTTTTAAATAAATAAATAAATAAAATAGACTAGGAACATAGCAACACATACTGCAGGCAAGGCACATCAGGGAACCTATTGCTGAACACCTGCTGGTGCAACTGAGCTTCCTTATAAACCAGAGCTAGGATGACATCATTAGTCAGCACCCACAGGAAATGCTAGCTGCATGGTCTATAAAAGGGCTACAGGAAGTGCAAATGGTTTCAACCGGTGCCACAAATTGGCCAAGTTTTCAGAATATCCACAATGAATATGCATGAGATAGATTTACATACAGTAGAGGCAGTGATTGCAAATCTTTCTTATGCATATTCATTATAGATATCATGAAAACCTGGTCTGTGTGTGGCACATGAGGACTGGAGTTCACCATCCCTTATCAAGGATGTAGCACGCTACAGGACACTCTACCAGAAGCGCTTGAGGTAAGAGGCGATACATTTTGTTTGGAGGAAGAAATTCTAGCCATCCTTCTTTCCTCATTTTGGGTTACCTTTTGGAAACTGGTTTATTTTTACCCTATTCCTGAGTTCCCAAGTGCCCAGGAATTCAGTGCTACCATCCCAAAGGAAAGTAAGAGCCTCTCACTAACGTGAAGAATCTTCATTCACTCCTGAGAAGAGGAGAAGTTGGACTTCAGAGAAGACCTGTGGCACCTATATCACTATACTATCTTCTGGATAGTTAAGCAAGGAGATTGAATTGAGATTTAAGAAGTCCATTCTATTCATCTGGAGAAAGTTTTGCAATATGGGACTTTATAGTAATTTGAGTTAAATTTTCTTGCTTATAAACTACCTTTACAATTGGCCAGAATCAGGAATCAAAGAAAAGTTGCATTAAGATTTACAAAGTTGTGGATTTGTTGAAGAGCAAAATATATAAATTGACTAAAAATTTCATAACTTAAAAATAAGTCTGTGGAGCAGAAAGTGAGTAATAAACCAAAAGTCTTACAATAATTACTTTCCCCCTAATTAGCCTTTCTTTCTGTATAATACATTTTAAAAATGGTCTGCATTGGGACAAAGACTGTGCATACTGTTTACCCAAAGGCTTTAATGCCAATTCTCAAAGTGAAAGTATGCACGCCTGCAGTCACCTCTGCAACGTAAACCATGGCATTTGCTTCTGTGCCAGACCAGTAAATAAACATTTTCATACAAGAAGAGGGAATAATGAAAAATGCTCTAGATAGGATATATCTGATAGATAAAGAATGAACTCTAAGGGGTAGATTTTCAAACAAGGCGCGTTGGCGTACTTTTGTTGGCGCTCCAGGCGCCAACAAAAGTACGCGGGATTTTAGTAGATACGCGCGGAGCCGCGCGTATCCACTAAAATCCTGGATCGGCGCGCGCAAGGCTATGAATTCTGTATAGCCGGCGCGCGCCGAGCCGCACTGCCTACCACCGTTCCCTCCAAGGCCGCTCCGAAATCGGAGCGGCCTTGGAGGGAATCCTCTAACGCCCTCCCCTCATCTTCCCCTCCCTTCCTCTATCTAACCCACCCGCCCGGCCCTGTCTACACCCCCCCCCCTTACCTTTCTCCGGGGATTTACGCTTCCCGGAGGGAGAAGTAAATCCCCGCGCGCCAGCGGGCCTCCTGTGCGCCAGGCCGCGACCTGGGGGCGGGTATGGAGGGTGCAGCCACGCCCCCGGACCGCCCCGGGCCGTAGCCATGCCCCCATACCCGCCCCCAAAATGCTGCCGGCACGCCCCCGAAATGCCGCGATGACCGGGCCCGCCCCCGACACGCCCCCCTCGGAGAACCCCGGGACTTACGCGAGTCCCGGGGCTCTGCGCTCGCCGGTAGGCCTATGCAAAATAGGCTCACCGGCGAGCAGGGCTCTGAAAATCCGCCCCTAATTTTTTTTTTTTTTTTTTTTTTTTTACAAAATTATCTTTAAGAGGACATTTTTTAAAGCTATTTATGCGAATACCTGACTGTCATAAAATTGTGTCCCTCAATATGGCTAAAAGTCAGCATGTTGTTCTAGAATGTGCATACTTTTAGCTACATTTAGAGGAGACATTCCTGGGGGTGTGTTTTGATGAGGGGAGGAAAAAAACATGCGTAGAACTTGGATTTGAATGCATTAAAACATTTTTTTCCACTCTTCATAATACATTTCAAAGTGAATTACAAGAACATACATTACAAAAATGCCACTAAATGCATGTTTACAAATGCATTACAAATCAAAAAGAATACAAATGAGAAATTAGTTAGACATGAATCCTCAACAGGATACTTGCTGCATACAGGAAGCAGATTATAACTGGTTATTTAGATGGAAAGCTTGTTTATACAAGAACGTCTTTAGTGATTTCTTGAAAATTTTTTCATATTCAATGGAGTGAATTGAGTATGGCAGAGAATTCCAAGTGGACCCATGACCGTCTCTATTTTTAGTAATGACCAAGCATGCAAGCTTGATTGATGGCACCTAACAACATCTTGCCTTCAGACCTTTGGGAACAAGGAGGTTTATAAATCCTTAGGAGAGTATTTAGCCCACAGTCCAAGTTCCCATATATGAATTTGACACACATACTTTTCCAGCAAAATCTTATCCTTTCCTGGACCATATTCATCATTCTGCATCTCCATTAGAAAAGTCTGAACTGAGCCAAGGGAGAAAATTATATTGTGGAGGAAACAGGATTTAGAACCGAAAGCCTTATAAGAATATAAATAATGTAGCCTTTTTAATTTTTTTTAAATAAGCATTATACTTCATACCACAACAAGCAAAAATGTCTTGTGCATCCCCAATTGTGAATACTATTTCCTTCAATAACTATTGAAAAAGACTGATAAATGTTTACTTACTTCCAGCTATAGGCCTAAGAACAGCATCTGTGGTTTTTGTATTATGTCTGAGCCTTCACTTTCATTTACTCTATGGCTCTCCATTGCTGCAGGAGCTGTTCAAACAAATAATAAAATGGTTTTATTGAACTGGAAGGTCCTGAGGTAATTGCTTGCTAACTTTCTCCTCCAAATACTTGCTTCTGGCTGTTTTATACATTGTCCAAAGTTGTTGTTCCTGTTTGTTTTTACA
The DNA here is from genome assembly GCF_901001135.1 of Rhinatrema bivittatum. Lineage (NCBI taxonomy): Eukaryota > Metazoa > Chordata > Amphibia > Gymnophiona > Rhinatrematidae > Rhinatrema > Rhinatrema bivittatum. The sequence continues at coordinate 168,231,772 of NC_042620.1, forward strand.
GTCCACACTGTTTTCAATATTGTAGAAATTATCATTGAAAGTATTTATACAGTTTGCAAAACATCCTGGGCACCTTAGTTGGCTCTCTGGCCAATTGCAGGTCTGTGTGTCACTGTTGTCTGGCGGGATAAATACAGGATCAAAAAACATATTAATTAATAATTATGAGCTTGTGCAAAAGATTGCTGTATGCATTTTTTTAAAATTTCTCCCAGGTCCTGACTGCTCAACCAGGTCTGGGGCAACTGAGATGGGTGCAGAATAAAGAACCATAGGGGACTAGACAAACTTGAGATTGACTGGGCAATCTGAAGGACTAATTTGAAAAACTGGGAATACCCCTCACTCGAGCATATTTTAAAATCTACTTATCTATGCACTTTAAAGCCAGCAAAGTCCTATGGGAGTATGCAAAGTAGGTCTGCTCAAATAACATCTTAAAATTAAAAGCATTCTTACGGTGGGCATATTTTAAATCATGCACACACAAGTGCACATATGCTTTAAAATTTAAGCATATCTCTGCTTGCGTGCTCATTTTAAAATTAGACTGAAAGGGTTTAAATTTAAATTTGTACCTGAGGCAAAAGTGAGTGAAATGACTTGCCTAAGGTCACATGGTTCAGAACATAAGAAATTGCCATGCTGGGTCAGACCAAGGGTCCATCAAGCCCAGCATCCTGTTTCCAACAGAGGCCAAACCAGGCCACAAGAACCTGGCAATTACCCAAACACTAAGAAGATCCCATTCTACAGCAGTGGCTATTCCCTAAGTCATCATGATTAATAGCAGTTAATGGACTTCTCCTCCAAGAACTTATCCAAACCTTTTTTGAACCCAGCTACACTAATTGCACTAACCTCTGGCAACAAATTGCAGAGCTTTATTGTGCATTGAGGGGCGGATTTTCAGAGCCCTGCTCGCGTAAATCCGCCCAAAACCGGGCGGATTTACGCGAGCAGGGCCCTGCGCGCCGGGAAGCCTATTTTACATAGGCCTACCGGCGCGCGCAGAGCCCGGGACTCGCATAAGTCCCGGGGTTTTCGGATGGGGGCGTGTCGGGGGGCGGGCCCGAACCGCGCGGCGTTTTCGGGGCGTGTCGGGAGCGTTCCGGGGGCGTGGCTACGGCCCGGGGCGGCCCGGGGGCGTGGCCGCGCCCTCCGGACCCGCCCCCAGGTCGCGTCCCGGCGCGCAGGGGGCCCGCTGACGCGCGGGGATTTACGCCTCCCTCCGGGAGGCGTAAATCCCCCCGACAAAGGTAAGGGGGGGGTTTAGACAGGGCCGGGCGGGTGGGTTAGGTAGGGGAAGGGAGGGGAAGGTGAGGGGAGGGCAAAGGAAAGTTCCCTCCGAGGCCGCTCCGATTTTGGAGCGGCCTTGGAGGGAACGGGGGTAGGCTGCGCGGCTCGGCGCGCGCCGGCTATACGAAATCGATAGCCTTGCGCGCACCGATCCAGGATTTTAGCGGATACGCGCGGCTCCGCGCGTATCTACTAAAATCCAGCGTACTTTTGTTTGCGCCTGGAGCGCAAACAAAAGTAGGCTATTCGCGCTCGTTTTAAAATCCGCCCCTGAGTGAATAAGAATTTTTTTCAATTAGTCTTATATGTGCTACTTGCTAACTTCATGGAATGCCCCCTAGTCCTCCTATTATTCGAAAGTGTAAATAACCGAGTCACATCTACTCATTCAAGACCTCTCATGATCTTAAAGACCTCTATCATATCCCCCCTCAGCCGTTTCTTCTCCAAGCTGAACAGCCCTAACCTCTTCAGCCTTTCCTCATAGGGGAGCTGTCCATCACCTTTATCATTTTGGTTGCCCTTCTCTGTACCTTCTCCATCGCGACTATATCTTTTTTGAGATGCGGCGACCAGAATTGTACACAGTATTCAAGGTGCGGTCTCACCATGGAGCGATATAGAGGCATTATGACAATTTATGTTTTATTAACCATTCCCTTCCTAATAATTCCTAACATTCTGTTTGCTTTTTTCACTGCTGCAGCACACTGAGCCGACGATTTTAAAGTATTATCCACTCTGATGCCTAGATCTTTTTCCTGGGTGGTAGCTTCTAATATGGAACCTAACATCATGTAACTACAGCAAGGGTTATTTTTCCCTATATGCAACACCTTGCACTTGTCCACATTAAATTTCGTCTGCCATTTGGATGCCCAATCTTCCAGTCTTGCAAGGTCCTCCTGTAATGTATCACAGTCCGCTTGTGATTTAACTACTCTGAATAATTTTGTATCATCCACAACTTTGATAACCTCACTCGTCATATTCCTTTCCAGATCATTTATATATATATTGAAAAGCACTGGTCCAAGTACAGATCCCTGAGGCACTCCACTGTTTACCCTTTTCCACTGAGAAAATTGACCATTTAATCCTACTCTCTGTTTCCTGTCTTTTAACCAGTTTGTAATCCACGAAAGGACATCGCCTCCTATACCATGACTTTTTAGTTTTCGTAGAAGCCTCTCATGAGGGACTTTGTCAAACGCCTTCTGAAATTCCAAATACACTACATCTACCGGTTCACCTTATCCACATGTTTATTAACCCCTTCATAAAAATGAAGCAGATTTGTTAGGCAAGACTTCCTTTCGTTAAATCCATGTTGACTGTGTTCCATTAAATCATGCCTTTCTATATGCTCTACGATTTTGATATTGAGAATAGTTTCCACTATTTTTCCCGGCACTGAAGTCATGCTCACTGGTCTATAGTTACCCTGATCGCCCCTGGAGCCTTTTTTAAATATTGGGGTTACATTGGCCAACCTCCAGTTTTCAGGTACAATGGATGACTTTAATGATTGGTTATAAATTTTAACTAATAGATCAGAAATTTCATTTTTTAGTTCCTTCAGTACCCTAGGATGCATACCATCTGGTCCAGGTGATTTGCTACTCTTTAGTTTATCAATCTAGCCTACTACATCTTCCAGGTTCACAGTGATTTCGTTCAGTTCATCTGACTCATCACCCCTGAAAGCCATCTCTGGAACTGGTATCTCCCCAACATCCTCATTAATAAACATTGAAGCAAAGAATTAATTTAGTCTTTCTGCAATAGCCTTATCTTCCCTAAGATCCCCTTTAACCCCTCGGTTGAGCACAGTATGCCCCTTCAGGTATCAATTGGAGCTCACACATCTTTTCTCCCAGGGCTGTGCCAGCTACTGGAGATGTTCAACCACTGTCACAGTTATCTGGCAATGGGATAGGGAGGTTCCCAGGCATATTAGATGCCTTAATTTTTGCTAAACCGCTGCCCTTATTTCCTTATCCCTTTCTCTGACCTTTTCCACCATAACCCTGGGACCCAGGACAGGGTGTGGCAGGAGTAGAATTTTTAACAGGCTGGATCACCTCCCCCTAGCCTTTCTTTGCCATCCTGCATGTCCCAACCAGCTCTCTAGTGGCTGCACAACATCCCTGTCTCATCCCCATTGACTTCTGGCTCCTTGTAGGTCAATAGCACCAGCTAGTGAGTCAGCAACCAGGTCTGGGCATTTCTTCCCTATGCCCTCTGGCATTGCTGGGGCCGGATTAGTTAATGGCCATTAGGGCATTGCGCTGGGGCATGATGAACCACAGCTGAGGGGTTCGACTGATGGAACATTCTGTAAAAATTTGAAGCTAGCTACCCATCGAATACTGCAAAATATGAAACCTTCTGCTACTCTGTATTAGCTCCTCCTATTGTGATCTATTTGATCAATTGTTAATTGCAAATCAGGCTTTTGTTGTTGTCTTTTTTTATTTATTTATTATTTGGAGAAGGAAATAAAGCAAAGGAAACACAAGTAATAGCACTCATCAGGAAGGACCAGACAAAGGAACAGTGGACTATTTATTTATTTTATTTACAATTTTTTGTATACCGTCCATATGAATAAGAATTCAGAGCAGTATATAGTAACTCCACTAAGCTGAAGACAGTTCCATCCATTTTCAAAACCCAGTAAAGAGCCCTCTTTTGGAGCTCCTTTATAATATTTAAATATATAGAGGTCAACATTCAAAAGCAATTTAGAGGGATAACTCAAAAGTTATCTGTCTAAATGACACAATAGGCATATTCAGCCACTTATCCAGCTATAATTTAGGCAGATAAAAAAGGAGAATTCTAGGGAGTCATTGAGGTATCTAGCTAACTTAGGGGTAGATTTTTTAAAAAAGCGCGTTCGCATACTTTTGTTTGTGCACCAGTCGCAAACAAAAGTACGCTGGATTTTATAAGATACGCGCGTAGCCTGGATCGGCGCGTGCAAGGCTGCCGATTTTGGGCAGCCGGTGCGCGCCGAGCCGTGCAGCCTGTCAACGTTCCCTCCGAGGCCGCTCCGAAATTGGAGCGGCCTCGGAGGGACCTTTCTTTCACCCTCCCCTCACCTTCCCCTCCCTTCCCATACCTAACCCACCCCCCCGGCCCTATCTAACCCCCCCCCTACCTTTATCCACGGATTTACGCCTCCCGGAGGGAGACGTAAATCCACGCACGCCAGCGGGCTGCTGGCACGCCGAGACTCGACCCGGGGGCGGTTCTGGAGGGTGTGGCCACGCCCCCAAAACGCCCCGGGCCGAAACCACGCCCCCGGGCCCGCCCCCAAAATGCCGCGTCATTCGGCCCCCGCCCCCGACACGCCCCCTTCAGAAAACCCCGGGACCTACGCGCTTCCCCGGGCTCTGCGCACGCCGGCAGCCTATGGAAAATAGGCGCGCAAGGCCCTGCTCGCGTAAATCCGGGCGGATTTACGCGAGCAGGGCTTTTAAAATCTGCCCGTTAGTGAATATCACATATATCCAGCTAAATTAACTGGATAACATTAGTCCTGCTAAAGTAGTCCGGCCTTGTATGGCCGGATAACTTTACACTTAACCGGCTATATTCAAAGGAATATAGCTGGTTATGTTCCTTTTTAAATAAAAATAAAAAAAACACTTCTCTGGCCTACAGGCTCAAACCTTTCCTCTGCCTTCCTCCCACCCAAGTGCCAAAGGCCCTCTCCCAAAAAGTCTCCTTACACCTTATAAAAAATATTCTTTGGGCTGGGAGCCCCCTCCCTCACCCCCTGCTCTTGCTTCCCCTTTTATTGCAAGCACATATATTGCTGTCTCCAGCCCATCCCACCCTTTCCTTTCTACGCCCCCTCCCTACCCACCCTGTACCTTTATTTGTAGTAGCTGTCTCTCGGATCATGGTAGCCTCATACCGTGATCCGGGTCTGGTGCTTCCATTGTAGAAGTAGTATGCTTCCATCATAGTAGCCTAGCAACGACAGAATCATACTACTACGATGGAAGCACCCGGCACTTTTCACAATAGGTACTATATATGCCATTGAATTGTCCATTGAATTAACCTGCTTTATAGTAAGTATTTATTTATTTATTTATTTATTTAGGACATTTCTTTGCCACTTTACCAGTAATAGTACTGTTCAAAGCGGTTTACAATGATAAAAATAAGAGTAAAATAAATTTGTTAAAAAAACCCAAAGTAAAATAAACAAATAAAAACAGAAAAAACAGTAAAAGTAAGAATAAAAATACAGTGTAATAATTATCAATAACATAAAATTAGGATGGTATAAGGAAAGAAATTGGCCGCTACCTTATTATAAATTTAAAAGTCAGAAAATCATATAAAAGGTATTAGTTAAACGTTATTGAAAGCATAATTAAAGAAAAACAGTCCATCTAGTGTAATTACTCCAAACTAAGGGGTTTCCATATCTTTAAAAGCTATTTGAAACAGATGAGTTTTCAGTACTCTTTTAAACTCCTTCGTGCTCGAAATTTGCCTTAAGGGGTTCGGCAATGCGTTCCACAAAGTGGGTCCAACAACTGAGAAAGCTCGATTTCTGGTCACGTTTAATGCTGCATATCTTTTGAAAATTACTATAGTAGTAGGTTACATTTATGCATGTATCATCTTTGGAAATTCACCTATTAGTATATAAATATCTTTTAAAATTGCAACTTTAATGCGTAAATGTTCCCACCCCTGAATGTCCCATGCTTACCCCTATTTGATGTGTGTATATGTGCATAAGTAGAGGCTGCTTACACATGTATATGCTAATTTTTACATATGTAATGTTATGAAAATTCACCAGTAAGTGGGGCCACCTATGAATTTGGAATAACTTGTACTCTATAGGGATGTGCATTTGTTTTAACCAAATTTGCAAAATGCAATGAATACGAGTCAATTGGTTTCTTATTCATTTAATTTGGTTAAAACTTCTGGTCAGGCCTGTGCCTAGGTTGATGTTGGGACCATGCCTAGGGCATAGGCTGAGGCCCAAACCAGGGGCTGCAGTCTACCACCAAGCATAATGTCGGTGCCTCAGATCCAAAGAAAGGCTCAGGCGTGCCCAAACATTTACTTACCTGATCCATCGGCTATTAAAATCTGTAGCTGGCTGGGTCCCCAGTGGTGGGCCTGGACCTAGACCTAGGATCAGGTCCAATGCCATGGCCCGGTCCAGAGGCCGGGTTCTGATGACTGGACCTTGGCCCAGGCCTGATGCCGCAACCCATAAGAACAAGATATTGCCACACTGAGTCAAACCAAGGGTCCGTCAAGCCCAGCATCCTGTTTCCAACAGTGGCCAAACCATCTACAGGTTCTGGAAAATTCCTAAACACTAAGTAGATCCTATGCTACTGATGCCAGTAATAGCAGAGGCTATTCCCTAAGTCATCTTGATTAATAGCAGTTCCTGGACTTCTCCTTCAAAAAATTATCCAAACCTTTTTTAAATCCAGCTACAATAACTGCACTAACCACATCCTTTGGCAACAAATTCCAGAGCTTAAATTGTGCATTGAGTGAAAAATAATTTTCTCCAATTAGTTTTAAATGTGCTACTTGATAACTTCATAGAGTACCCCCCAGTCCTTCTAATATCCAAAAGAAAAAATAACCAATTTACATCTACCCATTCGAGACCTCTCATGATTTTAAAGACCTCTATCATAACCCCCCTCAGTCGTCTCTTCTCCAAGCTGAATAGCCCTAACTAGGGATGTGCAGAGCAAAATTTTATGTTCATATTTTTTATGTCCGAAAGGGGGTCCCACTTGCGGCCAATATGGACATAAAAAAAATCCAATGAGTTGGGTATATGTACATATGTGCAAAAAAAAAATTTAAACCCCCTCACCCTCCTTAACCCCCCCCCCCCAGACTTACCACAACTCCCTGGTGATCGAGCGAGGAGTGAGGACGTCATTTCTGCAATCCTTGGCGAGAAGCATGTGACGTCGGTGGCACGTCGAGTGACGCGGCGTCACGTGATTCCCGGCTCGTTCGCGCCGGACGGCTCGTTCGGCCCAAAAAGAACTTTTGGCCAGCTTTGGGGGGCCTCCTTGGGGGGGGCTTGGGGGGGCCTCCTTCCCACATATCGAACATATCTATGTTCGATATGTGGGAAATCTGATCGTTTATGTCGAATCAATTTTTTAAGTAAAAAAAAAATATGAGTTGCGTTTTACTAATGCGGTCAATCTGAATGCACACCCCTAGCCCTAACCTCTTTAGCCTTTCCTCATAGGGGAGCTGTTCCATCCCCCTTATCATTTTGGTTGCCCTTTTTGGTACCTTCTCAAGTACAAGTATATCTTTTTGAGATGCAATGACCAAAACTGAACACAGTAGTCAAGGTGTGGTTTCACCATGGAGCGATACAGAGGCATTATGACACTTTCAGTCTTATTCACCATTCCCTTCCTAATAATTCCTAACATTCTGTTTGCATTTTTGACTGCCGAAGCAGATTGAGCCGATGATTTCAATGTATTATCCACTATGATGCCTAGATCTTTTTCCTTGGTTGTAACTTCTAATATGGAACCTAACATCATGTAACTACAGCATGGGTTATTTGTATCTATAAGCAATACCTTGCAGAGTGTCCACATTAAATTTCATCTGCCAGTTGGATGCCCAATCTTCCAGACTCACAAGGTTCTCCTGCAATGTATCCAAATCCACTTGAGATTTAACTACTCTAAATAATTTTGATCATCTGCAAATTTGATAACCTTACTCGTATTCTTTCTAGATCATTTATAAATATATTGAAAAACACAAGTCCAAGTACAGATCCCCGAAGTACTCCACTGTTTACCTTTGCCACTGAAAAAATTGACCATTTAATCCTATCCTCTGTTTCCTGTATTTTAACCAGTTTGTAATCCACAAAAGGACATTGCCTCCTAGTCCATGACTTTTAAATTTTCTTAGAAGCCTCTCATGAGGGACTTTGTCAAATGCTATCTGAAAATCCAAATACACTACATCTACTAGTTCACCTTTATCCAATGTTTATTAACTCCTTCAAAAAAATGAAGTAGATTTGTGAGGCAAGATTTCTCTTGGGCAAATCTATGTTGACTGTGTTCCATTAAACCATGTTTTTGTATATGCTCTGTGATTTTGATCTTTAGAATAGTTTCCACTATTTTCCTGGCAGAGAAGTGAGGCTCACTGGTCTATAGTTTCCCGGATAGCCTCTGGAGCCCTTTTTTTTTTTTTCTTTTTTTTTCAATTCTTTATTTATCATTTTCCATTACAAAAATTCATCATTTTTGCAAAATCGAAAAAGCTGAGATAAACATTTCCAATTTAAACCATAGAAACTGCCACTTGGCCAATTGCTTAACATATATTTCTCATAATCCAAAAATCTATAATTTCTATATTGGACCCCACGCAATTCAAGGAGAATATATTAAAAATAGAGAATTCATAGAAGAGAAACATGGTACGCTGACAAACAACATATTTACTTCATGCATTAAAGGGCGTAGATGTAGCTGGCTTCTTCGAATCTATAAAGGTCTTTAATTGTTCAGAGGAAAAATAAATAAATAAATAAATATGTCTCCACCCCTTTTTAGGACGCACTTACAAGGAAATTTAAGCATAAAAGAAAAACCTAAATCAATAACCTCTTGACGAAGGGCTAAGAACCCCCTTCATCTAATTTGTGTACTTGTGGCCAAATCAGGGTAGATTTTAATATTGGCATTCATAAATGATATAGGAAATTTTCTGAAATATTTTCGCATTACACCTTGTAAGTCAGATAATGAAATGAAAGAAACCAGGAACGTTGCTCTTTCTAATATTTCAATAGTGGAGTTCTCAATTATTTCGGTGAGATTCTCTTGCCAATTTTGACCAGCGCTTGTTGCAGCTGGTCTAGGGAGAAAATAGCACTTGTTGATCGAAGGTAATTCTTCTTGCGTATATTCCAAAACTTCCACCAAAAACTTTTTCAAAGTGGTAAATGGGGTTTCCCCAATAACTCTAGGAAAATTCAACATCTGCAAGTTCAATTGCCTGGTTTTATTCTCCAATATTTATATTCTTTTTGCAAGAATTTCTCTATCTCTAACCGTGGCCACTTTGAAATCTGATGTCCCAGATTCTTTCTCTTCTAATGCAACAACTTTAGCTGATAAAGAGTTTATTTGATTCTGCAATATTGTATTCTGCAATATTGAATGCTCCATTTTAACATTAAGAGCATTTAAAGCATTAGTCATTCCAGCCATCATGTCCCATAATACTGCAAGAGTGATGACTTGAGGCTTTTCAGGGACTACTAGGGGCACAAAATCAGGAGTTCCCCCACTAGAACTTGGCAGCGAACCTCCAGTGGCATCAGCCCTTAATGTGCCCGGTTCCAGCCCAGTACCTGCTGTTCCTCCGCTAATCCAAGTGCCGGACTCCCCCGTTCCAATTTGACCTGCTTCTCCTGAAGCCACGGGCATCGATGTTCCGTCTACACACAGTCCCAGAGCGGTGCACCCAGTTAGCGGTCCGTGCTGCAACACTTCCCCAATCCTCTGTGTCGGAGCTTGCCTAAGATCGGGGCTCAAAGATAACTCCTCCGCTGGCAGCCCTTTTTAAATATTGGTGTTACATTGGCCACCCTCCAGTCTTCAGGTACAAAGGATGATTTTAATGTTAGGTTACAAATTTTAAGAAATAGATCTGAAATTTCATTTTTTAGTTCCTTCAGAACCCTGGTATGCATTCCATTCGGTCCAGGTGATTTGCTACTCTTTAGTTTGTCAGTCTGGCCTACTACATCTTACAAGTTCACAGTGATTTGGTTCAGTTGATCTGACTCATCACCCATGAAAACCATCTCCAGAACTGGTATCTCCCCAATATCCTCATTTGTAAACACAGAAGCAAAGAATTAATTTGGTCTTTCTGCAATTGCCTTATCTTCCCTAAGAGCCTCTTGAACTCCTCGGTGATCTAACGGTCCAACCAACTTCCTCACAGGTTTCTTGTTTTGGATATATTTTAAAAAAGCTTTTATGAGTTTTTGCCTCTATAGCCAACTTCTTTTCAAATTCTCTTTTAGCCTGTTTTATCAGTCTAGAGGGAGGATCCCGACACAGGGGCCTTGGCCCAAACCCAGGATGGGTCCTGATGCCTGGGTCTTGGCCTAAGGTCAAGTCTAGGCTTGAAGCCCAGGCCTGAGATATCCTCTTCATAGGTCTGTCTTCTTTCTTCTTGGTAATGATGCCGTCCGCTGGGGTCTTGCTGGAGTTAATGCTGTACGGAAAAATGGTACCTGTACTGAAGAGGGTGTGCTGGATTACATTTACTCCGGTGGAACCCCAGCAGGTGGTGTCATTACTAACAAGTCGAAAGAAGACAGAAGACCTATGATGCAGATGTCTAAAGCTTAGGCTCCAGGCCTAGGCCTGACCCTAGGTTGATGCCCAGGTGTCAGGACCCTGCCTCTGGGCCAAGCCCTGTATTTCAGATGTGGACCATTGGGCTGAGGCAGGGTTGGAACAACGTGCAGGGAGGAGCCCTGCAGGTGCTCACCATTGGCAGGCAGAGCTGGCTGGAGCAGAGGCCCAACTGGAGCTTCACCAATATCAGCCTACATTCCCCTAAGGTTGAGCCCTTGGGTGCCAGGGCCTGTTGGTCCTAGGTTTGGGCCTCTGTGAAGGTGATGATCCGTCATGAAGGAGATGATCCAGGCCAGCATGGGGAAAGAAGCGAAGTCAGGGGAAGCAGCAATCAATGCAGGCAGCAGTCAGACACGGTCAAGTTCAGGCAGTGGTCGAGGCAGATGGGGTTTAATCAGAAATGGTAAGAAGGCAGTGGTCATAGGCAGGTGAAGGTCAAGCAGCGTCGATGTCCAATTCGAGGGTTAAGCCAGAAATCCAATCTATGGGGAAGGAGGATGGGGACAGCAAGGCAGGAGACTCTAAAGATAGTCAAGGAAGACTGACCATAAAGACAAGAACTCAAGATGAACCGGACTTCCAAACAGGAATGAGAAAGAGACACAGGAACTCGGGAACAGGAGCCAGGAACAGGAATCAGGAACAGGAATGTGGTCTCAAAGCATTTTTCATAGCGAGATGACCTATTGCTGAGACAATGGAGGTTTATCTGTCTCAGACCTTTATAGGGCTAGCTGAACAACTTCATCTGGGGGCACCTCTGGACGTTTACTGCCACTGGCCCTTTAAAGTTAGGGCAGTCGTCATGTGCACACCCTAAGGGAGGAGGTTGTACCTTGAGGTTCCGTAAGCATTCTGCTGCAAAGAGGGGAGCAGTCATGGCATGGCCTCTTGCCATGCTCTGAGGAGGGTCTGACACTAGGAAGCAGACGGTAACCTGGAGGCATGCACAGTGGGCGGCCGCATCCCAAAAGGCCAGTGCGACATTGGGAGGCAAAGAGGATGGGCCCAGGCTGGAGGTAAGAGTGGCGGGCCACATAAGGGCTTGTGATTAGCTGAACACAACACCCTGTCATCGGGTCTGGGCCTAGGCCATGGCCCCGGCATCAGGACCTGGTCTCTGGACCAGGCCCCAATGTCAGGTCAGGGCTTGAGTTTTGGCATAGTCTGAGGCCCCGGCAACCTGCTTAGGACCTTGCTTAGGCCTAAGCTGATGCATGGGGACTAGGCTTCCAAGCCTTAGCCTTGCATAGAGCCTAGGCCAGGGTCATGGCAACCTTCTGCAGCCTCGGCCTATATAAGGCTAGCCTTTGGCCTGCGTCTAGGCCTCACCCGTGGAATCCCCACCAGACAAAGTAATTGGGGCCATAGGGGAATCCTGGCCCTGGCATTTTTCCAGGTAGGAGGGACAGGTTGTGAGGATAAGAGGCCTTGTGGCCCCCATTTCCTTTTTTTTTTTTTATGTTTGATTCATTTTGTTTAAATGAAATAAATGAATTAAACATTAAACAGAACAAAATTAATGGGGAAAATCCTCCCAAAAACAAAATGAAAAACAAAACTAATTTTTTACCCCTGCACATCCCTAGTATTATAGTGTTTTACTTGTATGATAAAGCAGATGATTTTGCCATTTAAATTAGATTTTTTGTTTTATTTTTTTCTAGTATTTCATTCAGATTTATTGCCTACTTTTCCTTTTCTGGACCTTGTATTGTAATATTATTAATTTAATGAATTTATTATTATCCATTTTTTTCCTTTGCATTCTCATTTATGGTTGTAAAAACCATATTAAAATTTATTAAATGTAAAGTTAAAACAGGAAAATACCCAATTACTAAGATTTTGAGTAGCAAAATCTTTAGAACAATTTCCTCTGGTTCTCCAGATATTCAACTTTTCCTATAATATGTAAAATTATATTAAGTAGCAAATAAAAAAAGTATCCAGCTTCAGATTTGTCTGAAAATAAGGCATGTTTGTAAGCATATTAAAGTAGAAGCAGTACAATTTTTTTCTTGTGCTGTAGTTGGATTAACAGTTTACTAGTTTTAAAATGTACTAGTTTTGCTCATATTTGGAGTAACTAGTTTAAACATTATTTTGATGTCACAGTGACAGTGGATGCTAATCTGCCATATAGAACTCTTTTCTACTACTAATTCTTTCAAAATATTGATTATCTTTCTATGCACAGCTTTAATCAGCAAAGACAGATTGAAGTCCATATTCAGAGGTATTTAGGGCCTCATTTTCCAATATCGCATGGAATACCAAAAAGGGGTGTTACCTTATGCAAATAAGCATGTGTGTTGTGATAACAGCTATGCAACATGCTCTTAGTGCAAATCATGCTATTAACCCAATTTGAGCTACATTGCCAGTATATATTGTGGTTCATGATGTTTCTGGACAGCCTGTTTCAGTAGGCTGGGGGAGAGAGAAAGAGAGAGAGACTTACTATAGTGTCTCCTCCCTAGACAGGTATTTGTATCCCTATGGTAGGCCCACCTAGTAACTCGAGGTGGGGATTAGGTATTAGTGTAGGGGGTTGGGGGCCACTTTCACATTCAACGTGAGACGTACGAACAGAACAGTGGTCTCTTGTGAAGATTTGATGGCCTTCAGAGTGAGGAAACTCACTCCAAGATGAGATTTGGGCAATGTTCTCTCCACCTAGCTTGATGGACACTCTACCTGGGCAACAACAAGCTAGGTGGAGAGAACATTGTCCAAATCTCATCTTGGAGTGAGTTTCCTCACTCCGAAGGCCATCAAATCTTCACAAGAGACCACTGTTCTGTTCGTACGTCTCACGTTGAATGTGAAAGTGGCCCCCAATCCCCTACACTAATACCTAATCCCCACTTCGAGTTACCAGGTGGGCCTACCATAGGGATACAAATACCTGTCTAGGGAGGAGACATTATAGTAAGTCTCTCTCTCTCTCTCTCTCTCCCCTGAAACAGGCTGTCCAGAAACATCATGAACCACAATAAACCTTTACCAGCCTCTAGTGCACAACATACCGCAAATGAAAGAGGTGTAGCTATTGGCCACGCTAACACTGTGGCTGTTTCATGGCAAATCACGTTAACTCCTTGGAAAATGACCCCCTTAGTCAGATAACTCAGACATTATCCAGTTTAGGGGGTCGCACGCGAAAAGTCCCTTTTCGTGTGTGATAGCTAGCTCGGAGCGGAGTCGGCCCTGCAAGAGGAGGAGTTGGGGACGATGCTGCAGACACATCGCTGGCGGTGAAAGGTAAGATTCCTTATCGCCGCCAAATAACTATGCCTTTTATGTGAGGTTATTCGGCGCGAAAGCCTGCAGAGATCACACCGTGGAAGTGCGATCGTTGCTGGCTATCGCAGGACCGCCCCCGCTTCACCACCCCCTGTTACCGCCGGATTCTCTAAGGTCACAGACCTTAGAGAATCCAGGCCTAAATGCCAACTTTTGAATATTTCGAGCACTTATCTGTTTAATCTATAGCTGAATATCTCATTATCAGCTAAAATTTATTAAGATAGCATAGGAACATTCTGGGGGCATTTCTGGAGTTAGACTAGCTAGATAAGTTATCTAGCTAATTCTGATATTCAGAGTTAGCTGGATAACATATCCAGCTCTGACCATGATGTAGAGCTGACCTAAAGTTAGCCAGATAAACTTATCCAGCTATTTTTAAGATCGTCTCTTTTCAGTAGTGCAGCCGTACCACTGAAAATCCCTCAAATGTTAGCCAGACAGGTTTATCCGGCTAACTTTAAAATCTGATCACTGACTCAGTAAGGACTTCATTGTTCTTATTTGTCAAGACAGTTTGATATCACTCTTGTTTTTCACACAACTTAATTCTTTTGTATGTATGTGGCAGGTTACTGTTATTTGCTGTAATGATAGATGCCTACCTGAAAAATCGCTTAAGATCCTTCTTTCCTGTAGAATAAATAGGTGACCTTGTATGTTTCACTAACCAGACATCTAGTTAGATGTCCTTCTTATCTGTTGAACATGTAGAACAGAAGTCTGTCTCTGCTACTGGTTAATATTTTATTATAGTTGGTTACCCAATGATCAGACATTTTTTAATAATAACATATCCAATATATCAACATTTTGCAAATATAAATAAAGAGACATATTGATGATGCAGTAAAATGAGATGATCTGTAGCTTCAGCAAATTATTTTTGAAGCAATATTTTCCATAAGCAAGGACACTGGTGCTAATCTGTATTGTGCCTTTCATGTTATCATATTCCCTTCTATCTAATAGAATAATCTGCAATTCACATGGCAAATTGGGGCTTTTTAATTACGCTACACTGACACAATAATAAAGAAAACAGAACATAGACCAACAACTGAGATCCATCTTGGATGAATTAAATTTATGAAGATCACAAGTACAATATGACAGTATATTAGTTTGAGGCCCTCAGGAATTTTAGCAGTTTAAAAAATGAGGCTGCTGAATGTCTTGTTTTCTAGGTAATTTAAAAAAGATAATTTCCCACGGTAGATGGTACTATGCAGTTTTCAGGAAAATGAAAGTATAAAGAGCCCTGATAGCATAAGGAGCACTGATGTTACTCAGTGAGCTGCTTTAAAATTAGGTTTATTTCCACTGGCCTTCATGAAAAAGGCTTGATTATCTTAATGTACTTTTCTGTTTGGCATTCCACTTTCAAGACTAAAAAATGCCAGAATATAACCCCATTGTAGTAACAGGGATGATTTTTGTCAGGACTATAATCAAAGCAGGCCTCAAAGTTATATAGAGGAAAAGTTTGGCCTTCAGGTAATCTAGCCCATTACCTCTCAGGGTCTTGAATATCAGAGACAGAGTTTTAAATTTGTCCCTGTTAGGGTATTGATGGCAAGTAAAGATTTTGCAAAAAGGGTATAATGTGATCACACTACTTGCAACCCTCTAGCAGTCATGCTGTGGCACTCTGAATTAGTTGGATCAGTGTATTGTCCAGTGAAATATAGAAAACCAGCCACTAAACCCACATTCTCAAAGTAAAGAGAGAGTTTCCGTTGTTGTCACAGATGATAAAAAGCTACTTCTGAAAGCTGCCTGAATATGGAGTAATATATAGGGTCATTTATCATTTTGCTTTAGGACCTTAACGCTAGCATTAAGGCTCTAACACGTGCGATAATGCTGTAACATGTGTGGTAATTTGTGCAACGTGCATTAGTATGCAAATGTGTCATTTGCTATGCAAGTGGGAGGAGTTTGGGTGGAGTTAATGGTAATGAGTTGCTCCTAACATCAAATGCAAAAGAGTAGCGCACAGCAATGTGGGTTTTAATGCCAGAAATAACTACACCATTTTTCTGAGCGTTGTGCCTGCATTAGTTGTGCATTACCGGGAAAAGGTTTTCATCACACATGCCGTTGGGAGGAGGGAGAGCCACTGTAGAGAGCAATATGTTACTCTACTATTTATACACATCAAAAGAAAAGGGTATCACTGGTCAAAATTAATCCACAATAAGATATAACCACATATGCAGTGCCAACTATATTCATTTGTAGGACCTATAACTTGATGAGTTTGGCTGTCATACAAACTCATGCACAGAGTAAAAGGTCCATTTACTTTATTTTTAAACACTCAATTTTTTAAAAAAATTTTTGGAACTCAACGCAGTTTTTTTTAAATAAAACTCTATATCAACGAACTGAAGCTACCACGCAAAGTACTTTATAAGTCCATACGTTTCTTGAAACACTTCGAATGTCTGAGAAAAATGCTCACAAAAATGATGATACGACCTCTGTCTACTTAGAAAAAGAGTCTCATAAACACATATGGAAAACGCAACAAATAACCAAATAATTGGAAAAAATACTCATCTGTTCATTGAAAGCAAAAGTCCATTGCAAAAAGAGTCCCGACACGATCGTGTTTTGCACCACACCGGGTCCTGCTTCAGGGGCAAACTACTCTCAGAGGTTGCTCTTCATTAACCGCCATGGATAACAACTGTTTCAACCACTAAAGCGCTGTGTTTTTGGAGAATGAAGAAACGAAGCTGAACTGAAGTTTGTGTTGGTTAATGAAGAGCAACATCTGAGAGTTGCTTTCAATGAACAGATGAGTATTTTTTCCAATTATCTGGTTATTTGATGCGTTTTCCATATGTGTTCATGAGACTCTTTTTCTAAGTAGATAGAGGTCGTATCATCATTTTTGTGAGCATTTTTCTCTGACATTCGAAGTGTTCAATAAACGTATGGACTTATAAAGTACTTTGTGTGGTAGCTTCAGTTCGTTGATATAGAGTTTTATTTAAAATGAACTCTGAGTTCCAAAAAAATTTAAAAAAATTGAGTGTTTAAAAATAAAGTAAATGGATCTTTTACTCTGCATGAGTTTGTATGACAGCAAACTCATCAAGTCATAGGTCCTACAAATTAATATATTTGGCACTGCATATGTGGTTATATCTTATTGTGGATTAATTTTGACCAGTGATACCCTTTTCATTTGATGTGTGTTTACCGTGTGTGAGGGTTCTGGAATATGTTGGTTTCTAAGGGCTTATTTTGTGTGATTAATACTCTACTATGTATACCACTGCAAGAGAGGGGCACTTTTACGTGGGGTAGGTTTGGGGGGGGGGGGGAGGGCAGTTTTACATACACACTAAGGGATACAAACAGCAAAGTTGACATCACTGAAGATTTTCTGCTGTTTGAATCCATGAAAGGTACAAGAGGAATTGATTTGTGCAATGCACTCTCTACTTGTTTGAAGCTAAGCAGAGAGTGCATTGCACAAATCAACTCCTCTTGTACCTTTCATGGATTCAAACTGCAGAAAATCTTCAGTAATATTAAATTTGCTGTTCATACCTCCTACTGTGTATTCAAAACCTTTGCTCCCACACCTACCTCACCACTCAAGCCCCACTTTGAGTTAAAAGTGCCCCCCTCTTACAGTGGTATAAATAGTAGAGTGACATATTATTCTCTGCAGAGGCGTTCTTGCTCTCTCTCAAAATGTTTTCCTGGTAACATACTCTGTGGTGCATTGATCAGTGCATGAAGTGAAAAATAGCGCAGGTGGAATACATTTATCGCACCTTGCAGAAATTACCTATGCGATGCGGGAGCAGTGAAATTAGCCTAACCATGCCCCCTTTTTTTTTTTTATCATGGGCGCTATTTATAAATATAGCATTTTGATAAATCTAGATCAAAGTTCGTGCCAAGTCCAGCAGGATCCTGTGATTCCTGACCACTGGTTTTAGTTAGAGTATATTGTTCCCAAAAGAGATTTTAACATTGGGTGTCTGAATGCTCATATTTTAAACCCATAAGAAATCTGTTGTGCTTTGGTTCAAACTATTTACATTTTGTCTACTGCAAAACCTGAAGTCAGCTTGCTGATAACTGTTGATGAATCCAGTTCTATGGGCATGAGTAGCTTCATAACATCTGCATAAATATAGAATTTTATGTTCATAGTCTGAATTAGCAGATCAGTGACTTGAGGTAGATATTAAACAGAATAGCTGACAATATAGATCCCCATGGTATCCTTAAGATCAAGGTCTATTGTAAGGATTAGATGCTACTAAACTGTATGAATTGTTTCCTGCCTGATAGATAGGATCTGAACAAGCTAGTACTATACCACTGATACCTCATTATGCTTACTGTGATAGCATAATATTGTGATCAAGTGTCAATGCTAAGAAATCCAGCAGCACTAGCATGGATGCAGTTCCCCTTACATAGTTTCTGTGGAGATCACCTAGCAGAAAGATGAGAACCATCTCCATTTCGTAACTGGGTCCGAACCCTGATTGACAAGGTTCAAACACTGAGTTGGAAATAACCTGATCTTTAAGTTTCCCCAGAAAAAAGATGTTTGAAACAGGTCAGTATTTTTCTAGTTTATTCTAATCCAAGAGTGCTCTTAGTAGCAATCCATCTGTGAAAGAAGAGTTCACAATTTAGTAACACTTTATATGAGGCTCCTGCTTACCTGATTCACTAACTTTGATGTGCAGGTGTTGAGAGAATAAGATGTCAGTCGCAAACCACCCTCTGTTTCTATATTGAATGAGTCCCAAAATCGCTGTGCATAGAGGGTCCAGGTTTGCAATCTCCTGGTTAGCCAGTAGGGGTCCTTTGACATGTTTTTGACAAAACAGGTGGCATCACCATTAATAGTTAATTGTTAGAAAACAGTCTGATTATGTTGTGAGAGTTGTAACAGGTCATTTAGTATTTTCAAGAGCCATTTGGTTGAGTATGCAGTCTATTCAATATATTTGTAAAAGCACTGTTTGTTGGCGGCTCTTTTAGCTTGACATGTTGCCATGTGTGTTCTACAGTTTAGCCTGTTCTCCTCCAGATGAGATTTATGCCATTTCTTTTCTAGTTTCTGTTCTAGGTATTTAAGTGTTCTGGGGAGTACCAAGGAGAACAAGACCCTGCTTTTTCTTTTCAGTGGTTTCAAGGCCTTTACTTAGTTCACAGTCCAAATATCTACCTGCTCTGTCACCACAATCATCATCTCATAAACAGGAGAATATTCTATGGCCTCTAGAAAATTCTCTGACTTTTTTTGTCTCTGATCTCTTTACAAACTCTGGTAGGGCACACCTGATTTAAACTGTTTAGGAAGAACTTAGTGTGATAGATGATTTTTTTCAGAAACACCAGTCTAGTATATGTTCCTTCTCCTGAATCAGTGATTTAATTTTCTACATAAATCCTAAAGCTGTCTTTGTAGTGAGAACATTTGAAGAATTGAGTATAGAGATTTCTATATGTAGGTTGAAATTATCCATGATGACTAACTTATGAGAACTCAGGGAGACCTTGGAAATTAGGGCTTGGTTTACTAAGGCATTTTGTGTCTATGGGAAAATGTTTAGTAAATAGAGCTCTTAGGCCTAGATTCATCATTCTGAGCTGCGGCCCTAAAAGGGTCAGAGAGGATGATAGTGTGGACCCAGCAGCATCATGGTAGTCATTTTCATCCACCGCAGTTGCGGCGATGGCGTACACTTTTGCCCCCATACTACAAATGGGAAAGGTGGTGTTATTTCCGGTGCTACTGCCAGCGATAATGACCAAAACATTACCCTCAGTGGTTCCGGAATCAAAATGTTTCTAATTCCACCCAAACCCCATCCTATTCCCTCCCCTTTCCCTCATTTAAATGCTAATGTCATGATGCGGTAGTTATCGCGTGTGTTAAGGCATTATTACACGCGATAAGACCACATCACATTTTAATGAATGACACTGCACATTTGAGGAGTTTGCAAAGAGCTGTTTATTTTGAAGAGCTTTGTAATCCAGAAGAACACCCTACTGGGGCTTCATGTCCACACTGGACTAACAGGCATTCTGATTCTACTGTCTGGGGTAGGAGAACACTTTATAATTTGAGTCTCAGTACAGGATCACCATCCCTCCCCTTTGTCTCCCTGACCTAGTTTAATGTTTGATGAAGAGCCCTTGGCTTTTGGGCACAGTTGGTATATTGGAATACCCCTAGTTCTATCTAATCTAGTCTTAGTTATCCCTAACATATTTAGGTGATATTCTGTGATAACTTTTCGAGTCACAAACAATTTCTTATTCACTGATCTGGCATTCACATGAAAGTCTGGATGTGGTTGTATAATAGTAGATGGAGAGAAACCTTGGAAATGTAAATAGGGACGTGGATTGCCACTTTATCTTTGATCCTCTATGTGATCAGGGATGACCATACTTGTATCTTTTCCAGATCACTAGGGCATTACAGGACCTTGTGCCATAGTGCCTAGGCATATTTCCTAACAGGGAGAGGATACTATCATGCAGGAGATCTTGGGGCATTTTTCTTTGTGAATGAAGGATAAAACAGTGTACATAATTTAGTTGTATTTGGAATTGAAGGACAAATCAGAAAGCAACGTTTAGTTGTAGTTGAAATTGGGGGCCTAGAAAATGGAGCCCTAAGACTGGGGGATGAGCCTGAAGAGCTGGGAGGATTTAAAACCTGAGACTGAGGCTGGCATCATCTGTATCATTGGGTTGTTGCTTAAGGGGGTTGTGATAACTGCTAGTGACATCATGGGGAGTGGGGAGAGTCAGCAGAGTCCTATTCCCCCAATAGAGAGAAAAGCAGACTTGAGGGAGGAGCTTTTTGGGGTGTTGGAAGACTAACTCACTTACTTCTTGCTTCAGCTGGGTAGCCTAGTCATGCATTGTGTTTCATCCCCACCCTAAATACCCTTCCAGGAATGCCTCCTCTAAATCTAGCTAGAAGTATGTATGCTATGGAAACCAGCATGTACTTTTAACCATATTGAGTGAGGCTAAATTTCAGACCAATTTATCCAAGGAAATTGCTATTTATCTGAGTAATTGGCTTTGAAAATTGCCCTGCACATATAATTTTGTTAAAACATAGAAATTATGGCAGAAAAACACCAAATGGGCCATCTAGTCTGCCCTGCAAGCTTATGGTAGTATCTGCTCCGCTGTGTAAGTTACTCCATGCTTATCAGTTTCCAAACCATAAACGTCAGGGCCCTTGTTAGTTGTTGTTTGAATCCAGTTCCCCATTATGCCTTGTCATTTAAGCAGAGAGCAATGTTGGAGTTGCTTATTGGTTAAGGATAAAACTGCCGCATCAGCAAGTTATCCCCATACTTATTTGTTTCCCTAGACCGTAAAGGTCAGGGCCCTCGTTGGTTGCTGTTTAAATCCAATTCCCCTTTTCCCCCTGACATTGAAGCAGAGAGTCATGATGGAGTTGCATCAAGAGTATGAAGGCTTATTTGTTAAAGGTAGTAACAACCACACCAGCAAGTTATCCCAATGCATTGTTTTCTTCATTTCCATCCTCTAGTCTATAGGGACCTACATTATTTATCTCATGCCCTTTGAATTCTTTCACAGTTTTTGTCTTCACCACTTCCTCCGGAAGGATATTCCAGGCATCCACCACACTCTCTGTGAAGAAATATTTTCTGACATTGGTTCTGAGTCTTCCTCCCTGGAGTTTCATTTAGTGGTAGGAGTACTGGATGGCCCGCGCCATTTTTAAAGATGGCGCCGGTCATTCAGTGCTCCCTCCATGTGACACGGGCCGGCCAATGGCACAGATACCCTGTCACATGGTAAGGGCAAAGGCCATCGGCGCCATTTTTATTAGTGGCTGCCGACGGCCCGGGAGTGGGAGATCGCTCCCGGGACCCCCACTGGACCACCAGGTACCTGTAAAATGTTTTTGGGGGGGTCGGGAGGGTGGGGGAAGCAAAGGGATTAGTTTTAAAGGGTCGGGGTGGGTTTTTTGTTTATCGGCTCGGGCGCAGCCGATAAACAAAACCGCGATCGGGCCCGATGGAAAAAAAACACATGTGAATCAGAACCGGAATCCGAACCGATTCCGATTCACATCTCTATTACCAACTTTATTTCCTCAGAGCTGTTCTCTGGAACCAGGTACTCGCTCGAGGGCCTGCCTCTATTCCAGCTTCTGTGTTACCTTCCGGGAGAAACCGCTGTGTGAGTAACTTTACCATGAGGCTCTATACCAGAACTCTGTGTATGCTCCACTGTACTCACTATCTCATTTTTCTCCACTACAACACAGCCATAGAGGGAATCGCTGTTCCAGTATCCTGAGGAACCCTAGCCCAGCTGGGCTTCATCTGTACTCACTACTGCCACCTCTGGTGGCTTATCAACTCTGTCTAATAAAAGATATAACTCTGTGTTGTGTGTCACAAAGGTGAGCCTGACCTGTGGCCCCTCACGGGACTTCCCCCCTTGGGCATGGTCAGCTGCCACAGGTCCAAGGGTCCACCCAAAACCTTACAAACAATAACACACATCAATTTTTCACTCCCCATCAAATACAGCTCTTTTGGATTATCACACCCAAGAAACATGACTCTCTACTTCTTGGCATTGACTCTCAGCTGCCAAATCTTCAACAAGCTTTCATAAGCTACCTTTAGTAGCAAATTATGTTGAAGTAGTAATACATGAAGAAATGTTTTACATAATTTAGTTCAGACTTTTATTAATTTTTAAAGATCTACTAGTGTTTAAAGATTTTAAAAACTCCTTCTTAGACACACTTATTATTTTGAATCTATGGCAGGAGTTAGACAACTCTTGTCCTCAAGAGTCACAAATTGGAAATTCATTGGGGCAGATTTTCATATGTGCATGCGCTACCCGGCGTGCACACATGTATGCCCAATTTCATAACATGCGCGCGCGCGTTATAAAATCGGGGGTCAGCGTGCACAAGGGGGTGCACAATTGTGCACCCTGCACTCGCTAACACCCGCGGGCTTCCCCTGTTTCCTACCCCCTAGCCTGACCTTCCTACCCCTTCCCCTAGCCTTTCCGCCCCTAACCCCCACACATTTTTATTTCACCTTTTGCGACTGCCTAGAGGCAGGTGCAAGTTGCGTGCACCGGCATTCTGCTGGCACGCGATCCTCTGACACAGTGGCAAATGGCCGCTATGCCGGAGGCCTCTGGCCCTGTCCCCGCCCCTGGACCAACCCAACCCACCCCTGCCCCATCCCCGGACTGCCTCCTTTGTAAAGCCCTGGGACTTAGAAACATCCCGGGGCTTTACACACATCACCGGGCCTTTATAAAATAGACCTGGCGCATGTAACCCTCTCCCCCCCCCCATGTGGGGGGGAGAGGGTTACATGCGCCAGGTCTCACCTCATAATGAATATGCATGAGATAAATTTGCATTCTGTTGACACATACATGCACATCTATCTCATGCATATTCATTCTGGATATCCTGAAAACCAGACTGTTTGTAGCTCTCAAGGACCGGAGTTGGCCACCCCTGATCTGTGAAATCCTTATGAGAGCATCATGCAAAGAATAACTATAACACAGATGAATGAAAAGTGCAAAAGATATTTCTAAAAGTAGTATTTATTACTTTTAAAATTTTTGCATCTTTTGTGTTCTAAAAAAGTAATTGACATTCCCCCCCCCCTCCAAGAAGAAATGGCATAGACTAAATAAAATTTAAAGACTAGTGATTTGTTAATAATTTCTTAACAAAGGGCTCTTTTTGCTCTCAGTTTCTTATTATAGGCTCTTACCAATTCTGTTCCTCTTGTTCAGTCATTTCTTCTCAGAAAATAATTTAATACGGGGCTCTCAAGAACACTTTCTAGTATATCAATGTTGAAGACAGGAATATGATCAAAATATGGCTCAAAAAAACTGAGAAACAAGAAATTGACATTTTGAGCAATCTAACTAGTATAGTAATGATGCTTTAAGTATTCTGTAATTGTACTCTTATAAAGGAATCCTAACACATAGGGAACTCCCTTAAGGGAAATTTTTCCTTTCTCTCCTCCAGGATAAAAAAAATTGATTTTTAGTTGTTCCAGCAGAGAGAAGTCTTCTATGAAGTGAAGGTTGAAAGCATAGTTTGTTCCTTCTGTTTATTGAAACAGGAAACCACATGGGCTTGGTTCTGATGATATCTGGTTTCAAGACACGGAGAATGAGGATGATATTAAAAAACAAGTCACAAGCGTAACATAGCACAGTTGGCACCAATGATCCATTAATATATCTTTTGAATAGTGTATCCAGCTGATACAGACCATAAATTACAGGCATATAATCTTTTTTTCTATTGTTTTCTGCTTAATTCTTTTCTACAGGGTGTATTTATTCTATTTTTTTTGTTCATCGACTCAAAAAATGAAATTTTGCTGAAGACGGAGAACAAAATACATTTAAGAAATCTTCAACATAAATTAACCACCACCCTATCAATGCACCCCTCATTATTGCCCCCTCCCACACATACAAACAAATTACATATAAGATTCCCTTGTTAGCATCATAGACAAAATGTCAGCTATTCTTTAAGTAGCTAGAGAATATAACTGAATTATATATAGGACCACTGCTCTCTTAATAAAATAACCTTTGTACAGGTAAAATATGAATACAGAATAACTTTAAAATTAGCTTAGTGTCACTTATGAGTGGGCAATATTCTATATCAATTAGGGGGTCATTTATCAAAATGCGATAAGGCGTTTTCGCATGTGTTAAGGGCTTATCGCATGCGATAGGACCATATCGTATGGTGCGATGCAAATTCATAAAATAGGAGGAGTTAGGGGCAGAGAGTGGGCTGGTTTAGCCTGTCTGCAAAGAGCTATCACACAGCCGTAACACCAATTTTAACTACACCTCTTTGGATTGTGTTAGGCTGTGTGATGTAAGGTTTCATCACCATTTGTGATGTCTCCTGTAAGTCCTATTTCAGGTGAATTGATGGGTCCAGAGCCTTAGAGAGAGAGAGAGAGACTGGCCATAATGTCATGGCCCATAGGTAGGTATTTGTATCCTTTTGGTAGGCCCACCTAGTAAATCGAGGTGGGGTTTAGGTACTAGTGTAGGGGCTAGGGGCCACTTTGACATTCTACGTGACACCTACGAACAGAACAGTGGTCTCTTGGGAAAATTTGCTGGCCTTCGGATGAGATTTGGGCAATGTTCTCTCAACCTAGCTTGATGTTACCCAGGTAGAGAGTCCCTCAAGCTAGGTTGAGAGAACCTTGCCCAAATCTCATCTTGGAGTGAGTTTCCTCACTCCGAAGGCCAGCAAATCTTCACAAGACACCACTTTTCTGTTCATAGGTGTCACATTGTCACGTAGAATGTCAGAGGCCCCTAACCCCCCCTACACTCTTACCTAAACCCCACCTAGAGTTACTAGGTTGGCCTACCATAGGGATACAAATACCTACCTTTGGGCCATGACATTATGGCCACTCTCTCTCTCTCTCTCTCCACCTGGGTGTCTAGAACCATTGACAATGGTCCCCTGGTGGTTGAATGAAGGAAATACAACAGGTCTGGCACTTATCACAGAATCTGAAAATGGTATCACAATTTGTGCTAACTTAGCTCTTCGCACAGGTAATTAGTGCAAATTGCGATAAATGCTATATTAGCATAAAACTCACCCCTTTTGCTATTGCATGCGGTACTTACCGCATTTTGATAAATCCACCCCTTAAAGAGTTAGCAAATAAACTATACAAAATATCCTGATTTTCAGACTACATCTGAAACTATTCAATAGCCTGGGAATCTCACATAAAAAAATTCATTCTCATATCTGCACTAGTTTCCTATCTTTCAAAACTGTACTCAAAGCAGGCCCTCTTTCTCAGAATTCAAGGAGCATTTCCGGAGATATCTCACCAGTTTTTCCTTTAAATAGGCTGGACCTAAGCTCTGAAGTGTTTTATATGCTGTCACTAAAGATTTAACTGAATGCAGGTTAGAATAAGCAACCAATGTAGTTGAACCAAAACTGGTAAAAAACATGGTAAAAAAACAAACAAACTGTATGGTCTGTAAATGTATAACCACCAAAATCAATTAAACAAAGAGCTAGGAATTTCTACCTTAAATATACCCAAGAGAAAGGAAACTCCAAAAAGGTCAATATTAACCACTTAAATATTTATGTAACGTTTTTACAATATGAGCTCATAGATAGTTTAGGATTGTAGTTTCATTAATTACGTATCAGCAAGCCTGACGACATACCCTTAAAATTGGACCACTGAGTTTATAACCCACAAGGAGATGGGATGCTAAAGGTTGAATTAGTTGAAGACTATTGAATAGCTTCTTTGGGAGCACTAAAAATAAGCTATTACAACAAGCTAACCTTTAATTTAATTTAATTTGGCATTTGTACTCTGCTTTCAAAAGAGCATGCATGTTCAAGATGGATAAAATGCATAACAAAAACATAAACATCCATAATTACAAGTAAAATTACCAACCACTCTTCAATTCCTAATAAATCCCCAAATCAAAATAACAATTATTCTAATATAGTAATTTAATTTACTTTATTTCTTGATTAACTGTAAAATCATAGGAAATATCAATGTGGTGTACATAAAAATATATCTAAATTAATAGAATAAATATAATCCACAAAATTAAGTACATCATAAACTATAATAAAGTTAAAATTCTTTATAAATATCCATGTAAATTCAAGCTAAAATAAATCAAACAGTGATATTAAATTAGTAAAAACTTTTAAAATGAGCAATATGATTAGATAATACAGTAGTACCATATTTACTAACTAAAGGGAACACAGTAGAAGCATTAATAAGTAGCAAAACCTTTACTAAAAAAAATCCAGTACTTCAGCACTTTTCTAAATTTCAAGTAGTCTTTCTCTCCTCTAAAATCAAATGGCAACATATTCCATAATGATGGAGAAATATAGCTGAATGTAATTTGGTGAGTTATTTATTTAAAAATATTTATATACCGCAAACAATAAGACATTTGCATGTCCGTCTAGGCGGTTTACAAATATACATACATAAGTTAAAAAGTCAAGGTATAACAAATTTACCTACGAAGGTTAAAATAGAGAAACACAACTAATTTAAACATAATAAAGGTCTAGCGGTATATTGTGTTAGTGTATTTAAGTTATATTGTATGCATCACTGAATAGATATGTCTTTAGCATTTTCTTAAATTCCTTACGGTTTGATGTAAGTCAGAGGTTTTCAGGGAGAGAATTCCATAAGATTGGACCGGCAACGGAAAAGGTTCTTTTGCGGATTAGGGCCAAACTGACTGTTTTGACTGTTGGTACTTCTAGCAAACATTTGTCCATGGATCGTAGCTGTCTTGGGGGCTTGTATATGTGTAACATGGAGCAGAGCCAAACCGAGTCAACGTTATATAGCAGATTGTGGATGGTAGACAAGATTTTATATCTGATACGGTGGGTTATAGGGAGCCAGTGTAGTTGTTGTAAAATGGGTGTTATATGATCTTTACGAGATAAGTTATATATTGTTCTTGCTGTAGCATTTTGAACAAGCTGCAATGGATATATTGATGATAATGGCAGTCCTAAATATAATGTGTTACAGTAATCTAAGTTTGTTAGAATTAGAGCTTGAACAATTGTCCGAGAGTCAGATAAAGTTAAAAGAAGTTTGAGTTTTTTGAGCATATGTAGTTTGAAAAAGCATTTTTTAACTGTCTCAGATATTTGTTTTGAGAGAGATAACTTTGAGTCGATAAAAATTCCAAGATTCTTTGCATAGGGTTTTATGGGTATTTGCTGTTTGTCAAAGAGGAAGAATTGTGGAGGTTTGTGAATGTTCTCTCCACCTAGCTTAGGGGTGGATTTATCAAAATGTGGTAAGTACAGCATGCGATAGCAAAAGGGGTGTGCTTTATGCTAATATAGCATTTATTGCAATAATTACCTTTGTGAAGATCTAAGTTAGTGCAAATTGTGATACCATTTCAGATTCTGTGATAAGTGCCAGACCTGTTGTATTTCCTGCATTCAACCACTGGGGGACCATTTTTTAATGATCCCAGGAAGGTGAGAGAGAGAGAGAGAGAGAGAGAGAGTGCACCTGGTTGTAATATCATGGCCCATAGGTAGGTATTTGTATCCCTATGGTAGGCCAACCTAGTAACTAATTCTAATTTTAATTAATAATTTGTTTTTAGCTAGTTATCATCTAGCTATTTAGTCAAATTTATGTATTTAAGTTTATTTTAGTTATATTTTATTTTTATTTTATTTTTAACATGTTGTAAACCGTTTTGATAAAATTTTATTTTAAAAAACGGTATATAAATACCTTTAAATAAATAAATAAATAAATAAATAAATAAACTTGAGGTGGGGATTAGGTAAGAGAGTAGGGTGTTAGGGGCCACTTTGATATTCTACGTGACACCTACGAATAGAACAGTGGTCTCTTGTGAAGATTTGCTGGCCTTCGGAGTGAGAAAACTCACTCCAAGATGAGATTTGGGCAAGGTTCTCTCAACCTAGCTTGATGGACTCTCTACCTGGGTAACATCAAGCTAGGTTGAGAGAACCTTGCCCAAATCTCATCTTGGAGTGAGTTTCCTCACTCCGAAGGCCAGCAAATCTTCACAAGAGACCACTGTTCTGTTCGTAAGTGTCATGTAGAATGTCAAAGTGGCCCCTAACCCCCCTACACGCTTACCTAATCCCCACCTCGAGTTACTAGGTGAGCCTACCATAGGGATACAAATACCTACCTATGGGCCATGATATTATGGCCAGGTGCTCTCTCTCTCTCTCACTCTCTCTCTCTTTCTCTCTCTCTCTCTCTCACAGCTGATTTGCAATACACATGCTTATTAGCATAAGGTACACCCCTTTTTTGGTATCGCATGCGATTCTGGAAAATGAGGCCCTATGTTTTGTTTTCAACTCAAGAGTCAACAAGTTCCAGAGCTGTATTGCCTTGCATGAAAATAATTTTTCTGACAAATTAACTAAACTCAACTTCTTTACCGAGGACAAAGCCAATCAAATATCTTGACTTGAGCATAGAACACATGTGGATACAGACCATTCGAGTTAAATAACTTGTGCCTAATACTTTCAAGCTGTAAAAGTTATAGGAAGAATTTTGAAGTATATACACAATTTCAGAGGTAGCTAGTAAAGCGCTGTGAATAAAGTAGTGGCTGTGTCCTATCTCCTGTGCCTGGTGATAATATTTGCAGAGAAATTTTATATGACTGATAACTGCTATTACTAGCAACAGTAGCATGGAATAGACTTAGTTTTTGGGTTCTTGCCAGGTACTTGTGGCCTGGATTGGCCACTGTTGGAAACAGGATGCTGGGCTTGATGGACCCTTGGTCTGACCCAGTATGGCATTTTCTTATGTTCTTATGACTGCAACTGGTATGGAGTCTTCTTTGGGAGCCCTAAATAGACTGCATTGTTATAAACAAGGTAAGAAAGAACTGCCACCTGCATTACCATCCTTAGCTTTGAAAGACACAAAAATGAGAATAAATGTCTGACTAATCACACTTATTTACAACTGCCTTCCGGCGTAATGACATTTCCTGATCTTCCAGTGAAAAGGAAGAATAATTAATAGGTTTGAGACTATGAACTCGCTGAATGGGTGAAAGGATCATATCTTCTGTCATTAGGAACAGACCAGATGGTTGCACACAATCAAGGGCGGATCAAGGCAATCTACTGCCTGAAGTGAAGAATGAGAAGGTGCCCCCCCTTTGCCACCCTACCCCTGCCCCCTCTCTCTGGCATCCACATACAAGCACCCTCACACATGCTCTCTCTCACCCCCACACATGCTCTCTCACCCCCCCCCCCCCCCCCGAGCCAGGCTCACATTTTCTCTCCCACACACATACAAACTGCTACTCATACACACACAAGCAAGCTGCATCATACAAGCGCAAGCACTTACAAGCAAGCTGTGCCTCTCTCACGTGGGGCCTCTTTGTTCTTCAGCCACCGCCGGCCTGAGCTCTAGTGGTAGCCCCAGCCTCTCTCTGTTCTTCTTCAAACCAGTGGCATAGCCAAAACTGCATTTTTTTTGGGGGGCCTAAGGTTAACATGGGTGGGCAGTAGACATACAGATCTAGGCCCGACTAATTATACTCTTATCGATAAATAATATTTTAGCATGCACTCTACAATGGATGTATAAGTATATTGCAAAAGCCATCATGCATGAGTGACATTTTAAAATGTTTTAATTCTATTACCTCAAGAACTTACCAGCATTAAAAATGCCTTAGCTATATTAACTTATTTTATATGTATTGCAGTTTATAAATACACAATATCATATAAAAAATAAAGAAAGAACACTTCTTTCTTTCTTGTTTCTGAACACTTCAGAAACATCCAATCCAATCACATAATAAAACAAATATTAATATATTCTTTTATGATTCCTCTTTCCAAAACTGCATAAAACTATAATAAAACAGCAATAATCATAATAATCATCACAAAAATCACAAAATCACAAAAATATTTGCAACAGGTGCAGAACAGAACTAGGACATGAAAAAAAAAATAAAATTCAAATTCCTGTGTCACCTCAATGACAGAAAAACATATTCATTTCACTGCCAAACACTTTGTGAAGAAACACAAACCCTGCAAATTAATAAATAAATAAAAATTTACCATACCATAACAGCAGTAATTCTCCAGACTCAAACAGCAGAAAACTTATCTATGAAAAGGCAGCAAGGCAAATATTACACCAGGCCCTAGAACACTAATACACTACCTAATGGGCAAACAGAACAAACCAGATTGCTACAAATCCCTACAGAGAAACTAGATGCTAGCCAAAATACTGCATCTCTGTCACATATTGGCAAAACAGACACACCCTTTTCTAAGAAAGAATAAGGGACTACAAATTAGGAACAAACATGAAACAAAACTGAAATGGAAAGCCTGAGAAACCAGACTCTGTAAGCACTGGGATACTGAAGAAAAAGCACAAGAAATATATTTTTTTTACTTTTATTTTCTGATCTTATTTTTCTAATTAGTTGGTTCCAATCTCTTCCCCCCCCTTGTCTGTCTTTTCCTTTTCCAGGATCTCTTTTATTCTGTCTTCTTTCCTTTCTCCTTCAGTACACACACAGAGACTCTCTCTCTCACACACACACTTTCTCTAACATAGGATCCCACTCTTCCATGCTCTCTCTCACATACACACACACACACACACATACACATAGGCTTGCAGTCTGACTTGCTCACTTTCACACAGGTGCCCCCTCCTACAAACAAATACACAGGCTCTCATTCTCACATGCTCTTACACACATGCTACCATTCCCACAAACACAACACAGAGGCTCTCACTCTCACATGCAGTCTCCTGCTCCCACTTCCATACATACGGAAACACAGAGGTTCTCACTCTTATCTGTAGGCTACTACTCTCACACAAACAAACAGGCTCCCATTCTCACATGCTTTCTCTCTCATTAGGCTCCCACTCCCATATTACAAGTTCTCACTCCTACATGCTCTCGCTCTCATTCACATCCCTTCCAAGCAGGTTCCCATTCACACACACACCCCCAGGCAGGCTCCCATTCACACACCCCTAGCCCCCCAGGCAGGGTCCCATTCATATACCCCCAGCCCCCCAGACAGGCTCCCATTCACACATACACACACACACGTACCCAGGCAGGCTATCTTTCATATTCACACACACACACCCCTCCACTGGCAGGCTACCAACCACATACAATCTTGCACCCAGGAAGGCTACTATTCACATTCATATACACCCCCACTCTCTTTCCGTCAGGCTCCCATTCATACAACCCCCACTCCCAGGCAGGCTCCCATTCCCACACCCCCACCTCCAGGCAGGTGCCCATTCACACACCTCCCACCCCAGGCAGGCTCCCATTCATACCCGCACACAGCCTACCATTCACACACACACCCAAACACAAAACACAGGAACAGATAGCAAAAGAGGGAATCTATTCTGCTGCTGCTCCCCATGTGTCTGCCCACAGTATTCAAAACTCGTGCAGCTAGCACTCCTCTATGCTGATCTCCTGATGCATGGGATCAGCATAGAGAACTTATTGGCTGCATGGGTTTTGAATGTGCAGGGCCGGCACAAGTGGAGGAGCAGAAGAATGGATGGCTTCCCGTGAGGGTTTTTTTCTTTGACCACCGGCATCGTGAGCCTCTTCCTCCTCTTGCCCAGCATGTCCACTGTGGCCATGTGACAGGGCCCCTCTTATTGGGCCACTGGACTAAGCCACTACTTCAGCTGCCGCCGGCCTGAGCTCCAGCAGCAGCCCCAGCCTCTCTCCATTCTTCTTCATCCATCACCGGCCTGAGCTCCAGTGGTAGCCCCAGCCTTTCTATGTTCTTCTTCAGCCATCACCAGCCTGAGCTCTGGCAGTGGCCCCAGCCTTTCTCCATTCTTCTTCAGCCATCACCGGCCTGAGCTCCAGTGGTGGCCCCAGCCTTTCTACGTTCTTCTTCAGTCATCACCAGCCTGAGCTCTGGCAGCGGCCCTAGCCTCTCTCCATTCTTCTTCTGCTGCTGCTAGCTGGAGCTTTAGTGGCGGTTCCAGCCTCTCTCCATTCTTCCTAGCTGCCACCAGCCTGAGCTGAGGCAGCCATGGCAGGGGCAGGCAGATGCCACAGCAGCATTATGAGAGGGGTATTTTTTTGCCGCCTCAAAATTCTGCCACCTGAAGCAGCCGCCTCACCCTGCTTCATTATAGAACCGCCCCTGCACAGAATACACAGCAGACCTACCGACCCATAACAGTCTGCCCATCAATATCCAACTGCTGATTACAGAAAAATATTAATTTAAAGGGTATAAAGTTTTCTTTAAGGATTCCTTCACCAGCAAGATGAATTATGTCATTTGTATAGTTATGATGAATAAGCCTAATTTCTCTAATGATGGAGCCTAACAGCAGGAAGACATTAAAAAGATTAGGCAAAAAAGGTGACCCTTGTAGGATACCGCAAGATAGAACTCTCTTCCGCCTCCTCAATAAATATGAAGCAAACTAGTTAGCTACTGTGACCTTGATGCTCAAATCTCCCAGCCTCTTCAAAAGTAAAATGTGGTCAACTAGATCAAATGTAGCTGACAGGTCAAGCTGCATTAAAAAGCCTACTTCACACCATCCATCAACAACCAAAGATAATTATGAATTATAATTAATGAATTATAATTCATTAATTATATAAACACTGTTTCAGTGCTAAATCTTTGTCTAAATTCTGATTGAGATTGATTTGAAAGTTTCCAAGTTCTTAGAAGATCTTGAACTTGGACTATAACAGCACTTTTCATCAGTTTGGGTAGAAACAGTAGACTGGAAATAGGCCAATAACTAGCACAACATGCCACATCCAAGGTCATATTCTTCAGGATAGTCGTTAGTATAACTGATTTCAGAGAAGTTGGATAACATCCACTGTTCAGTGTTATGTTAACTAGATTTATCATTTTGCTATAAATGTTGCGAGAATAGCACCCGGGATAAAAGAAAAAGGGGCATGGTTAGGGTAATTTTCCAGATACTGCACTGCATATGTATTTTAGTGAAAGCTCAGAAGTACCCTGATAGACTGTTATTACATTTTGGGCAGAGAGAGAGAGAAGGAGGGAGAGAAAGAGTCTTTATAAGGCTCTCATATAAGTAAACTATTTATACCACTGTAAGAGGGGCAACTAGTAACTCAGGGTGAGGTTTTGGGAGGGGCAGTTTTACATGCACAGTCAGAGGTAGAAACAGCACAGTAGATGACAGTGAAGATTTTATATGATTTGGAGTGATGAAAAGTATACAAGGATGAGATTTGTACAATGTACTCTCAACTTAGCTTGATGCACTCTCTACCTAGCTGCTATCAAGCTAGGTCGAGAGTATAATGTACAAATCTCATCTTTGTGTACCTTTTGTCACTCCAAGTCACATAAAATCTTCACTGATATCTACTGTGCTATTCGCACCTCTGACTGTGCATGTAAATCTCCCCCCAAAATCTTACCCTGAGTTCATAATCGCCCCTCTTACAGTATTATAAAAAGTTAACTAATATGTGTGCCTCCCCAGAGGCTCTTTCTCCCTCTCTCTCCCCCTCCCTCCCTGAAATGGGTTTGTGAAATGTATTGCAAATCCCATTTTGGGCACAATGCACAGCATACTGCCTAGAAAAAAGATATAGTTATTTCTGGCATTAAATCATGCAATAGTGTGTGTTATGCTATCACATGCAACATTAAATACCCTTCATTTTCATAAACTCCTCCCTTTTGACTACATTTTTAAAATTTGCATATGCATTTTGTAATGCGTTATTTAACACATGCGTTATAGTGTTATTGCGGAAGTTAGAACAATTTGATAAATGACCCTGAAAATAAGTAATAATAAACAAAACAAAACTTTAGCAGTACACCCCTAATGTTAATTCCCAAATGATAGAGGTGGTGTAAATACATATTTCCACTCTAATTTAGAGAATTTATATACTTAGTAATTGATAAAAACATTTAGATATTTTTTTTATTAAGCGACTGGTATCAGATATTTACTTGTGCTCAGCGAGATAATCTATTGCCTTTTGCCTGCAATGGTCTTTGGGCAAAATCAGTTTAGGGACACCTAAACTGATTTAACCTCAGATTTAATGTGGCTAAAATATCAAAATTTCCTACAACTTATCTTGTAGTTTGCCACTTCAAATGTTCCTCAATCAGTGCTCCCTTATGAAAGTCTCCCTTTAATTTTTACTTGTGCTGTTAAAATGTCCCCGGACATGGTCCATGTTTCCACATCTCACATGGGAATCACTTCTGGAGTCAATACTCATGAAAATAAAGATATAAGTAAGCTGAGTCTAAAATCTATTATAATGAAATAAAAATGCAATACTCACACTTCCCTTGCTGACAAACTTATAATGTAAAGTTTTCAAACATGGCAGACTAACCACATTTATACCAATACTGGACTAGAGGGGCATCTAATCTGCCTCCTGTTTTCATGCTGTGATGTTCTATCATTCTGTTCAATCATTCCTTATCATTTTTTCCACGTATAGTAATTTACATGGGCACCGGATTAAGTAAACCACCCCATTAATCTCACATGTAGTTCTCTTACAGAACTCATAGTTCTGTAGATATTCAAAGGGAAATTTTTCATCTGCAAATGACT
Source organism: Rhinatrema bivittatum (assembly GCF_901001135.1). Classification (NCBI taxonomy): domain Eukaryota; kingdom Metazoa; phylum Chordata; class Amphibia; order Gymnophiona; family Rhinatrematidae; genus Rhinatrema; species Rhinatrema bivittatum. Next base: position 168,267,146 of record NC_042620.1, read on the forward strand.
ACTCAGTAACAGAGCAGCTCATGAATGGATAATGTCCTGCTAGTTCTAATTGTGACTGATTATGATTAGCCCTTTCTTGATATTCTGAATGTACTACCTTGTCTCTGACATTTTTGCCTCTACTCAATGCAAACAAGGGTGGCTGGTCAAAAACAGAATGTTGTCATAGACCCAGGCATTGCTTCCAAATACTCATTTGTAAGTAGAATACTTTCAGAGAGTATGAAAGAGCACAGACTCATCTTATATAACTTGAGTACCATCTAGACTGCAACAGCAGCTCTTGGTTAACCATCTGTTTTTGAAGGCTTTTTGAAGCCATGGCTTACTTGGGCATGAATACTCCAGAACACTGTGGGAGGGAAAAGCAGCACAGGCAGTAGCATGAAGACCCTAAGGCACCCAAAGAGAAGAAAGTGGCATGGAAACCTCAGCTCATGAAAGCTAGCACAATGGCATCAGCAACCCCAGGCACAGAGTACAGAAAGAGCCAGCAAGAGAAGTGGCATCAGCACAGCAAGGTACTGAATCAAGATATATGCAGGACAAGAGGAGCTCACAGAGTAGGAACATTGGACCAACAACACCGTAAGGCACTGAACCAGAAGAGAGAGGCAGGGCATGAGGAGCAGACTGGGTGGTGGGCAGCAGCAGCAGCCAACCTCTAAGATCCCAAGGTAGTCAGGGATAGGCAGGAAAGGAAAAGGTTTTTCTTAATTGTATATTTTTAATTTTTGAAGCCAAAACACCTAATATACCGTAAGCAGAAGAAAGGCAGACCAAGAGAAGACCAGGCAGTGCCAGCAAGCTTGGCAACTGGCAACGTAAGAACATAAGAAATTGCCATGCTGGGTCAGACCAAGGGTCCATCAAGCCCAGCATCCTGTTTCCAACAGAGGCCAAAACTAGGCCACAAGAACCTGGCAATTACCCAAACACTAAGAAGATACCATGCTACTGATGCAATTAATAGCAGTGGCTATTCCCTAAGTAAACTTGATTAATAACAGTTAATGGACTTCTCCTCCAAACCTTTTTTGAACCCAGCTACACTAACTGCACTAACCACATCCTCTGGCAACAACACAGCATGGTGCTGAGACCAAAAAATGGAGACATTGGTTCAGTATAGCTATGAACTCAATTATTCTGTCATTCATAGTGAAAGTCATATATATATATATATATATATATTTTTTTTTTTTAAATGAAGAAAATATGAAAAACAAGAAGTGTCCACTTTTCTAAACTTAACAAAAATTACACAAAACAAGTGAAGAGAAACTAATTTAAATTTTTTTTATTCACAACAATATCTGCACATATTTATTTATTTATTATTTATTTATTGGTTTTTATATACCGCCGCTCATCAGAGATATCACGTCGGTGTACAGAGAACTACATAACATATGGCGTAGCGTTATACATAAAACAGGATAATAGTTGAAAACGAGTACATGAAACAGCTGATGATAGTAACAAGGTATAACTTAAATACATAATAGTATCTAGGTATAGCCAGTACATAAAACAACTAAAGATAGTAACAAGGTATAACTTAAGGCAAAACTTAAAGGTAACAATAATAACTTAAATTGACGGGGAAATCTGAGGGGGTTGGGCGAGAGGAGTGAAAGAGTAAGAATTGGAAATGCGAGGCTATAAATGGCGTTGAGTCTTAGAAAAGGCACGAGGGTAGGTAAAAGGCATCAATAAAGACGAGTGGCGATTATATACAGGAATAGTGATTATATACAGGAATATCTAGGATTACAAGGGTAGAACAAATGAGGGTGAGAGAGGCGACACATAAAAGGTAATGTTTATTATGAATAAAAAAACTTGATTATGGTAGAAATTTGTAAATGCTTGTAGTGTGGCCATGAGGTAGGATATATTCTTTATATGACCCAGCAGAAATAAGGCACAAACACTGAGAAAAATTGGCAAAAGAAGATATACAAGCTTTATTCCTAGATAAGGACCTGCAGTAATATAACTTACAACAATCTCTTCCCCAAAAATGTTAGGCAATGAAATCAGCAATGTAGCAGCAAAGTATGGAATATCTTACCCTAGCAAACAACTGAATATATAAAAGCAATACCATATGAAAGAGCATATATGCAAGACCATATAAGAGAATGGTCTAAAAGAATATTTATAGTAGGCACTTACCTGAGTGATGACTCCTCTGTGTCATCCTCATCAGTACACTGGACACTGTTTGTTGTCATGGACAGTCTCAGGTTGGTTGTCCACTCCGTGCAAAGAACTGTTTCCAGAGATCTTTTTTATATACATCTAATTGCAGAACTAGCATTGGGTTACCAGCCACGTATGGGTCAACAGCCAAGCCTAGGCTACAATCCAGGACTATGGATACATGAACTTGCCAGCATGCTATTTGGGTCCAAAAGTTGTATTTCAGATATCATGCTCACAAGTGTGTCTCAGCTCTTACAGAAAGATGCTTCCTTAGTCCTGAACTGTTTGAACTTGCTGTAGTTATTTCCTCTTTTAGATACTGCAATATCTTTAATGTTACTGCAGTATCTTAATGTCTCTTCTAAATGTGAGAGGACATATTTCAGTATCTTATTGTAAGGGAAATATTTCTCTTTTGTTAAACAAGTGAAAGAAATACATTTAAAGTATAAAGTATGATTATAGAATGGTGTCTGTCTTTTAACTAGAGATGTGAATCGTTATCCATATCGTCTTAACGATAGAAATCGTGTGGCAGGGCAAGAAAATCGTGTTAGGCACGATTTTTTAGTTAAAAAATCGTTAAAAATCGTTTTTTCCGATTAGTGCGCACTAACTGGGAGTTAGTGCGCACTAACTGAAAATGATACAATTTGACACTTTTCAGGTCAGTTAAGGTCAGTTTAGGAATGAATATGTATTCCTATTGGCTGCCCTCTTATTTATTCATGTTACCAAGCTTCCCACTGACAGTATATGGGGGATGGGAAATGGAAACAGTTGGTAGCTTGACAAAACAAGTAATGTGATCAGTCAATGTGACTAGAACTTGTGCCCTAACCCTGATACCAGGGGTATTGTGATCTTCCTGCACACAGTGCCCTATCCCTATTAATACCAGGAGTGTTGTGATCTTCCTGCACACAGTGCCCTAACCCTGGCACCAGGGGTGTTGTGATCTTCCTGCACTCAGTGCCCTATCCCTATTAATACCAGGAGTGTTGTGATCTTCCTGCACACAGTGCCCTAACCCTGACACCAGGGGTGTTGTGATCTTCCTGCACACAGTGCCCTATCCCTGGCACAGGGGTGTTGTGATCTTCCTGCACACAGTGCCCTATCCCTAATACCAGGGGTGTTGTGATCTTCCTGCACGCAGTGCCCTATTCCTGATACCGGGGTGTTGGGGTCTTCTTGCACACATCCCGGTATCAGGGATAGGGCACTGCATGCAGGAAGATCACAACACTCCTGGTATCAGGAATAGGGCACTGTGTGCAGGAAGATCACAACACCCCTGGTATTAGGGATAGGGCACTGCGTGCAGGAAGATCACAACACTCCTGGTATTAATAGGGATAGGGCACTGCATGCAGGAAGATCACAACACCCCTGGTATCAGGGATAGGGCACTCTGTGCAGGAAGATCACAATACCCCGGAGGAGTGAGGGTCAGGCAGCTCCCCCCTGTCTGTGAAGCCAGCCTCTCACTAGTAATGCAGGGAGGGAGCTGTCTCAGACTTCACCATCCTCCCCCCCCCCCTCACCCACACACCATTCACTAGCTGGGACATGGGGGAAGTCAGGAGTGAGGGTAAGGCAGCTCCCCCCTGTCTGTGAAGCCAGCCTCTCACTAGTAATGCAGGGAGGGAGCTGTCTCAGACTTCACCATCCTCCCCCCCCCCCCCTCACCCACACACCATTCACTAGCTGGGACATGGGGGAAGTCAGGAGTGAGGGTCAGGCAGCTCGCCCCTGTCTGTGAAGCCAGCCTCTCACTAGTAATGCAGGGAGGGAGCTGTCTCAGACTTCACCATCCTCCCCCCCCCCCCCCTCACCCACACACCATTCACTAGCTGGGACATGGGGGAAGTCAGGAGTGAGGGTCAGACAGCTCCCCCCTGTCTGTGAAGCCAGCCTCTCACTAGTAATGCAGGGAGGGAGCTGTCTCAGACTTCACCATCCTTCCCCCCCCCCTCTCACCCACACACCATTCACTAGCTGGGACATGGGGGAAGTCAGGAGTGAGGGTCAGGCAGCTCCCCCCTGTCTATGAAGCCAGCCTCTCACTAGTAATGCAGGGAGGGAGCTGTCTCAGACTTCACCATCCTCCCCCCCCCCCTCACCCACACACTATTCACTAGCTGGGACATGGGGGAAGTCAGGAGTGAGGGTCAGGCAGCTCCCCCCTGTCTGTGAAGCCAGCCTCTCACTAGTAATGCAGGGAGGGAGCTGTCTCAGACTTCACCATCCTCCCCCCCCCCCCCTCACCCACACACCATTCACTAGCTGGGACATGGGGGAAGTCAGGAGTGAGGGTCAGGCAGCTCCCCCCTGTCTGTGAAGCCAGCCTCTCACTAGTAATGCAGGGAGGGAGCTGTCTCAGACTTCACCATCCTCCCCCCCCCCTCACCCACACACCATTCACTAGCTGGGACATGGGGGAAGTCAGGAGTGAGGGTCAGGCAGCTCCCCCTGTCTGTGAAGCCAGCCTCTCACTAGTAATGCAGGGAGGGAGCTGTCTCAGACTTCACCATCCTCCCCCCCTCACCCACACACCATTCACTAGCTGGGACATGGGGGAAGTCAGGAGTGAGGGTCAGGCAGCTCCCCCCTGTCTGTGAAGCCAGCCTCTCACTAGTAATGCAGGGAGGGAGCTGTCTCAGACTTCACCATCCTCCCCCCCTCACCCACACACCATTCACTAGCTGGGACATGGGGGAAGTCAGGAGTGAGCGTCAGGCAGCTCCCCCCTGTCTGTGAAGCCAGCCTCTCACTAGTAATGCAGGGAGGGAGCTGTCTCAGACTGGTATCAGGGATAGGGCACTGAGTGCAGGAAGATCACAACACCCCTGGTATCAGGAATAGGGCACAGGTTCTAGTCATATTGACTGATCACATTACTTTTTTTTGTCAACTACCAACAGTTTTCATTTCCCATCCCCCCAACCATCACCTCAGTTGGAACCTTGGTAACATCAATAGATAAGAGGGCAGCCAGCCAATAGGAATACATATTCATTCCTAACTGACCTTTACTGACCTGGATAGTGTCAATAATTTGTATCATTTTCTGTTAGTGTTCCTGAGTTTCCATTTCCATTTCCCATCCCCCCAACCATCACCTCAGTGGGAACCTGGTTAACATCAATAGATAAGAGGGCAGCCAGCCAATAGGAACACATATTCATTCCTAACTGATCTTTACTGACCTGGAAAGTGTCAATTTGTATGATTTTCAGTTAGTGCGCACTAACTCGAGTTAGTGCGCACTAACTCGAGTTAGTGCGCACTAACTCGAGTTAGTGCGCACTAACTCGAGTTAGTGCGCACTAACTCGGAGTTAGTGCGCACTAACGGGAGTTAGTGCGCACTAACACGATTTAACGATTTTTAACGATAAATCGTTAGAATTTCTATTGTATCATGTTCTATAACGATTTAAGACAATATTAAAATTATCGGACGATAATTTTAATCATTAAAAAATGATTCACATCCCTACTTTTAACTACAAATATTATATGCCAGTATATTTTAAGCTACAGAAAGTCTCTTGTTCCCTATCTGGGCATGTGTTCAACTATAGATGGGTAGTTCCTCTTTTTGCAGCCTTAGCTGTTCTGGGTTGAATGCTAGTTCTAGGCATATAGCCAGGGATGATCTAATTCCTTAATCTTAAAGTAACAGATGTTTCTTCCTGAGATAAACTTTCTTACCTTGCAAAAGAAGATATGCTGCTGTAAGCTTGGTACTTTCTAGTTATCACATGGCTGTCTGGTTCTAATGTCAATGTGTCTACTCAAAGAGTTCTGAGATGGCAGCTGAGACAATGACAGGCTTGCCTTTTCTGTCAGGAAAAAGTTCCTCTATAATATTCTGAAATCATAAATGGAATTTCATGACTTAAAACCGATATAAATTCTAATGCAAGCAGTGTTTATTTCTGCAATGTGCTGTTTCTTACTAAATACATGTTATGACTGTCGGCCGCAGATGGCTGCGACCACATCTACTCACATCCTACACCATCCTGCTTCTCTCTCCGGGCCTGCTCGCGGCACAGGCTAGTCTCTATTGCTGCGTTCCCCATGGCTTCTCGTGGTGGTCGAGATGCTGCCGTCATCCATGCCAACTCTGATCCTTCCTAGGCACACGCGTGTGCCACTGGGCCCTCTTTTGAAGCCTCTTCAGTGGGAACCTTGGGGGTGTCCTTGATTGTTGATGTCATTGGATCAGGGTTCTTAAGCTCCACCTTCGCCCTCAGCTAGCCGACTTGGCAACAAGTTCCATTACGTATCTACGAGCTCCTGTCTTCATGATCTTGTGGTAATGCTACCAGAACTTTATGGACTCTGGACCCTGCCTGGTACCCGCTCCTCGGGGGCCAGTGTGCATGCTCAATGGGGACTTCCTCCCCTGGCTTACACCGCTCCTCAGGCTGGCCCTGCGCCCTCCTGAAGTCCTATCTTGTCGGCTCACCGCTCCTCGGGGTCACCTCTGGAAAATGCCTTCATCACTTGGGAGTTCTACCTCAGTGCCGGCTCCCCACTCCTCAGGCAGTGCTACGTTCTATACAGAGACTGTCTGTGCTTCCCTGCTTCTTGGGGCAGTGCCTATGTTCTTTACAGAGATTGTCAGTTATTCCCCGCTCCTCGGGATAGTTCCTACATCTACACTTGGGACTGTCAGTGCTTCCCCTCTCCTCGGGGCAGTACTCTTGATTCTAACACCAGTCACTGCCGGTACCTCCTACTCCTCGGGCTGGTTCACGTCATCATCTGGAGACCTGACTTGGGCTTCCCCACTCCGCGGTTTGGCCTACGTCATCGCATCAGTAACTCCTCCACTACGCAGTTCTGCCCCTCGGAGTTGCCTACCTGGAACATAAGATCATAAGAAATTGCCATGCTGGATCAGACCAAGGGTCCATCAAGCCCAGCATCCTGTTTCCAACAGAGGCCAAACTAGGTCACAAGAACCTGGCAAGTACCCAAACACCAAGAAGATCCCATGCTACTGATGCAATTAATAGCAGTGGCTATTAGCTAAGGAAACTTGATTAATAGCAGTTAATGGACTTCTCCTGCAAGAACTTATCCAAACCTTTTTTGAACCCATCTACACTAATTGTACTACTACTAACCACATCCTCTGGCAACAAATTCCAGAGCTTAATTGTGCATTGAGTGAAAAAGAATTTTCTCCGATTAGTCTTAAATGTGCTACTTGCTAATTTCATAGAATGCCCCCTGGTCCTTCTATTATCTGAAAGACCTGTCTCATGCTTCCTGCTCCATGGGCCTGCCTACTGTAGGGATGTGAATCTTTTTTGACAATTTAAAATATCGTCCGATATATTTTAAATCGTCAACAATCGTTAGAGCCACGATACAATAACAATTCCCCCGATTTATCGTCAAAAAATCGTAAATCGGGGGAAGGGGGAGGGGAAGGGGGAGGGCGGGAAAACCTGCACACTAAAACACCCTAAAACCCACCCCGACCCTTTAAAATAAATCCCCCACCCTCCCGAACCCCCCCAAAATGCCTTAAATTACCTGGGGGTCCAGCGGGGGTCCGGAACGACCTCCTGCAATCGAATCGTGTTGTCTACGGCCGGCGCCATTTTGCGCCGCCATTTTGCAAAATGGCGGCGCAAAATGGTGCCGGCTGAAGACAACACGATTCGATTGCAGGAGGTCGTTCCGGACCCCCGCTGGACCCCCAGGTAATTTAAGGCATTTTGGGGGGGTTCGGGAGGGTGGGGGATTTATTTTAAAGGGTCGGGGTGGGTTTTAGGGTGTTTTAGTGTGCCGGTTCACGATTTTAACGATATTTTAAAAACCCAAATGGCGACGATACGATTCCCTCCCCCTCCCAGCCGAAATCGATCGTTAAGACGATCGAGGACACGATTCACATCTCTACTGCCTAGCACCATCCCCTTCGGAAGTCTCTGCCCAGATACTGATCTCCAGCCTGCCCACTTACTGTGGGATCCCTCCTTGCTAAGTCTATTACCCGCTCCTCGGGACCTCTTCACAGTTTTACCCAGTGCTCCCTACTGTGCCAAGACTCGCCTCCCGGCGGTGTGGACCTGTGGGCTTCTCCCCACAGGTGATAACAACTATCACCTCGGGCCAAGGGTCCACAAACCATTACAATATAAGAGCAATTGCATTTTATTGTGTATAAGCAAGCAGTATATAAGTGTGTAGTCTTTGGTAATGATTCACTGTGATCCATTTTACATAGGGGCAACCTGAGTCTCTGTATCTTTTTTCCCTAGTTCCTATCTCCACAACAATGCGCCATTGAAGAGGAATTGTTTTAAAAGCAATTGAAAGTTAACATATGAAGTAAAAGACCTTTTGGAAAGTGATGATAGACAGTCATAGCTTCCAGTGTGAAGTTTGACTGTAACTCTATGTTCACTATGCATGCTAGTTGGTGGACAGGAATGGAAATGCTAAATGACCTTGGTGAGTTCCAGCCAGACCACAATTTTGTATGCCCAGTACACCAAAGAGTCTGTATCCATGACCTAGTGTTTAGTTACTGCAATTTGTATAGGGGTCTTCTATACTGAGTAAACACAAAAGCTATGGCCTGTGGAAGAAGGGCTGTTATGTGGTGCCCATGATAATGTGGCAGAGTGAGAAAGATAAGGGAGGAAGTGGTAGCTTTCAGGGTATTGCTGATGCTGACAGCACTTTGTAGGGAGACCTGTCTTTGCTCCACTGCATCCCATTATTGCACCCCTACCCATTAGCTTCTCCTTCCAGTATACAAAAGTGCCAGACTAGAGAGTGATACTCCCTTTCACTCATAGGTCTAACAGAGTGGCCAGCATGTAAGAATTCAGCTCGGTGAGAGGTTTGAACCAATTTTTCAATTGTAATTGCAAGGAGTCCATAAGCACTAATTCCTTTATGGCCAATTCCTGTTCCTGCTTTAAATTGTAACCTTTCCTCTAGGATATTGATTATGGGGATGACCTCACCCAGGGTGGAAGTTGTTGAACTCAGATTTTCCATGGCATCCTTGAAGGGCTTCAGGACATGTACCACCTGCATCTTGTATTAACAATCCTGGCACTCCATAGGGCGATCTACACCAATCTCAGCATCCATATACAAATCATGGTGTCAGTTGCTTCACTAACCTCTGCATCATTAAATAGGTTGAATTCCATTTGGTGCATAAATCTTGAATTAGCAAGTTCATAGGGGCAAAATTATGGACAGCCATTCTTTTGCCCCTTTCATGTGATTGTGTAAAATGGTGGAGTTGGATTGGCACACTGAGGAGACACTTTTGGACTAACTGGACAAGAAGGAACTTAAAGATAGTCTACCAAAGGGGTTGGGTAGGCCTGGGAGGGGGAATCAGTGGTTAGTGGAGTAAGAGGGGAGGTAGTGGGATTTGTTAAGCCATGGAATGTTTTTGGCAGTATGTTATCACTAGAAAAAAATTACAGGATTCACTAACCTGTGGTTCTCAGTGCTTTAGATTAGTAAATCCTACAGTATTTTCCTCTCCAGGGATAATAGAGATGTGAATCGGAACCGGAATCGGTTCGGTTCCGGTTCCATTTCAAATCTTATAATTTTTATCGTCCGGCCCGATTGGTTTTTTGTTTATCGGCTGCGCCCGATCCGATAAACAAAAAACCCACCCCAACCCTTTAAAACTGACCCCTTATCCTCCCCCACACTCACAACCCCCCCAAAAATGTTTTAAAATTACCTGGTGGTCCAGTGGGGGCATGGGGAGCGATCTCCCACTCTCGGGCCATCGGCTGTGCTAATAAAAATGGCGCCGATGGCCCTTTGCCCTTACCATGTGACAGGGTATCCGTGCCATTGGCCGGCCCCTGTCACATGGTAGGAGCACAGGATGGCCGGCACCATCTTGGCGCCAGCCATCCAGTGCTCCTACCATGTGACAGGGGCCGGCCAATGGCACGGATACCCTGTCACATGGTAAGGGCAAAGGGCCATCGGCGCCATTTTTATTAGTGGCAGCCGATGGCCCAAGAGCGGGAGATCACTCCCGCCGCCCCCACTGGACCACCAAGTAATTTTAAAATGTTTTGGGGGGGTCAGGAGGGTGGGAGAGGCTAAGGGGTCAGTTTTAAAGGGTCGGGTGGGTTTTATTTTATCGGGCCATCGGCACCATTTTTATTAGTGGCAGCCGATGGCCCGAGAGCGGGAGATCGGTCCCGGGGCTTCTACTGGACCACCAGGTGATTTTAACATGCTTTGGGTGGGGGGGTTTGGGAGAGTGGGGGAAGGTAAGGGATTAGTTTTAAAGGGTCGGGGTGGGTTTAGGGGTTGTTGCCGGTTGTTGCCGGTTTCCCCCCCCCCCCCCCCAAATAACTCCCGTTAGTGGACACAAACCCAATTAAAGATTTTTCACGATAAATCAGGGGAATTTCTATTGTATCGCACTCTTTAATGATTTTTGACGATTTAAAAAAATATCGGACGATATTTTAAATCGTCAAAAAAGATTCACATCCCTAAGGGATAATACCATATCTTAGTAAATGGACCCCTTAGCTATTTGGGACAGGAAAATACCTATTATACCTTTAAATGTAACTGCCCATGGGCATAGGTTCGGAAAGATGAGTAATTACATCTAAACTCCAGAAGTTAAATCCAAAAATCCCATAACTAACGCACTCATCTTTAAAAAGGAAACTGTAATAACTCATGGGTCCGGGTAAATAAAAAAGGCAGCTAGGTCTTTTAGTGTTCTAAATCTGGCAAAAAGACATTCTCTGAATGTTTTACTGGGATTTCTATAAATGCATGGAATGACCTAACAGCAATAGCTATATAACCCCTCTTCCTCCTACTTCACCCTTTCTCAGCCTTGCTCTTATAATGAATTCATTGTTTGCACCCTGGGATGGTAACTTTGAAACAGCCATGCGGGTGCACATGTACGCACATATGCCGGCTTGCAACAATGGATGTGACCATATCATAACATACACGCGTATATGTGTGCATGGTATAAAATAGGCTGTATGCGCATACATGTGCACACAATTTTAAATGGATGTGCACATGTGTGCGCAAATGCCGCTTCTATTTTGTAACTGGGGAGATTTTAGTAGATGCGAGTGCCGACGCAATTACCAGTTTACCCAGCTTGTTCCCACTTAGCCCAGGTAAAGGATAGGACTTCCTAACCCCCTTAGATAATTAGCCTTCCTTTTACCCTGTTAGCCTCTACCCTTAAAACCCCGCTGATTAGCCTATTTTTTTTGTTCCTGGACTTACATGCCAACCATAGCAGATGTAAAGTTTTGCAGTAGCTTATGTGCTTATGTGCACATGAGTAGCTTATGTGCACATGAGTATTTACAAGCACATTTCATGTTAAAGGCCTGGAATGCCCATGCCCCACCCAGACCTTGGTCCTACCCCACCCCTTTTTTCAACTTCTTATTTGTGCGCATACTGGGAGAGACACATTTACTCGGGCATCTTTTACAACCCGCATGGTGTGCCCTGGCCCGACTTTTGCATGTATCTCCTGACATTGGTGTGCATTGGACAGTGCAATTTCTTGTGGCCAGAAAAGTTGAAAGGAGCTCTTTTACGTCTCATACTTCTCACTAAGAACCTGATTCACTCCCATTCTGTGTCTATGGGAAAAATGCTTAGTTAATTAGGCCCTATGTTTGAAAATTATCAGGTATTACTTGTTGTAATCAAATAGCACAGAATACAGAAGCATACTAGTGATGTACTAGAAGGGGCTTTTAAGGACTCCAATGTGTGCCCAGGTCGACTGCCATTAAAGTTTACTTCTGCTATGGAGGAGGTGCAAGTTGTAAAAAAAAAAAAAAAAAGGCCCCGCAATTTTGGAGGGGTTTAAAGAGCCTGGGGCTATTGTGGGGAGTACAGGCTCTCAATCCAGGGGGATTTGGAGGATCTAACTCTTAACTGGGTGAACTGGTAGACGAACTGGTAAAACTGGCCAAGGAGTAGACTTGGAATTTACAAGTCTAGGCATATGCCAACTTAAAATTAGGTGCACAGGTTATTTCATAACATGCACTCATCTGTGTGCAAGTTGTAAAATTGCTGGGTCCCTGGGCATGAGCTGGTACATGAAAAAATGTGCAAAATGCCCTGAAATGCATAAAAATAGCAACATTTTAGGAGTTTGCATTTTTTTTTCACCCAAGGCCCTATCTGCAAAAATCATTCTCAAGATTCAATGTTTCATAATACATAATACATTCTGCAAAAACTGGCACTGAAAGATATATTTGCATACCAATTATTACAAACAAGGGGCTGAATTTTTAAACCTTTGCGCGCAGCCTAGATTTGTGCGCGCAATTTTATAACATGCGCACGCGTTATAAAATCCGTGGTCAGTGCGCGCAAGGGGGTGCACACTAGTGGACCTTGCACACACTGAGCCCTACGGGAGCCCTGATGGCTTTCCCCATTCCCTCCGATTTTGGAGCGGCCTCAGAGGGAACTTTCCTTCGCCCCCCTTCCCCTATCTACCCCACCCCCCAGCCCTACCTAAATTCCCCCCCCACCTTTATTTTGTAAATTATGCCTGGCTCTGGCAAGCGTGACTTGTGCGTGCCGGCTGGCTACCGGTGCGTGATTCCCCAGCACGGCCGCTGTGCCGGAGGCCTCTGTCCCACCCCTTCCACAAAGCCCTGGGACATACGCGCGTCCTGGGGCTTTGTATGCGTCATCGGGCCTATGCAAAATAGGCTCAGCGCGCTCAGGAGCAGTTACACACGTAAATCCTGAGGATTTACGTGTGTAACCCTTTTAAAATTTGCCCCAAGATAATTATACCTAGGCTCCACAGCAAAATTTTCTACACAATTTGTCTAGAGCATTTATTTGTATCCATAGGAATATTACATGCATAATTGCTCATAACCAGTGAGAAATGCCATGCTATGTCAGACCAAGATCCAACAGAACCAAGGTACATCAGTGGGAGTAATTTTCAGAAGGAGTTACGCGTGTAAATGTAACTACTATTTTAGCAATTTTCAAAAGCCATTTACTTGAGTAACATGCACTTATGTGAGTACATCCTATGAACAAGTCAATGGCATATATTGTAGCAATTTTCAAAAGCCCACTTACTCGAGTAAAGTGCATTTTCTCGAGAAAAACCCAGTTTTATTCAAATAAATGCTTTTTAAAATCAGGCTCAGTGTCTGTTTTTCTTTATGTATTTGACCTAATACTGCAAACTGCTAATCTTATTTATACAGATTGCTTTCTTGTCTTTTCCATGTAGTTACAGTGAAAAGCACATCTGACATCAGTTCATCACACATCAGATATTATAAATAGTTATTTTAGTCTAGCTTCACTGTATGACAAGTAAAACAATGTGGAAGGTAAACACTACCTTTCAAAAGGAGCTGTGGGATATGTTAAGAGTTTACGCCAATAATTAAACTTTGGCAGAGAGGAGATGACTATGGTAAGGCTGGCAGATCAATCATAATTAATTCATCTTGCCCCTCATACCTATGAAGGCTGGTTGAACTTTCTTATATGCAAAATAGTAAAGTACTGGGTTAACCAACAAAACCTAATAATAATATTAACAGAAAACCAATAAAGTGATTAGATATACCTTTATTATTCTTACAAATGTGTAAGGATGCAAGCTTTAGGTACAACTGTGGCTTCTTCCTATATTTAAACAATAGGGAAAAGTGGACCATCAGATGTACCGGTGAACACCTAGAGTTTGATAGCTTCTAAAAAAGAAGAATATAATATTAAATAAAGACCAGTATATTATCTATCTAAAACACAAGGATTTTCTGAGATACATTTAGCCAAACTTAGAATCTTAGTGCTATTTGTGATTTTAAAACAAGACTTTCTTCATGTGATCAATCATTTTTATTCTGATTATTATTATTATAAATATAATGCATTTATTTAGCAATTCTATTGACATTCAACAAAATGGACCGAAAACTGAAAGATGGCCATTCAAATAACTTAGGCCTAGATGCATCATTTTGCTATAAATTTTGCAAGAATAGCACCTGCGATAAGAAAAGGGGTATGGTTAGGTAAATTTCCACATACCTCAATGCACATTATTTTACCGCATTGCATAGGTATTTTAACGCAACACATGTAAAATTTATTGCACCTGCAATATTTTTGCATTGCGAGGTGAGAAGTGCCCAGACAGGCTTTTATCACTTTTTGGGGCTGCTGGATGGGGAGAGAGAGTGAGACCTTTTATAAGGCTCTGATATAAGTAAACTATTTATACAACTGTAGGAGGGGCAACTTGAAACTCGGGGTGAAGTTTTAGGTGCAGCAGTTTCACATACACAGTCAGACACAAACATGTAGAGAGTGCATCAAGCTAGGTCGAGAGTACATTGTACAAATCTCATCTTTTTATACCTTTTATCACTCCAAATCACATAAAATCTTCACTGATGTCTACTGAGCTGTTTCTACCTCTGACTATGCATGTAAAACTGCCCCCCAAAACCTAGGCCATCACTAAAACTTCACCCTGCGTTACTAGTTGCCCCTCTTACAGTGGTATAAAAAGTTGACTAATATCTGTGCCTCCCCAGAGGTGCTCTCTCTCACCCAGGAAAAAAGGTATAGTTATTTCCAGTGTTAAATTGTGTGATAGCATGTATCGTGTGCAACATTAATCACCCCTCATTTTCATAAACTCCACCCAAACTCCCTTTCGATTAAATTTTTAGAATTTGTACACACATCTTGTGATGCATTATTTATTGCATACGTTATGCTGTTACCATGGATGTTAGGGCTCCAACGCCTGTGATAAGGCCCTAACGTGATTTGATGAATGGACCCCTTTGCTGGATATGAGTTATCCGGCTAAGTTACAAGGGATATTCAGCGGCATGGCTATGCCGCTGAATATCCACAATCAAGCTGCTGCCTAGCTGGCTAAGTTAAACCTGCTTGTTGGCAGGTATAACTTAGCTTTATAACTTATCTGGCTAAGGCTGAATATTGCTACTTAGCCAGATAAGTTATCAGGATAAGTAGTGCCGCCCAGATCTGCTCACTGCCTGCCCACTATCATGTCAGCTAACAGATAGCTGTATAAGTCCTACTTCTGTAGGTATCGAGCACTGAATGTGCTTTCAATATCGGACCCAGTATATTTAAGGTATGCACAATTAGATTAACAATCCTACTGTGAAGTCATGAATTTATGTTTATGGTAAAAACTGGACACTTTGCAGGGTGTTTGGGCCAAGTTAAGACTGATTTACTGTTGGTATATATGACTTTCAAGACTATATAAGATCCTTCTTCATATGTTAAATATGTTATTGCAAAAGCTCTTGTACAGCATTATGTTTGGATCATTGTTATGTTGGCCCAATAAATGATGTCACAGCACAGCAATGAATTCCTGATGAAAAGTATGATGGGAACATTAATGTCCAAAATGTGCGTAAGACTTCTGTTTAAAATGTCATCTAAAAATGTCCATTGATTTCCTATTTGTGTTACTTGTACCTAAGCTATAAGCCAGCTTTTCAAAAACATTTTTTCCATTTTAAGATGAGCAGTTTCCTTTTTGTTTATTCCTTGTATACTTCTGTAACAAACTTCATCAATCTTCCTAGACCAGTCATCCAGGTTTTGCTCCTCACTGTCATTTAGAAAAACTGCAGGCAAGTGTCACATAATGTAATGTCCTTGCCAAAAGGTACTGTAACATTTTAAGGCAATGTCAAAATCATGGAGAGGTTAAAAAAAAAAAAAGTAGAGTTTTGCATAATGATATGAAACTGTAAAATAAAAGCCATCATGAATTTGTTTTATTTCAGAAAAGGTGAAATGGTGAAATTTGCTAATTTAAAGGTTGTAAAATTATGATCAACCACAAAGTCTTTGCATGCTAAGAATGCATATTAGGGAATGGTTATCTTGAAAAGACTACTATTCCTATTAATAAATTCATAATGATAGTTTAAAGGTTCCTCTGTGTGTATATGCTGGTATATCTATAATCTTTAATTAGAAAATGAAACTTCCATCTTGGTCAGCCAGCTCAGTTCAGTTTTACAGAATTTTTGAGTTTTCATTTTTGTATTCCATCCTTTAAAAGTGATGGTTACCTTGGTAGTGAGCTCTAACAATGGTAATTTTCTTTGGCCTTGTTCGGTGCCCTCACCTTTGAATTATATATCTCTCAAGCATTTATATATAACTTACCACCACAGGGACTATTGATGGAAAATTCCTGGATAATGTGTAACATGTCCAATGCATACTCTGCAAGATTTCAGAGTGAAAATCACTTGTAAAAATTTCACCCTGTAGCAATTCAAAATGTTAAGGTTGTTATTTTTTACATTAAACTGCTCCCTGTTCATTTTCCTGAACATATGGAAACAGACATGCTAGCAAAGGAGCTATATGTTTCTACACACTCATATAATTTGATTGGTTCAAGATGTCTGTGATGTCACAAATGACATCTCACACATTGAATAAAGTAGTGATTGCAGTATTAATCTACTTGAATGCATGGAAATAAAGGTTAAGAAATAAAATTAAAAAAATAGTCCAATAAAAAAGTATCACCTTATATATTTTGACAGTAACTTTTAAACAGTGCGCGGGTGCTCTTTGGCACGTGTGTTTGGTGTGTGTCCAAGAACATGGCCATTTTATAATTTGATTTTGTATATGCGTGCATGTTATAAAATAGTCTGGGGGGGGGGTTTGAATCCTACTGAACTCCCATGAATACTTTTAGATGCGGCTAGAGGGGGTTTCTGGGGCTCGGTGGGCCCTTCAATTTCCCAAGACTATCGGAATGCACATTTACATTCCATTTCTTCTGGAGAGAAGTTACTAGAACTGGCGGGGGGGGGGGGGGGGGGGGGGGGTAATGAAATGAAACTCCAAGGTGGAACAATTTAGAACCAACATAAGGAAATATTTATTCTCAGAGAGGGTGTCGGAGGCCTGGAATGCCCTTTTGGAAGAGGTGGTGAAGACAGAAATAGTCAAAGAATTAAAAGAGGCATGGGATAAATACTGTGGATCTCTAGAGGCTACAGGACAGAAAAGAGATACGCGAGCAAGGGGTTAACTTGCTGGTATGGCACCTACTACGCTTAGCAGAAGGCATGGAGATTATACCCTTAACAAATATGCTTTGATGCTTTTAATGCAACTGCAACATTGCTCCCCTTTGAAAATCTGGCCCAGAGAATATATCTTTTATTATACAGCTTGTCTGGTTCACCAGAGGTGGCAGTAGAGGTGGTGTAAGGTCCCGATGCAGATGTCCTTACACCACCATTGTGGGACGGGTCTCCCATGCCGAGGATCACAGACTGTTGCCATCTAATCCACCCTCTACTGCCACCTCTGGTGAACCAGACAAGCTGTATAATAAAAGATATATTCTCTGGGCCAGATTTTCAAAGGGGTACGCGCGTAAGATACATGCCTGGTAAGTCTTGGGGGGGGTCAAGAGGGTGGGGGGTTGTACTTAATTCAATTTTAGCCTGGAAACGAATAAGAATTAATGCATGTATGTATCGGGGGCCCCCTTGCTGAATGCAACGTATCTGCCCCCTGACAAATACAAATCCCGAATGAAACGTATGGCTTCCCTCTGCACATCCCTATTAGGTGCTACCACCCAAGAAAGAGATCTAGGCATCACAGTGGATAACACTTTGAAATCGTAGGTTCAGTGTGCTGCGGCAATCAAAAAAGCAAACAGAATGTTGGGAATTATTAGAAAGGGAATGGTGAATAAAACGGAAAATGTCATAATACCTCTGTATCGCTCCATGGTGAGACCGCACCTTGAATACTGTGTACAATTCTGGTCACCACATTTCAAAAAAGATCTAGTTGTGATGGAGAAGGTACAGAGAAGGGCGACCAAAATGATAAGGGGAATGGAACAGCTCCCCTATGAGGAAAGACTAAAGAGGTTAAGACTTTTCAGCTTGGAGAACAGATGGCTGAGGGGGGATATAATAGAGGTGTTTAAAATCATGAGAGGTCTAGAACGGGTAGATGTGAATCGGTTATTTACTCTTTCGGATAATAGAAAGACTAGGGGGCACTCCATGAAGTTAGAATGTGGCACATTTAAAACTAATCAGAGAAAGTTCTTTTTTACTCACTCTGGAATTTGTTGCCAGAGGATGTGGTTAGTGCAGTTAGTATAGCTGTGTTTAAAAAAGGATTGGATAAGTTCTTGGAGGAGAAGTCCATTACCTGCTATTAATTAAGTTTACTTAGAAAATAGCCACTGCTATTACTAGCAGCAGTAACATGGAATAGACTTAGTTTTTGGGTACTTGCCAGGTTCTTATGCCCTGGATTGGCCACTGTTGGAAACAGGATGCTGGGCTTGATGGACCCTTGGTCTGACCCAGTATGTCATGTTCTTATGTTCTTTTCATTCTCATAATCAATAAAACACAGCAAAGGAAAGCATGTCTGATGGTTTCCGCCAGTCAAGGATTGTGAGAAGGTGAAATAGACCCAGCCCTCCAGCTGTTAAGCATCATGAGGTGTTACACCCCTTAACCCTTTTCTGAAACATCTCCGGCATCATGCAGCATCTCAGGAACATAGCTAACTTTCTGCAGGTCCTGAGACCTTCTTACAGAGCCTGCTTCTGGTAATATGCCCTGATAACATCACTGACCCTAGAATAAAGGAATCTCAGAACTACCACTCAGTGCTTTCACAACAGGTCTCTTGTTCTCTCTACAGTGCTAGTTGCTACTGTATTTTCCTGAATGTCATTCCAGTGTGTCTTTCTTGTTCTTGGTTTTTGTTTTGTGTGTGCTTCCTGTCTTGTTCTTGCCTTGCCCGCTTCTGCCTATTTGGCTATGTTTCTTCCCCTGACCTGATTTTTCGTACATTGACCTCAGCCAAGACCTTGACTTCGCCTTGCTCTCAGCCTGCCTCAATCTCTGACCAGATCTGGACCACACCTTTTCCTCAGTCTGCCTCATCCTGCCTCGTCCTAGGAATGAAACCTGGCCAGGCTTATACTCAGCCTGCCTTGACCTCAGACCAGATTTTGACCACACTTCACTCTCAGCCAGCCTCAACCTCAGGACCTGACCTAGACCTATGCTATTAATACTCCTGGCCACCAGAACCCGAGGGCTCAATCCAAGGAGGAGACGGTTGGCTTAGCAGAAGATCTTTGGCTGAGGTGACTTGGCTCTCACCTGCCAAAGCCTATTCTATGCTTTCACACAAAATAGGCAGTGCCAACTTGACAGTGGCTTAAGGGCTCACACCTGCTCATTATGACATGAGGTCTCTCCTGCTTTCAGGCCTCCACATCTGATCTGTCTTTCATATTTGGGCTCTAGTGGATTGTGATTGGTGTGTATTAAGTGAAGGTGGAAAAGAAGTGACTTGTTCTTAATAAACTTTCAAAGTCCTGCTAGAGGATGAGGCATAGTTTGTAGATGGTTATGAGGTTATTTGTGAACCATTAGTGTTGATAATATTGTTCATTCAGTACCTTTGTCATGATATAGGCACTTCAGCAATACCTATGTTCAATGGGTCTGTAAATGTATATTCTTTCAAAGAGATTCAAAGTATTTAAGGCTGTATTGCCAAACTGCTGTGCTATCATTTTAATGAGTGTGAATCAGGGAAGATGAGATCACTGCAGGCTGAATCTGCCCATGAATCACTGGAATCTGCTGTAAATGGTTGGTAGGGTACTTTTGATGGCAGGAAATTATCCTTCTCAAAGTTATCTTTGTTTTATGGGGCTTCCATGCTGAGTATGGGGTCTGAGGTATAGTTTTAAGAAACAATTGTTCAAGCTCTTGCTCTGATTCCAAGTGCCACTGTATTTGGTCTTCTCCACTCACATGGTCTTAGCTGGTTATGGGTCTACAGCTGTATAAATGTGATCTGCACCAGTAGCACCTGTCAAAGAAGAAAAAAAATGGTAAATAGCTGTTATAGCACATGTACGGCAATTGCTTAGCTGACACTTTCTACATATCCCAAACAAAGTTGTTCCCCTCCTAGTGTTAGGATCATCAAAAAAGTCAGGCTAAACAAATCATAAATAATATTCTGTTTGCTTTTTTGACTGCCGCAGCTTGCTGAGCTGACTACTTCAATGCATTACTACTATGTTGCTTAGATCTTTTTCCTGGGTGGTAGCTCCTAATATGGAACCTAACACCATGTAAGTACAGCATGGGTTATTTTTCCTTATATGCATTCTGTGCTGCTGCGGAGCTGAAATTCTGGCAGAATTCCCCTCCTGCACATAATTTGGCAGGCCCAAGGTGCTGCGAGCAGGACAGCCTCTGCTCATGGCACGCTGGTGCCTGCTCCTTCTTCGCCACGAGTGGGGTGGCCTTCGCTTGCAGCACACCTGGGCCTGCTTCATTTTTGCCGTGAGTGGGATGGCCTCCGCTCACATCAAAAAAGGAGCAGCCCCAGGGTGTCACGACTGGAAGCTGTCCCATTCACGGTGAAGAAAGAGCAGGCTCCGGCATGATGCAAATGGGCTGGCCCACTCGCTGCAAAGAAGGAGCAGGCCTCAGCATGAAGCGAGCAGCAGCTGGTCCACTCGCAGAGACGAAGTAGCAGGCCTCAGCGTGCCAATGTGTGAGATGGCCTTCGTTCATGGCGGAGAAGGAGCCAGGCCCTGGCAAGCCATGAGTGGAGCCACGGTGAAGAAGGAGCTGGCCCCAGCATGCCGCGAGCAGGACACCCTCCACTCGCAATGAAGATGGAGCAGGCTTGGTGAGAGTGAGTGTGTGTGTAAGACTGTGAGCCTGAGGGGTGAGAGACAGCATGTGTGAGGGTGCATAGGTGTTGGGTGCCAGAGAGAGGAAGCCTATGTGAGGTGTTTGTGAAGGAGTGTCTATATGTGCGAGAGATTGGGAGCTGGTGTGTATGTGAGGGTACTTGTTTGTGAGAGTGGGAGCCTATGTGAGGGTGTGTGTGTGTATGTGTGAGTGATAAGGAGCCTATGTGTAGGGGTATGAATGAGAGAAGGAGCCAGTATGCAGGGGTGTGTGTGAGAGAGAGACATAGGTAGCCTGTGTGAGGGTGTATGCAGGAGAGAGAAAGGGAGCCTGTGTGAGTGTATGTGCAAGAAAGAGAGGGAGCCTGGGTATGTGTGTGAGAGAGAGAGAGTTGGGAGCCTATTATAGGGAACGTGTGTGTGAGAAGGGAGCAGGTATTTGAGGGTGTGCATGTGCACTAGAGAGATGGAACCTGTGTTTGTGTGTGAGAGAGAGAGGAACAGAGAGAACCTATGTAAGAGGCAGTATTGAGAAAGGGGTCCAACTCTGGGAGTGGAGATAGAGCAAGAGGAGATAGTTGCAGGTAGAGGAGTTGGGGCTTGAGAGGGCAAAGTGAAAGGAGACTGGCCAGGGGAGTAGGGAGAGAGGGTGGAAGAGACACTCTTACAGTGAACTTCTAGGGAAATTCTGCTCAAAATATTTAAAACTCTGCATGTTTAAGTAGTTAATTAAAAATATAATACAGAAAAAAGTTATCACTTAAAGACTGTGATGTATATTCTGTTATTTTGACCCAATATGAAGAATGTAGAATTTTGCAGAATTTTAAGTTTTTGTGTGCAGAATTTTAAATTGTTTTGCGCAGAATTCCTCCAGGAGTAAAATATATTGAAAAGCACCGGTCCAAGAACAACACAAATCTACTCCTATAGTTATACTTTTCATCCTTAATAATGACTACAAATCTTTAGTGATGTCAATTTTACTATGAATACCTCAGAATGTTTCTGTAACACCACCCACTAAACTCCCCCTCGTTCCAAATCCCACCCCGATTCAAAATGCTCCTCTACAGTGGTACATATACAGAAGGTGTCAGACTGACTCCATACAGAGTCTCTCTCTCTCTTTCTTTCTCACCGTGCAATGTGAAAAATAGTGCAGGTGCAATAAATTTAATTGCATCTTGCAGAAATTTCCAGTGCGGGAGCAGAGCAATTAGCTTAACCATGCCCCTTTTTTTTTTTTATCACGGGCACTATTTCCACTATATTTATAGCATTTTGATAAACCTAGGCCTAAGTTTGACAGTGTTTCTAAAAATGAAAGTCATCTAGAAGCTAAATCTCTCTTGGGAGACAATTCCCATAATAATGGGCTACAACTGGAGAAAGCATTTTCAGAAGATAATCATTTGGTGAGCGTAGAAATTGTGGTGATCTACATAGAACCAAATGGTCTCTCAAATAGAATATGGTAGCTGTGGTGAAAACTTCAAAAATAAGAGAGAAAACCTTAAATGCAATGGTTTTAAAATTGGAATAATCCTATTATACATTTTGTATTTGTCAAAAGCTGGGTTGCTGTGTTTTGCACTAACTCTATTTTATGTAAAGTTTCCTCAGATAATCCTGCATAGAGTTTCAATAATTGAAACAAGATAGAACTAATGCATAGATTACTGATGCTAAATCATCCTTCTTCGAATAAGAACTAATCTTAGAAAGATGGAAAAATGATAATTTAGCCACAGCTTGAACTTGAGGTTCAAAAGAAAAGGATAAATCTAACAATACCCCTAAACAATACCCCTAAACTGTGACCATTATCCTAAAATATAAACTGATACCCCATCAATAATTATCTTTCCTACCGGTGCTTCAGGTAGCCTTCTTCCACATAAGTGCATGGCTTCAGTTTTATCTGGTTACATTTTCAATTTATGAACCTGCACAATATCAGATAAAGAGTTATTTCATCTCTGAATTGCTTCTGAGGGGGATCATCATTTACCTGGACATACAACTGTATGTCAACAGCAAACATATGATAGCTAATGCCATACTGAAATAAATTATGAAGATTTATCTTTCCTTTTGACAAACTATTCCCTAAAGCAAGAACCATTAATTGTTTTTTTGGTTACACGGACCAAGTGTATAGAATCAGCTGCCATTGTTTGTGATTAGAAAATCAGGTGAGATTTGCACCTAATGAATTTGATTCATTTTGATACATATAGCACACTGTTAAGGAAAACATAGCTACTTTCATTGCAAAAATAATTTTGAAAAATATATTAAAAAAATAAAAGGATTTGAATGACATTGAAGCTAGGAGAAGATACTGTTTCCATCTGTGTTTATGAACTTTTCTGTTAGTTAATTAACCTGGATGAGCTGAGGTCTTTCAATTTTTTTACACTGTTGTATGGCTGCAGGTCAACTTCATGCTTTCTGCAGTAGATGTGAATCATTTTTACTGTATTTGCACTTGGTTTATCACATGTGAGATTTAGTTACAACAAGGTTATAGTTGTTCATGCTTTGCAAATGTTTTAAATACATAGTTTTATTAAATAGTCAAATAAAATCGCTTTGTGATATGAACCTTAGTCATTGCTAAAAGAGGATACGAAAAATAGGATAATAACTTTTTCTGCAGCTACAGTATGGCTGAAAGCAAACAGCCTTAGCCTCATATAAAGGAAAATGTTTCTGAATTTTTAGTTTGTGACTGGTATGTTTCTGACATTTGCTGTCCTGAGCTACATAATCCTTGAAAGAATATTTATAAGTTAAGTCCTTTGTTAGCAAACATCTTACCGAACAGTAAAGAGAAGACTTTAAAGCTCCTGTTATAAAGGATATTAGACTAGTGTATTTTTTAATGAAAAAAGATTTGCCAATCCAGCTTTACATTCAAAAATCTGAGATTTGTCATACAAACTCTGCTTACTTTAAATCCCAAAGACAAAGCTAAGGAAGGAAGGAAGAGAGATTATTTCTAGTGCCTCCCGTTGATCAAAAGAGACCTGTGCAATATAACAAGAGATTTGTGCTACATGTATAATAAGAGGATTTATTTACGTTATGTCCTATATTAGGAGGCAAACGTGCCCCATATCAGAGCAGATAATATGCACTGAAACCAGTAAGAGGAAAGTTTACTATGCTGTGTATAAGAAAAGATGCACAGTCTCATACAGCAGATGTTAGCCCATGGAAATGTATTTGAAGCAAGGAGACAGAGCATGGTAATGATTCAAGATTTTGATTTTTCATACCATCCCCATTCCGTTTATTAGGCAAGGTAGTGTTCTCCCTACTGTGGCAGAGATTCCCCCCCCCCCCCCCGCCCATAGCCACTACTTCAAAGTGTGGACCTCCTGCTCAAGGATCAAAAAAACTGTCCAATGCCACAAGACCCAAGTGCAACATGCATGTGCAGCAAAAGGAATAAGGCCTGCATGTTCAAAGGTATTGAAAATATAGTAATATTTCCTATCAGCTTTTTAAATATCACACAAACTCAGTTGCTAGAAGAATAGGAGAAAAGATTACGGCTTTTCTTTTTAATCAAGTTTTTATTGAATAAATTAAAGGTAAGGTTGCGGGTTCTGTTTTATGAGCGTATTAACTTGATTGCTTTACTGCGTGTTATTGTATGAAGGTGCATGTTATTTGTGTTCAGTTTTATTTATTTAATTAAATATGAAAATTGTAATCCTCAAGGAATCCTGGAGATTTGTAGAATATAAAAAAAATGTAAGTAAATAAATATAAATATTAAAACTACTACATGGCTTGCTTCCAAGATGACTTTCTAAAAGTAAATTGTCTTTCCTGACCTCTTTTTGAACCTGTGGTATCTGCTAATTTTTTTGCATTTATGTATTTATTTATTTATTTATTATTTTTGTTATACCGAGTTTCATGACAGGCATCACATCAACCCGGTTTACAAATAACAATGTGTGTAAAGCATAGCGTAACGTAATAAATATTTCCAATAAAACTGTGATCTTTAAATACAGTGAATCAATTAAAGGGTGTGAGAAAGTTACAATAAAACAGGGAAAATTAACTTGGAGCTGGAAGAGGGGAGAGGTTAAACAAAGCAATATTTACATTTCATCAGATTAATGTGATAGTAATGTGATAGTAATGTGATAGTAAGAGTAAATAAATAAGCCTATTTGAATGGATGTGACGGTACATAAATATGAAACGGTAGAATAAGTAACCAAGAGAATAAATATGACATAGTAGTGCGTGGTGATGATATGATAAAAACTCAGCAGGTAATATTGAGTGTAAGTTTGTGATAGGTGGATTCTTAATTAGATCCAGTTATTGCATAAGAGTTTGTGTTGATAAGTGAGGTTTTATTCAAGGCTCGGAAATGCTTTTGTGAAAAGCCAAGTTTTTAGTCTTTTCTTAAATGTTAAAGCGCATGGCTCCTGTCTCAAATCAGGTGGTATAGAGTTCCACAGAACTGGACCTGCTGAAGAGAAGGCTCTGAGACTCAAGGATTTATGTTGGTAGGTTTTGGCATTTGGAATTTGGAGTGACTCTTTGTAGTATTCCCTGATGGGTCTGGCGGAAGTGTATTTTTTAAAAGGTATTTGTAGATCAAGTTGCGTGTGTTGGTTGATAGTCTTGTATATGATGTTGATGGATTTGTACATGATTCTATAGTGGATTGGTAGCCAATGGAGGTTTTTGAGGATAGGGGAGATGTGGTCCATTTTCCTGGAATTTGTAAGGACTCTGGCTGCGGAGTTCTGAACCATTTGTAGGGGTTTGGTATAAGAAGCTGGGAGGCCTAATAGTAATGAGTTGCAATAATCTAGTTTGGAAAAAATGATTGCTTGCAAGATTGTTCTAAAGTCCTGAGCGTGGAAAAGTGGTTTGATTCTTTTCAGAATATGTAATTTGTAGAAGCAATCTTTGGTGGTTTGGTTAATGAATGTTTTGAGGTTGAGACGATTGTCTAAGATAGCTCCTAGATCTCTTACATGGGCAGTTTGAAGGAGTGTAGATGGTTTTGGAAGTGTGTTATTGTTTTCCGGTGATATGAGCAGGAATTCCGTTTTCGAAGCATTGAGTACGAGGTTTAGGCTCGTACTCAATTTAATATAGGTGGAAGAAGCCAAAGCTTTCTGAGCCTTATTATTTACAAACTTGAAACAAAATATTTTGTTTAATGGAGCTTTTCTAGTAAATGCTTATTAATATAACTAGTTAAAATGATGGAAAAAATCACTGTAATTTATAACTTTAACAAAGAGGAAATGTTTTGAATTATTTGTAGCAAATTTTTAACTTTTTCTTATTTTGATGCCCTCCCTTCTCCTTCTCATATACTTTCCAATTAATGAATTAATGTCTACCTTTGCTTGGGCTTGATTTACTAAGGCTTTCTCCCCCCCCCCCCCCCTTTTAAGGTGAATTTTAAGTCTAGCATGCGCATCAAACAGGGGATGCGCAAATAAGTTGGGCTTATTTCCAACGACCCTATTTTAAAAAGCGCCCAGATATATGGGTAAATGCCACTGCGTGAACATCTCGGACGTTTCTAGAAAGGGGAGGGTTGTGGTCTGGGTGTGGCATGGGCAATTCGGGGCCAGGCCAAGAGATGTGTGCGTAAATACGTACACGCCCCAGCATACGCCAGGGTCCCCTGCTGCATATCTTTGCTTCTGCTATGGATGATGTGTAAGCTATAAAATGAAAGGTCACTCATTTCTGAGGGGTTTAAAGGGTCCGGGGTAACTGGCGGGGACTATAGGCTATCAAACCCGGGGGGGGAGGGGTTTGGAGGATCTATCTGTTAACTGAGTTAACTGGTGGATGAACTGCCCCTGTCTCTCAACATTCTCATCTGTCTTATTGTCTTTCACCACTTCTTCTTCTTCCACCCCACATCTCCATCACATTTTCCATTCTCCCTCTGTAATACTGTCACCTTGTTCTCTCTTTCACACTATCACTTTCCATGGGATACAATCTTTAGAGAGCATGCTAAAAGAAATGTGAACATTGGTGCTAACAATTTTATCATGCACACTAAAATATGCACTATTGGTTTTGAAAGTAAGATAATGAGATGCAGAGTGTGCACATTTAAAAAGTGTCATGTTGAAGGAAATGCAGGCTTTTTATGGGTACATGCTCTGCATCTTTAAATTCCTTGTGCTAAACAGCTGAAAGAGCAAGGTAGTCTCCTTATCACTCTCTCAGTAATGTACAGTGAGCATCTTGGCTCCAATTCCCATCCTTCTTTCCACCCCAGCAGCAAAGCATAATGACCTCTCTCTCCTCCGTTTCCATCCCTGGCGGACCATAGCGGCCCTCAGGGTCCCCCACTTCCCTTCTGCCTGCACCCCTTCCCCGCACAGCAAAAATGACCTTCAGGTGCCACCTTAATGCCCTTTTTCCCCATATCCCTACATAATCCACACACTCTGGAGGCAGATTATGACATTTTCACTTGTAGGAGGGAATCAACAAAACTCTTGCTGCTCAGTTTAAAATGCCACCATCTAGCTGCACTTCTCAGTATAGGATGTTGCTTTTACTGTCTGTTTATATTTTTAGACACATTCGGCTGAATTTTAAGTGGCCATGCACGTAAAAATCGGCACTTAAGCACGTGGCCGGGCCCTGCGTGAGCTGTGCGCATTTTCAAAAGGGCCCGGCCATGCGCATAAGTGCCAAAACATGCATAAGTGCCAGGCCCTAAAAGAGGGGGGGGGAGGGCAGGGGTATGGTTTGGGCAGGGTGGGATGGAGGCCGGCTGGGACAGTGTATTAGCCACTGTTCTGGGGAAGCACTTGCTGGCAGCTGGCCGGCGCGCGCAAGTTGCTTCTGCTCCAATGGAGCAGTAAGTAAACAACAAAAACTAAAAAAAAAAAAAAGTGCTTATAGTTAGGTAGGAGGTAGGGGTTGGGGTGGAAAGAGAAGGAAGGTTAGGCAGAGGGGTAGGGAAGTTCCCTCCCAGTCTTCTCCTTAATTGGAGCAGACTGGGATGGAACTGGGGAAGGCCGAATTGCGTCGCCACGTGTAATATTGGAAAATTCACCCCCCTGCACGTGCCACACACACATGCACACACAGATTATATAGTCTGGTACGTATGTGCGTGCGGCCAACGGATTTTATAACATGCATTCACCAGCGGGCACGTGTTATAAAATCTGTGCATCCATGTGCGATCGCCGGGAACTGCGCTCACATGGATGCTCAAGCGCTTCTTAAATCTACCCCATTATTTCTTATTCTAATGCTTTCATGTGCATATTTTTCTGGGTTTGAGGCACTACTCGGCATCCAACCTGGAATGGGAGAGGGTGAAATCCTAGGGTGAATTTTAAAATCATTTCACACATAAAAATTAGCGTAGCACATGTAAGTAGCACCTACTCGTGTATTTTATATTTGATATACATTCATATATATACTTTTTTAAAATAGATGGAAAAATTATGTGTTCAAGGCATTGATATATGTGGTTTCAATGCCTTGCACACATACTTATATGCATTGTGGGGCAGATATAATCATATTTTATAAAATGCATATAAATTATATGCTTGTGTAGCTCTGCTCACGACCATATGTGTGCATATATGCTGCTGCTTGCATGTATTTGAAAGTTATCCTCCTTGTGATATTATATTTAGTAATGTTTGATTTTACCTGCTGATTGCCCATGGCTCGTCTGGCTGAAACTGTGGCCTGCTGAGGAAACCTATCATGTTTAAATTGGTGGCACTTTGGTTTCAGACACTAATTGGAAGATCGTGCCATGTTCTGATACATTCCTACTGTATATATTGTCACTGTTGGTGAATAATTTGAAATTTGAATTTCAAGCAACCTGACTGCAAATGCTCATGACCGCTCTCTGCATCTGAATTTCCAGCACTGGGCCAGGTGAACTGAAAGGTTTTGCTCATTTTCAATCTATGGGAAAAATGGTTAGTATATCTGCCCATTGTACATTATCATGACCAGTTCCATATTCAGAATATTGTTTTTGAATCTGATGATGTGTGAAGGGGAAAGATAGAGCTTGCTTTTCCTCAGAAAGATTCAAAGTGTAGCAGACTAAAAAATATTACTTTGACTAATAATCTGAGAAAATATGACATGACTGTTGAGGAAGGCGCATGCAATGGAAACATTTTAGCAAATTCATAAATGCTATAGCTGTTTCTTGACGCTCCATTTCTTTTAAATGTATTTTGATGGAGAAAAAAAAAAACATGTTTACTTAAATCTTTTTTCTGTAGTGAAGAAATTTTGGAGAGTACAGCTCTGTGTAAAAACATTGTTGAAATATGCATTATGAAAATAAAATATATAGCAAGTAATATAACATTCTTGGAATATACTTTGAGCATAGCTCTACATTAAACATGCACATTTTGAAGAAAACACTTCTGTTATGAGGGCTTCTGTATTTGTGCAAAGCTGTGATTTGACTTTTTTTCTTTCAGGGCCTTCTTTAATTTTTTAAAAACATATTTTAACTTATGTAAGTGGTCAGATAAATTAAATGATTACTTAACCTTAATAAGAATCCTATGCAATAAACCTCAGTCAGGACAATGGAATACAGTGCACTCGGCTGAGCACACATCTTTACTGGTGCTTGGACAAGCATCCAAAACCCCTCATGCAATAAAGGGATTAGAGAATCCAAAACGCGCATTCAATCAAGCATGAAGCTAATGGAGCTCATCACATGGAAAGACATGTTGATGAAGCTATTAGCTATTGCCTCCCCCATGCAAAAAAAAAAAGAAAGTGTCATATCCTCGCATTTTTACTTTCAAAAATTAACGCCTGTCCTGGAGTAGGCGTTAATTCTTGAGGAGCCCCCAAAAGTTTACAGAAAAGCAGAAAATATTGCTTTTCTGTAGTTCTTCTGAATTAATATTGTGGCGATATTAAGTCAGAAGAACCTAAAAAAGGAGTAAGTAGGAAAAAAAACCATTATTAAAGTGTTGCCGGCAAACAGGTTAGGAAAACAGACATTGAATTAATAAGCATCCATTTTCCTAACCCACTGACAGCCACCTCTTCTGGGCATATATGCTGCTGCTTGCATGTGTTTGAAAGTTATCCTCCTTATCCTAAAAGTAATCTACAACAACAAAGAATCAAAACTATACCCACTCGCTCATGGCATTCCTCAAGGATCTTCATTCTCCTCCACGCTCTTCAACATCTACATGCTCCCTCTCTGCAAATTCCTCACCAACCTGGGCCTCCAATTCTTCATCTACACCGATGATGTCCAGATTCTCATCCCTACAAATGACAACATTCAAAACACCCTCACTAAATAGAACAACTATCTCTCACAAATACAGAACCTACTATCCCAAATAGCACTCACCCTCAACCACTCAAAAACAGAAATATTACACATCTCTAACAAACCCCCAGAAAAGATCTACCAAAGCGGACCACCCATACCAAGCTCGAACAACCTCATCACATCAGCAAGAAACCTTGGAATCACCTTCGATGCCCAGCTAAACCTTAAAACCCACATCAACACCATAATAAAGGAAGGACACTACAAACTACAAGTCCTCAAAAAAATCAAACTGCTACTACTCACGCAGGACTATAGAACTGTAGTACAAGCCCTCTTATTCTCCAAACTAGTCTACTGCAACTCCATCTTCCTTGGACTCCCACACAACACCATCAAGCCCCTCCAACTACTCCAAAACGCAGCAGCCAGATCCCTCACCAACAGCAAACACTCCACACACATCTCCCCCATACTAAAAGAACTCCACTGGCTCCCCATCACACACAGAATTCAATACAAAACCCTCACTCTCATACACAAGTCCATCCACAGCGAAAAGACTGACTGGCTAAAAGACACCCTCCACCCCTACACCTCACAAAGACACCTACGCTCCAGCAACACAGGACTACTCGCCATCCCCTCCAACAAAAAGTCCCACCTCGTTTCAACCAGAGAACGAGCAATCTGAATAGCAAGTCCAAAACTATGGAACAATCTACCAGAACCTCTCAGAACAGATCCCTCACCACAGAACTTCAAGAAATCACTAAAAACATGGCTTTTCAAAAAAGCATACCCAGCCGATACCTAGTACCTCGACACCTGCACCGTTCGACGCCTGTACCTTTCCTACCTCAAAACCTAACCCTAGCCCACCCTCCTCACCACTCCAAAAAGCAACAAACCATCCAAATGGAACTACACAGCCAATAGCCTAGTTTTTCTCTACACTGCCTTTATTTAAATGTTACACCATGGAATTTGTTTTGTTTGGCCTTACTTTCTGTAACGTCTTTGTTACTATCTATGAACATACATTAATATACCACTATGTTTTTTATATGCATGTATATACAATGATCATGTAACAGACTAATGCCTAAATAACAATATATCATGTAAACTGATGTGATACCCTGAGTGAATGTCTGTATACAAAAACATTGCCTATTTCTTTTCATATCATTTCTAAATTGAAGCAATAAAAAAATTCACAATATTTAAATTTTTTAAAAATGGTTTGTTTAGTGTGCACTTTTACAACTCAAATAATGCTCAGTAACTCAAATATAGGTCAATTTCAAAAACCCAGCATTCACCAAAATTGAGTCATGTGCACAAGTCCAGCCAGCGCACGTCGAGTGGATTTTAAAAAATGCTCAAGTATGCACTTATCTCCTGCTATATGCACAAAACATTTTTTTGAAAATTAGGGTGGGGCATGAGCATTCCTGGATTTCTCACTGAAACCAGGATGCAAATACTTCACACACAAGCGCGACGGTGCGATCGCTGCCGGCTAGCGCAGGCCCGACCCCATTTCGGACCCCCGCCCCTCATTTCCTAAAGTATTGCCGGCCTGCGATACTTTAGAAAATGAGGCCGTATATCTTTGTTTTTATCTCTTCTCTCATCCCTATCAGTAGCACCCTTGCTACGATTAATGTTAAAGTTTTTCAATACCCCTGTTCGATGTGAACCGATATGATATGCATCGTGAATGTCGGTATAGAAAAGAATTAAATAAATAAATAAACAAATAAATACATGTGTGCCCCTGAGGTTGTTTCAAAGTTGCCATCTCAGTGTGCACTAAACCAAAATAGTGTATATTAAATGAAAAAGAAAACAAAAAAAATTAAAGAAAACCTAACTAAACAAACAAAAATTTAAAAAGGGGGGAAAAGAAAACAAAACCAAAATTTTTATCACTTCATGCCTTTAATAGTAATGAACAAAGTTCTGTAAGGTAGGGGTATGGTTCCTGTATATGTTACTTGAATTTGTATTTGATTCTGACATTTGTTCCTTGACTTGAGTATACAATTTCAGAAAGGTGGGTTATGAGTTTAAACAGAAAAAAAGTATTAACATTGTGTCATGGTTTTCTAAATGCTGGTTATGAACTAAACTTGTAACTTTTCTTTAGCTGCATGTGCTGTTTAAAGTTTGATTCTTGTAAGTAAAAGCTTGAGATTTTATCCTTTATTAATTTTTAAGTATGAAAAAGAAACAGTTTTATCTTCTGTGCTGTGCACTCAGAAAGTGTTCCTCTGAGCAGAAGGGTTAAAAATAGGACAACTTTATCAGTATTCCCCTTTCCTTTGGTGCTTGGGAATGTGTTGCAGTACAGGTCACTTGTTGCTCTGGGGACCTGGAGTCTGGATAGTTTAATTCTACAAGTTACTCTCAATGTGTATAGAGCAGCACCTTCTGGATCCAGGCTGTAAAACATCTCTGCCAGTCATCTACAATGGGTCAGAAATGTGTATGGCTTTCTCCTTTTTTGAGTAGACTTAAATTTAGCTTGCCTTGTATAACATAACCTTGCCTGATATTTCCTGTGCATAAATACCATCAGAGATTATTATGCTAAAAAGTCTGATCCTCCAAATTATGTACATTCTTCCATAATGCTTTCTTTTCCCACATGTCCAGCTCCATTTTAGAGTATGACACCCACTTGTAAGGCAGCTACATTCTTCATTTCATTTGTACTGATAAACTGTTAATAGAACTTAGCCTATTTT
Organism: Rhinatrema bivittatum; assembly: GCF_901001135.1. Lineage (NCBI taxonomy): Eukaryota > Metazoa > Chordata > Amphibia > Gymnophiona > Rhinatrematidae > Rhinatrema > Rhinatrema bivittatum. Next base: position 168,300,272 of record NC_042620.1, read on the forward strand.
GTAAGTACGACAATCAAAGTATCCTTCAAAAGTATCACACCTAATTGTGTCTCAAAAATATGGCTTAAAGCCACATTTGGAAAAAGCATTCCTGGGGCATATTTATGTCAGGGGAGGAACAAAACCAACTCTATACATTTTATTTTCCATTTGGATAAAATAAAAGCACATTCCTAAAACCAACAGCAAGTTTCAAAGTGAAAATACATGTGTATTCTCTTTGAAAACTGGTGCAAAGTCTGTTACTTAAAAAGTACTTGCAGACTTTATCCCAGTACAAACAGTATGAAAATCCCCTGTAAAACTAGCAAATTAAATCTGAAATATCACAAACGTTTTCTGACTTCTTTCCCTCTAGGTTTGAAGTGCCACATTTTGGCCTCAGTCATTTCAAAAGTATGGTATATTTATAGAGCTTGTTGCAAGTCTGTTCATCTGAAAGAGATTAATGTAAATAATTTCTTAGTCCAGAACTGCAAATATAGAAATAATTCCAAATAAGTTTGATGTACTTTTAACAGGCAAAGGTTTTTGTTTTGTTATGAAATGAAATCATATTAATGCTACAACCTTTATTCTCTGAGTTATAAGCATGTGTAAGTTATAAAAATGGAAAAACGGGGGAGGGGGAGAATGCAGTCTGTTTGTACCAAGTTAACATTTTAGTTAATTGATAATCCTTCTTTTTCCTTCTGTCAAAGATTTATAGATGGCAAATATTTTGAATGTGAATTTCCTGCCTGATAGATGTTAACACATCACAAAATAGGAAGGATAATTTCAAACAACTCCATGCACTCCCATATATACTGGTACATGTATATGGGTCCGTGCATATTTACCATAGTTTTTTATAATCTGTATGGATTCATCTGTGCAGTTTATAAAATACATGTATCAGTGGTCTGAAACACACTTGTACAAGGCTGTCCACACAAATATTTGCAGTTAAGTGAGCTCATCAACTCATACATTTGCACATATGCAAACTCGCATATGGATGTATGCTTATATGCACGAGATGAACTTCCAGTTCTTCCAGGGTGGGCTCATTCCAAGAAGATACCCCTGGCATAACAGCCCATTTTTACCACCAGAAACGTGTCCAGGCTGGCATACCTGGTGGTAGAGAATGACGAAAAACTTTTTCGTATAAGGAGGGTCTGCAGGAACAACTGTGTGCTGTGCCAGGCCTGACACCACCTCCAGGCCAATTTTAATTGTGTAGCTTCATATCCTTATGGGGTAAGTACTCAGTGGGAAATATAGAAGAGAGTGCAAGTAGAGGGCATATAGGAAGGGTGGGGGAAGAAAGTGGGGTTAGGTGGAGCAGAAGGATATGGCGATGTAGGCTAACAGGTGCCTCCAAAACCTTGCTGCATATGTAGATGCCCAAAGGCACAGCAGATTGTGCATAAACAGGCAAAAGTCATATTCCGAAAATGGTGCTAACTTGTAATCAGAAAGTCACACAACAAGCTACAGTAAACTAAGCATTTTATTCCTACTTCTCTCTGTACTATAGCTCAATGATCTTAAGAAAAGGGCCAAGGAGATGCACAACGAGGAGGAGGAGTGGCTTTATCAGCTGAGGGCAAGGCTTGAGGATGCCAGAGGCAAGCTCAATGAATATTCATCATGGACAAGTGGACATCTTCTATTTCCGCTTCCATCGCAGGCTCCACTATTTTCCTGCTGCTTAACAAAATCCAATTTTCAGCTATGATCCACTAGATTCCTTCATGTACATAGACATAAAGCCTTAAACATCCATGAGTTATTGCCTTCCCTATCATGAAATACAACATGTAATGGATTTATAGGACCTTATTTGAAACAAGTAGCGTGTTAGAACCTTTTTTTTTAAACGTTACCAGCATATGTAAATGCCTACCTCTCTAAAAGGGCTCTTTGCCTTTTACGTGCATCAAGGCCGTTGATGGCGCAGAATACTAGGCACACTCCTACACATACCTCTCAACCACTGGGCCAACCTTTGAACCCTTATCAATACCTTCATTGCATGCATAAAAGAATGTTGCTAAGAAGTCCACATATTTCAAGAAACCTTTATATGCTGGCCTAGCTACTCCCTAGAGTAGATTAGTAGTCAACTGATAAGGTAATTACCCATTGCCTCTAACTCTCTCATTTATGTTATGCTTTCTAATTTTATCGATGCTAAAACTATTCCAACTCCTGTTGACAACAGCAGATGGAATAACACACACTTTTATCTCTGTTCAAAGATAATACCAACTCTGAGAAGGAGGAGGAGGAGGAAGATCTCAAGCCCCTAATCCCCTCCAGCTGATGCAGCAGCAGTACCTGCTAGGGATGTGCAGACAAAACGTTTATGTTCATAAGTCCATAAGTCAAAAAGGGGGGTCAATTTCGGTCAATATGGACATATGGAGAATTCCATAAGTTGAGTCTATGTCCATACGTGCACCGGTTCCCTAAATAAAAATTTAAACCCCTCACCCTCCTTAATCCCCCCCCAAGACTTATCAAAATTCCCTGGTGGTCCAGCGGGGAGTCAGGAAGCCATTCCTCTATTCCTTTGCGAGGAGCACGTGACGTCCGCGTCACGTCGATGACGCGGCCGTCACGTGGTCCACCGCGGTTCCGCTCCCGGACCCCTCCTTGGACATAAACGGAACTTTTGGCCAGCTTGGGGGGGCCTCCTGACCTCCCCAAGCTGGCCAAAAGTTCCGTTTGTGTCCAAGGAGGGGTCCGGGAGCGGAACCGCGGTGGACCACGTGACGCGGACGTCACGTGCTCCTCGCAAAGGAATAGAATAATAGCTTCCTGACTCCCCGCTGGACCACCAGGGAGTTTTGGTAAGTCTTGGGGGGGATTAAGGAGGGTGAGGGGTTTAAATTTTTATTTAGGATCAATGATCGCGATTTCCAACGTATTCAACATAGCTAAGTTGAATAAGTTGGAAATCCGATCGTTTTCGCCTCATCACTTTTTTAAGTTAAAAAAAAAAATAAGTAGCGTTTTACATATAAGTTCAAAACAAATGCACACCGCTAGTACCTGCTGCAAGGGAATGCCTACCACCACCTCCAGTGGACAATGCAGCAGCACTGCAACCATTCCCCAGGGGAGGCCCCGGGCCAACTGAATCTAAAGTTCCTGTTTCCTTCCCATAAGGCCCCATCCCTTTTCAGCTCCAGGACCTCTGAATAAAAATCCTGATGCTGCCCAGCATTGCTGGGTGAGGGAGGCAACCACTAGAGTTGACACTGCACCTCTTGGCTGCAGAGGTTACCTCAGTGACTGGAGCACCTGCTCCAGGCAAACAGTCCTGGTCTCTTTCAGCTATGGACCAGGCAGTGCAGATGATGGGAGAGAAAATGAACAGCATGTGAGCTGACCTCTGGAGGCTGATCAATGTGGTGAAATAACTCACCCAATCTCAAGAGTGCTTCACAACTTCTCTTTTGCTGATGGGCATTAGCGATCGCCACAGCTCCCAGTCCCTTAGGCCAATCAGGACTTTACCTCCCAAGGTTCCTGGGCTATTTCTATATATAAATAGTCTACTCCCTATGATTCCCTCCCCTTTCCCTTTTGTTTTATTTCTATGTAAATAGTTTTAAAGTGGTAAGCTATTTTTATACAAGGTATTTAATATTTTCAATTTTGTGTGTTTTTCTTTTTTTATGCATGCTAAGATTCTTGCCCACCTCAAGTAAAGCCCCTTTGAGGATAGCCTATGGCAATCACTCTCTCACCCACACACTGCCATGCATGCAACTTGCCATGCAGCTCTGTCCTGTAATCTCTATCCTCCACTCACCTACCCTTACACCTATGTGTGGCTTCTGGTTATTTGGGTGTGCAGTCTATACATTAGGGATGTGAATCATTTTTGAACGATTAAAATTATCGTCAGATAATTTTAAAATCGTCCAAAATCGTTAGATATGCGATACAATACAAATGCCCCCGATTTATCGTCAGGGGCATTTGTATTGTATTGTTAAATAGGGCGCGGGAAAACCGGCACACCAAAAAAACCCTAAAACCCACCCGAACCTTTAAAACAAATCCCCCACCCTCCCGAACCCCCCCAAAATGTTTTAAATTACCTGGGGTCCAGTGGGGGGGTCCCGACGCGATCTCCTCCCGCTCTCTGGCCACCGCTGCGTTGAGAAATGGCGCCGGTGGCCCTTTGCCCTTATCATGTGACAGGGCAAAGGTAGCGCCGGCGCCATTTTGTTTCCTGGCTCCCGACGTCACGTGTGTGGGAGATTGCCCCCGGACCCCCGCTGGACCCCCAGGGACTTTTGGCCAGCTTGGGGGGGGGGGCTTCTGACCCCCACAAGACTTGCCAAAAGTCCAGCGGGGGTCCGGGAGCGACCTCCTGCACGCGGGCCGTATTGCCAATCTTCAAAATGGCGCCGGCGCTACCTTTGCCCTGTCACATGATAAGGGCAAAGGGCCACCGGCACCATTTCTCAACGCAGTGGTAGCCAGAGAGCGGGAGGAGATCGCGTTGGGACCCCCCCACTGGATCCCAGGTAATTTAAAACATTTTGGGGGGGTTCGGGAGGGTGAGGGATTTGTTTTAAAGGTTCGGGTGTGTTTTAGGGTTTTTTTGGTGTGCCGGTTTTCCAGTCCTCCCCCGATTTACGATTTTTAATGATTTTTAGAAAAAAAAAAACTCGAAGATCAGATTTCCCTCCCCCCCAGCCAAAATTGATCGTTAAGACGATCGATTACACGATTCACACCTCTACTATACATAGTTCCCGGAAAGATTTTCCTGTAATAGACACAATACTTTAGAGCTTTGCGTCATCAGCATTTACCTCCTCAAAGTGCCAGAGATGTGAATACAGTCAAGCTACAAGCATAAGATTAGCCTATAGATGGAAACAACTTGTATGCTTCCCCACTACTGAAAGAACTGCACAGGAAGACATGCAGCACACATAAATGGCCCTTTCAATTACTGCACAACTTCCAGCAGAGAAGAGGTGTCATATAGATGTGTAGGTAGGAGCTCCAGTCACTTGAAGATGTCTGCAGCAAGTTATAATCATTCACATCTATGTTTCAAAAGTTGTAAATGTCAATAAAATGAAAAATATTTTTTCTTACCCCATATGAAGGCCTATTCTGATTACAGTGTATGTGTCCTGTGAATTAGAATACACCAGGCAAAGAGTTTCTACTGGGTCTCAGTAGCTACATCAACCTATAAATTCTGTATGGTGTAATTGATGTATGAAAGGGAAGCAGCTAAGGGAAATTAAGGTTCTGACCCAGCTTCAGATGAGAGCCAATCTCTGAAGGCTTTTTGTGTCAGGGTGTTCCTGATTACCGATGGTGTAGGTCAGGGTTTCCCAACCAGTGTGCCTTAAGAACTGATCAGGTGTGCCATGGAAAAGTTACCACTGTCTGATGCTCAAATGCTGGCCAGTACCTGGGTTCTATTCTTAGAACCTGCATCAACAAGAGATACACCCACAATGGAGACACCCGCAGTGGCTAATAAATTTGTAGGAGTTCCTTTCTGAGAACATATGTATTCATGCATGCCACTTCTTCCTTGCTACAGCATAACCCTTGGAGTGTGGTAATTAATGGACAGCATGCAGAACATGGATAGTCAGGTCTCGCTTTGGCAGTGCACACAATGCACTCAGCATCTACTCATCTTCCCTGTCCTTTGGTTCTTTCCGTTTCTGTCCTATCCCCAGGCTGAGTGAGATGGAAAGATCGTGCACCGAACACTGGATGTGACTTACATTGGTGTTACGGGAGTCTCAGTTTAGTGGACCCTTGGGCCGACCTGCAGGAGACTGGGAAAAGATGGTCAATGTTTCTAGTATATGGCAGGTCTGGAGGCAGATGTTCAGGCTGGACGAGAGGTGCTCTTCACCCTGGAAGCTGGTACTCCCCCGGGAGGAGCTCATAGTAGCCCAACCGCTGGGACTTAGGTGGCTTCACCCTTGGAAGCCGAAGCCCCCCCGGGAGGAGTCCATAGGGGCACGGCCACTGGGACTTAGGCGGTAGTGAATCAGGACTGGGAACTGGAACCAGACTAGGACAGTAGGTGAGTACTGTAACAGGGTTCGGTTTCTGGAACCAGGCAGGAACTGTAGCAAGACTCGGGTACTGGAACCAGGCAGGAACTGTAAAAAGACTCGGGTACTGGAACCAGGCAGGTACTGTAGCAGGCAAGCAGGAACCAAGCAGGTACCCTAGCAGGCAAGCAGGAACGGAGCGAATAGCAAGGCAGGCCACTCTGGGGCACAGCGCAACAGGGATCCAGTAGGTAAGCCCGTTGCAAGGCAAAGACTGGGTGGCCGTGGTCGGCTTATCAAGGCCACGGCATCTGATGTCAGGAATTGGGTGGAGTCACCACTGGCGGGAAATGGCCTAGAAAAGCACCCAAGTGGAGCGCGCGCCTAGAGACAGGGCGTCCATGGAAGGCTTCCCGGCGGCGTGGCCCTCGCGGGGATGCCGCCGAACAGGCCAGGAACTAGGCCAACGAAAGCGGGAACAGGTCCAGGAACACGGAGGTAAGGGTCTGGTCGTGGCGCTCGCGGCCAGAACCGCAACAGTACCTCCCCTCTTACGCCCCTCTTAGCCGGTCCGGATTTACTTGGGTGGTCCAGATGGAACTGCCATAATAAGTCTTTGTCAAGGATGTTACGGGCCGGTTCCCAAGAATTATCTTTGGGTCCGCAACCCTCCCAGGCAAGCAGGTACTCCCATCGGCGTTGGTGAAACCGGACATACAAGACCTCATGTACTTGATATGTGACCTCGTCCGGTACTGAAGGGTCTGATGTTCAGGAGCCCGGGAGTGGTATATGGATAAAACAAGAGGCTTCAGCAATGACACATGGTACAGTCATGTATGCGCATGAAGGAGGGTAGGCGTAGTCGGTACGAGACTGCTCCCACTCGTTCGGCGACTCGGAAAGGCCCACAGAATCTTGGAGCTAGTCTTCGAGATGGAATATGTAGCTGTAGATTTTTGGTACTAAGCCAGACACGATCTCCTGGGAGGTAGATAGGTGCTGGTTGACGATGGCTATCCACCCATTTCTTGGCGGACTGGGCGGCTTTATGGATCTTTCCCTGGATAGATGTCCACAAGGAAAGAAGCTGGCGGGCTGAAAGTTGCACTGCTGGGAGTGCACTAGGCTCAGGTGAAGGCAAGGACGGTCGAAGTTGCTTCCCATAGACAACCAGGAAAGGCAAACTTCCAGTAGCAGCATGCGTGTGATTATTATACGAGAACTCTGCCCACGGGAGTAGCTTGGCCCAATTATCTTGGCATTTGTTGACGAAGGAACAGAGAAAAGTCTTCAAGGTTTGGTTAGTTCGATCCGTTTGCCCATTACTTTGAGGATGAAATGCAGATGAAAGACTAAGTTGCACATTGAAGCATTTGCAAAGTGCCTTCCAATAACGAGCAGTGAACTGTGGTCCTCGATTGGAGACTATATCCTGCGGGAGACCGTGCAGTCTGAAGATATGCTGGGCGAAAAGGTTAGCTAGGTCAGGTGCAGAAGGCAACTTTGGCAGGGGGACAAAGTGCGGCATCTTGGAGAATCGGTCCACGGTTACCAAAATGACCGACTTACCTCCTGAGATGGGGAGGTGCACGACGAAGTCAGTAGAGATGTGTGTCCAAGGCTCCACCGGGATGGGCAATGGTTGCAACAGGCCCCTGGGTTTCCCGATGAGTGGCTTTTGCACGGCGCAGGTCGGGCACGAGCTCACAAAAGCTTGGACATCCTGTCTCACCGTTGGCCACCAGTAGAATCTGTTCAACAAGTCTAAGGTCCCTTTACAGCCAGTATGGCCCCCCGTGAGGGAGTCATGGGCCCAAGTGAGAACTGCTCTCCAAGAGCGACGTGGAATGACGATCTTCCCTTGGGAGGGCATCAAGGTTGTTGCTAGACTGACTTTCACAGGCTCCAAAATAAGCTGAGGCGTGTCAGGGGTCTCTTCGACCTCAGAAGAGCGTTAGAGCGCATCGGCTCGAACATTCTTAGAGCCGGGCCTATAGCATAAGATAAAGTCGAACCGGTCAAAAAACAGTGACCACCGGGATTGCCTTGGGTTCAGGCGTTGGGCTTGCTTCAAGAATGCTAGGTTTTTGTGATCGGTGTAAATCGTAACCGGATGGTTGGCTCCTTCCAACCACTGTCTACATTCCTCCAGGGCAAGTTTCATGGCTAGCAACTCTTTATCTCCAACACGGTAGTTGCTCTCTGCCGGGAAGAATTTCTTCGAGAAATATGAACAGGGTAGCAATTGTCCAGAATCTGAGTACTGGCTCAGCACGGCCCCCACGGCCACATTGGAGGCATCAACTTCTACCACAAAGGGCCGGCTGGGATCCGGATGACGAAGGCAGGTGTCTAACAAGAAGGCTTCCTTAAGGGCCTCAAAGGCTTGGCAGGCGGGGACAGGCCAATCCACCGCGTTGGCCCCCTTTCAGGTGAGGGCAGTCAACGGGGCCACGATACGGGAGTAGTTAGGGATAAAGTGACGGTAGGAATTGGAAAAGCTGAGGAAGCGTTGCAACGCTTTAATTCCCTTAGGCCGGGGCCAATTCTTAATTGCTGCCACTTTCTCTGGATCCATTTGAAAGCCTGTTGCAGAGACTATGTAGCCCAGGAACGGCAGGGACGTCTTCTCAAAGCTACATTTTTCCAGTTTCGCGTACCGACCGTGCTCCCTAAGCATTTGGAGCACTTGACGGACATGCTGATGGTGTGAAGGTAGGTCCTGGGAGTAGATTAACACTTCATCGACATAAACAATTACGCAGGTGTTCTGAAGGTCCCGTAACACCTCATTCGTACAATGCTGGGACATCGCCGGAGCATTACGCAAGTCCAATTTTGTGAAAATCTCCTCTCCCTGGAGCCTATCGAGGAGGTCCAGGATTGACAGGAGCGGGTAATGGTCTCGTTTGGTAAGGAAACTGAGGCCTCTTTAGTCCACGCATGGTCTTAGCGAGCAGTTCTTCTCACTGTCAAGAAAGGGGCCTGCCCCTGCAGACGACTTGGACAGATGAGTGAACCCTATGACCAAATTCTCTGAAATGTACTCGGGCTTGGCCCGGGTTTCTGGTAATGATAAGGGAAACACCCCTCCTCAGGAAAGCATAGGACCAGGTAACAGGTCCATAGCACAGTCATACAGGTGATGCTGCGGAAGGATCTCCGCCTTGGTCTTGGAAAGTACATCCATAAAGTCCTCATAAAGGCGCAGGAGGGCCCAAGGCAGAGTGCATCAAAGGAATTGCGGGACTCCTGGGCACTTCATACAATTAGCTAAGCAGAAAGGACTCCAGTTGACAATCTGTAACATATCCAACTGAATTGTGGGCGAGTGCTTCTGTAACCACGGCAACCCTAGCACCATAGGGTGGACAGCCTTATCCAAGACTAGGAAGGCTATCTCCTCTGAATAGATCGCCCCGGTGCGGACAGTAATGGATGCCGTGGACATCAGGACAGGTCCTGGAAGGAGCGTCCCCTGAATAGAGGTAATTCGTAACGGGACCTCCCGACTTTGCATAGGGATACGCAACTGGGAGACTAGATCCTTCAGGATGAAATTACCTCCGGCTCCCGAATCCAGGAAAGCCATCGTCTCAAACGAACCTCCAAGATATTCCAGGGTAACAGGGACTGCACATTGAGGAGCTGTAGCATAGGCTAGGAGGAGCTCCTCCCGACCTCCTAGGCTTTGGCGTTTTCCTCACACTCCTGGCAGCATGCCAAGAAGTGGCCCTTCTGACCACAATATAAACACAACTTCAACGAACGGCGACGTTGCCTTTCTTCAGCAGAAAGCGGGGCCCATCCCAGCTGCATAGGTTCGCAGGTGGGAGCATCTGAATGAGAGATCTTGGGAGCAGATACAGGTCTCGCAGGCCCATGGGCAGGACTATGACGAGTGGAGCGCTGCTCCTTGGCCCGTTGTTGTAGGCGGCGGTCAATGCGAACAGCCATCTCTATCAAGGCGTTGAGGTCCTCCAGCAGATCTCGAGCAGCAATCTCATGCTTTATGCGTCCAGAAAGACCCTCCAAGAAGATGGCCTTAAGACTACCATCCTGCCAACCTACTTCTTGGGCTAAAGTCCGAAACTCCATAGCATAATCTGCCAAGGAGCGAGCCCCCTGTCGGAGTTGCCGCAGATCAGACGTATCCGTGGCTACTCAGGCGGACTCATCAAAGGCCTGTCAAAAGTTCTAGATTAATTGTTGTAAGTTTGTTAGTGAAGGATCATTGTTTTCCCAAAGGGGAGAAGCCCATATTAAGGCTTTCCCATCAAGCAGGGACAGGATGTACGCCACTTTCACCGCATCCGAGGGTAACTGCCGAGACAACAGGGAGAACCGTACAAAACATTGGTTTAAAAAGCCGCTGCAGGTTCTTAAATCTCCAGTGTAGCGGGAGGGTGCCAGCAGCTGAGTCACTGAAGAGTCTTGGCCCTCGGGGACAGGTTCTGGGGCAGACGAGGCCCTGGCATCCAATCAGGCCGATAACTCCCCTACCAAACCAGTAAGGACCTCGAGGTACTGTTTTTGATACTGTAGCTGCTGGGCCAACCCAGGCAGGTCCAAGGGGACAGGCGCATCCGCCAAGTCCATGGCCTTGCAATCTGTTATGGGAGTCTCAGTTTAGTGGACCCTTGGGTTGACCTGCAGGAGACTGGGAAAAGATGGTCAATGTCTCTAGTAACTGGCAGGCCGGGAGGCAGATGTTCAGGCTGGACGAGAGGTGCTCTTCACCCTGGAAGCTGGTACTCCCCCAGGAGGAGCCCGTAGGAGCCCAACCGCTGGGACTTAGATGGCTTCACCCTTGGAAGCCGAAGCCCCCCTGGGAGGAGCCCGTATGGGCCTGGCCACTGGGTCTTAGGTGGTAGTGGATCAGGACTGGGAACTGGAACCAGACTAGGACAGTAGGTGAGTACTGTAACAGGGTTCGGGTTCTGGAACCAGGCAGGAACTGTAGCAAGACTCGGATACTGGAACCACGCGGGAACTGTAGCAGGTAATCAGGAACCAGGCAGGTACTGTAGCAGTCAAGCAGGAACCAAGCAGGTATTGTAGCAGGCAAGCAGGAACGGAGCGAATAGCAAGGCAGGTCGCTCCGGGGCACAGGGCAACAGGGATCCAGTAGGTAAGCCCGTTGCAAGGCAAAGACTGGGTGGCCGCGGCGTCTGACGTCAGGAATTGGGCAGAGTCACCACTGGCGGAAAATGGCCTAGAAAAGTGCCCAAGGGGCGCACGCGCGTGCCTAGAGACAGAGCATCCATGGAGGGCTTCCCGGCGGCGCGGCCCTCGCGGGGATGCTGCCAAACAGGCCAGGAACTAGGCCAACGAAAGCAGGAACAGGTCCAGGAACACGGAGGTAAGGGTCTGGTTGTGGCTTTCGCAGCCAGAACCGCAACAACTGGGATAGATTTTAAAAGGACTGCGTGTTTGCATAAGTGTGATCCACGCACACATGCATGCCGGATTTTAGCATCCATGTGCGCATGGCCCACAACTTGCGTATGTGTGTGTGTGTGTGTGTGGGGGGGTGATTTTATTAAGAATGTGTGGTGACGTGATTGGGCCTAGAGCAGTTCCCTCCCAATCTGCTCCAATTAAGGAGCAGACTGGAAAATAACACCCTTAACCCTATTCTTCCTACCTTTTCCCCTTTCCTCTCTGATCTTTAACCTAAACTTTACTATCCCCTATTTTTTTGTTTCTATACTTACTGCTCCTCTAGAGCAGAAGTATTTTCCATGTGCTGACTGGCTGCCAGCGTGCACTTCCCTGAGATAGCATCTAATGGTGAGAGAAAATGCTTTGGTTGAATCTCAGAACTCGGTAAGAAGCATCAATGAATCTTCTTCAGTTTCAGTTCTTGAGACTCCTGCACAGAAAAAAGGTTTAGAACAGTGTTTGGTGTCCAAACTTGATAATGTTAATTCAGCAGTTGTACAAATTCAAACTCAAGTAATTGCCCATGATCAAGTTCTTAAAAGTAATACTGAGTGCATTTCCTCTTTAGAAAAACAGTGTGATTCTTTAGAGAAATGTGATTTGTCTTTGATTAAAAGTCAGAACATAAGAAATTGCCATACTGGGTCAGAACAAGGATCCATCAAACCAGGCATCCTGTTTCCAACTGAGGCCAAACCAGGCCACAAGAACCTAGCAATTACCCAAACACCAAGATGATCCCATGCTACTGATGCAATTAATAGCAATGGCTATTCCCTAAGTAAACTTGATTAATAACAGTTAATGGACTTGACCTCCAAGAACTTTTCCAAACCTTTTTTGAACCCAGCTATACTAACTGCACTAACCACATCCTCTGGCAACAAATTCCAGAGCTTAATTGTGCGTTGAGTGAAAAATAATTTTCTCAGATTAGTCTTAAATGTGCTACTTGCTAACTTCATGGAATGCCCCCTAGTCCTTCTATTATCCGAAAGTGTAAATAACCGATTCACATCTACTTATTCAAGAGCTCTCATGATCTTAAAGACCTCTATCATCTCCCCCCCCTCAGCCAAGCTGACCTCTATCATATCCCCTCTTCTCCAAGCTGAACAGCCCTAACCTCTTCAGCCTTTCCTCATAGGGAAGCTGTTCCATCCCCTTTATCATTTTGGTTGCCCTTCTCTGTACTTTCTCCATCGCAACTATATCTTTTTTGAGATGCGGCAACTTGAATTGTACTCAGTATTCAAGGTGCGGTCTCACCATGGAGCGATACAGAGGCATTATGACATTTTCTGTTTTATTAACCATTGGCAGCACACCCTAAACACACTGCCCAAATCAACATGGGTACATATTCTAGGGATGTGAATCGTTTTCCATATCGTCTTAACGATAGAAATCGTGTGGCAGGGCAAGAAAATCATCTTAGGCACGATTTTTTAGTTAAAAAATCGTTAAAAATCGTTTTTTTCCGATTAGTGCGCACTAACGGGAGTTAGTGCGCACTAACTGGGAGTTAGTGCGCACTAACTGAAAATGATACAATTTGACACTTTTCAGGTCAGTTAAGGTCAGTTTAGGAATGAATATGTATTCCTATTGGCTGCCCTCTTATTTATTCATGTTACCAAGTTTCCTACTGACAGTATATGGGGGATGGGAAATGGAAACAGTTGGTAGCTTGACAAAACAAGTAATGTGATCAGTCAATGTGACTAGAACTTGTGCCCTAACCCTGATACCAGGGGTATTGTGACCTTCCTGCACACAGTGCCCTATCCCTATTAATACCAGGAGTGTTGTGATCTTCCTGCACACAGTGCCCTATCCCTAATACCAGGGGTGTTGTGATCTTCCTGCACACAGTGCCCTATTCCTGATACTGGGGGTGTTGTGATCTTCCTGCACACAGTGCCCTATTCCTGATACCGGGGGTGTTGTGATCTTCTTGCACACATCCCGGTATCAGGGATAGGGCACTGCATGCAGGAAGATCACAACACTCCTGGTATTAATAGGGATAGGGCACTGCATGCAGGAAGATCACAACACTCCTGGTATTAATAGGGATAGGGCACTGCATGCAGGAAGATCACAACACCCCTGGTATCAGGGATAGGGCACTGTGTGCAGGAAGATCACAATACCCCGGAGGAGTGAGGGTCAGGCAGCTCCCCCCTGTCTGTGAAGCCAGCCTCTCACTAGTAATGCAGGGAGGGAGCTGTCTCAGACTTCACCATCCTCCCCCCCCCCCCTCACCCACACACCATTCACTAGCTGGGACATGGGGGAAGTCAGGAGTGAGGGTCAGGCAGCTCCCCCCTGTCTGTGAAGCCAGCCTCTCACTAGTAATGCAGGGAGGGAGCTGTCTCAGACTTCACCATCCTCCCCCCCCCCCTCACCCACACACCATTCACTAGCTGGGACATGGGGGAAGTCAGGAGTGAGGGTCAGGCAGCTCCCCCCTGTCTGTGAAGCCAGCCTCTCACTAGTAATGCAGGGAGGGAGCTGTCTCAGACTTCACCATCCTCCCCCCCCCCCTCACCCACACACCATTCACTAGCTGGGACATGGGGGAAGTCAGGAGTGAGGGTCAGGCAGCTCCCCCCTGTCTGTGAAGCCAGCCTCTCACTAGTAATGCAGGGAGGGAGCTGTCTCAGACTTCACCATCCTCCCCCCCCCCTCACCCACACACCATTCACTAGCTGGGACATGGGGGAAGTCAGGAGTGAGGGTCAGGCAGCTCCCCCCTGTCTGTGAAGCCAGCCTCTCACTAGTAATGCAGGGAGGGAGCTGTCTCAGACTGGTATCAGGGTTAGGGCACTGTGTGCAGGAAGATCACAACACTCCTGGTATTAATAGGGATAGGGCACTGTAAGAGATGACTGTAGTAGATTGAATAAAGATCTGATGTTTCTGCTCTCCTCACACCAAACAAAAACAACACACAAGCAGAGAAGCCCTTCTTACAAAGCTGAGCTAGTGAGTTAAGTAGGAGGAAAAGTAAACATACTTGTGCCAGTGTGGCTACTTAAAAAATACACTTACCAACAATCAATTACATATATTTGAACTGTGTACAGTTCCAGCCAGGACCACCTTTCTAAAATGCACAGTGATTGGCAAATTCAACATGCACTAGCATTTCAGGTGCCTGCTAACAAAAATAATAAACAAACAAGTTCTAGTCACGTGAGTGCTGATCATTACATTACTTTTTTTGTCAAGCTTCCAACTGTTTCCATTTCACATCCCCCCAACCATTACCTCAGTATTAGCCTTGGTAACATCAATAGATAAGAGCACAGCCAGCCAATAGGAATACATACATACATATTCATTCCTAAGTGACCTTTACTGACCTGGGAAGTGTGAACACTTTGTTTCATTTTCTGTTGGTGTTCGTTAGTTTCCAGTTCCATTTCCCATCCCCCCAACCATCACCTCAGTGGTAACCTTGGTAACATCAATAGATAAGAGGGCAGCCAGCCAATAGGAACACATATTCATTCCTAACTGACCTTCAGTGACCTGGAAAGTGTTTATTTGTATCATTTTCAGTTAGTGCGCACTAAATCGAGTTAGTGCGCACTAACGGGGAGTTAGTACGCACTAACTCGAGTTAGTGCGCACTAACACGATTTAACGATTTTTAACGATAAATCGTTAGAATTTCTATTGTATCGTGTTCTATAACGATTTAAGACGATATAAACATTATCGGACGATAATTTTAATCGTTGAAAAACGATTCACATCCCTAACATATTCTATTTTAATCTTTAATCTCAAATACCTAGAATAAGATGATAGTTTCTCTTTCATTCCCGCTCAAAATAAACGGACATAACATAACACATCCAATTATGAGTTTTTATAACTACTTTGTTACCGTAAAGTCTTGGCACATGTATAATGATAGAATTCATAATCTTTTCCAATATTAATATTTGTGCCTTATTGTAAACCGTTATGATGGTACCTAACTTAGTGACGGTATAGAAAAGTTTTTAAATAAATAAATAAAAATAAATAATTCCTAACATTCTGTTTGCTTTTTTGACTGCTGCAGCATACTGAGCCGACAATTTTAAAGTATTATCCATTATGATACCTAGATCTTTTTCTTGGGTGGTAGTTCCTAATATGGAACCTAACATCGTGTAACTACAGCAAGGGTTATTTTTCCCTATGTGCAACACCTTGCACTTGTCCACATTAAATTTTATCTGCCATTTGGATGCCCATTCTTCCAGTCTTGCAAGGTCCTCCTGTAATGTATAACAATCTAATCAACATAGATTACAACTTCTGGAATATAATCCGAGGAAATTACATTTGCAAATACTTAATTTTCCTAAATCTTTGAGTATTTCTCCAATCAAATTGTTAAGGAAATTCTACATAGAGGTTCTTAAGGTTCTTCCAGATTTGGATCCTCCTGTTATCAAAGCATTTGATTTACCTTTTAAACAAAGTGGTAATGCTAATAGTCATGTTTCACCACATGTTAATGCATTAGAAAATTTGACAGTATTTTTGCAAGAATCTCAGATTGAAATACAGGGCACTGCTACTCTGCTTGTTGCATTTGCTTTGGAACATGAGCAATTAAGGACTATGAAAATGTGTTTTTGTTCTGCCAACAAATCCTTTTTAGGTCAACAACTTGCCTTATTTCCTGATGTTGCTAAGGCGACCCAACTTAGAAGGAATCTTTTCTTGGCTAAAAAGCAACAAGTGCTTGATATGGGTAGGGTATATCATTTCTTTTGCAATTTCCCTGCAAGTGTATTATAAAAACAGGCACTAACAAATATGTTTTCTTTGATCCTGATCAGTTGGAAGGTGTTCTTTTAAATTGAGAAGGGCTCATCCCTGTTCATGTCTGATGTTGTAAAACAATTTATTTTATATAGTGAGATAAGTCTGATATTGTGCCTTTTTTTTTTCTTTATTTCCTATTTAGGTCCCCACATAGTGGTCTTATAGGATATTTTTTTAATGTAATTTTTTCCTTTTCCTTTTCATTTCCATTGTTAATCTGCTATATTCTGGATGTCTTATTTAGACTTGTTTAAATTTGATAAATTCTGAAAATAAAGAGTATAAAAAAAAGAGCTTCCAGGTGCCCCTTGATGTATATATTAGAGATGTGAATCGTGTGATCGATCGTCTTAACGATCGATTTCGGCTGGGAGGGGGAGGGAATCGGATCGTTGCCGTTTGGGTTTTTTAAATATCGTGAAAATCGTGAAAATCGTGTAAATCGAAAACCGGCACACTAAAACATCCCTAAAACCCACCCCGACCCTTTAAAATAAATCCCCCACCCTCCCGAACCCCCCTCCAAAATGCCTTAAATTACCTGGGGTCCAGTGGGGGGGAGGGCGGGAAAACCGGCACACTAAAACAACCCTAAAACCCACCCCGACCCTTTAAAATAAATCCCCCACCCTCCCGAACCCCCCCAAAATGCCTTAAATTACCTGGGGTCCAGAGGAAGGGTCCCGGTGTGATCTTTTACTCTCGGACCTCCGGTGCTTGTAGAAATGGCGCCGGCGCTACCTTTGCCTTGTCATATGACAGGTCAAAGGTGGCGCCGGCGCCATTTTGTTTTTGTCCCCCGAGGTCAGGAGCGTAGGAGATCGCTCCCGGACCCCCGCTGGACCCCCAGGGACTTTTGGCCAGCTTGGGGGGGCCTCCTGACCCCCACAAGACTTGCCAAAAGTCCAGCGGGGGTCCGGGAACGACTTCCTGCATGCGAATCGTTTTTCCGTACGGAAAAACGATTCGCGGCAGGAGATCGCTCCCGGACCCCCGCTGGACCCCCAGGGACTTTTGGCCAGCTTGGGGGGGCCTCCTGACCCCCCCAAGACTTGCCAAAAGTCCAGCGGGGGTCCGGAATGACCTCTTGCAGTCGAATCGTGTTGTCTACGGCCGGCGCCATTTTGCAGATTGCGCAAAATGGCGCCGGCCGTAGAAAACACGATTCGACTGCAGGAGTCGTTCCGGACCCCCACTGGACTTTTGGCAAGTCTTGTGGGGGTCAGGAGGCCCCCCCAAGCTGGCCAAAAGTCCCTGGGGGTCCAGCGGGGGTCCGGGAGCGATCTCCTGCCGCGAATCATTTTTCCGTACGGAAAAACGATTCGCATGCAGGAAGTCGTTCCCGGACCCCCGCTGGACTTTTGGCAAGTCTTTTTGGGGTCAGGAGGCCCCCCCAAGCTGGCCAAAAGTCCCTGGGGGTCCAGCGGGGGTCCGGGAGCGATCTCCTACGCTCCTGACCTCGGGGGACAAAAACAAAATGGCGCCGGCGCTACCTTTGACCTGTCATATGACAAGGCAAAGGTAGCGCCGGCACCATTTCTACAAGCACCGGAGGTCCGAGAGTAAAGGATCACACCGGGACCCTTCCTCTGGACCCCAGGTAATTTAAGGCATTTTGGGGGGGTTCGGGAGGGTGGGGGATTTATTTTAAAGTGTCGGGGTGGGTTTTAGGGTTGTTTTAGTGTGCCGGTTTTCCCGCCCTCCCCCTTCCCCTTCCCCCGATTTACGATTTTTTGACGATAAATCGGGGGAATTGTTATTGTATCGCGGCTCTAATGATTTTTGACGATTTAAAATATATCGGACGATATTTTAAATCGTCAAAAAACGATTCACATCCCTAGTATATATGTATATGGCTGATGTTCAGCCTCAGAGTGGCTAGTTAAGTTAGCCAAATACTCTTATCCGTCTAAGGGCCTCATTTTCCAATATCGTATTGGTATCGCATGCGATACCAAAAAGGGGTGTACCTTGTTTCCTGACAGGCCTGTTTCAGCATGATGCAGGCTTAGAGAGAGAAAGAGAGCGAGAGAGAGCCTTGCCGGTGTGCCACCTCCCTAGACAGGTATTTGTATCCCTATGGGAGGCCCACCTAGTAACTCGAGGTGAGGGTTAAGTATTAGTGTAGGGGGTTAGGGGCCACTTTCACATTCAACATGAGACGTACAAACAGAACAGTGGTCTCTTGTGAAGATTTGATGGCCTTTGGAGTTAGGAAACTCACCCAAAAGTGAGATTTGTACAATGTTCTCTCAACCTAGCTTGTTGTTACCCAGGTAGAGAGTCCATCAAGCTAGGTTGAGAGAACATTGCACAAATCTCATCTTGGAGTGAGTTTCCTCACTCCGAAGGCCATCAAATCTTCACAAGAGACCACTGTTCTGTTCGTACATCTCATGTTGAATGTGAAAGTGGCCCCTAATCCCCTACACTAATACTTAACCCTCACCTCGAGTTACTAGGTGGGCCTCCCATAGGGATACAAATACCTGTCTAGGGAGGACACACTATGGCAAGTCTCTCTCTCTCTCTCTCTCTCTCTCTCTCTCTCTCTCTCTCTCTCTCTCTCACTCTCACTCACTCACTCACTCACTCACTCACTCACTCTCTCCCTCTCCTGATAAAAGAGGTGTAGTTATTGGCCACACTAACAGTGCAGCTGTTTCACAGCACACAATAAATCCTCCCTACTTTACATTTGCTCCACCCCCTGAGTTATCTAGCTAAAAACTTATTGGGATAAGTCACTTAGGCCTGGATTCACCATTCTATCACAGAATGGGGGGGCCTGCAAAAGCCAGCAGCTTTCACACCCAGTAGCACCACTGTGAAAGGTGGTGCTATTGGGCACTCTACTGTCAACCATAATGTTGCTTACCTAATCACCGCCAGTGAAGAGTCCGACTCCTCGCACATGATAAAGGACTTTTTGCATGCAATAGCGGCTTATCGCACGCAATAAGTGTTTGAAAATAACCCCCTTATATGGTTAATTGGTGCCCACTGACCATAGCTGGATATTCAGCAACACCACTTAACCAAATAAATCAGACTTATCCAGCTAAGATTTTTTTTATATATCAGGCTCAGCCTTGTCCACATATTTATTAACCCCTTCAAAAGAATCCAACAGATTAGTAAAACAAGTCTTCTTTGCTAAATCCGTGTAGGTTCTTCCATTTTTAAATTGGCATCATTAAAGAAGTTTAGACCATATAAGTGATGAAAAGGAGATGATTTGTACAATTCAGCTAGCAGACACTGCACTGTACAAATCAACTCCTCTTTATAGAATTTATCACTTATCAGGTCAAAAATTATTTAATGATATCAGTTTTACAATGGATACCTCTGAATGTTTCTGTAACACCACCCCCCAACCCAGCTCCCAATAACTCACCCTGAATCAAAGTGCCCCCTTATATGGCCCTTATATAGAGTATCAGACTGAGCCCTATAAAGAGTCTCTCTCTCTCTCTCTCCCCTGATGTTCACTGGACTCTTGCACCTAAGAAGGAACATAAGAACAATGCATACTGGGTCAGACCAAGGGTTCATCAAGCCCAGCATCCTGTTTCAAACAATGGCCAATCCAGGCTATAAGTACCTGGCAAGTACCCAAAACCTAAGTCTATCCCATGCTACTGATGCTAGAAATAGCAGTGGCTATTTTCTAAGTCAACTTGATTAATAGCAGATAATGGACTTCTTCTCCAAGAACTTATCCAAACCTTTTTTAAACCCAGCTACATTAACTGCACTAACCACATCCTCTGGCAACAAATTCCAGACCTTAATTGTGCATTGAGTAAAAAAGAATTTTCTCAGATTAGTCTTAAATGTCCCAATAATAAAGTTCAGTCTATTAAACTGCCCACTGTCACGGTGCCTTGCTATGCACTAATGTAACGTGTGTGGTGTGCACACACACGCAGCTTGCTTATAAGCACAAAAGAGGAAGACTGGGGATTTCACTGCACAGACCATCCCAATAATAAAGTTCAGTCTGTTTAACTACCCACTGCCCACTGAAGACCAGTGCACAGAGAGACTGAGTGAGTTGAATTAAACAAACTCAGTTTAAAAAGGCTGGAATTGTTGGCACAGCAGGAAAATTGATGAAATATATTTCCCAATGCAAATTCTAGCAAAATTGAACATATCTCTCCCAGCCACAACACCCAAATTGTGCTTGCTTGCAGCCCAGCCCAGAAGGTGAATGAAAAAAAATGGGACCGCTAGCAGCTTCTCTCTCTGGCACAAACAGACCGTCTCAGATCACCTAAATAATAAACTGCTTAAAACACAAACAGGGCTAGCTGGCACTGCAGCCAAATAAAGATTAAATAGCTTTTATTTCTCTTTACTAACTAGCCTAGCTCTCAGTGTAGCCTCCTTCCACAAAGCCCACCTCCCCACATCACCCCTGCAAAAAAAGGCTGTATTTAGTGCATTCAACAAAATGTAAGTGCTGATACGCTGCATTCCGGTATCCGTGCCAACCTGTCCGACCCTTTCCTGTGAGTCACTGATGACTCACAGGTAAGGGCTGGTTTTGGCTCTGGATACAGCGAATGTCCTTTGGGGCGGATTTTAAAAGGGTTACACGGGTAAGTTATGCGCGTAACCCTTAAAAAAAAAAAAACCATGTGTGCGCCGAGCCTATTTTGCATAGGCTCGGTGGCGCACACAAACTCCAGGATGGGCGTATGTCCCGGGGCTTGCCAAAATGGGCGGTCTGGGGCGGGGCCATGGGCCAAAGGGGCCTACAACAAAGGTAGGGGGGACGATTTATTTAGAGCTGGGGGGTGGGTTAGATAGGGGAAGGGAGAGGAAGGTGGGCATGGCCAAAAAATGTTCCCTCCAAGGCCGCTCCAATTTCGGATAGGCCTTGGAGGGAACGGGGAAAGCCATCGGGGCTCTCCTCGGGTTCAGCATGCGCAAGGGGGTGCACCCCCTTGTACGTGCCAACCCCGGATTTTATAGGAATTAAAATTAAAATCAGCCCCTTTGATTGCAAATGGTGGCGAAGAAAAGCACGTGAGTGCAGTGCGCCGTGCGACAAATGAAACGGATGATAAGTCATATTCGTGGGAAGTTGCGATAAGTTTCGCCTCTCCATGAATATAGCGAATAGGGACATATATGTTACGGATTGCCAATACAGTGAAAACAAATGCACACCCCTATTCTCCATCGCAACTATATATTTTTTGAGATGCAGCGACCAGAACTGTACACAGTATTCAAGATGTGGTCTCACCATGGAGCAATACAGAGGCATTATGACATTTTCCGTTGTATTAACCATTCCCTTCCTAATAATTCCTAACATTTTGTTTGTTTTTTTGACTGCCGCAGCACAATGTATTATCCACCATGATGCCTAGATCTCTTTCCTGGGTGGTAGCTCCTAATATGGAACCTAACATCATGTAAATATAGCATGAGTTATTTTTCCCTATATGCATCACCTTGCACTTATCCACATTAAATTTCACCTGCCATTTGGATGCCCAATTTTCCAGTCTCACAAGGTCCTCCTGCAATTTATCATAATCTGCTTGTGATTTAACTACTCTGAATAATTTTGTATCATCTGCTAATTTGATTACCTCAATCGTATTCTTTTCCAGATCATTTATAAATATATTGAAAAGCACAGGTCCCAATACAGATCCCTGAGGCACTCCACTGCCCACCCCCCTCCACTGTGAAAATTGTCCATTTAACCTACTTTCTATTTCCAGTCTTTTAACCAGTTTGTAATCCATGAAAGGACATTGCCACCTATCCAATGACTTTTTACTTTTCCTAGAAGGCTCTCATGAGGAACTTTGTCAAATGCCTTCTGAAAATCCAAATATACTACATCTACCAGTTCACCTTTATCTACATGTTTATTAACCCCTTCAAAAAAGTGAAGCAGATTTGTGAGGCAAGACTTGCCTTGGGTAATGCCATGCTGACTTTGTTCCATTAAACCATGCCTGTCTATATGTTCTGTGACTTTGATCTTTAGAACACTTTCCACTATTTTTCCTGGCACTAAATTTAAGCTAACTGGTCTGTAGTTTCCTGGATCACCCCTGGAGCCCTTTTTAAATATTGGGTTTATATTAGCTACTCTACAGTCTTCAAGTACAATGGATGATTTTAATGATATGTTACAAATGTTTACTAATAGATCTGAAATTTCATTTTTAAGTTCTTTCAGAACCCTGGAGTGTGTACCATCCAGTCCAGATGATTTACTACTCTTCAGTTTGTCAGTCAATCCTACCACATCTTCTAGGTTTACCATAATTTGGTTCAGTCCATCTGAATCATTACCCATGAAAACCTTCTCCGGAATGAGTATCTCCCCAACATCCTCTTCAGTAAACACTGAAGCAAAGACATATTTTAATCTTTCCGCAATGGCCTTGTCATCTCTAAGTGCCCCTTTAACCCCTCAATCATCTAATGGTCCAACTGACTCCCTCGCAGGCTTTCTGCTTCAGATATATTTAAAAATGTTTTTACTGTGAGTTTTTGCCTCTACAGTCAACTTCTTTTCAAATTCTCTCTGGCTAATTTGCTGTAGCAAAGTGACACACTTGCAAAGAGTATTTCATAACTTACACACTTAGGGGCAGATTTTCAAAGGGTTACATGCTATATTACGTGCGTAACCCCAAAAACCCGCTCCTGCATGTGCCGAGCCTATTTTGCATAGGCCCAGCAACGTGCGCAAGCCCTGGGACATGCGTATGTCCCGGGGCTTGAAAAAGGGGGCGGGGAGGGGGCGGGGCAAGAGCCTCCAGGCACTGCGGCCATTTGCCGCTGTGCCCAGGATCGCAGCCGGCTGGCACCGGCGCGCGCATCCCACACCTGTCTGGAGGCAGGCGCAACTTCGAGAACAAATGTGAGGGGGGTTTAGATAGGGCTGGGGGGCAGGTTACGAAGGGGAGGGGAAGGTGGGGGAGGGTAGAAGGAAAGTTCCCTCTGAGGCCGTCTGATTTCAGAGCGGCCTCGGAGGGAACAGGGAAAGCCATCGGGGCTCCCCTAGGGCTCGGCGCGTGCAAAGTGCACATGTTATAAAATCGGGCGCAGATTTGTGCACAAATCTATGCCCACGCGTAAGTTTTAAAATCTGGCCCTTAGGTTATAAAAATACTCTTCACGTTCATAGGTTATAAAATACTCTTCACACATAAGTTATAAAATAGTGCACATTTTGAGATGCGCATTTATGAGCACACGCATGGCCCTTTTAAAAACTACCTTTAAGTGACCACTTAAAGAGCCTGTGGAGCTTGTAGACCATCATGTTATTGACACTTAGATTAGACATGCTAATGATCCCCTGGTTACTGAACACTATCACATCCCATCAGAAAAGTGAAACTCTAAAGATATTGCTGCACTGGTTATCAGTTATGAATGATTTCTAAGCAAGGGTAAAATTATGAAAGAAATTCAGGGAAAAGGAGGCTGTCTCTTTGAAGTTTTTAAAATTACAATCTTCAGCAAGACCTTGGCTAACCATGCAGGCCAAAAGAGGGACTTTTGCTTTCTGTTAAATCAGAATTTCATGGATGAGGACTTCAGCATTTCTTTCTCTTAAAGAAGAGTACTAATTTGATTCTTCAAAATATCAAATTTGTCTCTATTGCTTCTTTTTGTGATCTTATATCTAGGAATCCCTTCTTCTTGTCTTCATATTAAATTTCTCCAACAAAAAAGGAATCACCTGCAACTTATTTGTTGACCTTTATTTCTGCTGCCTTACTTGAAACATTTTAAAATTCCTAAGTATTAGTTAATAATATATTTTTATTTATATTCTGCCTTTTGTTACATTTCAAAGTTGATTACATTCAGATACTATAGGAGCTCATTTATGTGTGATGAGTGGAGATGAGTGCTGTCCTGCTAATTTTTCCTCTGATGCTTCCAATTGTTGTTCTCGTCTAAGATTCCTGTAATATATGACCAAGGCAGGTATGATAATTTGGGATTTAAATCACCTGTTTTTAATGAGTGATAGCCATCATGTCTTGTTCCATTAAATTGTCATCCCAATAGATGAGAGTCTGTGAAATCTAATTTAATAATCTTTTTGATAAATGCTCAATTATTAAAGAAAATGATTCCAGTGATACATGACTTAATAACAGCCTGGCAACCTGACATTTTGTGCATTACAGAACCATATTTAACTAACATTGCTATTGTACTTTTAAATCAAATTGAATTACCTAGGTGTGTGATAGCTTCCCAGCCCCATGGGAATGGCAGGGGTGACAGGCTGCTTATCAAATATAAGAATATATTGAAAATGACTGTGGCAAATATGGGGGAAGGAACTCTATGAAATGTTGGTCTTGTTTTCTAAAGACCTTAGTTTAAGTCTCACCTGTTGTCCTTCAGGCCTTTTGCATAGTAATTTTTCTCCTATTAAGCAATTGTGGCCAATCCAAGGCAGACCTTATTAAGATGCTCATTATTGGGGATTTCAATCTGCATGACGATGATCAATTGTACCCTATCTGTGAGTAATTTTTGGACTGCATGTTAAGTTTAAGTTGGGAACAAGTCATTCATAATCCAACTCATAAATGGGGGCATACTTTAAGTTTGGTTTTTGTTAATGGTACAATTTTACATGCTCATCTGCTAAATCTTGAAGTAACTGAAGTCCCTTAATCTTATCATTTTTTAATTACCTTTTTCATATCCTACCATTGATAGTGTCACTATGATCTTATAAAAAGGGGGCACATTGATATTGAACAACATGGGGAACTTTGACAAATGCTCTACCCACCTTTGAGCTTCCGGATTTTGAGTCTGCCACTCAGCTGTGGTTAGAGATCTTACCAGGAGTTCTGGACAAGGTTGCCTTGTTTAAACCCTATAACAGATATCCATCTAAGGGAATGAACTGGTTTATTCCAGAACATGGAAAAGCACAATGCTCACTGCAGAAATTGGAGTGTTGTTGGTGGCACTACCCAACTGCTGATTCACTTCAAGTTTATCGAGAGTTTCTGGTTCAATACAAGAAATTAAATGATGATATAATGAAATTGTTTTTTCCAAAAAGAAAATTGTGTGCTGATAATAATCCTCAAGAGCTTTAGAATGTATGCAATATCTTATCTTGCTGAATTGCCCCCTAATATCATGGCAGTTGGGGGATAGAGTGGGATATGGGAAAAGTTTGACATTTTTCCCAGAAAAAATTCTTAAGATTTCATCTTATTTTGCCTCAGTGAATTCTTGATTTACTGATATTCCAGAAAATGAACGAGTAAAATGGTCTTATTTTTGTACCTACTACTGAATTTGAGATGTAACAAATCACTGCGTCAATCAATCCAATCCATCAGGGGGAAAAAGTACTTTCCATATTTCCCCTACTCTTCTACTTGCTTTATTATTCCTTGCTAGATCTTCTTCAATATGTGGTTCTGTTATGCTTCTGGAGTAACAGCAGCACTTGAATTCTTATTAACAGTCTTATTCCTGATGCACACTATTGCATGATCTTGAGACTCTTGCTTTCCCTTAGTGACCCTTTGTTCCTAGGGAAGAAGGTTTTCTTAATGTGGGTTTCCAGTCAGAGTTCAGGACTAGTAAGTATCTAAATACATATAACTTTATTTCTTTCTTCCATACAAGGCTGGTTAATCATTTTTAACTCATTATTCTCCTTTTCCCTCAGCAAGAAACACTCTTATCAAAACAAAACAATACTTTCAATTTATCTGGTTAGCTTTCAACTGAGAAAAAAAACCCCATACACAATATTTCCCATGTAGCTTTGCAGTTCTTCATGCTCTAGGTGCAGCAATTGATATCCCATTGCTGATGGCTTCACTTAGCCAGGCTTAAGAGCCAGCTCCCAAATTAGCAGACTTCCCTTCTTTGGTAGTAATTATTTTTCTTTGCACCTGAAAGAAAAAGAAAGAATGGTGCCAGTAACTAGGGCCTGTTGTTTCACTATTAACTAATCCAGATAATCTTCAAAGTTCTCATTTTTCATAGCCTAGTTATTTTGATGGGGAGATTCCTCTTTCCTGAATTGAGGAACAGCATACCAGGGTCAGTAATTAAACTCATGCATAATTATTAAGTCCAGTCCCTAAACCCAGATGCCTCTTGGCTCTTTACATCTAGTCAAGTAAAAGATTTAAACATAGCTGAGCTACTTCTGCTGCAGTTTCAAGAAAAAACAATATTAAGAAAAACAAACAATCAGGAGGTTGCTGTCACTCACTGTGTGTCTATATCAGCACAGCGATTAAAGCAAGGTAATAATGCCTCTGTGCAGCCCCAAAGTTTCAGAAAAAAACCCAAAAACTTTCCAGAGAACTGCAACTTTACTTTCCAATTTCTTGGCAACTCAGGAAAATAGGTAATTGCTTCACTTATTAATCCCTTACAAGCCTGCTTCTAGGCAGCCCAAAATTCCATACTGGTAGAGAGAAACCTTCTCTGCAATCTTTAAAGAACAAATTTGCTAAAGTATCTCAACATACGGATATTTCCAGACATGTAGGGCTGCAACATAAGTATCCCAAAATACAAGCAAAAAAATCTTCTTAGCTTCATGACATTTCTTCCCAAGCCAAATTCCCATTTACTTGATTTAACTAGGAAGTTAAAAGTTTACTTTTACAAGCATTTGATAATAAAAGTCATATCCTTTAGTTTTTTGCTACCATTGAAGTCTGGCTCTGACGCTGCTTCTTGCCCTGAAAGTTGTTCTATCCTGGAACAGTCCTAAGCTGTGCATCAGCTGCCTCCTTTTCCTCTTCTTCTTGCTTCTACCAGCTTCTCTGTCTTTATACAGCTTCTAGCCTATTGCTGCAAGCCTAGGTAGCTCCACCCTACTCCCTCTACTGCTGTCAGAACTCTGGCTTAGAAGCCAATAACTAGGGCTTCTGGGAGGTGAAGTCCTTCAGGGCGGCCATTTTTGCTGCTCACTATTTTTTTTTTTTTTTTTACCCCAAAGAGCTCTTATCAACAAAAATTACAAAGCTTCACTTTCATTGCTTAAAGTGCAGAGACTAGTAAAGATCTCAGTATTCAGGGGGATCCTTGTACAAATGAAATGCCTGATATGACAAGCAGCAATTCATGGCAGAGGACTGGATGCAACAAAAGATTCATTGAATAAAGAATATGGCAGCTACTCTGAAGTTATGGCAGTCCTATCACTTAACTGGGCAAATTGGGAAAACTTGGAATGGCATCTTGTAAAATTTCCCCACTTATGCGGTAGAAGCTGGATTTGCGCACATGCATTTAAAACTGAGTGCAAATTTACACATGGCCAAGCTGTTTTAGAATGTGTGCATATACGTGGATGGGCATGGGCTGAAGAGCATGTGCATTTGGATGCTCATGCTCCCGTTTGACATTTACCATCATTGTGTATATGTGCAAATTTTTAAATGTGTAACATTTTGAAAATTGACCCAAGAGCCTAACTTTCAAATCTATCTGTAGTACGTCATTCACGTTCAAATGTGGATGCACAAAGATTAATACAGGATTTTATAAACCGTGTGGCGGGAGCTGCACAGTTTATAAAATACCAGGCTCCAAAAGTTTGTACATATATTTCAATGCATATGGATATTCCCACTACAAGAAAACACCTATTTTCTCCACCTATATTATAAGCATAAACACATATACTTTAGGCATAATA
Organism: Rhinatrema bivittatum; assembly: GCF_901001135.1. NCBI lineage: Eukaryota > Metazoa > Chordata > Amphibia > Gymnophiona > Rhinatrematidae > Rhinatrema > Rhinatrema bivittatum. The sequence goes on from NC_042620.1 coordinate 168,328,313, forward strand.
ACTCTAATATGTATGTGAAAGTAGGTATTTTATAAAGAATGCATGTACTATTGTGAAAATACTTGCAGGTATATTCAGAATCACCGGTTTGCCAATACCACCAGTTTACCAAGTCCATCTAGTCCCACTAGCACTTCACCCTAAACCTCTCCAGTTCACCCAGACCTCCCACCCAAAATCTGCTGACAACAGAGAAAAGCCTAATTTCATTTGTGGGATTCAATTGACAGGTGAAAACGTGTTCAAATAAGTTTGGTAATGTATACATGTATATCTCTTACAATATAGAAATTACCATGCATATTTCTGAATCCCGCCTTTTTTTCCATGCCAAAATGTATGTGTGAAATGTACTCTTGATGATTTTAAAATGGCATATACATGAGTATATGCTACTTAATAGGGGTGTGCATTCGTTTTGAACGCATTTGCACTCCGCAACATATTTTTTTTCAAACTTAAAAAAAGTGATGATGCGCAACGCATCGCGACTTCCAACTTATTCAATATAGCTATGTTGAATACGTTGAACCTAAATAAACACTTAAACCCCCCAACCTCCTGACCCCCCCAAGACTTACCAAAACTCCCTGGTGGTCCAGCGGGGAGTCAGGAAGCCATTCTTGCACTCCTTTGCGATTTCCTCATGGCGCCGATAGCCTGTGTCACAGGGGCTGCCGGTGTCATTGGTCAGCCCCGGTCACATGGTCACTGGCGCCATCTTGTGCTCCTACCACGTGACAGGTAGGTTATGTGGCAGGAGATCGCTCCGGGACCCCCGTTGGACCCAACCAGAACTTTTGGCCAGCTTGGGGGGGCCTCCTGACCCCCCCAAGCTGGCCAAAAGTTCCGGTTCGGTCCAACGGGGGTCCGGGAGCGGAGGAGCCCGTGACGCCGGAGCGGAGTGACGCTGGCGTCATGTGCTCCTCCGCGCATCTGCTCCGGGACCCCCGTTGGACCCAACCGGAACTTTTGGCCAGCTTGGGGGGGTCAGGAGGCCCCCCCCCCAAGCTGGCCAAAAGTTCCGGTTGGGTCCAGCGGGGGTCCCGGAGCGACCTCCTGCCACATGACCTACCTGTCACGTGGTAGGAGCACAAGATGGCGCCGGTGACCATGTGACAAGGGCTGACCAATGGCACGGGCAGCCCCTGTGACACAGGCTATCGGCGCCGTGAGGAAATTGCAAAGGAGTGCAGGGATGGCTTCCTGACACCCCGCTGGACCACCAGGAAGTTTTGGTAAGTCTTGGGGGGGGGGATTAAGGAGGGTGGGGGGGGTTAAATTTTTATTTAGGGAACCGGGAAAAGTATGGACAGATCCTCAACTTATGGAATTCTCCATAAGTCCATATTGAACGAAATCGACACCCCACGAAAACGTATCAACGATTCAACGAAAACTTTTTGTCTGCACATCCCTACTACTTAAACACATCTATGCTATTTTTTATGTGTGAAACCTATTTGAAAATTTACTCTTAAGTTTGTACTTGAGGCAATGGAGAGTGAAGTGACTTACCTAAGATCACAAGAAGCATTAGCAGAATTTGAACCCTGGTTTCTAGCCCACTGCTCTAACCACTAGGCTACTCCTGATAGAAAGTGTACCTTCTATTTTACTTCTTTGCAGCTGACATTTGAAGAATCTTGAAAGTTTATGTAAAATATCATCTTTGGTTAATTTATATGCTGGTCTCAGAAAAGATATCAGAAGCTGCAAATAATTTAGAAATTATATAATATGACTGTTAGTAGTGTTCTTTTTTTTTTTTTTCCATACATAGTTCAAGTTAATTGACCTATGGTAAGGTTTGTTTATTGTAATTACTAGTTGTAAGACCTTGTGATGTACAGCTTTCTGTTATATCATTTGATATATTTTAGCAGTTACTCTACATATTTTGAATTATGAAGCATACAGAAAACTTGGAAAAAATTAAGAATATGTAAAATGTGAATATAGGAAACAATTATGGGTAGTTATAATAAAGCTGGAAGACCAACCACAGCTATCAAAGTGCTCAATTAAACATTTTTAAAATTCAAACAAGGGCTCAGCAAGGTATGAAATCAAGATAATTAAACATGTTTGTAATTTAGTCACTTTCCCCGTTATCTTGCTGATTTTCATGGTATTTTATTAATGGCACCTTCAGGGAAAACTATTGTAGCTTGAAAACTAATGAAATATTAATAACCTACAAGCAAAGAGATGCAGATATTTTCTTTTGGAAAAATTCAGATCAGCTTTACACATCTACAAAAAGCAATATTATAACATAACATAGTAACATAGAAATGGCTGCAGAAAAGGACCAAATGGTCTATCCAGCCTGCCAGGCCAGCTTCTTATGATAGTATCTGCCATACCGTACAGGCTACCCACATGATTCTCTTAAACAAGCACTGCTGCTCCGTGCAGTTATCTCCAAGCCTTATGAAAATCCATAAAAATTTACTGCTAGCAACATTTCTATTGCGTGATAAGCCTTCTTGTAAATTCCAACAGTGCTGCTTGACATGCTTTGCTTATGGACTTGGCCTTAGAAGCAGCTCTGTGTATTTCCCTTATGTCTGCATATCAATTCCCCAGACCCTAAAAATCAGGGCCACATTGATTGTTGTCTGAATCCAATTTATCTTCCACCCCTGCCCCCATTCCCCACCACTGTCCAAGCAGACAGTGATGATGTTGCAGTTGTGTCAAAAGCATCAAGGCTTATTGGTTAAGGGTAGTAATCCCTTGCTTTCTGTTAAGGTTAGTAACTGCTGTTCCATGCATGTTACCCCCATGCTTATCAGTTCCTTAGATGGTAAAAGTTGGGCCCCTCATTGGTCATTGTCTGAATCCAACTCACCTTTCCCCCCTGCCATTGAAACAGAGAGCAATGTTGCAGGTGCATTAAAAACTTCAAGGCTTATTGGTTGAAGTAGTAAACGCTGTACCAGCAAGTTAATCCCATGCACCCTTTTCTTCATTTCCATCCACTAGTCTTTAGGGATCTACACGGGCGGATTTCAAAAGCCCTGCTCGCGTAAATCCGCCCGGATTTACGCGAGCAGGGCCTTGCGCGCCTATTTTGCATAGGCCGCCGGCGCGCACAGAGCCCTGGGACACGCGTAGGTCCCGGGGTTTTCAGAAGGGGGCGTGTCGGGGGCGGGGCAGAACGACGCGGCATTTTGGTGGCGGGGCGCGACGTTTCGGGGGCGGCCCGGGGGCGTGGTTTCGGCCCGGGGCATTTCGGGGGCATGGCCGCACCCTCCGGAACTGCCCCCGGGTCGAGTCTCGGCGCGCCAGCAGCCCGCTGGCGCGCGTGGATTTACGTCTCCCTCCGGGAGGCATAAATCCATGGATAAAGGTAGGGGGGGGTTAGATAGGGCTGGGGGGTGGGTTAGGTAGGGGAAGGGAGGGGAAAGTGAGGGGAGGGTGAAATAAAGTTCCCTCCGAGGCCGCTCTGATTTCGGAGCGGCCTCTGAGGGAACGGTGACAGGCTGCGCGGCTTGGCGCGCGCCGGCTGCCCAAAATCGGTAGCCTTGCGTGCACCGATCCAGGATTTTAAAAGATATGAGCGGCTACGCGCGTATCTTATAAAATCCAGCGTACTTTTGTTTGCTCCTGGTGCGCAAACAAAAGTACGCGAACACGCTTTTTTTAAAAAGCTACCCCACAGTGTTTATCCCATGACCATTTGAATTATTTGACTGTTTTCATCTTCACTACCTCCTCTGGAAGGGCATTCTAGGCATCCACCACCTTCTCCATGAAGAAATATTTCCTGACGTTTATTCTAAGTTGTCCCCCCGATCTTCAGGAATAGGGCACTGTGTGCAGGAAGATCACAACACTCCCAGTATCAGGGATATGGCACTGAGTGCAGGACGATCACAACACTCCCGGCATCAGGGATAGGGCACTGTGTGCAGGAAGATCACAACACTCCCAGTATCAAGGATAGGGCACTGTGTGCAGGAAGATCACAACACTCCTGGTATTAGGGATAGGGCATTGCATGCAGGAAGATCACAACACTCCTAGTATCAGGGATACGGCACTGCATGGAGGAAGATCACAACACTCCCGGTATCAGGGCTAGGGCACAAGTTCTAGTCACATTGACTGATCACATTACTTTTTTTATCAAGCTACCAACTGTTTCCATTTCCTATCCCCCATATATTGTCAGTGGGAACCTTGGTAACATGAATAAATAAGAGGGCAGCCAATAGGAATACATATTCATTCCTAAACTGACCTTAACTGACCTGAAAAGTGTCAAATTGTATCATTTTCTGTTAGTGCACACTAACTACCGGTTAGTGCGCATTAACTCCTGTTAGTGCGCACTAATCGGAAAAACCGATTTTTTTAACTAAAAAATCGTGCCAAAAATGATTTTCTTCTCCTGCCAGATGATTTCGATCGTTAAAACGATCGGGCACACGATTCACATCCCTAGTTAATAGTGAGGAAAAACAGGCAATTAAAGCCAATAGGGCATCATTAAAAAAATGAAGAGCATACCCCAATGAGGAAAATAGGGAAGAACATAAGTACTAGCAAGTTAGATGTAACAAAGTAATTAAGCTGGCTAAGAGAGAAGATGAACCAAAGCTTGCCGTAGAGGTAAAAAACAAGTAATACAACTTTGTTCAAGTACAATCAAAGCAAAAAGCCTGTGAAGGAGTTGGTTGGGCCACATGATGACTGAGGAGTAAAATGGGTGGCCAGGGAAGAGAAGGAAAAAGCAGAAAATCTAAATGAATTTGTTGCCTTTGGGCCTGATTTTAAAAAGTATTTACTCGAATAAAACTGGGTTTTACTCCAGTAAATTCTATTTACTCGAATAAGTGGGCTTTTGAAAATTGCTACAATATATGCCATTGAATTGTCCATAGGATTTACTCAAGTAAGTGGCTTATGAAAATTGTTACAATAGTATGTTATATTGACGCACATAGGGCCAGATTTTCTAAACTATGTGCGGGTGTAGATTTGTGTGCGCAACCCGGCGCGCACAAATCTATGCCCCATTTTATAACATGCGTGCGCAGCCACGCGCATGTTATAAAATCCAGGGTTGGCGCGCACAAGGGGGTGCACACTTGTGCACCTTGCATGCGCCAAGCCCTAGGGGAGCCCTGATGGCTTTCCCCATTCCCTCTGAGGCTGCTCCAAAATCGGAGCAGCCTCAGAGGGATTTTCCTTTCACCTCCCCCCGCACCTTCCCCTCCCTTCCCCTATCTAACCTGCCCCCATCCCTACCTAAATCCCCCCTAACTTTATTATTTAAGTTGCGCCTGCCTCTGGGCAGGCGTAGGTTACATGCACACAATTCCCTGGCCTAGCAGGCCCCCTCCCTGCCCCAGACCACCCATGCCCCGCCCCTTTTTTCAAGCCCCGGGACATACGCACGTCCTGGGGCTTGCGAGCATCACCAAGCCTATGCAAAATAGGCTTGGCGCGTGCAGGAGCGGGTTTTCGGGGTTATGCACTAATATACGTGTGTAACCCTTTGAAAATCCACCCCACAACTCCTTTGAAAATGACTCTATGGAGATAATTTTCAAAGGAGTTGTGAATGTAAATGTAACTGCTATCATAGCAATTTTCAGAAACCATTTTATTGAGTAAAGTGCTCGTTCTTGAGTAAATCCTTTGGACAATTCAATGGCATATACTGTAGCAATTTTGAAAAGCCCACTTACTTGAGTAAAATACAGTTTTACTTTAGTAATTGCTTTTGAAAATCATGCCCTAAGCCTTTACTGAGGGAGGATGCTGAGGTCATACCAACACTGGAAATATTTGTTGATGGTGATGATTTTGAGTGACTAGATGGAATCACTGAGAAACTAGAGGAAATAATAACTCTGTCTATAGAAAAACTAGTCACTGGAACCAGATGGTACTCAAGCCAGAGTTCTGAAAGAATTAAAAAATGAAATTGTAGACCTGTTTCTGGTGGTTTGTAACCTATCATTTAAAACTGCCATGGTACCAGAAGACTGGAGGGTGTAAATGTGACACCAATTTTTAAAAAGGGCTCCAGGCGTGACTGGTTAGCTTAACACTGGTTCAAGCTATTATTAAAAGCAAATTTTCTATACTGACCACATAGATAGACATGCTTGAGGAGAGTCAGCATAGTTTTGCAAAGGGAAATCCTGTCTCACCAATTTACTAGATATTTTTGAGGGAGTGAATAAACATGTAGACAAACTTGAGCCAGTTGATATAGTATATTTGGATTTTCAGAAGGCACTTGTCAAAGTCCCTCATGAGAGACTTCATGAGAAATTGGGAAGTCATGGGATCAGAGGCAGTGTTGTATTGTGCATAGTTAATTGGATAAAAGACAGAAAACAATGGGTAGTATTAAATAGACAGTTTACTGAATGGAGGAAGTTATTAATGGAGTGCCCCAAAAATCTGCATTGGGACCTGTGTTATTTAGCAGATTTATAAATGATCTGGAGAAAGGACTGAGGAGCAAGATGACTAATTTTGCAGATATTACAAAATTGTTTTCTGTCATTAGAATGGCAGCAAATTATGAAGAACTGCAAAAGGACCTTGGGAGACTAGAAGACTGGGTTTCTAAATGGCAGCTGCAGTTTTATGTGCATAAGTGCAAACTAATGCTTGTAGAGAAAAGTAATCCCAACTATAAGTATATGATGCTGGGCTCCGGGTTAGGAGTCCCTAACCAGGAAAAGGGTCTCAGAGTCCTTGTGAACAAAACCTTGAAATCTTCAGCTCAATTTGTGTCAGCGGATAAAAAGGCAAATAGAATGTTAGGAATTATTTGGAAAAGATCAGAGAACAAAACTGAGAATATCATAATGCCTTTGTATAGATCTATGGTGCATCCAACTCCTTGAATATTATATGCAATTCTGGTTACCCCAAATTCAAAAAGACAGATCAGACTGACAGAAATTATAAAGGGGATGGAAAAGTTCTCCTATGGAAAAAAGCTAAATACATTAGGACTCTTTAGCTTGGAAAAGAGATGACTGAGGGGGCATATGATTGAAATTTATAAAATCATGAATGGGCTGCAGTGGGTAAATAGGTAACAGTTAGTTACCCTTTTAAACAACACTAGGATTAGGGGACACTGTATGAAACCAGCAACTGGTAGATTTAAAATAAATTATAGGAAATATATTTTCACTCAGCACACAATCAACAAATGGACTCTATTGCCAGAGGCAACTAACATAGTGGAGTTCAAAAGAGGATAGGACAAGTTACTGAAGGAAAAGTCCATGAACAGTTATTAACCTGGTAGACATGGAAAAGCCAGTGCTTATCCCTGGGAATGATACAAGAAATAGATCAACTATTGGAGATCTCACAGCTACTTGTGACCTAGACTGGCCACTATTGCAGACAAAATGCTAGGCTTGATGGAACTTGCTATGACCCAGCATGGCATTTCTTATGTTCTGAACACCTCACCTTCAGCCATTTCAAAGTAATAAATACTTCTCTTCAAAATAGCAACTATAATATTAAGCTATTGCTTTAATAATTGCTAATTTGCAAAATTGCCAGCATCCTGAGCTCATATTGTTTTAATCTTAATATGACTGTTAATATTCACTTTACTTAATATTCAGCAGTACTGTAAGTAATTATTGAAAGTTTGTTCTCCAGAAGAGCCATGGCTATAGCACAGTCCTTAGCGTCAAGGATCTCTACTGAGAAAATAAAAATTTATGATATTTACTGTCAATAAACTTTAATTGTGCCAGCAAGGGGGCAGAAAGGCGGAAAACTGCAGACTTTAAAATATGTGAAGAGCTAGCAAACTAGAAGGGCTTGTTAATTATTTATCTGTGATGGGTACTGTTCTATTAAACCCCATAGACTGTGATAATTCGGGGTGGCTTCATTTTGCTTTTGCTTTGTTAGCACATAAAAGGTGCAAATCTTTTTTTAATCTAAAATTTGACTACATGTTTTCATTAGTTTTGAGGAGACCTTGGAAAACAAAATTGCAGTGCTGTGCCTCCTTTCGTCCTTAAAGAGCAGAACTCGTAAAGCTATCTGAATTAAGATTTAATAGATCTAAAGCAATTGGAAAGCATGCCAAAATATCTCAATATAATTTGGTGTTATAGGAAGTCACAGAATGATTCTACCATATGCACCTTTCTTCCACATGCCACAATAAATTCACGGCAAATGTCTAGTATCTGCAATAAATTGGTTGCTATTCAGGAAGGAGTATTTGACAAGATTGCAATAACAATTGGTTTTCTGGTTCTGCTGAGACTGGATTATTGGAACCAAATTGTATTATGACAAATCTAAGGGAAACCTGCCAAAAGCACTGTTTGGAATTCACTAACAAGTCACAAGCAGTTTACAGAAAGACACCAAATGACTCTTTACTGGTAAATTTCCAAACCATGCAATCAACTTTGGTTATTTTTGTTTACAATTTATTTTGCTACAGCATATTTTAACAAGTTAATAATCATTCAGAGGATGTGTTAATATATTCCATACTTACCAGAGCCCCATCCATCTTAAAGTTAGCTGCCTTAGAGGAGGAAGGTCTCCTGGTCAGAGAGCATCAACCTGGGACCTGCTCTCCAGGTAATGCTCTCACACTGAGGATTTGTCTCCCAGGGCTACTGCCCAGGAGGGAAGGGTTAGGTCCACCATCATAGTGGGTGATTCAGTTATTAGGAATGTAGATAGTAGGGGTGTGCATTCGTTTTGAACTTATATGTAAAACGCTACTTATTTTTTTTTTTTAACTTAAAAAAGTGATGAGGCGAAAACGATCGGATTTCCAACTTATTCAACATAGCTATGTTGAATACGTTGGAAATCGTGATCGTTGATCCTAAATAAAAATTTAAACCCCTCACCCTCCTTAATCCCCCCCAAGACTTACCAAAATTCCCTGGTGGTCCAGTGGGGAGTCAGGAAGCCATTCCTCTATTCCTTTGCGAGGACCACGTGACGGTCGTGTCACTCCGATGTGACGCGGACGTCACGTGGTCCACCGCGGTTCCGCTCCCGGACCCCTCATTGGACACAAACGGAACTTTTGGCCAGCTTGGGGAGGTCAGGAGGCCCCCCCCAAGCTGGCCAAAAGTTCCGTTTGTGTCCAACGAGGGGTACGGGAGCGGAACCGTGGTGGACCACGTGACGGCCGCGTCACTCCGACGTGACGCGGACGTCACGTGTTCCTCGCAAAGGAATAGAAGAATGGCTTTCTGACTCCCGGCTGGACCACCAGGGAATTTTGTTAAGTCTTGGGGGGGGATTAAGGAGGGTGAGGGGTTTAAATTTTTATTTAGGGAACCGGTGCACGTATGGACATAGACTCAACTTATGGAATTCTCCATATGTCCATATTGACCGAAATTGACCCCCCTTTTCGACTTATGGACTTATGAACATAAACCTTTTGTCTGCACATCCCTAGTAGATAGCTGGGTGGCTGGTGGACATCAGGGTTTCCTGGTAACATGCCTGCCTGGTGCAAAGATGGCAAACCTCACACATTACCTAAGTAAGATTTTAGACAATGCTGGGGAGGAGCTAGCTATTGTTTTACATGTGGGTGTCAAAGACACAGGAAAATGTGGGAGGGAGGTTCTGGAAGCCAAATTTAGGCTTTTAGGTAGAAAGCTGAAATTCAGACCCTCCAGAGTAGCATTCTCTGAAATACTCCCTGTTCCATGCAAAGGTCCCCAGAGGCAGGCAGAGCTGTGGAGCCTCAATGCATGAATAAGTCGATGGGGCTAGGAATAGGGATACACTTTTGTAAGGAACTGGGGAACATTTTGGGGAAGGGGGAGTCTTTTCTGAAGGAATGGGCTCCACCTTAATCAGGGTGCAACCAGGCTCCTGGGGCTAATCTTTAAAAAGGAGATAGAGCAGCTTTTAAACTACAACAAAGGGGAAAGCTGACAGTGACTCAGCAGCGCATGGGTCAGAGGAAGCAGGAGAGTTAGGGCATCCCAATAAAAAAAAAAGTAGTCCTGCTGTTGCTCCTTGTGACCTTGGGCAAGTCACTTTACCCTCCATTGCCTCAAATACAAAAACTTAGATTATAAGCCCTCTGGGGATAGAGAAATACCTACAGTACCTGAATATAAACCGATGTGATATCTCGATCGAATGTTGGTATATAAAAACAATAAATAAATAAATAAATAAAAGTAAAGAATAACCCGAGCTAAAAGATTCCAAATTAGCCCTGTCAACTGAAAAATCATGCTGTTAATACAAACAAAAAACACACTTTCAAATGTCTGTATACCAATGCCAGAAGTCTAAGAACTAAGGGGGTCATTTATCAAAATGCGATAAGGCATTTTCACATGCGTTAAGGGCTTATCGCATGCGAAAAGCCCTGTTAACACATGCGATAGGCCTTTAACGCATGTGATAGGCCCTTACCGCATGCGAAAACGTGTTTAACGTATGTGATCGCACCATATCGTATGGTGTGATGCAAATTCATAAAATAGGAGGAGTTAGGGGCAGAGAGTGGGCTGAGTTAGCCTGTCTGCAAAGAGCTATTGCACAGCCATAATGCTGATTTTAACTACACCTCTTTGGATTGTGTTAGGCTGTGCGATAAGGTTTCATTGCCATTTGTGATGTCTCCTGTAAGGAATATTTCAGGTGAATTGATGGGTCCAGAGCCTTGGGGGGGGGGGGGGGGGGGGGAGGAGGAGAGTGAGAGAGAGAGAGAGAGAGAGAGAGAGAGAGAGAGAGAGAGAGAGAGAGAGAAAGACAGACTGGCCATAATGTCATGGCCCATAGGTAGGTATTTGTATCCATATGGTAGGCCCACCTAGTAACTCGAGGTGGGGTTTAGGTAAGTGTGTAGGGGGTTAGGGGCCACTTTGACATTCTACGTGACACTTACGAACAGAACAGTGGTCTCTTGTGAAGATTTGCTGGCCTTCGGAGTGAGGAAACTCACTCCAAGATGAGATTTGGGCAATGTTCTCTCAACCTAGCTTGATGTTGCCCAGTTAGAGAGTCCCTCAAGCTAGGTTGAGAGAACCTTGCCCAAACTTGAACTTTTTTTTCAATCTCCCTCACCTTTATCTCCCTTCCCCTATCTAACCCACCCCCTGGCCCTACCTAAATCCCCCCCTACCTTATTTGATGGGGCAGGCATAATTTGCGCACACCGGTGCGCCATCCCTGGCACAGCCCCCGGACCATGCCCATGGTCCTACAGCTGGACTGCCCATTTTTGAAAGCCCTGGGACATACGCGCATCCCGGGGCTTGCGCGTGCTGCTGAGCCTATGCAAAATAGGCTTGGCGTGCGCAGGGATAGGTTTTCAGGGGTTATGCACGTATATTACATGCGTAACCTTTGAAAATCTACCCCATTATGCACAACAAAAAGGGGAAAAAATTTAAAAAATATAAGAAAACTGTTCAAATAAGCAATGCAAATAAGGCATCAGAACACAAGGGAATGAAAAAATGGGGGATATATATGGAAAAAAATAGTATGACATGGTTTCAGTGAAGATTCCCTTCAGACTGTTTTTTCATTCCCCCTTCAGACTGGAACACTATTATATGCACATAGCAATAGGTAGATTACTGTCTTTAGCTAGTTTCAGCTAATTGTATTTGATCTGCCACTAGTTCAATGTAAATTAGCTGTACCTCTATTTGTTCATTCTCTTACTAGACTGTTAAATATTTTAGATGCAAAAAAATTCTACAATTATTTTTTTCTATCAATATCAATGATCCATACAAAATATGTATTTTTTGTTTAAAACTTATTACTTGCACAGTCCATTTACATTTACAGTAACTTGTGCACAAAGATCCTCAGTCTGACAGCTGCAAATGAGCGAATGTATTTGCATCCTGAGTCTTCAACTGAGCACCCTCATTTCAATTGAAATCTTCATCTATATTGCTAGAGTCTGCTAATTGCAGTGTTCCCAGATGACTATAAAAAGTGAATAGACACGCCCGGATTTTAAAAGCCCTGTATGCATAAAATCCGGGCTTTATGCGCGTGGCCAGGCCCCTTCAAAAATTTGCTTGGCGCATGCAAGGCCCGGCCAAGCGTGTAAAGCCCGGTACATGCACAAATGCCGGCCCTCCTTGAAGGGGCAGGCTGGGGGCGTGTTCTGGGCAGGGAGGGGTGGGGCGGGGAGTGGGCCGGGACAACGCCATTGAACGCTGTCCCGAAGACTCGCACGCCAGCCAGCTGCCGGTGCACGCAATTTACTTCAGGTCGGGCTCTGAAGTAAGTTGTACAACAAAAAAAAAAGGAAAGATAAGTTAGGGTTTAGGGGCTGGGGAGGAGAGAGGAAGAGGGAGGGAGTATAGGCAAGGGGATGGGGAACTGGGGAAGGCCGGAATGCGTAGCTGCGTGGAAACTGCAAAAATCCCCACTTGTGCGCGCCGCTCGCACATACGCATGCTGGTTATCAAATCCGGCGCGCATGTGCGTGTGCGGCTCATGGATTTTATAACATGTGTGCCCCAGCACGCGCATGTTATAAAATTAGTGCGTCCATGTGCGCGCGCACTCACACATTATAAAATCTACCCCTTATTCCCAAATTTTAATTGCAATTTTATTATATTAAGCCACAGTCTAATGTAGATTTTAAACCAAAATATATCCATGTTTGGTTTTTAATATTTGATATATAATTATATATATATATAATAATGTATTATGCTATTTATTTGTGATTCTGTGTTGCCTTTTGTATTTTATAATATATTTTATTTTATATAAAATGTTTCTTTGTATTTTCTCAGTGGTAGTATGATTTGAATTTGCTCCACATTGTTTTATGCTTCCTATGTACACTTGGTATCCCTCTCATGTTATAGTTTACAGCTAAGAGTCATCCAATGTTTTTAGTGATTCCAAACAGACTTTAGAAATAGTAAAAGAAAACTGAATGGCTTCCTATTCTAGAAGGCACTATCCTAGTAATGTATGTGGCTGTATTGTGAAAGATGGCAGGGTGCTTGCAGAAGGGGGATACATGTAGGTACATCTGTCTGTTATGACATTACTGATGGGGATGCTATTATGCATGATAGATGATGCAGTAATGGAACCCTTGTTTGTGACAAATGATGGTCCATGGACCAGTAGCCTTATCCTTGCTTGCCTGTGGGGAAGGGGGTTGTAGGATTGTAAGGTCATGACAGCAATGCAAGAGTTGAGGATTGTATGGTGTAGGTAAGAGAAAAGTGTGAGGCTAGCATCCTGTAAATGCTATCAATTCACAGAAAAGACAGCTGTCAGAAAAGAATTTAAAATAAAGATTGTAATTCCTCATGCCCTGCAGCTTGCTTAGCCACGGGGACTTTATTTTCTCACTGCAGTAAGCATTTTTTTTGTATGGGAAAGCTTGAATTTTCTACATTGATTCCTGTGGAGCTTAGGTGAATACATTTTTCAGTGAGTATGCCAGGGGTGGCCAACCTTTTCCCATGTTGAGAGCCACAAAACCAGAATTCATAGAGGCAGAGAGCCGCCAAGCCTTTTATGGGTGAGCGAGAGATAATGCCCTCCCCCCCACCCCCGAACAGACACACATATACATAAGAAAAGGACAGTTCTCTCTCTCTCTCACAGACACACATTCACTCTCAGATACAAACACACATACATACTTACTTTCTCAATGACACGCGTACACACAAATACTCTTTCAGACACACACTCACTCTTTCAGACACAGACACACACCTTCTCTGTCAGACACAAACACACTCTCAGCCACAAAGACACTCATTCTATCTCTCATAGACATACACATTCACTGTCTCTTTGACACACAAAGACATACACATAATAACTCTCTCTCCCAGATACAAATACGCATACATTCTTTCTGACACAAACACACTCACTCATTCTCTCTGACACAAAGACATACATACATTCTGCTGTAGTGCTGCTGCTCATGTGCTTGTCCCAGTACTGACACATTATATAATGTTCTTGCTTGCTGCCAGCCCTTCCACTGTCTGCAGCAGCCCCTCCCTTTCCCATTCCAACTCTTTCTTGGAATCCACATTCTCCAGGAAACTCACTGGTGCCATAGCCAGTACATAAAGCTCTCAAGATGCCAGTTGACCATCCATGTGCTAGCAGACTACCTCACACATGCAGAATACAGACAGACTTACCCAATCCAGAACAAAAAAGAGACCACAAAGTAGAAAAATAAATGTGCAGACAAAAACTAAACTCAAAACCACAACAAGCCAGACTGTATTATGCATATAGTCATAAACTAAAATAAAAGTTATAAAACATCATCCATACTAGTAAAACCATAGTAATAAAAATAATACAAATTTCAAAACAGCACATAAATTTGTACTAATATTTCCCCAACACTAATAAAATATTTCAAAACATCAGACATCAAATAATACCCAACAATTAAAACTAATAAAAATGAAAAAATCTGCTCTCCAAACCTGCGATCTTTTGATAGCCAGTCATCTTGAGCTTATGGATTGCAGGGAGGGGAACCACACAAACTTTATCCTCTCTCTCACATAAACACACATGTTTATTCTCTCAAAAATTCCCTCACATGCTTTCAAATACATACATGTTCACTCTCTCTCACAAACACACAACACATGCACACACAGGTGTTTACACATACACACATGCACTTTCTTACACACTCATACACACATACACTCTTTTATAGGGGTGTGCATTCGGATTGACCGCATTAGTAAAACGCAACTCATATTTTTTTTTTACTTAAAAAATTGATTCGACATAAACGATCGGATTTCCCACATATCGAACATAGATATGTTCGATATGTGGGAAATCGCGATTGTTGAGCCAAAATAAAAATATAAACCCCCTCACCCTCCTTAATCCCCCCCCCGACTTACCACAACTCCCTGGTGATGGAGCGAGGAGTGAGGACGCCATTTCTGCAATCCTTGGCGAGAAGCATGTGACGTCGGCGGCACGTCGAGTGACGCCGGCGTCACGTGATTCCCGGCTCGTTCGCGCCGGACGGCTCGTTCGGCCCAAAAAGAACTTTTGGCCAGCTTGGGGGGGCCTCCTGACCCCCCCAAGCTGGCCAAAAGTTCTTTTTGGGCCGAACGAGCCGTCCGGCGCGAACTCGCCGGGAATCACGTGGCGCCGCGTCACTCAGACGCGACGTCACGTGATTCCCGGCAAGTTCGCGCCGGATGGCTCGTTCGGCCCAAAAAGAACTTTTGGCCAGCTTGAGGGGGTCAGGAGGCCCCCCCAAGCTGGCCAAAAGTTCTTTTTGGGCCGAACGAGCCGTCTGGCGCGAACTTGCCGGGAATCACGTGACGTCGGCGTCACGTGATTCCCGGCTCGTTCGCGCCGGACGGCTCGTTCGGCCCAAAAAGAACTTTTGGCCAGCTTGGGGGGGTCAGGAGGCCCCCCCAAGCTGGCCAAAAGTTCTTTTTGGGCCGAACGAGCCGTCCGGCGCGAACGAGCCGGGAATCACGTGACGCCGCGTCACTCGACGTGCCACCGACGTCACATGCTTCTCGCCAAGGATTGCAGAAATGACGTCCTCACTCCTCGCTCGATCACCAGGGAGTTGTGGTAAGTCTGGGGGGGGGATTAAGGAGGGTGAGGGGGTTTAAATTTTTTTTTTGCACATATGTACATATACCCAACTCATTGGATTTTTTTTATGTCCATATTGGCCGCAAGTGGGACCCCCTTTCGGACATAAAAAATATGAACATAAAATTTTGCTCTGCACATCCCTACTCTTTTATCTCGTCTTCAAGTGCCATGGTATGGGTCTCTGCCACTATCTAGCACAGATTATGTGCTAGATAGTGGCACCTACCACTACCATTTCTCTTTCTTGGCAGCTGTTTTTACTAGGGATGTGAATTGTTTTTTGACGATTTAAAACAATCGTCAGATATATTTTAAATCGTCAAAAATCGTTAGAGCCGCGATACAATAACAATTCCCCCGATTTATCGTCAAAAAATCGTAAATCGGGGGAGGGGGGAGGGCGGGAAAACCGGCACCCTAAAACCCACCCCGACCCTTTAAAATAAATCCCCCACCCTCCCGAAACACCCCAAAATGTTTTAAATTACCTGGGGTCCAGTGGGGGGGTCCCGGCGTGATCTCCCGCTCTCGGGCCATGGCTGCGTTAAAAGAAATGGCGCCAGTGGCCCTTTACCCTTACCATATGACAGGGCAAAGGTAGCGCCGGCGCCATTTTGGTTCCTGTCACCCAACGTCACGAGTGCAGGAGATCGCTCCCGGACCCCCGCTGGACCCCCAAGGACTTTTGGCCAGCTTGGGGGGGCCTCCTGACCCCCACAAGACTTGCCAAAAGTCCAGCGGGGGTCCGGGAGCGACCTCCTGCACGCGGGCTGTATTGCCAATATTCACATTGGCGCCGGCGCTACTTTTCCCCTCACTATGTCGACATAGTGAGGGCAAAAGTCAAAATGGTGCCGGCGCTACTTTTGCCCTCACTATGTCAGTGATTTATTTTAAAGGGTCGGGGTGGGTTTTAGGGTGCCGGTTTTCCCGCCCTCCCCCGATTTACGATTTTTTACGATTTAAAAAAAACAAAAACCATGACGATCAGATTTCCCTCGCCCCCCAGCCAAAATCGATCGTTAAGACGATCGATCACCCGATTCACATCCCTAGTTTTTACCTCATCTTCAGCAGTCACAGGATGTGCTCTGTGGCAGCCTACTGGGTTTCTTCTTCAGCCACTGTGGGATGTGCTCTACAGGCAGCCAGGGCTGCTTCTTCACCCAATGCTAGATGCATTCTACTGGCAGCCAGGCCTGCTTCTTCAGCTGCTATACTATGGGCAGCCCCTTCTTAGTAGCTGATTCTCAGGCAGAAGTTGTAAAACAAATTCTGCCCATGAACTGGCTGATGAGAAAGGGGAGGATCCCAGAGTATAGTACTTAGAGGAGATTCTTGGTGGTACAGGCCAGATTTCTCTTGTGAACTGCAGTTTGTGCTCCAAAGAGCCACATGCAACCCCTGGAGTATGTAAATGTGAAGGTGCTAAGATAAAAATGTTGGCAATTGTTTATATATTTTATCTCTAA
Organism: Rhinatrema bivittatum; assembly: GCF_901001135.1. NCBI lineage: Eukaryota > Metazoa > Chordata > Amphibia > Gymnophiona > Rhinatrematidae > Rhinatrema > Rhinatrema bivittatum. The sequence goes on from NC_042620.1 coordinate 168,345,421, forward strand.
ATTGTTTAATGTTATAGCCTCCCATATGAATGCAATTTTGTGAATAGGAGTGCAAATGCTCATTTTCATTTTATTTGCGCCTATTCAGCCTTTTGTCCAGCATCTGTTCCAGAGGTAGTGCGTGCCTGGCAATTTTCTGTTCCTTTGGGCTTCCAGCTCATTTGGAGCCTGCAGTCTGGCACCATAAACCTTCATTTGCAACTACCCAGAGTTTGTCCCTTATTTTATATCCCCTCCAAATTCCCTTAGCCCAGTCACTGCAGCAACAGTCCTCAGCAGAGGGCCATGTACCAGGGTTGCTTCTGAAACCCTGCAGTCTCTGGAGCATTTATAGCCCTGGCTGCCTAGATGACACACTGTGCAACACACTGAATTTGATTGCCTAGATAACTTGACCCAGCAGTCTAATACAGTGTGTTGCACTGTCACTGAGTAACCGGGCTGGCCTGGCTAGCAAATATTTGTATTCATCAGGTAGGGCTGGTGAGGAGTGTGTTGTGCATTAAGGGGCCAATGCAATACAGTGCGTTCAGCCGAGCACACTGTTTAACCCATGGTTGGACATGGGTTTTTGACATGTGTTCACAACCCCTTATTCTATAAGGGGATTAGCACATCCAAAACACACGTCCAATCCCCTGCAAAGCTAATAGTGCCCATCACATGCAAATGCATGTTGATGAGGCTATTAGCTATTCTCCCCCGATCCAAAAAAAAAAAGTGTGCCCAATGCACACATTTTTACCCTCAGAACAGAGCAGGCATTAATTTCTGAGCAGCCCAAAAATTGTGCAGAAAAGAAGAAAATACTGTTTTTCTGTACTTCCTCCGACTTAATAGAATGTTCATATTAAGTTGTCGGAAACACAACCACCAGAATGTTTAAACATTTTTTTTTTAAAGTGAGCCTGCAGTCAGGTTAGGAAAAGGGATGATCAATTAACAAACATCCATTTTCCTAACCCATTGCTGTACATAGGTTAGGAAAATGGGCGGTCGTAAAATTGAGCTTCCATTTTCCTAAACTGCAAGTGAGGTTTTGCTCCCAGGCTAACTGGCTCCCCACCACCCAGCTATGGCCATAATCCAAAATCATTAATGCTGCCTATAGCGTAAGACCTTCAAGGCCTCATGTTCAAAACTTGTGAATCTAGCAATGTTATTACTGTTAGTGTGTTTATATGTTTTTTACAAGTTGTGTTGTTTTAGATATTTTAATGTATAACTTTATGAATGTTCATAAGAACATAAGAAATTGCCATGCTGGGTCAGACCAAGGGTCCATCAAGCCCAGAATCCTGTTTCCAACAGAGGCCAAAACCAGGCCACAAGAACCTGGCAATTACCCAAACACTAAGAAGAACCCATTCTACTGATGCAATTAATAGCAGTGGCTATTCCCTAAGTAAAATTGATTAATAGCTATTAATGGACTTCTCCTCCAAGAACTTATCCAAACCTTTTTTGAACCCAGCTACACTAACTGCACTAACCACATCCTCTGGCAACAAATTCCAGGGCTTTATTGTGCATTGAGTGAAAAATAATTTTCTCCGATTAGTCTTAAATGTGCTACTTGCTAACTTCATGGAATGCCCCCCAGTCCTTCTATTATTCAAAAGTGTAAATAACCAAGTCACAGCTACTCGTTCAAGACCTCTCATGATCTTAAAGACCTCTATCATATCCCCCCTCAGCCTTCTCTTATCCAAGCTGAAAAGCCCTAACCTCTTCAGCCTTTCCTCATAGGAGAGCTGTTCCATCCCCTTTATCATTTTGGTTGCCCTTCTCTGTACCTTCTCCATCGCAACTATATCTTTTTTGAGATGTGGCGACCAGAATTGTACACAGTATTCAAGGTGTGGTCTCACCATGGAGCGATACAGAGGCATTATGACATTTTCCGTTCTATTAACCATTCCCTTCCTAATAATTCAACATTCTATTTGCTTTTTTGACTGCTGCAGCACACTGAGCCGACGATTTTAAAGTATTATCCACTATGATGCCTAGATCTTTTTCCTGGGTGGTAGCTCCTAATATGGAACCTAACATCGTGTAACTACAGCAAGGGTTATTTTTCCCTATATGCAACACCTTGCACTTGTCCACATTAAATTTCATCTGCCATTTGGATGCCCAATCTTCCAGTCTTGTAATGTATCACAGTCTGCTTGTGATTTAACTACTCTGAATAATTTTGAATCATCCGCAAATTTGATAACCTCACTCGTCGTATTCCTTTCCAGATCATTTATATATATATTGAAAAGCACCGGTCCAAGTACAGATCCCTGAGGCACTCCACTGTTTACCCTTTTCCACTGAGAAAACTGACCATTTAATCCTACTCTCTGTTTCCTGTCTTTTAACCAGTTTGTAATCCATGAAAGGACATCGCCTCCTATCCCATGACTTTTTAGTTTTCGTAGAAGCCTCTCATGAGGGACTTTGTCAAACGCCTTCTGAAAATCCAAATACACTACATCTACTGGTTCACCTTTATCCACATGTTTATTAACCCCTTCAAAAAAATGAAGCAGATTTGTTAGGCAAGACTTCCCTTGGGTAAATCCATGTTGACTGTGTCCCATTAAATCATGTCTTTCTATATGCTCTACGATTTTGATCTTGAGAATAGTTTCCACTATTTTTCCCAGCACTGAAGTCAGGCTGACTGGTCTATAGTTACCCGGATCGCCCCTGGAGCCTTTTTTAAATATTGGGTTTACATTGGCTACCCTCCAGTCTTCAGGTACAATGGATGATTTTAATGATAGGTTACAAATTTTAACTAATAGATCAGAAATTTCATTTTTTAGTTCCTTCAGAACCCTAGGATGCATACCATCCGGTCCAAGTGATTTGCTACTCTTTAGTTTGTGAATCTGGCCTACTACATCTTCCAGGTTCACAGTGATTTTGTTCAGTTCATCTGACTCATCACCGCTGAAAACCATCTCTGGAACTGGTATCTCCCCATCATCCTCATTAGTAAACACTTGTGCACTGCCTTGATGAAAGGAGAACGTGGTTAATAAATGCTGAAAGATAGATAGATAAATAAACTTGGTGGAGCAATATTGCAGTAAACATATTTCATATTGCAGCAAAGTTAAAAAAGCCCATCTGAAAAATGGATAAGGGTTTTGCTGAATGACACCCACATATAAAAACCATCAAAAGAAGAGGCTGGTAGGTGGACTAGCCCATGCCTAAATTGTGCTCAGAGATCCATCTACAGCATCTGCCCCTCATCCTGATCTAGAGGCAGAGCACCTCTACTGTTTTGGTTTCCCTCTCTTACCTGGGTATGGTGGGGGGGGGGGGGGGGGCTCTTTAACTTATGTATTGTAAAGATGGTATATTTGAGTCTGCATTAGTTAGAACAAGAAGAGTAGACATTTCTTGTTTTGGGGGCAGTTGTAAGAATTAGGATGTTTATTATCATCCTATCTTGCAGTTTTTATTTTGTTTGCTGAAACTACATATTTCATTTTACTGCAGGGAGTTGGAAAGTATATGAGTTGAGCTTACTTTCTATTCTCTGCTGTTATCACCACCACCATCATCTTTACCACTGTAAAGCAGCTCCTCTGATCAGCTCATTTATTTAATATTTTTTTTGTAGTTATTTGTTTTATAGCATCTTAATTTTCGGTATTGAAGCACATTGGGAAGGGGACATTAGCCTAGAGATCAGATGGTTTATGGAGTAAGAAATTAATGCCTTGTAACATAAAAAAGATATTGTATAAAGTCCAGATTTAATAATCAGGCAGAAGAGAATACCCCAATAAATATAATTGCATTTTAAGTTCTTTGAATTTTGTATTCCATATTGCTTTTATTTGCTAGTGAATTTTTTATTGAAAAATATCTAAAGATTAAAGGATTACAAAGATCTTAAGAATTTCAGAAAGCTGCTAAAGTATTTGAATATCCCTGTTAAATTGTTGGAAAGCAGTATTAATCTAAGCAGTTGTAACAAGCGATACAGCTAAAACTATAATCAAAGAAAATAGAAAAATAGAGGAATGATTTCTACAGATAGATCAAAGGATACGAATTCTAAATAAACTGTATAGACCAGTTCTTGTTAATACTATAGTTTATAAAGCAATTTGATTCTTCTAGGGAAGATTAACAAGTTATTTGTATTCAGTGCCTAGGAAGTTACTCTTAGGCATTTGTTTTTGTTATAGAGGGCCAGAATGAATGAGCACATTGTCCTTTAGTCTAACTCCTCAATATATGTTACTATAAAGCAAACAGCAAACAACATGGATCTGCAGAACTGGCTATTGTCAACCTGAACACACAAAAATAACATAACAGATGCTTCTGTTCTGGATAGTTCAAGTACTACAGTTTATTAAGGACAGGCAAAACGAGTTGTTTTTAATTTCTACATAACTGCATTCTAGTTTACCTAGTTAATAGAGACATTCTGACTGTAATTTGCAACTTGGGGCAGAAATTAAGAACATGGGATTAACTCAATCTGTTGGAAAATTTAGAGTCACTAGGTAATTGTAAGAAGGGTACTAGATATGATTAATGTGTGCAAATTCTTTCATCTTTCGGAAACTTGTATATGGATATTTATCAGATAGGATATTTTAAACATTCTCTTTTATTGGCAAAGAAAGAAAAAATCAATAAAGAAGGAAATTTTCAAATGGACTTTGCTGGCTAACTACAGAAGTAGCTAGCTAGATTACCCAAGGTGAAAATTACCATGCCATAAATGGCTAAATATGGTAGCCTAATTGCACTATATTTTGTCAGTTTAAATGTAGGCTTTCCTGGGGGCATGCATATAGAATATTAAAATTTATTTGGATATTTTCTTCCACCTAACTCCATTTTGTCATGGACTGGCAGGCCGGAGTCAGGGAGCACCCCTGCAGGAATGATACATGACTGCAGGGCTGGGCTGCTTCTGATCTTCTGCTAGCCTGTCCCTTCCCCTGCAGGTTGAGTTCTTGGGTTATGGGGGCTAGTATGACTTATCTGCTGCTGGAGATGATGGAACTGGTGTAGAGTGGGACCTGTGTACAGACTAGGAGTTGGGATAAGGCACAGGCTTGGAGCCGGAACCAGGTATTGACTGGAACCTGGATTTAAGCACAGGCTGGGGGCTGGATACAGAGCATAGGCTCAGAGCTGGAGGACAAGGGCAAGACCTGAGGTAAAAGAACAATGGCAAGGTCTAGGAAACCAGCAAGAGACTGGTCTGGGCCGTGCAAGACAGAACAAGGACTGGACTAGGACAGGACTGAAAAAGGATAGGATTTAACAAGAACAGGACTTAGACAATGACTGGACTAGACACAACAAGCAACAATAAACAGGAAACCCCAACAGGGCACAAGGCTGGCTTGGAGAACCTAGCATGACCAGAAGCCATAAGGTAAGGCAGGAAAGCCCAAGAAGGCACTGAGCATGGCAGAATTCCTTGAAAGGCCTAAAAGCAAGGCCAGAATGATGCCTAGATCTCTTTCTTGGGTGGTAGCACCTAATATGGAACCTAACATTGTGTAACTATATCATGGGTTATTTTTCCCTATATGCATCACCTTGCACTTATCCACATTAAATTTCATCTGCCATTTTGATGCCCAATTTTCCAGTCTTACAAGGTCTTCCTGCAATTTATCACAAGCTGCTTGTGATTTAACTACTCTGAACAATTTTGTATCATCTGCAAATTTGATTACCTCACATGTCGTATTTCTTTCCAGATCATTTATAAATATATTGAAAAGTAAGGGTCCCAATACAGATCCCTGAGGCAGTCCACTGCCCACTCCCACTGAGAAAATTGTCCATTTAATCCTACTCTCTGTTTCCTGTCTTTTAGACAGTTTGTAATCCATGAAAGGACATCGCCATCTATCCCATGACTTTTTACTTTTCCTAGAAGCCTCTCATGAGGAACTTTGTCAAACGCCTTCTGAAAATCCAAGTACACTACATCTATCAGTTCACCTTTTTCCACATGTTTATTAACTCCTTCAAGAAAGTGAAGCAGATTTATGAGGCAAGTCTTGCCTTGGGTAAAGCCATGCTGACTTTGTTCCATTAAACCATGTCTTTCTATATGTTCTATGATTTTGATGTTTAGAATACTTTCCACTACTTTTCCTGGCACTGAAGTCAGGCTAACCGGTCTGTAGTTTCTCGGATCGCCCCTGGAGCCCTTTTTAAATATGGGGGTTACATTAGCTATCCTCCAGTCTTCAGGTACAATGGATGATTTTAATGACAGGTTACACATTTTTACTAATAGGTCTGAAATTTTAATTTTTTAGTTCCTTCAGAACTCTGGGGTGTATACCATCCGGTCCAGGTGATTTACTATTCTTAAGTTTGTCAGTCAGGTCTACCACATCTTCTAGGTTCAGCGTGATTTGGTTCAGTCCATCTGAATCGTTACCCATGAAAACCTTCTCCAGTAAGGGTACCTCCCCAACATTCTCTTCAGTAAACACCGAAGAAAAGAAATCATTTAATCTTTCCACGATGGCCTTATCTTCTCTAAGTACCCCTTTAACCCCTCAATCTTCTAACGGTCCAACTGACTCCCTCACAGGCTTTCTGCTTCGGATATATTTTAAAAAGTTTTTACTATGAGTTTTTTCCTCTACAGCCAACTTGTTTTCAAATTCTCTCTTAGCCTGTCTTATCAATGCCTTACATTTAACTTGTCAACGTTTATGCATTATCCTATTTTCTTCTGTTGGATCCTTCTTCCAATTTTTGAATGAAGATCTTTTGGCTAAAATAGCTTCTTTCACCTCCCCTTTTAACCATGCCGGTAATTGTTTTGCCTTCTTTTCACCTTTCTTAATGTGTGGAATACATCTGGATTGTGCTTCTAGGATGGAATTTTTTAACAATGACCACGCCATGTGGATAAAGGTGAATCGGTAGATGATAGTGTATTTGGATTTTCAGAAGGCATTTGCAAAGTCCCTCATGAGAGGCTGCTAAGAAAACCAAAAAGTCATGTGATATCCTTTCATGGATTGCAAACTGGTTAAAAGACAGGAAAGAGAAAGTAGGATTATATGGTCATTTTTCTCAGTGGAAAAAGGTAAACAGTGTAGTCCCTCAGGGATCTGTATTTGGACCAGTGCTTTTCAATATTTTCATAAATAATCTGGAAAGGGATGTGACAAGTGAGGTGATCAAATTTGCAGATGACACAAAATTATTCAGAGTAATTAAATCACAAGCGGATTGTGATAATTTGCAGATACTGGAAGATCAGTTTTCCAAATAGATGAAATTTAATATTTATTTATTTATTTATTTACGTTTTTTATATACCAACATTCAAGATGGTAGTCCCATCATGCTGGTTCACAAGAAACAGGGGTGCAATTACAATAAACTTTACAATTTGAACAATCGTGCAGAAAAGCAGTTACATGTAACAAGGAAATAAATAACTTGGAGTAAGAAAGAAGATGAAGATCAGATAATTATATATATATAATAACATTGTAAGAGGTGGCTATTAATGCTATTACTAGCGAAGTGTGTTGATTGATGGGAGTTAAATACTGTTAGAGTTAGGAAAGGCCTGCGTGAACAGCCACGTCTTAAGTCTTTTCTTGAATGTTGAGATGCTTGGTTCCATTCTAAGATCCGGGGGAATGGAGTTCCATAAAGTTGGACCAGCTGTGGAGAAGGCCCGATCTCTAAGTGTAATGTGTCTGGTTGTTTTGGCTGGAGGTACTTGCAGTGATCCCTTTGTAAGCATCTCTTGTCGGTCTTGTAGAGTTGTGTAATTGGAGGGGGATATGGAGATCAATTGGGGCTAATTGATGGATGTTTTTAAAAATGGTGAGAATGGCCTTGTAGATTATTCTGAAGTGGATGGGCAGCCAGTGGAGGTGCATCAGGATAGGGGTTATGTGTTCTCTTCTTCTGGTGTTAGTGAGTATACGGGCGGAGGCATTTTGGACCATTTGCAGTGGTTTGGTGTGTGATGAAGGGAGACCAAGCAAGATGGTGTTACAATAGTCCAGCTTTGCGAAAATGATTGATTGTAGAATCGTTCTGAAGTCATGTGTGTGGAAGAGAGGTCGTATTCTTTTCAGCACTTGGAGCTTATAAAAGCAGTCTCTGGTGGTTTTATTGATGTTAGCTTTCAGGTTTAGGTGATTGTCAATTAGAACTCCTAGGTCTCTCACTTGTGTAGTATTTGGTAAGGCTGGATGAGTGTGTGTGAGGGAGCTGTTTTCTGGTGTGATGCGTAGAAGTTCCGTTTTTGATGAATTTAGTATCAGGTTGAGGCTTGTTAGAAGCTGTTTGATATTTTGGAGGCAGGTTTCCCAGTGAGAGAGAGTTTTCGCGAGCGACTCCTTGATGGGGATCAGGACCTGAATGTCGTCAGCGTAGAGGAAGTGTTTGAGATTGAGGTCAGTGAGAAGTTTACATAAGGGTAACAGATAAATGTTAAACAGGGTAGGAGACAGGGATGAGCCCTGAGGGACTCCTACTGATGCAGGGTGAAGTGAGGATTCTTTATTATGAATCTTAACCTTATATCCTCTATTGCTGAGGAAGGTTCTGAACCATGATAGGGCAGTGCCTGAGATACCTATGGCTGTTAGTTGGTTGATGAGAAGGGAGTGATTGACCGTGTCAAATGCAGATGAAAGGTCAAGTAGGATCAAAAGGAAGGCTTGTCCTTTGTCTAGGCCTAGGATGATGTGGTCAGTCATAGAGATGAGGAGGGTTTCCGTGCTTAAGGTTTTACGGAATCCGTATTGTGATGGGAATAGTAGGTTATTGTCTTCAATGTAGTTTGTGAGTCGTGAGTTTACCAATTTTTCCATTATCTTGGCTATGAATGGGAGGTTAGCTATCGGTCTAAAGTTGTTAGGATCGTTTGGGTCGAGATTTGGTTTTTTGAGAAGGGGTTTGAGTGAGGCTAGTTTGAGGTTGTCAGGGTAGAATCCTTGTGTGAGGGAGCAATTTATGATGTCTGCCAGGGTTTTGGAGATAGAATCTGGAATTGATAGTAGTAGTTTAGTTGGGATGTGATCTGAAGGGTGAGAGGAAGGTTTCATTTTCCTTAGAATTCCTTGGATCTCAATGGATGATGTTGTGTCAAGTTCTTCTAACCGAGTGTTGTTGATTGATGGTTGGGGAGTGGTTAGAGGAACAGTGGGGTTGGTGGGGAGCTGAGATAGAAGAGTGTTGATTTTGTTGCTGAAGAATAGTGCTAATTCTTCCGCTTTCGATTGGGCTTGGTCATGTGCAATCTCTGATTGGTTTAATTGTGTGAGGTTGGCTACATATCTGAAGAGGGCTTTGGCATCGAATACAAGATCGTGTATCTTCGAGGCGTAGTAGTCCCTCTTGGATCTTAAGGTGCTTGCTTTGTATTGATGCAGAGATGATTTGTAGATTGAGAAGGTGTTGGTTCCTGGGTTTTTGCGCCATTTAGCCTCGTTTTGTCTTAGTTGGAGTTTGAGCTTTCTTAGTTCTGAGGAGAACCAGGGCTGTCTTTTGGAGGAATTCTGGTGTGGTTTTTTTGTAATTTGAGGGCATAGCTTGTTAGCTATAGTTTCGGTGATTGTATTCCATGATCGAAGTGCTGAGTTCGGATCTGTAAGGTCCAGATGGTGGAGTTGTGGTGATAGGTGATTGTTGAGGTCTTCTGGGGAGCAAATTTTCCTGTATGTGAATGAGGGCGAAGGAATGCAAGCCGGGCTCGTATCTTTTTTAGTGAATGAAGTTGTTATGAGGTAGTGATCTGACCACGGGACCTTTGTGCAATTTGGGCTAGATACGGGCTTGATTGCAGCGTTAACGAAGATCAGGTCTAACGTGTGGCCGGCTTTGTGGGTGGGTTTGTTAACTAATTGAGAGAAGCCTAGCGCTGAGAAGGCTGTAAGAAGTGTTTCGCAATTGGGTGATGGGGTAGGGTTATCAACGTGCATGTTGAAATCACCTAGAATTATAGCTGGCGAGTCAAGGTTGATGAGGAAAGAGGTTAATTCGACCAGGGGTGAAGCATCTGTTTCCAGGAGTCCTGGGGGAGCATATACGAGAAGGATTTGGAGCTTGTCTGAGGTGAAAAAGCCGAATTCAAGTTTTGAATTGGAATTGGATTGATGTAGAGAGAAACTGAGGTCCTTTTTAGTTGCTAAAAGAATACCTCCTCCCTTTTTTTTCTGACGAGGAAGCGAGAAGAAGTCATAAGCCTCTGTAGGTAATTGATTAATTATTGCTGTGTCTGATGGTTTTAACCATGTTTCAGTGATTGCACATATCTCCGGTTTCACGTCGATGAGGTAGTCGTTTAGGATTACAGACTTTTTCGTTAGAGATTGAGCATTGAAAAGGCTTAAAGAGAAAAGGGTGAGGCCTAGAAGTTGCGTGGTAGGAGTGATCATAATTGAAGAGAGGGATTTTAGGTTGTGTTGTGGGCATGTCGGAAAGAAATTCTTTTAGGTGGTGTATTATGTTGGAGGATTGGAATTGTGAAAAATGGGGCCATTTGTAGGAACTATGTTGGGAGATTATAATGTTTATGATAGAGGGGCTATGTGAATGTTGGAGGCTTGAAGATGCAGATTTGATGAATGCTAGAGGCTTGCTGGAGAGGCTGTGTGAGTGCTTGAAGCTTGCAGGTGGGTCATGAAGAGTGCTAGAAGCTTGAGGTGAGGCTGGATGAATGCTGGTAGCTTGCAGGTGAGGCTGAATGACTGTTGGAATCTTGCAGGTGAGGCTGGAAGAATGCTTGATGCTTGCATGTGAGGCTGGATGTATGCTGGAATCTTGCAGGTGAGGCTGGATGTATGCTGGATGCTTGCTGGTGAGGCTGGATGTATGCTGGAATCTTGCCGGTGAGGATGGATGAGTGCTGGAAGCTTGCATGTGAGGTTAGATGAATGCTAGAGGCTTGCAGGTGAGGCTGGATGAATGCTGGAAAAATGCTGGTAGGAAGGAAGGATGGATCGAGGTCCGGACGGCTGAATCTTTTAGCTCAGTCCCTTTGCTAGCTACTACCTTTGTTGTAGATTAAGACTCTTCCGCAGGTATGACTCGGGGCCTCCTCGGGGCTGAAACGAAGGGGCGAGACAAAGGGGCAGGCCCCTTAGTCGCGCTCCTTAGGCGCGCGACGCACGGCGCGCGGCGCAGGTCTGCCTCTGATTTAAAGCCCCTCTGGGCTGGCTCCTATTGGAGGCTGGCTTCGGCGGGCGGGGCTTGCGATCGCGGCGATTTTTAGGCGCGGAGAAGAGATGTTGAACTCTGTTTGTACTTATCTTTTGCCTCGCTGTCTGCGCTGAGCCTCCTGGGTGAGGAGGGTGATTTTCCAAGCCTTGGAGAAATATGGAGAAGTACAAGTTGATGCAAAGAGAGATAAATATGTCATGCTATAGTAACACAATGTTAAGTTCTACCCAGGAAAAAGATCTAGGCATCATAGTGGATAGGGATGTGAATCACTACTGGACTCATTTCTGGTATTGAGTTCGGGTAAAAACCTTGGGAAATCGTCATTCCCACGATTCTTACCCATTTTAATCGGCTGTGTTGTGCTGGAAAAAAAAAAAAACACCTGACCCTTTAAATTTAATTATTTTGCATTCCCCACCCTCCCGACCCCCCCCCACAATTTTTTTTTTAAGTACCTGGTGGTCCAGCGGGGGTCCCGGGAGCGATCTCCCACTCTTGGGCCATCAGCTGCCACTAATCAAAATGGTGCCGATGGCCCTTTGCCTTTAGCATGTGACATGTTCTGCTATTAGGCTTCCACTACAGAGGAGACACCCGGCCGCGCAGGGGCAAAACTGAGGACATCAATAGGGGTGTGCCTGCAAACCCAGAATTGAAGCCCAGGTCATAGCACTATCTGAGATTACTGCCACGGAGCCAAAGAAAACAGAAGGAGCCAGAGAAACAACAGGAAGTAAAGGGAAGTCCACAAACCCAGAAGTAGAAATGACTTCACACTGTGCTGGCTGAGAGAGGTAAGGGGAGGAAAGAGAAAGTGAGGGAGCATTGTGGAGGTTATGCCACTAGTTACATCTTCTTTCCTCATCTTGGCAGCAGGGTCTAAGCACTCCAAAGCGGCTCTTTGCCGCACTACTCAGTGATTTTTTTTTTTTAACTCAGCTGCAAGATCTGCTGACCCTTGTGTGGTCCACAGCCACAGCTTGGGAGCCACTGGTATACAGGTTTCTGCTAGGATTAGGGATGATCAGGCCTTATTATAGGATTGTTCATTAGTTAAGATAGTACAATTGCCCAAAGAAGCTTACTTTAAGGTCTAGAGGAGGGGGGAGGGAAGGAGCTTTATGCTTTGATCCTTAGGCCATAGAGATTGAGAGTTTGTTGCATTTTGAAGGTCACTTAAATGTTAGGGATTATGCATTATGTTAACTGTTTTAATCAATTTGGTAGAGTGCTTAGATGGTTGAATATGTTTCAATGTCTCTCTAGGATTTAAAATAATGATGAGTTAATTTTAATGGTATAGTTTATCTGTGATTGTCTAATAAACAGTTTTTTTCCCACTTATTTATTGTCTGTATAGGTTTTGAATTGTGTGCTTATTTTGTATCACGTGTATACATTTTTAAATCTATATATTCATTCTGATGTGCTATGTTATGTGATCCACATTTATGTCTACTGGCTTTTAAGTCTGCTTTTACCTGTCATATCACATCTGAAGAAATTTAAAAATGTGTCTCTTCAGTTAAGCCACAGACATTTTTAAGCTGCTACTGTCTGGTGGGAGTGCCACTGTGGTGGATATATAGCCACTCTTAGTAGCACCATATTATGGCATCTCTGGGCATTAAAGATGGTCTTCCCCTTTATAAAACTCAGCTATGTTTTATCTTCTTTGAAACATTCTGCTAACATTTCAGTACACTCATTTTTGCTTGGGCAATCTGTAGAGCATGTAAGTTAATGTCCAGGTAAATCATCCTTTGTTTTAGTACAGGGACAACATTAGTTGAACAAAGTACAGTGATCTTATTGTTGTAGTTTACATCCTTCAACATCCAAGATCAGGGGTGGGCAATTCCAGTCCTCGAGGGCCACAAACCTGTCGAGGTTTTAGGATATCCTAATGAATATGCATGACATACATTTGCATACAACTGAGGCAGAGTGCATGCAAACCTCTCTCATGCATATTCATTAGGGATATCCTGAAAACCAGACTGGTTTGTGGCCCTCGAGGACCGGAACTGCCCACCCCTGTCCAAGATCATGAAATAATTACTATTTTTAGTATTTTAAATTATTTTTTATATGCTTTAAAATGTCTGTCACCCATCAGTTGTTCTTAGTCATTATAATAGATTACTGAAAATCTTTCCTATTGTGTTCTGGAAAGGTTATTCATTGAGATGTGCTAAAAAAAAAAATGAAATAATCAAGATATTGATTGCCTAGCTCTTCTTTGCCTGGGCCACCAACATTTAATCACTGGCTACTAGGGATGTGCAGAGGGATGCCAAACGTTGCATTCAGGATTTGTATTCATCAGGGGGCAGATACGTTGCATTCAGCAAGGAAGCCCCCCGATACGTTTGTGCATTAATTCTTATTCGTTTCCTGGCTAAAATTGAATTAACTACAACCCCCCACCCTCCTGACCCCCCCCCCCCAAGACTTACCAAAACTCCCTAGTGGTCCAGCGGGGGGTCTGGGAGCCATCTCCTGCACTCACACCCTCAGCTGCCGGTATTCAAAATGGTGCCAATAGCCTTTGACCTTACTATGTCACGGGGCTACCGGTGCCATTGGTCATCCCCTGTCACAAGGTAGGAGCAATGGATGGCTGGCACCATCTTGTGCTCCTACCATGTGACAGGGGCTGACCAATGGCACCGGTAGCCCCTGTGACATAGTAAGGGCTAAGGCTATGGGTGCCATTTTGATTACTGGCAGCCGACAGCCCGAGTGCAGGAGATCGCTCCCGGACCCTCGCTGGAACACCAGGGACTTTTGTCAAGACTTGTGGGACCCTCCTGACCCCCACAAGAGTTGCCAAAAGTCCCTGGTGGTCCAGCGGGGGTCCGGGAGTGATCTCCTGCACTCGGGCCGTCGGCTGCCAGTAATCACCCATATACTTCCATATCAGCGCACGAGCGGAGATATACTGAAATTTTAAATCATGCTCACACTTGCACATATATGATTTAAAATAGGCCTACCATGCGTTAGTATGCTCCTAATTTTAAGAAGTTACTCAGGCAAACCTACTCTGCATATCTTTCATAGGACTTTGTCAGCTTTAATGCATTTATGTAAGACATTTTAAAACATGCTTACGCCAGGGACATTCCCAGTTTTTCCAATTAGTCCACCAGTTTGCCCAGTCAATATTGAGGTATTCCAGACGCCTTTGGTTCTTCATTCTGCATGCCCCTCAGTTGAACCAGACCCCTCACCCTGTCCTGTAAGTCCTAAAATGTGATATCTACAGACTTAATTCTCATCAGGAGCAGCAGTAAAGTTATGCAGATATGAAGCCACCACATACGGCCTCCATTTTTAAAATATGGAATGCGTAACATTTGGCCCCACCTCCTACAGAACATCATGGCATGGGTTAGGAGCTGTGTACAGACTGGGAGCTGGAGTCAGGTACATGATGGACACTGGGGTTAGGCACAGGCTAGGAATTGGATTCAGACATAGGTTGGAAATTGGATGTAGACACAGCCTGGGAGGTGGATGAAGGTACTGGCTGGGACTAGAGCTAGGTACAGATTAGGAGCTGGAATAAGGTACAGACTAGGAGTTGGGACTGGGTGCGCACTGGGAGCTGGTGTTAAGGGCAGACTGAGGGCTGGGACTAAATACAGACTGGGCTGGAGACAAGGCTGGAGTTGAGGGCAAGGCCTGGACCAGAGGCAATGACAAGGCCTGAAAAAGCATACAAAGGACTGGACTGGACAGGGAAAGATAAGGACAAGAGTGAATGTGAACCTGACAAGCATAGGACTAGATAGGAAACAGGAAAGCCCAAATAGGGCACAAGACTGGCTAGGTGAACCTAGAAGACCTGAAGGCCGCAAGGGCATAGAGCATGGCAGGGAGACCTGAGATGCCACACAGCAAGTCCATAAGGCCTGGAAATGTCCAAAGCAAGGCAAGAGGCCAAATGAAGTCACAAAGCAAGGTAAGAGGCAAAGAGACCACAAGGTCTTGGGGAGGGGGTGGGGGGGTCAGAGACTTGCCAAAAGTCCCTGGTGGTCCAGCAGGGGTCCTGGAGCGATCTCCTGCACTTGTGCCTTCGGCTGCCAGTATTCAAAATGGCGCCGATAACCTTTGCCCTTACTATGTCACAGGGGCTACCCGTGCCATTGGTCGTTGAAATTGCCTAATTCGTGATAAAAGAATGCACATCTCTAATACTAACTACTTTCACCTCATCTTCTGGAAACAAATTCCATAGTTTAATTTTGTGCTGAGTGGAAATTTTTTATAATCTAATTTTATTTTATAAAAGCTACATATTAATTTCAGGGAGTATCCCCTAGTTCTAGTGCTATATGAAAGGAAGAATAATTACTCCATATTTCCCCATTCCACCCCCCTCTTGGTTTTATAAACCCCTATCCTCTCAGCCATCTCTTCTCTAGGCTTAAGAGCCCTAATTTGTTTAGTTTTTGCTCATAGGAGAGCTGTTCCATTCCCTTTATCATTTTGGTCACCGGACTCTGCCCTTTTTCTAGTGATGTTTTATCTTTTTTGAGATGGGGCAACTGGAACTGCAGACGATACTCAAGGTGTAGTCCCACCATGGATCGATACATAGGCATTATGATATCTTCCATTTTATTTTTCATTCCTTTCATTATATCAACATTTCATTTGCTTTTTTATGTTTTGTTTTTTGTTTATCAAGCAAGTCACTGTTATCTATTCTCTTCTGACCTTTTGCCAGCTCCCAAATTCACACTTTTCCAATTTGCTGTGCCATATGTCTGAAACAAAATTCCTATGTCAGAGCATCATACTTCCTATTTGGCTGCATTAAAAAACAGTTGGAAAATGCACCTTTGTCAAGCTGCTTTTAAATTCTAACCACTTCTTTACAATAAATGCACTTCCTATAGATGGTTCATGTTGTGCATTGTTTCTATTCCATATAGTTTTAATTAATACTAATTGCTTATTTCCATACAATTGGATATGTGATATTTTTTAAAATGCAGCAGAATATGCCCAAATATGAATAATTTGTATTTGATTTCATCTGTATTTCTAATTGTATTGCTTAATACTGCTTATAGTGTGGGAGCTCTCAGGCAAATATATTTTGTCTTGGAATAAAATCTTAAGCTGTTACATGAATTCAAATGAGCTGGATTAGGTTCTAAGGATAATGCCTGTGGCACAGGATCATAATTATTTTTGCATGAAAACAATTTTAGTCCCAATTCCCCTTATTGCTAAGAAGCAATAATGCATTTAGTTTTATAGATAATATTTTCCTTTTTTACAGATGGGAGGAGGAGTTCTCAACACAAGCATCAGGAATGACCATAATATAAAAATGAGGAACAAAGGAGTAGATTAATGAAGTTAAGGAAAGCTGAAAAGGGGAGGAGAAAAGAAATTGCAATGTTTATTTGATACAATAGCATTTTTAAATATAATATATTTACATAAATAGAAACAAATAACCATGCAGAGGACTTACTAAAAGAAAAAGCAAAGATACCAAGAGAGTCACCCTGATGGATTCTTCTGCAGGGGACAGTTTTAAAAACGCTGTTATATTTAAACTGTCTGTTGGGCTGTTTCCTGATCTAAAGCTTGACTCTGAAATTGCTTTCCAATTTGGAGATAAATGGGATTGAATCTTTGGAAAAAGAGTTGAATGAGATTTAATTAGTCAGTGTTGAGGAAATTCAGGACAAATTTAGCCTCCGTAAGAGAATGGAATAAATGGAAAAATCAAGCAAGGTCCCTCAACCTCCTTCTGCTGAATTTTCCCAGGGCCCCGGGAATGGTGCCCCAAGATACTTTGAAGAAATGCCTTGTGGAGGTTTTGGGGATTTCTCCTGAGGCTATGCTCCCTGTGAAAAAAAGTATTCTATATGCTTCTTTGAAATGGACTGCTGGTTAAGAGTCAATATTTTCACATTTTCAGAAAGAGAATATATATCTGTGCAACAAATGTTCAAAACGATATCCATTTTCTCCAGATCTGTCCAAAAAATGTCTAAGGTAACTCTTAGAAAGTCAATCAGTGAAGAGGTAGAGCTGCTGACCACAGGAAGTGCCAGCACCTGGGGCTGTAGGCTATATTTCCACCAGGGCACATATCTCTCTCCACAAATGCAGAGGACAGCCCCCTTTCTCTCCTACCTGCTCGAGTCTTTTCTTGAAACTGTGTGGTCAGCAGCAGCGTTCCCTCAACTCCAATCCATGATACCTCTCAGAGCAAGGCCAGAGAACCAGCTTCCCTCACAGACTGCTCATCTTACACATCATCACTAGGCAACAAGATTCCCCACCAGGAATTTGACTTGCCTTTCTCTTGGTGGGGGGGCTGATGATCTTGAGAAAATGGCAAAATGTCAACAGGCCAGTGCCATTATGAGAAATGGCATAGTCGTGGAAGGAACAATTGGGGATCACTCCTGCCCTGAGGGGAGGCTACCCAGTTTTCAGAAATATTAAGGAGTAGAATGGAGGAGCTCATAGGGGGTAGCACAGTGTCTGGTGGGGTGGGTGTGTGTGTGTGTGTGTGTGGGGGGGGGGGGAACAGCCATAAAGCTGGGAAAAAACTCAGATGGCTTTTTAAAAATAACAGATGATTTTTTTTTCATGGCAATGAAAGAAAATCAAATCATATTTTGTTCACTTTAAACAAACTGAAATAGGAAATGCCATTGACATTTCCTATTTTGCTTCAATTGATAACACATCCCTACTGCTGAAGTAGTTGTATTGATCATCTGCATTACAAAAAAATTGTCTTTTTGAATCCATAATAAATTTGAAAAAGTGATCATTTTTACAAAGATATTTACATTGTTAGGATTACAGTATTACATTTTTCTCACTTTGCAAAAACTGCCGTCCTTTCTCAAATTTATCATGGATAAAAGTAGCAGCATTTAGATGAAGCATTCCAGGGGGTCATGTTTAGGACAATGAAAGAAAATAAAATGCATTGGGTGTGTGTTCAAATCTGGACATTATTTGCTATGAAAAAAGAATCCATATAAAAAGCAGGTGCAAGTGTGCATAGGTGTGTTTAGCCCAGAGCAAGTTTCAAATAAAAAGTATAAATATATTTTCACATTGAAAATTGGTATCCCTATGGGAGGCCCACCTAGTAACTCGAGGTGAGGTTTAAGTATTAGTGTAGGGGGTTAGGGGCCACTTTCAGATTCAACGTCAGACGTACGAACAGAACAGTGGTCTCTTGTGAAGATTTGATGACAAACAGAGTGAGGAAACTCACTCCAAGATGAGATTTGTGCCTGGGTAACAACAAGCTAGGTGGAGAGAACATTGCACAAATCTCATCTTGGAGTGAGTTTCCTCACTCTGTAGGTCATCAAATCTTCACAAGAGACCACTGTTCTGTTCATACATCTCACGTTGAATGTGAAAGTGGCCCCAACCCCCTATACTAATACTTAAACCTCACCTCGAGTTACTAGGTGGGGCTCCCATAGGGATACAAATACCTGTCTAGGGAGGAGACACTATGGTAAGGTTCTCTCTCTCTCTCTCTCTCTCTCTCTCTCTGAAACAGGCCTGTCAGGAAACATCATGAACCACAATATACTGGCAATGTAGCCCCAATTGGGCTAATAGCACAATAACAGCCTTTTACATAGTGCAATTCGCGATACACATGCTTATTAGCATAAGGTACACCCCTTTTTGGTATCGCATGCGATATTGGAAAATGAGGCCCTAAGTCTGTAAAATAAGAAAATTATAGTTAGTGGGACTTGGAGAAGATTTTATAAAGTGCGCATGCGCACATATGGATGCGCCGATTTTATAACATTTGCGCACCGCAAATGTTAAATCTGAAGGGCTGCGTGCACATGTGTGCTAGATTTTATAATCCACACGCGTATGTGTGGATGGCGCAAGCAAGGGAGGGAGAAATTATGCAACCTCCACATGGCAAGATCGGGCCTCTCCCAGTTCCCTCCCAATCCACTCCAATTAAGGAGCGGACTGGGAGGGAACTTTTCAAACCACTTAACTTAACTGACCTTTCTCTCTCTTCCCCTCTCCTACCTGCCCCCTACCCTTATCCTATCTAAGCCTAAATTTTGTATTTTACCTCTTGCTCCTCTGCAGGAGCAGTAACAACTTACATTCGCCGGCAGGCTGCCAGCACACCCTTCCCCAGCACAGCGGAAAATGACCGCTGTACTGGCCACCTCCAACTCCGCCCCACCCCAGACCACCCCTTTCTCTGGGCCCAGCAGTTCTGCGCATAATGGAGGTTATGTGCATGGCCGGGCCTCTTTGAAAATGTGTGCAGCATGTGCGTGGCCTGGTCACGCGAATAACCCCCATTTTTTACGCACGTGACCATTTTAAAATTCGGCCATTAGTGCACACTAAGTCCCGTTAGTGAGCACTAACATGAAATACGAAATTCCATGAAATTTCATCAATTTTTTTTTCATTTTGGGATGCTCATGAAACACGACAAAATAGACAATTTCGATGCCATTCGTTTAAAACAAATGCACATCCCTATAAATTATTGTTTAATATGGGCAAGTGCAAAGTGATACACATAGAGAAAAGCAACCCATGTTGTAATTACTCAATGTATGGAGTTAACACCCAGGAAAAATGATTAGAGTATCATAGTGGCAATAGATTGAAACTATCTGTTCAGTGTGCTCCAGTGGTCTAAAAAGCAAATAGAATGTTAGAAATTATTAAGAAGGGAATGATGAATAAAATAGAGAATGTCATAATTGCTTTTATATCACTCTCTGATGACTGCACCTTGAGTATTGTATGCAATTTTGGTCGCTGTATCTCAAAAAAGATATATTTGCACTGGAAAAGGTTTGGAAAAGGAAGACCAAAATGATAAAGGGGATGGAATAGCTTCCCTATAAGGTAAGGCTAAAGAACAGGTACATTTTTAATCGGCCATGTGCATAAAAAACGGGGGTTATATGCGTGGCCGGGCCTTTTGAAAGGGGCTGGCCATGCGCGTAACAGGAGTTACGTGCAGAAGTGCTGGGTCGAAGGAAAGGGGTGAGGAGGGGCGGTCTTGGGGGGTGGGGTTGGAGGCAGCCAGTATAGCGGCCATTTACCACTGTCCCGGGGAAGCACATGCCGGTACCCAGCCAGCGCGCGCAACTTGCTACTGCTCCTGATGAGGAGCAAAAGGTAAAACAAGAAAATGGAGGTTAGATAGGATAGGGGGTTCAGGAAGGAGAGGGGAAGGGAGCTTAGGTAGGGGGTTTGGGAAGTTCCCTCCCAGACCGCTCCTTAATTGGAGCGGACTGGAAGGAAACTGGAGAATACCGGGATGCATTGCTGCACAAAAATTGCATTAGTTTCCCCCCCTTGTGTGCGCGGCCCACACATGCACACACGGATTATAAAATCTGGCACACATTTGTATGCGGCCTCAGATTTTATTACATGCATGCATGTTATAAAATTGGTGCGTCCATGTGTCCGCACATGGACGCACGCATACTTTTAAAAATCTATCCCTAAGGTATTTTCACCTTGGAGAAAAATGGCTGACAGGGGATATAATAAAGTTCTATTAAATCATGAAAGTTCTTGAATGGGTTAATATAAATCAATTATTTATTCTTTCAGATAATACAAGGACTAGGGGGAACTCCATGAAGTTAGCAATAAGCTCATTTAAAACAAATTAGAGAAAATTATTTTTCACTCAGTTTACAATTAAGCTCTGGAATTTATTGACAGAGGATGTGGTTAAGGCAGTTAGCATAGCTGGGTTTAAAAAAAGGTTTGGACAAGTGTGTATATGAGCGCACAGCCAGATTTGCACAGCAGTTTTATATTGTTTGTACACATACATGTGCATGTTTTATAATAGCCCTGGTATATGTACTTGTGCTCCTAATTTTAAGCTTGTGCATGTATAGCAGCATAAGTCAGCTTTGGGATGTCCAAGAGATGGAATTTTATAACAGACATGCGTCCAGCCCATGACTAGTTTCACTAGTTCATCCACCAGTTTGCCCATTCTAGAGCTATGTACTCCAAACCCCTCTGGTTCTTTAGTCTGCTCTCCCTCCAGTTAACCCAGACCTCTCAAACACTGCCTGGAAATAGTTTTATAAAGCATTTCACCTCCTCCATAGCAGAAGTAAGGTTGTGCTCAGCTATACCTGTGTGCGCGCCCAGGCACATAGCTACTTGTGCGCATATCTCTTGGCCCGGTTCCAGAACACTGATGCCCCACCCATATTCCGGCCCTTTTTTCTGAATGCTAGATATCTATGCATTGGTACTTGTATGCTCATGTGGGCAGCTTATAAAATCGGGTAGACATGCACATGTGCTATATGCGTGCCCATCTCCTGATTTTGGCATGAGGCTGGCTTTTAAAATTCACCTTTTAGATCATAGCCAATGCTTATTATTGGCATTAGTAGCATTGGACTTATTTATCATTTGAGTATTTGCCGGGTACTTGTATCTGGGATTGGCCACTGTTAGAAACAGGATGCTGAGCTTGATGGACCATGGATCTAATCCAGTATGGCAACTTCTTATGTTCTTAATTTACACTGGGTTTTGAAATTGTTCTTGAGTTTTAGGTGTTAATATGAAATTCTCCAGTATAAATTTTAAAAAAAGATCATTTTCACTTGTAAAAATAATAAACTTTCTATATTCTGAATCATTTTTGCATTTTTGCTTATACTGTTCGTTGAAGAAGAAAGGAATAATCGAAGAAAAAAAACTTGCATGTGCTACATTTAAGGAAATTATGGGGCGGATTTTAAAAGGCCCGCGCACGCCAGTGCGCCTATTTTGCATAGGCTGCCGGCGTGCGTAAGTCCCGGGGCTTTCGAAAAGGGGAGGGAGAGGGCATGTCTGGGGGCGTTCCCGAAACGATGTGGCGTTTCGGGGGCGGGCCTGGGGGCGTGGCGCCGGCCCGGGGGCATGGTCGAGGCCTCTGGACCAGCCCCCAGGACCGGAGGATGGAGCAGGGCTGCCGGCCGACGCATGCAAAGTTAGGGGGGGGGTTTAGATAGGGCCGGGGGGGTGGGTTAGGTAGGGGAAGGGAGGGGAAGGTGGGGGGAGGGCGAAGAAAAGTTCCGTCCGAGGCCACTCCGAAATCGGAGCGGCCTCGGAGGGAATAGGCAGGCCGCTCTGGGCTCGGCGCGTGCAGGTTGCACAAATGTGCACCCCCTTGCGCGCGCCGACCCCGGATTTTATAAGATACGCGCGGCTACGCACGTATCTTATAAAATCCAGCGTACTTTTGTAAGCGCCTGGTGCGCGAACAAAAGTACGCGATCACGCAAGTATTTAAAATCTGACCCTAAGTATTTTGAGAAAGGAAGAATAAATGCTTAATAGTTTATGGGAGAGGATAGGAAGAAATAACAGGTTAAAACAGTGTAAGAGATGCCTAGGGGAGAACTTGCTACTAGTTGAGACTATTTGCTGGGACTTCAGTTCACCACCAATATCTGCTTACTTTTGATAGCTTTGGCATTTTGGGGTACAGCCATACCTCTGTGATGATGTCAGCACTAGGACTACAGAGGTAATAGTGGCCTGGCAGCATCTACACTGCCAGTGTTGTGGCACCAAAAAATCATGACACAAAGACACACTCCTTATAGTGCCCCTTAGAGTGCCATGAGGGCTGTGGGACTATTTTAGTCTTTTCTCATTTTATTTTATTTATTGTATATATTTTAATTTAATCTACACTTACTAAACTTAAATAGAGAATTGGTTCTGCTCATAATAATGGCAGACTAAAATATACAATGCTCTAATGTGCAAGTTTTAATGAGCAATGTGAATTATCTTTAAGGTGCTATTGCCCGTTCATATATTCCTGTTAAGCCACCTTTGGTATGAAACATAATTCATCCATCAAGGTTAAGGTCTGGGAATGCAGACTGGTATCCCTCATAAGATTACTTAAAATGGTTAAGTGAATGATCGCGCTATCAAGAAGAAAGCAAATGCAGTATAGGTTGTGACCCTGGACTATAATAGGATGGATGTAATATACCAATGGAAACATGGCTAAAGCAAGATGATCTGATAATTTGTCCAAATTGCATACTACTGGGTTTAATTTTTTTCCACTTGTCATTGGAGGAGCTGATTAGTAGCTGGTTTAATAAACTGAAGGCATCTATTGATCATATTGTGCCTGAGAAGATAAAAGATATTAATTCCTGGTCCATATCTTAGTTTTCCAAAAGGCTGCAAGTTTTAAAGAGATTAGGGTAACATTAACCCCTAGTTTAGAGAAAGTTTACACACTGAGCATTAAACCCTAAAAGAGAGAGAGACTATCTACAAAGCCACTTTAAACCCCAAACCACCCCTAACACCTCACCTCAACCTATTAGGCCGCCCTCCTATAGAGATTTAAATAGGTGCACACAGTGAGGTCCACCCTAGATGCTCTCTCTCTCTCTTTCTCCAAAACAAATTTGTATTCGCGCCATATGCTACAACATTTTTCGCATGTGTTAATGCCATAACGCATTTTGAAGAATGATGCAGTGAGTGTACTTGGAAAAAATCAGGTTCTTTAGACAATAAAGTACCATTGTAAGGGGGCAGTTTGATTTGGGTGAATTTTCAGGAGGTGGGTTGGGATTGGCGGGGGGGTAGTGTTACAGACACATTCAGAGGTATCCATTGTAAAACTGACACCATAAAATAATTTTTGACCTTATAAGCGATGAAAAGTCTAACAAGAGCAGTTGATTTGCACACTGCAGTCTCTGCTAGCTGTAATGAACAAATCAATTCCTTTTCATCGCTTATAAGGCATAATTTTACTGGATTTAACAGCCACCTTCAACAACATAGAACATGGGATTTTACCAGGTCAACTGAGGTCTTACAGTGTGAAAGGCATGACATTGCACTGGTGTGGTTTCTTGTCAGTGGATATCCTATTAGGGAAGTCTGTCTTTTTTGTGAGGTTTATTTTTCAAGGTGCCATCCTTTCTCTTTAACCTGTTCATTAGACATTTGGATGATTATATTAGCTGGGATCAACTTCCAAACACACTTGTAATTGAAGTGGGGCCCGATGAAGGAAGCAGCAGTAGGGAGACTAAATAACTGTCTCACAAAAATATCATCTTAGATGCAAATAAATAAACTTAAGTTTATTCTATTTAAAACAGTAATTTTATGGTTTAAAAAAATCCACAGCCTACTGATAACTCTAGTTGGAGACAGCTAACAATGTAGAGATCAGATGAAGATATTAAGAACTGACAGTGAAACCTCATTCAGTATTTTGAAAGAAGCAGAGTGCTTTTACCACTTCCACCAATTACCTCAGTTACAGCCAACTTAATTCACTTTTCGGTAACAAATCAGTTAGGTTATTGTATCTCTTTATTTATGGGTTTGCCCAAGAATAATTTAATGAAATTACAGATCATTCAGAGCTCAGCAGCTTAATTATTACAGGACCTTCGCCCTGGGATCATATTTTCTCAGTACTACATTCACTGTCCTAGCTTCCAATTGAATTTTGCAGTCAATTTAAAATTCTTTCTTTGGCTTTCAAGATGTTAAATAACATAGCTCCACTGAATTTGAAAGGCCACCTGCAATTGTATATTCCCACAAGGTATTTTAAAATCTGAAGGTGAAGTTTGAGTTCCTTCCAGAAGTTAGATCAATACAGACTAACAGAAGAACTTTTTCAAGCATCACACCTAGTGAAGAGGGATTTTTAATTCTTACTCTGGGTAACTTGAAAAGCTACTCAGATAAAGCCTTTCAATATATGGACCTCAAAACAAATAAAGAAAAGTAGTTTAGTTTCACAAAAATGAACACATTGAAAACTGAAAAGCCACCCTTCACAATCAGATGGCAGAGGCATTTAACAATATGTATTCTGCTTCTATAGTCCAAAGGCTCCAATGCCCTGTACTTCACTCTACAGCCTCAAAACATATGTTATTGGTGACTGAGAAAAATAATCAGAGAGAATAATCTGAATTTGGGGGGCCTGGATGAGGCATTGTACCAGGTCCAAATGCGATTGTATAAAACCAAACAAGAGATTTAAGGCACATATAGGCACTGAATGGTGCAATAGCCAAGAATGTGGATTTTAAAATGGATATAGTGATTCAAAGAAAATTGTTATATGGCTAAAGACTGAAGTCCAGTAATATATTTAACTAATCAGATTCCAACTCATGCATGTATTATGAGTCAAGAACTAGATTTTTATGCTGAATAAATTGTTTTAACAATTAATGTAAGCTTACTACTTCTTGTAAAATTTTAAGAAAAAAAACTTGTGATTTCCTATAGGCATGGAGTTGTAGCAGAAAGTACAGTATAAACTGAATCCATATTTTATGTTCTTGAATCAATTATACTGTTGCAATCTGTGTATAATAGCAGCACTCATTTTCCTTTGCAGGGTCACTTACTGCTTATATTTATATTGTGGCCTTCATGCATCAGTGGTCATGACCAAATATTTACTAACTGAAATACGTTTGTCTTCAGGATAATATCAATAGCATTTCACTTTTTTATGGAACTAAAAAGTCACTAAAAGTAAAAGTGTTCAGAGTGTAGACCATTCTGATGCTTAAAGAACACCGACTGCAAAATGTTCTTCCAGAACAGCTGAGGAATATTTGCTAAGACCAGCTGAGAAGCTGTGTATAAACAAACTTTTATTTGCATTTGTGGATTGTTTACAAACACCCCCCCCAAAAAAAAAAAAAAAAAAAAAACAACCACCCTTGTATACAATACAATATAGCAAAAAAAAAAAAAGCAATAAAAAGTTGAACTTCAATTAACAATTAAAACTTATTTTATTTTAAAATCATTTAGACAGGTATCCTGAATCTTCTGGAAGCAAACATATTGGCAACAATTAAGGGTGTGCAGAGGAACGGCATACATTGCATTCGTAATTCGTATTCATCAGGGACAGATACGTTGCATTCGGCAAGGGGGGGCCCCCCGATACGTTCATGCGTTCATTCTTATTCGTTTCCTGGCTAAAATTGAATTAACTACAACCCCCCACCCTCCTGATCCCCCCAAAACTTACCAAAACTCCCTGGTGGTCCAGCGGGGGGTCCGGAAACCATCTCCTCCACTCACACCGTCGGCTGCCGGTATTCAAAATGGCGCTGATAGCCTTTGCCCTTACTATGTCACAGGGGCTAGTGGTGCCATTGGTCGGCCCCTGTGACATAGTGAGGGCAAAGGCTATCGGCGCCATTTTGATTACTGGCAGCCGATGGCCTGAGTGCAGGAGATTGCTCCCAGACCCCCCACTGGACCACCAGGGAGTTTTGGTAAGTCTTGGGGGGGTCAGGAGGCTGGGAGGTTTGTTTAAATTCACTCCTTTACACGGCCGAATAATTCGGTAAAGATTTGTTGTATTCGTGGTGAGTCGTGATACGTTTCGCTTCCCCACAAATACAACAAATATGGCCCTATATGTTGCGGATTACCAATACGTTGGAAACGAATGCACACCCCTAGCAACAATATCATAAATGATATAGCACAAACAGATAGCCACAGAGTCAAAGGTCTTGTTTCAAATTGCCCACAAAGGAATGAAAAATTGAATGTCATTCATGAAGATTCTGTAACCCGCACAAAGCCCAGCAAGCAACTTACATAAAGGGGTCAGGTAGATGTTAAACAGGGTTGACAATAATGCTGAACTCTAAGGGACACCTGTTTAGAGTGGATGTAACTCAAATGTTCAGAGGCTATACACACAGGGCCAGATTTTCAAAGGTTTAAGCGCGCCGAGCCTATTTTGCATAGGCCCAGTGACATGCGCTTCTCCCGGGGCTTTGTGAAAGGGGCAGGACCGAGGCCTTCAGCACAGTGGCCGTGCTGGGGGATCACGTGCCGGCACTCGGCCAGCGCACGCAACCTACGGCTGCCCAGAGGCAGGCGCAACTTATTAAACAAAGGTGAGGGGGGGGAGGGGTTAGGTTAGAGATGTGCATTCGTTTTTGCCGAATTGGAAAATTCCAACAAAATTGTCCAATTTGGCATGTTTTGGGGAGACCGAAAAAAGATCGGGATTTTCCCGTTTTTTCGCGAAAATTCATTTTTTCGGATTAGTGCGAACTAATGGGAGTTAGTGCACGCTAACTCCCGTTAGCGCGCGCTAACAAAAAGTAACAAAATCTAATGGTTTTTGTCAGCGCGCGCTAACGGGGAGTTAACACGCACTAATTCAAAAAATGATTTTTCGTGAAAAAAAAGACCCGAACCGCAAAAAAACGACATTTCCCATGGCGGTAGAAAAACGAAGAATGACATGAACACAAAAAACAATTCACATCTCTAGTTTAGGTAGGGCTGGGGGGCGGGTTAGGTAGGGGATGGTGGGGGGGCGGAAGGAAAGTTCCCTCCGAGGCCACTCTGATTTCGGAGCGGCCTCGGAGGGAACAGGGAAAGCCATTGGGGCTCCCCTAGGGCTCAGCGTGCGCAAGGTGCACAAGTCTGCACCCCCTTGCGCGTGCCGACCCCGGATTTTATAACATGCGCGCGACTGCGCGCGTATGTTATAAAATCGGGCGTATATTTGTGTGCGCCGGGTTGGGCACACAAATGTACACCCACGTGTACCTCTTAAAATCCAGCCCACTCTCTGTAACCTGTTGGATAAAAATGAATAGAACCATGACAAAACAACTCTGCTAATGCCTCGTTCGCCTGTTCACTACTTTCAGCCTTAGCAAACAGGTATTATACAGATCCACTTGCCAGGGCAGTACAGGAGAGGCAGCCAGTCTGTGGAGATCTGCCAGCTCCCAAGCAACTGCAGGCCTCCTAGCTGTCTGCTTGTTGGTTGTTGGGTTTCTCTAACCTTCAAAACTGTCTCACTCCTTCTCAGTTGTCACACAGCTGCTGACATGGTGTTAGAGCAGCCTGCAAGTAGACAGAGGTGTATAATTCACAGGTTGTGTAGAGGACAAGTGATGCATGGAAAACCAGCTGCTAAACCTATCCCCTAAAATCCACTGCAGAAATGTGCCCCCACTTTTATATATGTACACTAAACATATCGAGCTATGTATGGCAGCATCTTTGTAGGCATAAACTACCATTTTATAATCTGGCAGAGTAAGGTGCAAAAGATGTGGCCTGGTTTGGCAGCTTCTATTTGGAGTGTCCAGGAACTGTTCTAAGAGAGGAGGGAAAGTAGGCCACAGTCTCAAAAAAGTAACCTCTATTAGCAGTATATCAGAGCTGTCACACCTGTCCTAGCAAAAACCCTCAACCTCGTGATCTGAATGTGAAAGTCCCTGGCTGCTCTGCAGTATGTCCTCCAGAGATACCAATTTGTCAGCCCTGACACAGGAATATGCTAGGCCCCAAAATGCACAGACCACTGCTTCTGGTTTACCTGTGTGATGGGCAAGACAATCTGTGCCTGACATCCTGGCTGACCATTCACTAACAGGCCACACCTGATCAGCAAGTACCAGCAGTTTAGAAACTTAAAGGTAGTGATTAACCAGTAATATTTCAACTGATCCAAATGGGTGGAATGCAAAAGGCCACTGTTAAAGTGAATCCCTAGAAAGTGTGTAGTGCCTGCCACATACCAAGCTTTATGGCAAGTTCATTGTTTGGCCTCGCAAGATAAGCAGGCCTCTGGATCATGGGGTAAGAAAGCCAGGCCCTGGTGCATCCCTAATTGTACAAGCCACTTGTCATGTCAGTGATGCTGTTACATCCCGCCCAGCCCCCCCCCCCCCCCCATGTTTGTGCCATTTGCTGCAAAGACATATCCAGAGAAAGAAGCATCTCTCTTACCTACGAGCCAACCGTCACCATATAGACCATCCTCAAATTTTCATACAAGCCCGATTGCCTAAGTATAAAGGAATCATTCATGGCTCCCGGGTACCTGGCCACCACATCGAGGATGCATATTCAAGCATCACAGACCACTTGCATGTTGAGGGAGTGGAAGATCTCCCTGTCACGGGGTGGGATGATGGCTCTGTGAGTGCAGTCGATAGCTCCCAGAATATTGGGAAAGTTAGCTATGGCATAAAAGCCTCTGTTCAATTCCTTCAAGTTCTGCCTGTCCTGAGGAAATGCTATGCAGCGATTTATGTGGTCAGATACTGCTGTTATGATCTAGTCCAGACATCAGGAAGCCTGAGAGCTGAGGCGATATCTGCCACATAATCCTCTGGCATGCCCAGCAATGAGGTTCATGGAGGAAAGATATGCTTCTTGTTTCTCCTCTGCCATGCCCATCTACATGCCAGCTGCTGCTGTGGGCCCCGACCCTCTCCATGCAGGCCAGTGGCTCGGGTTCTGATGCAGGGACTTTGCTAGGAGGGGTTGCAACGTCCCTTGCCTGTTCTTATGGTTGTTGTTCCTCTTGTTGTTGTCTGCGGCGAGCCTCCTGAAGCATCCCGTTTCCCCCAAGAAGTAAACCTGCCTGAAACGGTTTGGGTTTAGGAAGACAGGCCAGGTAAGAACAGGTGTTTTTATTATCCCAAGAGGGCCTGGTAGGTGTGTCTGATAGAAGACCTCGTTTTATCGCACATGATAATAGCTGCGATCCACGATAACAGCCACAGGTGCATAATAAGAACTTTTTTCCCCTTGTACTGCAAAAAAAAGGTGTAGTTAATTTTGATGTTAAATCCCCCATTAGTGTGCATTAAACTATTGTGGAATGCAGTAGGACAACTTAATTTGCATTAACTCCTCCCACTTGCATAGTAAATTTAAATGTTTCATCCTAGTTTGCATTTTCCTATTTATCACCCATGCAACACATGTTAGAACCCATTCAACGTGTGTTCAGGCCCTAACGCACTTTGATGAATGACCCAGTTAGTTTGTAGCAGGGGACACTCTTCTATAATTTCCAATAGGGATATGCATTCATTTGAAACAAATGGGAAAAACATAAATGAGCCCATAATTGTGTCATTTATGGTCCCCCAAAACAAATGGTGGGGTCCCACACATAAAACAAATATACAATAACTTTTAAACAGCCACGTGGGCGCATATGTATGCATGTATGCCGGCTCTCGCTAAAAGATGCGGCCATTTTATAACATGTGCGCATATATGTGCACTTCATATAAAATAGGCTGAACACCCTTTCCTCCTGTTAGCCCCAACCTTTAAAACCCTGCTGACTAGCCTAGTTTTTTTTGTTTTATTATTTACATGCCAGCATAGCAGTAGTAAGTTATGTGGTGGAGGACCCCAGTGCGTGCTTGTGCCCATAAATATTACACGCTTATTTCATGTTAAGGTCCCGGAACACCTTTATCCCACTCAGACCATGCCCAAGCCATGTCACTTTATGGGCTTTTTCACTACTGGGAGATACACACGTATATGGGTGCCTTTTAAAATCCACGCGGTGCACATTGGGTGGACATACTAGAGTATCTCACGGCTTTGGCAAGTGTTGGGCTTTTAAAATTCACGTGATAATCTTCATTTCATATGTTTGTTTCCTTTTCATTTCTATGGCCCATTGAAGTCTATGGCTCTGTTCTATGTAAATAAACAGGTGCAGGTAATTTAGCAACTGGCTTTTTGCTGTGTGACGTCACTACCTTGTCAGAGCTTTGTCAGAGGACAAGTTGGCAAGGAGGCTAGCCAGAGGACAAATCACAGAGAATGATCTTTTTAACTAGCCTGTAGCTGTTTTCTGTATCAAGTGATGCTGACCCACTCCCACTGTAAAGTCTGTGCATGTACAAGAAGCTCTGTATTTCCTCTCTAGCTCTTGATTGAGAAGGACATGATAATAAAAGCTCTCAAAGAGTTTTACAAAAGCTAACAACATTTTCAATCTGGCACTGGTAAAGGGCTGCTTCTCCTTTTCTCTGTTCTACAGTGGTTTCATAAATTCACTGTGTCAGAAAGAGAGGCAGTTCACTGCTGATGATTTTGATTTTTCTTTCAGGGTGGAAAACAATATGGAGATTTCAGTTGCAGCAGTGCTAGTGAGTTTTTTAAATCTCTGTCTGGTTACCAGTGAGTTGAGCAATGAGCAGTGTACACTCAGAGACTGAAGAGAAGAGTTTTATCAGGCTTCCAGTCTTTTTTGTCTGTTAAGTTTTTCTTGCATTATACAAAAACATTATTTTAAAAAACGATGGCTCACTCATATTTATTTATGGGTTGGTTACAACCATATACCAGGTGGATGATAGAAAGGTCCGGGCTACCTCCATGCTTGCATAGGAGGTCTAGCACTTGCCCCAGCTTGCTGACACCTATGTCTAACACTTTCACCATATAAACCTTTTTTCCTATCATCTGTCTGTTTGGGTGGATTTTTGGTATGACAGCCATTTTGAGCTTTATTCTGTCTGATTCTATCTTAGTTGATATCTTTAACAGCATATGAAAGACTGGTTCCCTTCCTTCCTTTATGATGTCAATCTCTATAACCGTAATTCTAACAGAAGGGAGAAATCCTAGTATATGTAGTTCCTTTAGATCTATTTCGCTTCTAAACTATGATATAAAAATATTTCCAAAAGGTTTAGCTAACCATATTGAGAGCTTAATACTCAAACTGGTGCATAAGGACCAAATAAGTTTTTTTAACTAGTCGATTGTCGACCCCAATGTTAGGCCATGAATTTAATTTACAAGGTTGATTCACAAAGGTCCAACTCTCTCCTGCTTTACCATTTTAATTTTGTTTTTTTAGAATATGCATGCTGTGCATACCATAAACCTACTGACTAGATTATAGGGGAACTTTTGAAATGCATGCAGAGCCCCTAGGGAAATAGAACCAATGACCAATTAAAAAAGCATTTTTTAAACTAGCCTATAGCTGACATTTGGATCAAATGACGCTGACATCCTTTCACTTGAAAATTCTGAGCATGTGCAAAGAAACTCATTTGTTCTGCTCGATTTTGTGGAGACAAGTGCATTCAGAAGCTCTCTTAGAGTGGAAAAAAGCTAAGCTTTTATAAAGAAGGCATTGGCATTGGCATTGCCAAAGGGCTTTCACATCTTCACTGCTGTAGTCAGTGAGAGCACTGACTAACAAAAATACAGCTTTGTTTACTAGAGCAGGGCAAGGAAGGACTGGAGATTAAAGCAGTGTCAGCCAGTGAAGACTGATTTTTTTTTTGTCTCTCCATCTGTCTCACACAGCACAAGTGTGCAGAGTGGCCTGCACTGCAAAGTGTAAACAGATTGAATTGATGAGAAGCACAACCTTGCCAGCCTTCTTGGTTCTCTTTCCAACATATTTATTTTTGAATTTGCAAAATTAGTCAGTCAGCAGTGCACACGTGTGTATGCACATATGTGACAGAGATAT
This sequence comes from Rhinatrema bivittatum, assembly GCF_901001135.1. Lineage (NCBI taxonomy): Eukaryota > Metazoa > Chordata > Amphibia > Gymnophiona > Rhinatrematidae > Rhinatrema > Rhinatrema bivittatum. The sequence goes on from NC_042620.1 coordinate 168,377,993, forward strand.
TTTTTGTACACACTGTGAGGGATAGCCCTTGAAAGACAGAGACTGAGCGCCCTATTTAGAAATCATTTTTTCCATAAACATAGAATGAGAGAAAGCTTCTAGTAAATCAGACCCTGAGTTTGTGCCCTAGCAAGCTGCTAACTATGTTTAGCAAGTTAGCAGTGCATGCTAAGCACTAAAGTGAACTCAGTCTGTGAGCTTGATTGAATGTGTATGAAAAACTCATTTAGTAGGACTAATGTTGGTCTGATGAGTGCCAGTGCACTATCAATAAAATCTATTGTGATATCAAAACCCCAGTAGCCACTTCAAATTCTAATATTCCATAACACCACTGCAAAAAAAAAAAAGGAAGAGGAGAGAATGGCAGGGGCAAAGGACTGAGTGTTGCTGCAGAGTCAGGCTAGTTTGTGAGAAGTACAAGCAGTACTAGAAGCAGCAAGAAAAAAGGTGGTCCTGCCCTTAAATTTAAGAGACTTTTTTAGCCATAGAAATCCAGATATGGAAGATGGCTCAAGCCATAAGAAATTGAAATTAGGATAGCATGTGCCACCTCTGCCTGCTCATCTACCTCTTGTTGGAATGGGGCAAAAAGTGGGAGCGACATCCAAGACTGGTGTTAGCAGAGCAGGGGCATGGACAGGGACAGCAGAACTGCATCACCCAAAACCAGCAGCATGCTCTGCCACGATTACTGCTTCTGACATAATAGAGGCAGTTTCTTTATGAACTGATTCTGAATAAGAATCTTGTATGGGATTCCCTGAATCAAATGATATTGAAGAGCTAGTAGCCAAAGAATATTTGAGAGCTCTGGTCAGTAACATCTTATCTTCCAGTGAAGAGGCAACTAGTGTTGAGAGGAACCCCCAGTAAGGGCAAGTAGTGCAGGAGGAGAATATGAGTGATGCCCCTGACCTTTTACTTCAGAGTCAACCCTCAATCTTAACTCCAGTACCAGCAAGAGCAGCAGCCCTCAAGGATGAGGTGAGGATATCTTGAAAGGCATCCCTATTGTAGAGACAGTTTAGTTAGGGATGACCCACAATTTGCTCAGTGTATTCACTGCATTAAGGCCATTAGTCAAGGGATGGTACAGGGGCATCACCTATTGAACCACCAGCCAGCATTGGCAGTAGGGGAGGAAGCAGTACTAGTCGGTGGATCCTCCACTGCCACTCAGAGCCAAAGCTGTAGTAAAAGGATATAAAAGGGGAAAAACTTTTCTTAAATTGAGCCCACGACCTCTTCCAAAAGTCAAGTGGCAAGCCAGCAGCCCCCTGTCATGCGTTCTCAGAAGCAAAGCACCATAGAATAAATGGGGTGGCGTTCTATATTAGGGATGTGCACACATTTTTTTTTCATTGTTTCATTTTTGGGTCCGGGGTGGGAAATTTTGGTCCACTCCCCAAACCCCAAAACCTTTTTCATTTCTATTTTGGGAAAAACCTGAAAAAAAACAACCCACCCCAACCCTTCAAATTATTTAACTATAATCAACACACCCTCCCGAACCCCCCCCCCCCCAAGACTTACCAAAAGTCCCTGGTGGTCCAGCAGGGGTCCCGGGAGTGATCTTCCCCTCTCAGGCCGTCGGCTGCCAGTAATCAAAATGGCACCAGTGGCCCTTTTCCCTTACCATGTGACAGGGGCTACTGGTGCCATTGACGGCCCGAGAGGGGGAGATCACTCCTGGGACCCCCGCTGGACCACCAGGGACTTTCTGCAAGTTTTGTGGGGGGAGGTCGGGCAAGTCTTGGGGGGTTGGGATGGTGGGGGTTTGTAATTAATTAAATTTGAAGGGTTGGGGTGGGTTTGGGGTGGGTTTTTTTTAATGTTCCCTTTCTCACCCCCAAAAAATGATAGTAAAACCACACAAAATTTTGTGGGTTTTCCTTTCATTTTGTCAGGCCCCCGAAATGCAACAAAATAGGAAATATCGTCTTTATTTCCTATTTTGTTGCAAACGAATGCACATCCCTATTCTATATCACTGACCCAGGGCAAGAGGTAGGCAGCATCCAAACTAGTGATGGAATGCATAGGGAAAATATTGCTTTTGATGAAAAGCTCCTGCAAAAAGTAGAGAACCTGGGCTGTAAGTGTCTGTTGCACCTCTTAGCCCTCAGGACTACATTTAGTAGACCTATACAATCAGTACTGTAGTTGCATGCAGGCTGAGCTGGCCAGGGCAGAGACGTTTAGTGTGCATTTCACCAGCAACATTTAAACCAGCTTAAACACGCCACATAACTACCTCTCCCAGATGGCACACTGATGAGAGCTGGCCGAGGCAGTAAGCAGCAGCTTTAATGGGAACCTAGCATCAGGGTACAAGTGACCTGTAGCTGTACATCCAATTGGTGGATAGTCTCCATACTTCATGCAATATCCTAACAACCATAAGAAAAGCGCTGGAGAGCTACCAGTTTAACCAGAGAAGGAGTCACAATGCAGATTTTTTGGGGGCAGATAGTGGGAAACATATGATAAGGGCAGGGGAAGATGGATGCTATCAGGGATACTTTGCTGAACCTAGCAGTGAGGATTGCCCTTGAGTTGGGCCCAAGGATCACTTAGATTCCAACCCTGAAGGACCTGAGAGGTGCAGGAAAGGAGCAGGACATTTTCATTGTAATGTGAAGGGTATGCATCTTATCTGAAAAGCAAGAAAAATATGGGTTGCCTCATAAGTGTCTGATTCAAGATGCTGCTACCCAGTGGAATTCAAGCTGATGCTGCAAAAGTTAGGGAGGCAGCAGACACCCCTTTATGATCTGTCTCTGGAAACAGAGATATATGTGGTTTGTCCCCTGGAGCATCATGATTGGGTAGTGAAGAAGCAGTTGATATAAATCCGGAAGCCTTTCAAGGATGTCATGAAAGATCTGAATTCCAGAAATGCCACCCTGAGCAGGGTCATCCCCAAAGTAAATATGCTGGAGAAAAAGTTAGGAAGTTTCTATGAGCAAGAGGGAATTGAAGGAGAGTAATTGCAGTTTGTGGACTTTTTGCAGCAGCAGGAACAAGAGAGACTGAAAACTCTGACAGAAAAAAAAAACAAAAAACTTTCATGCTTGCCATGTTTTGTGGTCCACTAGTGAAAGTCATGCCCTCCATTCTCATCTCACATGAAGAAGATACTGACAGCTATGGTGTGTGAATAGGAGCATCAAATAGAGATGTGCATTAGGTATATAGTGCAGGAAAGAGTGACCACCGCAAAAAATAGTGTGAGCACAAGCAGCAGTGTCCTGTCAGCTACCAGTTATTCTCCAACCTCAATACACCAAAGCCATGTTGCCTCCACAGAACGGTCTCTCATGATGCAGAACATAGCTATAGCAGCTGGCAACAGAGATCCTCGCCCCAGGCTAGCAAAGGAGAAGCCAGCAGAAATCTTTGTGACTCGCTATCCAACAGAGCCCATAAAGGACATGATACATTAGCATATCGGGCACACAATTCTGTAGTCTGGCCAGACTTGGCCAAAGAAACTCAGGATTATCTGCCATGCCGCTGATACTACAACTTACAGATTTGGATGCCTCTGTGTTGTTTTTACTTAGATCCCAGCCTAATTCTTTCACCCTACTTTTTTTTCTTGATTATACTGGGTTGTTTTGTCCCCAAAATTAGAATGTAAAAAAAATATAAATAAATACAAGTTTCTGCTTCCACCCCACCTCTTTCCTAGCTGTAAGTCTTTCTATCTAAATCTGCCACTCTTACTGCCTAATCTGCTCCAGACTCTCTCGTTGTATCTTGGAGCATACCTGCCTCTATGGATACTGTTTTGTCACTTTGTGCCTTGGGAAATTTATGCTGCTATTGATGCTGCCTCTGCTGCTCTCTTGGTGCATTCCCTGTTTGGATTGTTTATTCAACTGTTGTGATTCACTTTGCCCCTCTCATAATGCCTTGGGGTTTTGAATGCTCTAGGCTAGACTACAGACTTGTGTGACCAACATGCCAATGTATCATGTCCTTTATGGGCTCTGTTAGATAGTGATACTCTGTCTGAACTCTATGCCTTGGGAATTTTGATGTTTCTGTGCTATTAGTGATATTCTGCTCACACTCAATGACTTGAGGTTTTTGATGCCACTCTGCTTTCTGACTCACTCTATACACTGCTGTCTTGTCTTCTAATCTGCACCTACTATTAACTTCAGAGGTAGATTGCAGTGACACCATCCTGAACATTGTATTTTTTTCTGTCTCGCAGCTTTTGTGTGCAGTTTGGTGTTATGTGGCTTTAACTAGACTGGTATGCAAAATAACCCTAGAAAAGATAGAGGAATTCTAAGGGCTTTTGGAAATTGACTTTTCTCCCTCACAGTTTAGATAGAACCCAGAAATCATGAGTGACTTATGACCATCCTAGTTAGTTCATGTGCCTGTGCAAGTTGGAGCAGGGGCTACACTTGTTTGGTAGGCATTTTCCCTTCTAAAGTAGCACAGCTCCAAAAGAAAGAGCCATGACACTGTGCAGTGCTAGCAGTTTAAGGGTGCAAGAAACTGTATTGTGTTCCTTTACATATTGCATTGTGTCCATAGTCTGAATGATATCACTAATGTACTGAAATATCCTCAATAAGGACTAGCTTTCTCTTCCCTCATTCACAAAGAAGACTATATGAATGTGTAAAGTGTGTTTTCTGCATTTTTGTTAACTGTCTTACAATTTCAGTGAATTATTTCTATAGCTATTACACAATGAGCAGATAGAATTCAAGAAGAATACAATAGTAAATCTTAGTATATTGTTATAGTTTCTATAGTTTGCATGAGGGAACATGGATGGATATTGAAGAGAAGACCAATATGGAAAGGATGCACAGCCACCCAAGTACTCATAACTAGTACAGTTTATTTTCCAACTAGTGAGTCTTGAGATCTGAAATAACTAGCATCTCTCTCAAATGTCAAAAGCAGAGAGCTTACAAATGAGGTAAATGTTAGCATTCATTTTGCTTTATTACTTCACCCTGTTCTGTACTGTCCTGCTCAAGATAGTAACAGGTTTAACTTTACTTCAATCAGGCTACTACTATGACCACTATATGTTACGGTTCCATACTTGCCACAGCATTAGTCTCTACTTTTCTTCTGGTGGGATATTCAGAATTTTAACTTGCAATGGTCTTGCTTCAAACTGGGGACTTTACCAGATAGATAAAAGAGCAGCTCCCTTAGCTGAACAAGAAGAATTGCCTTATTATTAGTATTAGCATTATTGGTTGTTCAATCCCCATTATTTCACTTTGTCACACAATGGTGGTAGACAATGACAGGTTGAGATGGGAGGTGAAAGGGAAGGGAAGGAAAGAAACTAAGAGAATAAAAGATATTGTCTAAATAGAAATTGCAAACTGGAGATAGAAGCAGCAGTGACATGGAGAGCTCAGAAAGTAAGATAAAGGATTAACATGAATACACGTTAACAGATAGCCAGTGCAGTTGCTGAAAGAGTGTACTGATTTAAGAAAAGATAGAACTGCAAGATAAGCCAAGAAGTGGAGTACTGAATTGAAGGATTATAATTTTTCTGTCAGGTAGTAAACACTGTATATGTTGATACTTTATGAGGGTAATTTTCAAACAATCTGTATAGCATGTGCTTTGTACATGCAGACTTTACTGAAGATTTTCAAAGTGAAGGGAATATGCTAACACCTGAGATTGTGCTATGTCGGTGCCACTCTTCCTCTCCCTGCCCAAGTGTATCATCAATACACCAGAATTCAGGATAAAGAACTGTATACCATCCGCATGTACTTGATAAATCACTCCTAAGCCAGAGAGCAATTTACATATTGGAAAGATATAGATTTAAACAAAGTTGCCGATAATGCATAGCCCTATGGGACACTTGTAACCACATGAGAACAAAAAGAGATCCCTTTTTTAGTATAGATTGCACTTAAATGGCATGCAAAGGGCTACGGCCTATAGCCAAGCATGATGCCGGGATCTCAGCTTAGGTACTGGCCCGATGCCAGAGCCTAGGCCAAGACCTGAGCAAAGGCTCAAGCCCAGGAAATTTCCCAACAACCCCCCCTCTCAATATTTACCCAATCCAATGCCACATCCTGGCCAGATCCATCACTGGGGCTTTGGCCCAGACCCGGTGCTGGGGCCTGGGCCCAATCCCAGGCCCAACAGCATGGCCTCAGCACAGTCACAGGTCCGATGCAGGCTGTAAAGCAAAATGGTGCCCTCTGCTGGGAAGGTTGTGCCAGAGTTAATTAGCTCCAGCGCAATGACCTCAGCAGAGGTTGTCAGTTGGTGAAGAAGCACCAAAGAAAGAAGGCCCAGGCATCAGAACCTGGCCTCCGGACTGGGTCCTGGCATCGGGCCTGCGTCCAGGCTGAGGGCCCAGTGTTGTGATCCAGCATATGGTCTGGGCTACAGCATCAGGCTTGGGGCCAAGCCCTGGCCTAGGCTGAGGCCCAGGTGTTGGGACATGATCCTTGGGCAGGGCCCTGGCATCAGGACAAGGCCTTGAACCCGGGCCCAGGCAATGGCCTAGGCCAAGGCCCAGGCCCAGCTATTGGGCCCTAACTTCAGGCTTGGGTCCAGGTCCAGGCCCTGGTTTCGGGAACTAGGCTCGGCAATGGTATTAGGTCTTGATTTGGGCCCTGGCCTAGGCCAAGACCCAGGCATGGGGACCTGGCCTCTGATGTCAGGCCTGGGTCCAGGCTAAGGCCCCAGAGTCAGGACCTAACCACCTGGTCAGGCTGTGATGTCAATCCTGGGTTGCGCCATGGCCTGGACCAATGCCCAGGCATTGGGACCTGATCTCAGGGCCAGGTTGATCATTAGGCCCTTGACTAGTCCAAGACCCAGGTATTGGGTCCCAGACTCCAATCCTGTGCCTTGAATAGGGCCTAGGTTAAGGTGATCTATTGGTCCTAGGCCTATGCAAGGCTGGAGTTTTTGGACCAGCTGGCCATGACACCTAGGCCGAGAATGAACCAATCGGTCTTGCATAGGCTTAGGCCTATGTGACCTTGGCCTAGGCCCCACATAAGCCAGGGGCCTAGGCCTTGTCTGCGGATCCCCCCCACCCAAACAGGATAAGTGGGGGTCAGAGAAGATCCTGTCCCCAGCATTTTTCTGAGTGAGAGGGATGGGTAGGGAGCATGGGAGACCCTGGGAGGCCCCATTTTTTATTTATTTATTATTTTTTAGGGTTTTTTTCAATGTTTATTTTGGGGTTTTTTTAAATCTACATTAACAAAATCAACAGTACATAAAAATAAATTTGTGGGGGAAAAATTGCCCCAAAAATGAATGAAAACAAAAAGGAATTTTCCCCCTTCCCACCTCTAGTTTTATATATATATATATATATATATATATATATATATATATATATATATATATATATATATATCTTAATCTATATCACTACCAATACTAGCTTTGGTGTTTCCAAACCTCCAGCAAGCTAGATCCCCTGTGCTGTCTGCCAGATTGTAGATGAGTGTATGATAAATTTTGTTTCATTTTGTTTTAGTTTTGTTTTCTTTTTGTATACACTATTTTGCTTTGAAATAGCAGATCAGCCATGTGAGAAGGAATAGAAATCTTAAATTAAAATTTTAAAACATAAAAGCAATGGTATGTACAACTTCAATAATCTTAGACCCATTTCCACCTTGCCATTTATAGCAAAAATAATAGAGAAACATAAACATAGAAATGACGACAGAAAAAGACCAAACGGCCCATCCAGTCTGTCCAGTAAGCTCCCAGACTTATTCAACTAGTTGAATATATAGAGTTAAGGAATATACTTTTCCCATCTCAATTTGGTTTCAGAAAAAATTATAGTGCAGAGACCTTACTATTAGCCTTAAAAGATACTGTCCTATATAGATTTGATGCAGGTAAATCCTACTTACTTTTCTTATTAGATTTGTCTTCCACATTCAATACTATAGATTTGGAATCATGATACATGGGCTGACTGAAACAACACTAAAATGGTTCACCTCTTTCTTAACTGAATGTTCTTTTCAAATAAGAATTGGCAACATTTACTCTGATAAAATGCAAATGGATGCAGTAGTACCACAGGGATCTGCCCTGTCAGCTATACTTTTTAATATCTACATGCTCCCACTATGTAGGCTTCTCTCTGAACTAGGGATAAGCTACTATATATATGCTGATGATGTACAACTTCTAGCACCCATAGAAATATCAATCGGACATTCTTGAAAGTAACCAGAAGTATATGTTACAGCCATTCAACAACTATTAGTTCACATGAAATTAGTGCTTAACAAGCAAAAATCCGAAATTATATTATTACATCAGAAAATTCCCATTAATACACTAAATCACTGCATAATAGACTCTACTCAAATACATTTGACTGATCATTCCCATGACCTGGAGTAATAACCATGAAGAAAAAGATGAATAACATACAGGCCGATACAGTACATACCTGCCATTGGACGCATGTTTTCCCTTACCCCTTATTCAGTAAGTGGCGGAAAACGCGTGTCCAACTTGCCGAACCTAATAGCACCCTCAACATGCAAATGCCAAGCTGCACATTTTACTTTCAGAAATTAGCGCCTACCTCCCCCCCCCCACTGGACCACCAGGTAATTTAACATTTTAGGGGGGTTCGGGAGGGTGGGGGAAGGTAAAGGATTGGTTTTAAAGGGTCGGGGTGGGTTTAGGGGTTGTTTTGGTGTGCCGGTGTCCCGCCCACCCCCCAAATAATTCCCGTACTCGATTTAACAATTTTTCACGATAAAGTACTTTAAAATGTTCAATCTTCAATCTGCGCATTTGAGTGAGGGACAAGAAAGGGCCATTTCCGTAGCAGGGTCAAAACTGTGGAATTCACTACCATGTGAATTAAGAATACAGAAAGAGCTGAAGTCATTCAGGAAAGAACTCAAAATAAGGCTTTTCAAAATGGATTAGGATGATAATATTTAGTAGAGATGTGAATCGTGTGCCCGATCGTTTTAACGATCAGGTTCGGATGGAGGGAGAAAAAAAATAGGATCGTTAGAGATGTGAATTGGAATCGGTTCCGATTCCAATTCACATCGTTAATTTTTTAGTGAGGCCTGAGCAGATTAAAAAAAAACCACCCCGACCCTTTACAAATGACCCCTTTGCTCTCCCACCCTCCCGAACCCCCCCTAAAATGTTAAATTACCTGGTGGTCCAGTGAGGGGGAGGGTGTCCCGGCGCGATCTCCCGCTCTCGGGCCATCGGCGCCATTTTGGCTACCACTGATAAAAGTGGCGCTGATGGCCCGATAAAAAAAACTCACCCGACCCTTTACAAATTACCCCTTTGCTTCTCCCACCCTCCCAAAAAACCTTTTACATGTACCTGGTGGTCTAGCGGGGGGTCCGGGAGCCATCCCTTCAATCATACCCTCGGTGTCGGACTGGTTTCAAAATGACGCCGATCGCCTTTGCCCTCACTTTGTCACAGGGAGCGACGGTCGCTCCCTGTGACATAGTGAGGGCAAAGGCGATCGGCGCCATTTTGAAACCAGTCCAGCACCGGCACCGTGGGTATGATTGAAGGGATGGCTCCCGGACCCCCTGCTAGACCACCAGGTACATGTAAAAGGTTTTTGGGGGGGGTCGGGAGGGTGGGAGAAGCAAAGGGGTAATTTGTAAAGGGTCGGGTGAGTTTTTTTTATCGGGCCATCGGCGCCATTTTTATCAGTGGTAGCCAAAATGGCGCCGATGGCCCGAGAGCGGGAGATCACGCCGGGACACCCCCCCCCCCACTGGACCACCAGGTAATTTAACATTTTGGGGGGGTTCGGGAAGGTGGGGGAGGGTAAAGGATTGGTTTTAAAGGGTCGAGGTGGGTTTAGGGGTTGTTTTGGTGTGCCGGTTTCCCGCCCTCCCCCCCAAATAATTCCCATACTCGATTTAACGATTTTTCACGATAAATCGAGGGAATTCCTATTGTATCGAGTCCCTTACCGATTAATGATGATTTTAAAATTATCGGACGATAATTTAAATCGTTAAAAAACGATTCACATCCCTAATATTTAGGGAAGGCTATTCAGCAATAAATAAGCAGGAATATATTGGAATGTATAATTTAGGTTCAATGATTATATGTATTTTATAGGATGTTTTTTAATTACTGTGTAAGTTGATATATTTTAATGCTGTTGTGTGAACTACCACAATTGTATTCAGAGTGATGATGTACAAATAAAAAGTAATTAATTAATTGATTGATTGATTTCATTTTGTTTCATTTAGATTAGTTTTTTTTTTCATTATGTTAACAAGATGGGGAATTGGGGAACATTTTCACTCCTATGGCAAAAGTGTGGAAAAAATGTGTTCTCTATCCCACTCCATTCCACTTCAGTCCCCACTATTTCTCTCTTTTCTTCCACACAAAGTCCCTAAAACTCCAGAGAGACATCTTCAGACACAGTGCTTTAGTGCAAGTTGACACACCAGCAACTTTGTTTTCCTCAGATCTCTCAGCCCCATTTGAAGCTGCTGCCATCCACTGCAGCCTACTCCCACCTCAATCCTGCCCAGAGCCAGTGGAAGAGACAGTTGCCAGGCTGTTGGGATAGAAGTAAGCTTGGCCACAGCCTAGTTTCTATGCATCCATCACCAGTTATGGCATTGAATCAGGATTTCCCCCTCCCAGTGGCTGCATTGTTGCAGTTGGACTTCGCTTTTGGCCAGCCGCGTCATTGGAGGGTGATTCTCCTGCTCACTATCTCAGCAGCTACATCATTGAAGAGAGAGAGACTCTGGAGGTTCTGTCATTTGAAGGGGGACTCTGCTCTCTCCTGGTGGACACAAAAACTACATTGAAGCTTTTTGAGAAAGTCCATTACCTGCATGGTGTGGTGGTAGACCAGAAGGAGTGGTAGCGGTATCTATACATGGTAGTGGAGTTATTTTTTTTAAGCATCTGTCATGGCAGTTACGCCCCCCTTGTGATAACTCCATAGAAGACCAGTTGAACTGAGGAGAGTGGTCTTGTAACCATGCTATGCCAAGCACTATGGGGTGAATAGCCTTTTTGAGAACCAGGAACGTGATGGTCTCGGTATGCAGGAGTCAGACCTAGGAAGAGTCTTCCAGCGTATCCTAGGTCTGCGTATTTCCCTGACAGATAGGGTAGGTTTGGACTGCAAGGCCGATCTTCCCACAATATATACAGAGACCCATCTTTTTGCGATATCGCCTCTCTTTGGCGGTCAAGTGGCTACGGCCAAGTTGCATAAGTTCGTCGTCTTCTTCAGGATTAGGTAAAGACTGGACCGGAGCTGACGGTAGGGACCAAGAGCAGGTTCTCCGGATATGTGCTTCTTAAGAGGCGTATACGATGTTTCATATACGTATTGAACGTATACGATGTTCAATACACCCAGCAAGGTCCATAAGTGAGCTAAAAGTATCAGCAATTCCCATGCAGCAAGTTCATCTTTTATACTGGAGTTGAGGCCTCATAGAAATACAGCTCTTAAGCAACCTGAATCTCATAGGAGTTCAGAAGACAGTATCTTGAATTCACTCATGTAGTCCTGGAATTGCTTGGTTCCTTGTTGGAGGTTCAGGAATGCAGAACTGGCAGTGGACTGGTATTAATGTTATTTCTGCAAATTACTGTAAAACATATATAATATCACTCTTTATGATTAATAGTGTTATTAGATGAACCACTGGAGAAATCCAAAATCACAAAAAATTGGAGCCAATGTATGCACTCCAAATATTCAATAACAGTCACCAAAGGAGATGCAGGAGAATTGAAAGGTCCAAACTTAGAGATTGTGCATAGAAAAACAATTTTTTCTTTTAGCAATGGAGTTGCTGATTTAAAATAAAAGAAACATTTGTTTTTCTATGCACAATCTCTAAGTTTGGACCTTTCAATTCTCCTACATCTCCTTTGGTGACTGTTATTAGATGAACTACTAACATTTAAGTTAATATTGTGTTTCTTGGTTTGCTTGGTAGTTTTCAAAATGTTAACTTCAATATGTACTGCACTGTACCTGTTTGTTTTTCTCAAACAAATTCCAATTTATATGGCAGTATACTGGTAGTGGAAGCAGCTGGGAAGTCAATAATTTCTAATCATGTGTACAAAGGTCCTAACTCTCCTCATCTATTACCTGAAATGGAATTGATAACAGATGTTGGTTGTGCTATTTTTATGATTCATGTGCATATTGTATAATGCAGACAGATCAGTGTAGTGTTCTTAATCTGAAATCTTCTCTGCATTATGTATGTAGGAGGCATCACTGTCTCAGTTTTAAGTCCTTTTTCAATGGAAAAGCCGAGCTTTTCAATCAAAGGTTTCCTAGAAACTGTACTGCTAGATGATTAATAAGATTGTGGAAAGAGCTTACATGGAGTGCTTTATTTAATACAACATAACCTGGTTTCTTTGAATGGTATGGAGAATGAAGTTTTGTGTATTAACTATTAAGGAAGAGCATAAGACTGAATAAAATTATACTGTGCTGCCATAAGAGAAACCGATGACTGCAAAGACGATAATATCATAATTTACGTGTTAGTATTAGTTTTATGTGCTCCAACAATAATGTGATTAACATATCACAGATCATTCTTTTTGGGATTGGGATTTGTGGGTACATTACTCTTAATTTCAAAATTACAATAGGATTTTAGAATTATATGAGAGAGATAAGCATAAGCATTATTCTTCAACATTACTGTTGCAGAATTAAAACCAAAGCTTTGTTCTCTGATTTAAAAAGATAATGAGTAGGTTTTTTTTCTCTCTCTCAAAGAAACAGAGACAATTTTAAAACCTGTTTTGACTGTGAGACTGTCATGGATTGGGGATGTGGCATCACACAAACATTTTCTCATACACACACACTTACATGTTTATTCTCTCACACACTACCTCTGTCATACATATTCCCATTGTCTCACACATAGTTCCTCTCACTCACATACATTGACTCTCTCTTCCTCATACACATACACAGGCTTTCTCTTTCACACACATACACACACACAGACTCTCTCGCACACAGACACACATTTACACCTGTTCATTCTCTCACACACTTCTTCACTCACACACCCATGCTCACACACCCATGCTCTCTCTCATACACACTCACATACCCATGCTCTCTCTCATACACACTCACATACACACTCTCATATACATATACACTCTCATATACAGAGGCTCTCTATCTCGCATACGCTCACAAGATTTCTCTATCCTTAACACACACACACACACACACACACACACACACACACACACACACACATGCTCTCATATACTCCCTTTCTTTCACACACACAGATGGACTCTCACACACACACATGATGGTGTAATTTTCAAAAAGATTCACATGCTCAAAATTGGGTTTACACATGTAAATGCACTTTATGCTTGTAGATGAGCTATTGAAAATTGTTACAATATATGCCACTGAATTGCCAATGGGCTGGATTTTAATAGGTACGCGCGGGCATACATTTGTGCGCACAAATGAATGGCCGATTTTATAACATGCGTGCGCAGCCACGTGCATGTTATAAAATCCGGAGTCAGTGCGCACAAGGGGGTGCACAATTGTGTAACTTGCGCATGCCGAGCCGCGCAGCCTTCCTCCATTCCCTCCGAGGCCGCTCCGAATTCGGAGCGGCCTCGGAGGAAACTTTCCTTCTGCCTCCCCCCACCTTTCCCTCCCTTCCCCTACCCAACCCCCCTCCCTTACCTTTATCTTATAAGTTACGCCTGCCTCCGGGCAGGCGTAGGTTGTGCGCACCAGCTGATGGCTGGACCGCAACCCTGAGCACAGCAAATGGCCGCTGTGCCTGGAGGCTCCAGCCTTGCCCCCACCCCGCCCCAGGATTGCCCCACGCCCAGACCACCCCGCCCCATCCCTTTTTTCAAGCCCCAGGACATACGCGCGTCTCGGGGCTTCCGCGTGTCGCTGGGCCTATCCAAAACAGGCTTGGCGCGTGCAGGAGCGTTCTTTCACAGTTACACGCGTAATATACACGTGTAACCCTTTTAAAATCCACCCCAATGTGTTTTAAACATATAAGTGCACTTTAAGTGCATAAATGGGCTTTTGAAATTTACTTTGTAACAAATTTTCAAAGGAGTTATGAATGAAAATATAAATATTATCGTACCAATTTTTAAAATCCATTTACTCACATTAAGTGCACTTAGGGGCAGATTTTAAAAAAGTACACATGCGCATACTTTTCTTCGCGTACCCGGCGGAAACAAGAGTACACCTGATTTTAATAGATACGCGCATAGCCGTGTGTATCTTTTAAAATCCAGGGTCAGCGCACGCAAGGTTGCGCAAAATCGGCAGCCGGTGCGCACCGAGCCGCGCAGCCTGCCTCCGTTCCTTCTGCCTCCTCCCACCTTCCCCCACCCTTCCCCTACCTAACCCACCCCCCAGCCCTTTCTAACCCACCCCTCCCTACCTTTATTATAAAAGTTATGCCTACCCCGGCTGGCTGCCGGCATGCGATTCCCCGGCCGGGAGCAGTTTTGGAGGCCTCGGCCACGCCCCTGAAATGCCCCTGGGCCGGAACCACGCCCACAGCCCCGCCCCAGGAACGCCCCAAGATGATGCGCCAGCCACGACACGCCCCTCGACATGCCTCCCCAAGAAATCCCCGGGACTTACGTGTGTCCCAGGGCTTGCGTGCGCCACCGATCCTATGCAACATAGTCTCGGTGCACGCAGGGGGTGGAAGGGGCAGCTTTTCAGGGATTACGCGTGTATCCCTTTGAAAATCTGCCCCTTAATGTGAGTAAATCCTATGGACAATTCAATAGCATATATTGTAGCAGTTTTCAAAAGCCCATTTACACGAGTAAAGTGCATTTACAGATGTAAAACCCAATTTTAAGCATTTAAATGCTTTTGAAAGTCAGGCCCATAGTATGTTAAATTTGCATGCATAACTCCTTTGAAAATTACTTCCTATGAGGCAATTTTCAAAAGGGTTTACACTTTTAAAACTGGGTCTTAAACATGTAAATGCACTTTGTGTATAATTGGGCTTTTGAAAATTGCTACAATATATACCATTGAATTGTCAATAGGTTTTCCATGCATAAGTACATTGTAAGCAGGGGTTACAAATTTGAATGGGGGGGGTATAATTTTCTTATTTTTATTTATTAAAGAGAACCTACAAGAACTTGGAAAATAAATAACTGTTCATGTTACCTGGCTGTGTCCCTGTAGTTGCTGAGAAATGCTGAAGTGGGGGGGCTATCGTGGCCTATGTTGAAAGATGCAACCAAAACAAAATTAGATCGGTAATCTGATTTTGTTTTGGTTGCATTGCTGCTACATTGAATTGGCTTCCATGTTGTTTTCTGGTTCCATGTTGAAAGATTACAGGATCCTGGGGTGTCTTGTGCCCGATTTGAGGCTGTTTGAATGGTATATTGTGTAATGTGTATTGCTACAGGGGCAGGCAGAGAGGAGCTGCCAGGGAGAGTCTGGAGGCAGAAATAAGCTGGTCTTTGCAGCCACAAGAGAGGAAGGCAGCCAGCTGGTTGAGCCAGCTGCCAGGGTTCCCTGCCCCGAGACTGTAAGAGAAAGTGTACCTGAGCATGCAGTAGTGATAGACTGTCCCGCAGAGCCATAGCGTACAATGATAGGTGAACCTGGAGCTACCATGGTAATGTTTAATTGAGCAAAGGCTGCAAGGGGCAGCTGCTGCTGCCAGGGAACGAAGCTCCGTGAATGCCACAGAGGCATTCACGGAGCGGGATGCCAGTGGCCAGTGGTAGGTGTCCATATAAAGAGCAGGTAGTAAAATACTGCACAGAGCGGCAGTAGCCACAGAGGCATTCACGGAGCGGGATGCCAGTGGCCAGTGGTAGGTGTCCACCTTCACGGAGCGGAAGGATGGAGGGCTGTCATCTCCCAATTAAATAAATAATAAAAAAACCCAGGGATGGGATCCATCAGTTCTAGAGGACGCATATAAAGAGCAGGTAGTAAAACACTGCATGGAGCGGCAGTAGCCACAGAGGCATTAACGGAGCGGGATGCCAGTGGCCGGTGGTAGGTGTCCACCTTCACAGAGTAGAAGGATGAAGGGCATCCATCTCCCAATTAAAAAAAGAAAAGAAAAAAAGAAAAAAAAAACAGGGATGGGTTTCATGGGCTTATAGGTATTACCAATTATTAGGCTTTTCAATATTTGATGATAGTTAATGTGACTTTCAAGGCATTCTTCACTTTCGGTGCATGTCCGGCATGACTCCTTGCTTCAATGACAGGGGAAAAGAAAAACTGATACTTCACACATTTCCAGCATTGCCCTCTGCTTCATGGCAGAGAGCTATGCTGCCGCTTACCCAACTAATCAAACTTAATATTTCACTTGGAAGCAGCTCCAGCACTGCTCTCTACATTAATGGTGGGGGTGAAAAGGGAATTAGAACATAAGATTACTAAGAGCCAAGAGAAACAGTTAAGTATGAGAACAAATGTGTGAAGCTTGCTGGGCAGACTGGATGGACCGGTTGGTCTTCTTCTGCCGTCATTTCTATGTTTCTATATGTTTCTATGTTTAGCGTTGACGACTCAGATGAAAATCCCCAGCGCCGATAGTATACAGGCGTAACCAGAAGTGGATCGAGAGATCACTTCCAGTTTTCGGCAGAAAAAAGGGGCTGAATTCAGAGCTAAAATAAAGTGTAATATAGTGGCACAAAATAAAAATAAACTCTGATTCAGTATGGGGGATCCTATAGAAGCTCCCACATGAGTTTCAAAATCCTGGGGGCGCATCATCTGACCTGGTAATAAAGTGCCTCAAATCTCCATTGAAACAAATCAAATGTGGCAAAATAGAGGTTGTGAGTGAGTCAGGGAGATCTCTTAAGTTGTCCTCCTTTGGTTTAGAGCCATCAATTGACCCTGATGACCATATAAAGAAACAAGTGTTACTATGCTAATTTTTCTCCCGGATCCTCACTCTTGTGTTGGAGGGGATGAGGGATGGAGGGCTCATATTTACACATGTGGTAGCGATATCTCTTGGTTGCTGCTTATGGTGGAGTTTAAGAATGTTGATCTCCTGAATTTTAGGGGGTGGAGATAGTTTTTACACTAGCGCTATGTTTACTGGGGATCTAGGCAAAGAGGAGCTTGCCAATCTCTAAGACAGTGGTTCTCAACAGGTGTGTAGTGACACTCCATTGTGTCACCAAGCACACACAGGTGTGTCACTACACTTCCTGGTCCCCAGTTGGCCCAGTTGATCCACCTGCCCCAGCATGATGCAAACTTTCTCTGCCCGGTTTTGAAATGCTGATAGTCTAGGCAGAATGTGGCAGGAGAGATGGAAGAAGCACTCAGTCAGCAGCACTCACAGCATGATCTCTTCTTCCTGACCCATTTCCCGGAAGAGGAAGTGGTGTACAGCGTGGGAAGAAGAGACCATGCTAAGTTACAAGTGCGTGCAGCAACAGCCCAGAGAGAAAAGAGGAACAACGTCAAGCCCTGCAGGCAATGGGACTCCTTTCTCAAGGCCACGAGGATTGGAAGAGGAGGAGGCTGCTGCATCTGACGGTTGTTCTTTGGTGGCGGAGGAAGAGAGAGAGAGGAAGTGAGCATGTGTGTTTGAGACCCCTGTGTGTGTGTGTGTGAGTGAGAGAGACACAGCATGTATGTAAGTGTGTTACTGAGAGTCTGTATGTGAGAAAGAGAGCCTGTGTGTGTGTGTGTGTGATTGAAATCTTTGTGTTTGATAAATACAGCATGTCTGTAAGTGTGTGATTGAGAGCTGTATGCGTGAGAGAGAGCATGTGCATATATGATTAAGAGCCTGTGTGTATAAGTGAGTGAGAGCATAGGTGTCTGTGATTGAGAACCTGTGTGTGTGATTAAGAGCCTGTGTGTGAGATAGAAAGACAGCATATGGGTGTGTGTGATTGAGATTATGTTTGTGTGAAAGAGAGCATGTGTGTGTCTGTGATTAAGAGCGTGTGTGGGTGAGAGAGCATGTGCGTGGGTTTGAGAGCTTATGGGGTAAATTTTATAATGTGCGCACACGCATCCATGTGCGTGCACTTCCCGGCATGCACACATGGACATGCCGTTTTTATAACATGCACGCGCCGGGGCGAGCATGTTATAAAATCCACGGGCCATGTGCACAGGCGTGCCGGATTTTATAATCCACACTCATATATGGGAGCAGCACGCACAAGGGGTGGGGGGGCTTTCTCAATTTTCGCTCATCAACGCATTCTGGCCTTTCCCAGTTCCCTCCCAATTTGATCCAATTAAGGAGTGGACTGGGAGAGAACTTCCCTTTCCTCCTACCTAACCTTCCTTCCCCTTCCCCTTCCCCTTCCCCTCTCCTCCCCACCCAGGTCCCCAGGCTGAAGTAAGTTGCGTGCGTCGGCCGGCTACCGGCACGAAAGTGTTCAGGAGAGCAATCCATGACATTGTCCTGGCCCGGCAGTTGTGCACATACCGGGGTTTACGTGTGTGGCCGGGCCTCTTAGAAAATTTTCCCAGCACGTGCAAGGCCCGGCCACGCGTGTAAACCCTGGGATTTATGCGTGCGGGCCTTTTAAAATCTACCTGTATGTGTGTGTAAGTGAGTGAGAGAGATAGCATGATTGAAAGACTATGTGTGTAAGTGTGAGAAAGTCTGAGAGCATATGTGTAAATGTGTGAGTGAGAACCTATATAAGTGAGAGCCAGTATGTGAACATGCATGTGACTGAGAGGAGAAAGCTGCAAGCAACAACCCCCCCACCCTTACTAATTCACAACAATCTCAGGGTACCTGGAAATCAACCGTTCCCAGGTATGCAGAGCAGAGCATTTTTTTTTATCCTTATTATTTTTAATTAGTGGGTCTTTGTGTCTGCTGTTTTGATATATTTTATTGGTATTTGGAAATTTTTTATATGAGTTTTTAATTATTGGATATTCCATTCATGAGCTGTTTCAAAATAATCTGTTCTTTTCATTATTATGGTCTTACTGCTATAGATTTTATATTTCTTGACTTGTTTTGTGAGGATTGGTGATGTTTCTCCTTTTCATATAAAGTTTCTGGCTTGTTGCGGTTTCCAGTTCAGTTTTTGTCTGCATATTTCTATTTATTTTATTTCTATTTCTATTTTATTTCTATTTCTATTATTATTATTTCTATTATTATTATTATTATTATTATTATTATTATTTCTATTTCTATTTTATCAACAGTTCTACCCACAAGGCAGGCCACACTCTGGACCTCATCTTTATTAACGAACCCTTTAATATTCATACCAACCCCATTTGCACACCTGTTCCATGGTCAGACCACAAAGTTATCCACACAACCCTCAATATCAACAACCCACCACCTCAAACTACTAACAAAACCACTATCCACTTCAGGAAACCATGCTCGCCAGACATACTCAGTGAGAAAATGACTGAAGCATTAAAGCAACTAGACCTCACAGACCCAACAACTGCAACTACCTCTTGGATCAATATTAACAATAAAATTGCAGATCAAATCTGCCCAACTACAACCAAAACCATACAACCTACACTAGACAATAGGAAACCTTGGTTTACACCCGAACTTAAATCCCTTAAACAATCACTTAGAAAAAAAGAACAAAGCTGGAGAAAAAACCCAACCACCTCAACACATGCCATCTACAAATCCCTCCTCAACAACTACAGGAACACAATCCTTAGAACTAAGAAAGAATTCTACAGAGAAAAAATACACCACTTTATATTCGACTCAAAAGCTCTATTCACTTACGTCTCCTCTTTAACCAAACCATCTCCTCCTACTATCCCAGACCACCAAGCTCTCAACAAAGCAAACGAACTAGCCAACTACTTCAAAACAAAAATCACCAACCTTACTCAAACCATCACTTACAACAGCCTTACCCTAACACACCACCTCACATCCCTGCCACAACAAACCACAAGCCTGGATTCTTTCGAACTCACTTCTTCACTGGAGATTGAAAACACACTCAAAAAATTCAAACCTTCCTCCCACCCATCAGACCCAATACCAACAAATCTCCTCATCGCCATACCAAACACCATCTCAAAACCAATTGCAGAAATTATCAACGCATCCCTTTCTCAAGGTTTAGTTCCTAACCAGTTAAAATTGGCAATACTGAAACCATTACTAAAGAAACCAAACGCCTGCCCTTCAGACCCTGCCAATTTTAGACCCATAGCAAACTTACCACTTATCGCTAAACTGATGGAAAAAATTGTCAACAAGCAACTATCAGATTATTTGGAAGATCATAACATTCTATCCCCAGCCCAATATGGATTCCGAAAACGCTTAAACACCGAATCTCTCTTACTATCTCTCACTGACACAATCCTCGTTAATCTGGAGAATAAACAATCTTACCTGCTTATTCTTCTGGATCTTTCCGCTGCATTTGACACGGTAAAACACTCCACTCTAATAGACCAACTAGCCAACATAGGGATCAAAGGCACAGCCCTTAGATGGTTCCAATCCTTCTTAAGCAACAGATTCTACAAAGTGAGAATAAACAACAAAGAATCGCATCCAATCTTAACAGAGCAAGGAGTCCCACAAGGATCATCACTCTCACCTACCCTATTCAATATCTACCTCCTCCCTCTCTGCCATCTACTCTCAAACCTTAAGCTCACCCATTACCTCTACGCAGACGACATACAAATCCTCCTTCCGATTACAGAATCCCTTCAAAAAACCATCACGTACTGGAACGAATGCCTACAGCCCATCAAAAACCTACTCTCAAGCCTCAACTTAGTATTGAATGCTAATAAAACTGAAATGCTCATTGTCTCCCAGGATCCACGCACAATCTCTTCCAGCCTTTCTCTACTAAACACAAACAACTCATTCTCATCTGACGTCAGAGACCTTGGAGCATGGCTTGATAATCATCTAAACCTAAAAAAGTTCGTAAACAATACCACAAAGGACTGCTTTTACAAACTGCAAGTCCTCAAAAAACTTAAACCCCTCCTTCACTTCTCCGACTTCAGGCTAGTACTACAATCCATCATTCTTTCTAAACTCGACTATTGCAACTCCTTGCTACTAGGTATACCCGCCAACACTATCAAACCATTACAGATGGTTCAAAATTCAGCGGCTAGAATTCTAACTAGCACCAACAAAAAAGATCATATCACCCCAATCCTTCGGAACTTACATTGGCTCCCCATTAAACAAAGGATACTCTATAAGGTACTCACTATCATCCACAAAGCGACAAATAAACTAGCTCCCATCTCATTAAGCTCTCAACTACAACCACACACCTCCTCCAGACCAATCAGAAGCGCATACAGAGGAACATTGCAGGCTCCACAAATTAAATCATCATTGAGCAAACGAGCGCTATCTTCAGCAGGCCCTCACCAGTGGAATATGCTTCCCCCAGATCTTAGACTAGAACCCAGTCATCAAGAATTCAAAAAAAGATTGAAGACATTTCTCTTCCAACAAGCTTTCCCAGACGATTAATTTTACGGTGACGAACAGACTTCACAATTCCTAAGTATCCTAATTACCCTAATTATGAACACGGCATCAAGTACTAATTTTAGAATCTGCTACTGGACAATTACCGTTAAGCTCAAAAATTTACTATATTTTATATATATATTTGGCATTGCTTATATTTATATTTATTGATACGTTAAACAGTTAAACTGTCTTTATAAAATATTATATTGCTTTATTTATTTCCAGTTAAACTATTATTACTTTATTTAGCACTATGTTAAATTGTCAATCAGTTATACTGTTCCATATGTTCCTCGGTTCCATGTAAAGCTCCGCTCTCTGTTGAGCAGTTCTTCGTTTTATGTAAACCGGATTGATTTGTAGTCCCTACAAGAACTTCGGTATATAAAAATTAAAAATAAATAAATAAATAAATAAATTTATGCTTTATGGTCTTTTTATTCTTTGTTAGGTGAGGTATTCTGTGTCATATAGTTTCTGTGTAGGGCTCTATAGCAGCCTGGCTTGTTCTGTTTTCCTAATAGGAGAAGTATTGGCGTTGTAAGGCCTGGTGTAATATTTTCAATGTTGCCTTTTTTTTTTGGTAAGGTAATTAACCATTTAAGGGCTGGAAGTTAGTGCTGTTCTGGTATGGGAGGTTTACTATTTATATAATTTCTGTACACTCACAGTACTTATCTTTCCCCTGTGTCATTCTTAACAATAAAAGTAATGCTGAGCCTTTTTTTGTTGCTTCCACAGTGGTTTGTAATGAGCAGTGTGTCATGCATTGGGCTTTGTCTGTCTGGTGTGTCACAAAGGGAAAAAGGTTGAGAACCACTGCTATAAGAGAATACTAGCGGATCATTTAATATACGCTTGAAGATTCACTATAGCATTGTTGTGGAAACAAGTACACACTACAGCCATAAGGAGCAGACAGGTACATGATATTGCTTTAATAGAACAATTGACTCATAAATTGAAACACAAAAAAACAATATGTAAGAAGATATAGAAGGGTTACTGGGACTACTGGAACAAGGTCAATAGGTAAAAGTATTAAGGGGCAATTATCATTTCAGGGTTTCTCTTGGAGGAATAGATGAACTATGTGCCTATTACCTATAATTTGTGAGCTGTGTTTTGCTGTTATGCTTCTAAGATATCTCATCTTGCGTGTGTTGTGCTGCCTCTCTCAAAATAAAAGTTAAATAAAGCAAAAAAAAAAAAAAAAAGGAGGGGTTTAAAACACCTAAAATAACCCAAATTGAAACTAAATGCTGGTTGGGGCCAGGTTAGGGAAGGCTCCTTATCTCTCCTATGTCTGCAAATCTGGTTTTTGGGCGGCTTTAAAGGGCAATAACAGCGGTGTTTGAGGAAACTATGAAAACTGACTCAAAACAAGTACAAAAGTAGGGAAACTCAGAGTTACATTAAATCCCAGTGTCCATCAAAGAGAGATTAGGAGAACTCCTAAAAAAAATGTTTATTTGGTAAAAATCCCCTGGGAAAAGGAGGAATTTTAAATGAGAAGCTATGTGACCTATTTTAAGTGTTTACAATTTATTTTGATACCTGGAAACTTCAGGTATGATCTTGGGATAATGAAAGGAGCAAATTGTGAAAGAAAATGGGGTAAAAAATGTATGTGTGTATAACTTAGACTCCTTTCCACTTAAAGTCTCTGACGTAGTCCAAATTTTTGAAATTGCACCCTCCATTTCACAGTGGTGCTGCTGAGAATTCCATGTTACAATATGCTAATTAGTAGGGATAGTTTTAATTATAAAACATCATATCTATAAGCTGAATATAGCTACCACCATGTAGTCTATATTAGATAAAGTGTGGAAACCTCATAAAAAAGGCAGGCTTTTTTATGCAACAGATAACCCTCGTTCTGCCAGCTTTGAAGCTGGTGTGATATAGCTTACAGTCAATGATATAGCTTATGACTGTATTCTCAGCTTTAATCATCGGTTTCCCCACTTAGATTTTAGTCCATTCTTTAGAAAACACTTTTTTTAAGGCTTTTTTTGGGGGGGTTTTGAACCATTAATAGGCAGTAATGAGAATCTTATCATTGCAGGACTTGGACAGAGTCTGGAACAACACAACCCGACACGGCTCTATGCTCTAGATGAGGCCACAGCCTATGCCCTAGATAAGGCCTCAGCTTTGGGCCTAGGTATAGGCTCGATGTATAAGTCTAAAATGAAGGAAATGATAAGATTCATTTCATTTGGTCCCCCCCGATTCCTTTCGCCTCCCCCCCCAAATGAAATGAATTAGCCTTATTTGTCATGTACTGCACTTTTGATTTAAATGAATGCACATCCCAAAATTAGCATCCTCTATCATTTTGTGAAAAAAAGGGTTAGTGTATACAGTAAGAAGGCTGATGTAAGAATGCACCTCAGGTCTCAGGTGATTCACAAGCCTGAAGCCCATGTGAACATATAAAGAGACTGAAATATTTCTAAAAGTTTTCAGAAATAATACAGGACAAAGAAGGGAGTGTCATGAGGTATTACATATGTTAAAATCCCTACAAAGTGGGTGCAGAAACATTTTACTCTAGCACCAGCAGAGTAGGGATACTATTTAAGCTGTTACCGTGAGAACTCTGAGAGAGAGTCTATTGTCACAGACAAGAGCATATCTGTTAATGGGCGGCCCCCTTAGCATGGATGTGCGGGTGCCGAGAATCACCTGGCGCCTGGTGTCTCTGGGGTAGATTTTCAAAGGGTTACGTGCGTAACCCCTGAAAACCTACCCCAACCCCCCCCCCCCCCGCGCGGCCTCGGAGGGAACAGAGGCAGGCTCCGCGGCTTGGCGTGCGCAGGCTGCCGATTTTGGGCAGCCTTGCATGTGCCGACCTCGGATTTTAAAAGATACATGCGGCTACCCGCGTATCTATTAAAACCCAGCATACTTTTGTTTGCGCCTGGTGCACGAACAAAAGTATGCGAGGGGGTACTTTTATAAAATATACCCCTCTGTGCGGATGCCACCCCCACTGCACCGGGGTGACAGTGTACCAATGGTGCACAGTTAGTAGGGGGATCTCTTCCCCCTTGCCTCAAGGTGGATAGTAATGGCACCAATGGCATCCAGTCGGCACCACAGGCAGAGCTCCTTCATCCTACAAGAGTTGAGCCTCAAGACGCCGCTTTTCCTGGTTGGGCTCTGTGATGTCATCATAATGTGCCCCGACGTTGGACCACTCGATTGGTCCAAAGGAGCGGCGTGATGATGGCGGAGGGGAGGTGACCGTCATGAGATTTAAAACCCATGAGCTCCCCTTTGTTCGGCATCTACTTCCGGCCCCGACGCAGCGCGATTCTCAGTGGCTCGTGCCTGTAATCCCACCTCGTGGGGAAGCTGTGGCTCATGGATCACTTGAGCTCAGGGTCTCTACACTATATCAAGCTGTTGAATCCAGCCTCTTTCCTTTAATGCAGCTGGGTTGTCACCCTGAGCTCAGTGAAATGACTGGCGATGCTTTCTGGCCGGCACGTTACCTTAATAGGATGGGGACGAATAATTTGCTGTGCAGTTTCCAGGATGGTTTCTCTTATCCTCTACTTAGGACAGCCGCGATCCTTTAAGGTGATCTATGCCCCTTCGGTGCACATGCTGGCCAGCATTGTCAGGGATAACAAAAAAAAAGGATAGATGCCAAAGTAATTTATATCCCATTTTTAGCAACAATTGTTTTGACTATTTTATATAAATGGGTAAAAATTAATCCTAATGGTTTTTTTGATGTTGTATGTTTTGTTTGATTCATATAACATTATTTATTTGTATGTCACAATTTTAATGTTTTACTGATGTTTCTCAAATTTATGTCTATGTTTTACTGATGTTTTTCAAATTTGTCTTTATTATGTTTTTATGATTGATTCATAGCCCCTGAGGCAGTCGTTTTAAGAGCGGCAAAACTCGGCCTGATTCGGGCATTGTTTCAATATGTCTCCACCACAATAAAGAATTGGAAAAGACTTTGGCATCTATCCTTTTTTTTTGTTATCCTAACGGCTTTTTTAGATCGCCTACCTTTATGTTTCTTTGGTTCAGCATTGTCAGGGAGAAACTCAGGTTGGAGGTTCAGCTGGGATGGATTGCCAGCCTCCTTTCGCAGCATATTGTCCCCATTGGTGGTTTCCATTTCAAGGGGTCTTCCTGTTGTTACAGATGTCAGCCAATGTGATACTGGATTTCGTGTGCCTGCTTTGGGCAACAGCAGAAGCATCTAGGCTGGTGTCGCTGGTTCGTCTTGTGGATGATTTCTTGTTTATAGAAAAAGGAAGTATACCTGAATGGGTCAAATGTTTGACACATTTCAGGAGCTTTTGGCATCCCTTAGGGAGAGGATAAGTCTCAAGGCCCAATAATGGTACTTTCCTAGGGATCGAGCTTGATTCCACCTCAAAGAGACTGGCTTGTGACCACTTCCACTTGTGTGTAAGCAGGCCGATTAGGGAAGACTTAGCTTTATGGTCTAGGTCCCTAAAGGATTGTAATGGTGTTTCAGCATGGCTTCCTAGACTGGCCAGCAGCAATGACAGTGATGCGACAGGGGGCATCAGTTTCGGTGTTTTTGTCAAAGGAGCTTGGTGCGCCGCACATTGGCCAGACTACTTGACAGCATGTGGCCCAACCAGGAACATCACATTTCCTGAGCTGTTTTTCCATTGTAGTCACCATGCACATCTGGGGTGAGGCACTTGGTTGTCAATGGGTGGTGTTGTGGTGTGACAATGCAGTGGTGGTCCAATCAGTAAACAAGCAGATTTGCGGGTCTCAGAATTGCGGTGGAGGATCATGTCATGCTGCTTGTGCATGAACATTGTGGTGCGAGTGAGGCGTGTTCTTGGAATATAGGGTGATTGTTAGGGTGGCTGGTGCCACAAGCAGAGCTGATTGGCAGAGAGATACCCAGGGCAGCCACGGTCCTTCGGAACCAGACAGTGCATGAGTTGCTGCAAAGATCACCTGCTCCATCCATATTGAATGATTGCATTCGCTGCTACAAATTGGTGGGGGCATTCTTCATGGCGGACAGCTGGCCTGGTCACCAGGTTCCAGAGGATCTCTTGATCAGTTGCATTAGTACATGCTAAACAGCAGGGACCATCCAGGAACATGGTTCATTCGCACCTAGCCATCCTGACATTCTTCTCAAAGCTGGAAATAAGCCGCGTACAGCAGTATTTGAAGGTCAAGGAGGTGTTGCGGGGCCAGGCCAGGGAGCCCTTGCCGTGGCGCGAGACATGGAGACTGCTGACCAATGAACTCCTGTTACCGCCTTGGCGCATACCTCCCGTGGTAGCAACAGACAAGTTTGAGGTTCCTGTCTTCTGGGCTGCCTTCGCGCTTGCATTTTTGGAGTTTGCGCAGAGCACAACACAGCTGCAGGGTTTGCTGTGGGGGAAAGTTGGTGTCTTGAACTGCATGCTATGCTTAGGATTGAGTCAGTCCGAGACTGATCAAGGGGCATGTGGCCAAGTGATCAAGTTGACAGCAGTCAAAGGTCGAGTAACATGGCTGGTTGCGACTATGACTCTATACTTAACATTTCGCCCAAAAGGGTGGTTTGTTCTTACTTCACCTGGATAGATCCCCATCAAGCAGATCCCAGTTTTTGGCATTCTTCAAGAAACTTTGGTGAAAGCCGGGTCTCAGAGAGAGCATTTCAGCACTCTTCCTGCATCAGAGCCGCTTCTAAGGGATGCCACTAACGATCTCCCACAGGCTGTCATATAGCAGATTGGTCAATGCTGGTCCATTGCTGTTGTGACATATTTTAGGCATGACGATGGTTCCCCTGCACTTGGGCTGGGTCGGGTGCGTACTGCCTTGGGGCCAACACTCTGTGTTTGGCCACAGATGATGAATGTCAGGCCTGGGGAATTGAGCCTTGACAGATCGACAGCCAGGCATATTTGAGAGGGGTTCCGGCAGGGCCTGCAGTATGGCGACCTGCCCGGAACCCATCCTATGATGGCGATCACAATGCCTGTCCAGGGGGTCACAGGGAACGAGACCCCTACCTCAGTTCCTCTCGGTCTCATTATCCTACACCTTGGTAGCAATGATTTGGGGAACGGTGCTGGCCTCGCTCAGTCGAACAGGATCAAGGATGACCTGAGCCACCTTGCCTAATCATGGTCGTCCTCAATAATCTGCTGGTCTGAAATCATGCCCTGATGAAAAATGTAGGCCATTGGATGGCAGGGAAGATACCATGCCCAGTTCAATCGGCAGGTAGTCGAGGCCATTCAATGCATGGTTGGCTATCATTTCAGGCATGAATGGAGGGAGGGGGGGCATTCATTGTGCAAAATTGGTTGCTGCAGATGGAGCGCATTTGTCAAACATGGGGTGATTTGTTTCTGCAGGCTATGCAGAGGTTATTCATTGGTTTGATGCAGGAGCTGTATCTGTTTTGTGTGGGGGGAGCCTATACCAAACTGCACTGAGGCGACTGAGTCCAGGAAAGGCTATTATAACACTGGACATATTAAAAGGAAACAGGGAGGTGCTGGTAAGGAAGAGAGGGGCCTTGGGGCCACCACTCGGTGGTTGGCCACCGTTGATGAATGTCAGACCCGTGGATTAGGCCTTGACAGATTGATGGCCAGCCACATTTGAGAAGGGTTCTAATGGGGACTGCTGCATGGCGGCCTGCCTGAGAACCCTCCATGAACGCTGGATCTGGGGGCTCGCAGGGAATGAGACCTCCTCGGTTCTGCTTGGGAGGATGGAATCAGAGATATCGGCACCTGCCCGATGGTCAGTGGTGGAAGGACTTGGCACCTAAATTAGACTTTCCTGTTAGAGTATTCTAATAAATGGCTGCAGCCATCTGCATCCAGCGATGTGTCACGCTTTCCTTGTGAATGTATTGTTGACTGTTCAGCCAGGATGGGCGGGGGAGGGATAGAACCACAGGTGTTCTGGCTGCCCGGTTAATGGCCAAGCCCCCCAGCATAGATGTGCAGGAGTCACGAATAAACGGGCACCCGATGCATCCATGTGGGCGCTGCCCCCGCCATGCCAGGCTTACTAGTGGTGCTTGGTGGGAAGGGGTGTCCCTTCCCTCTGCATGGGTAGTAATGGCGCCGGCACCATCCAGCCAGCGCCACAGATGGAGCTCCTACATCCTATGACTGCACTCAGGCGACTGCCCAGCCTGCCCTACTAAGAGGCTGGCTTTGCCACATTCCCTATGGGTGTACCATCCATGCAATTACTTAGTATACACACCCACTACTAGGCCTGGTAGCTCTAGCGAGGCTGCTTCTAGAGATATTCCTGACTTGAGCTGGAGTAAAGAAAGGTTTTTGTTTTATAGCGGTGAATAAATAAGGTATGTGAAGGTGATTAACCATTTGTGGGCTAGTCAGTTGGCCAATTAGATGGCAATAATGGCACATCTATTCTACCTCCTCCTTCTGTTAATCCTCAGTTTCTTTCTATAAGCAGTGCATTACATTTTTGGCCACCTGCATACACTACAACTGCTACTAATTATCATTTTATAGCACTACTAGATGTATGCATATCACCTAAATAGATCATTTTATGACTGCTGCCATTTAAGAAAACAATAATTTCATGAAATATTTACCCTCTGAAGCCAAAAATAAAAATAAAAATCAGAAGAGGGAAACACCCCAAAGTGGTTATTTTATCATTCTTTAAATTGTTCCTCCTCAGTTCTATTATAATCCTGTAATTAATAATCTTAGAGTCACAAAATTACTTATATAAGATGGGATTTAATTAGCTCATACTGTGTACATAATAGGCACCAATTGCATCCATTCATTCTGAGATAGCTCGTGATTCTTTTGTTAATGTCACTGCACTTAGGTTCAGAGAAATTGTAGAGCTAGTTAACAAATTCACAGGTAATGAATTGACAATAAGCATTTTCTTGTGGATATAGGATATTATTACTTGTCATTATATGCTTTTGCAGCATTATCCTTTCTGTAAAAAGTATAACATTTCTTCTCCACCATAAATTCCATTTTGGGCTAATTTTAATAAAGTGGAGATTGTTTTATATTTTCCTAGAAAATAACGTTGACTTTCTAGGAATGTAAATAATTTTGAGAGCTCCTATGAGCACACCAGATTGTTCAATGAATGTCTCAGGAGATGCAACAGAGTGGTGGATGACATGGCCATAGCCACTAGCAGATGGATAGTAGCAGGCTGGCTGCCTTGAAAGCATGTACAAAGGCAGGGAAATTCTGGGTAGATTTTTTTCTCATTCACAAGGGAAGAAGTAGAAGAAAGTTCCTTCAGATTTGTATAAAATAGGAAGAACAATTTGCTTGAGAGATGCTAATAAACAAAACAGTGATCCGAGCCCTTCAAACAGTATCTTCACTTGGTATTGCAAGGTGAGCATAGGGCCTAAGCACTAAAAATTAAAATAACAAAGTTTGAGTATGTGCTAGAAATTTAACAGGCATGATAAAATACCAAGTAACAGGCTATGCACTATATTTCAGGGTGTATGCACAAAAGTACCTCCATAGAATGTGCACAGAATTAGAATGCATCTTAACAGAAAAACATATGGCATCTGAGCACTTTTATCTGCCTGAGGACTATAGTATGTGAAAGTTACACAAAATAGTGCATATGGGCTAAGCAGGACAAACACAGTCTTCTTTTCTCCATAGCTCCTACTCCTAGCTTGAAAACTGTCACATAGAGTTGTATGTCAGTTCTGAAGGGAGAAATAGGAAAGTTATTAAACCTAAGAAGACGTTAAAGGAGAGCTGAATTTTAAGAGACAACAACCAGAAATGAGTGTGTTTCTGTCCATCTGATGTCTGTGTCAGGAAGAGTCTTGAAAGACCAGAGTAAGAGGGACATGATTGTTGAGAGAAAGGACCATTGAAAGGGGTGATCTAGGAAGGAATCTGTCATCCAACAGTTACTTCTTTGGAGAAAATACTATAACGAATGCCTAGCAATGAGTGGATGACATAGTCTGTGAGGGCTTCAAAGCAGAAAGAAAAAACTCTATCTTTATACCAAAACTATTTTGATTTCAATATTGTGAGGCCTATATCATCGTTTAGACTCAGAATGTCAGCTTAGTCTTTGTCCCCACTAATTGTGTGGATATAGTTTTGACATGATCAAATGAGTATTAATGTTTCTTCTGTTGCCACCTCCTCTCTTTGTCACATGGTGTATCTTTTTCATTTCTCCCCAATACAGTACACCACCTCCCATTATTCTTTCTCTGGCAGTAGCCATATCTTCTCCATTTGACACCCATCAGTCATCCCAACTCAGCTCATATCCTTCCCATTGAATTCAGAGAGGGGAATCTGCAAGTCATGACTCCAAAGAGCACCAGAATTCAACTCTGTACCCTCTACGAGCACCTTGTAATATTTGAGCCAGTTGGCATTTTCCATTCACTCCAGTTTTGCCCAGTGCAGGTGTTCAATGAGGAGAATTTCCATGAGAAAAGATAATCAGGTGGGTTGACCCCTTGTGAATAAGGAAGTTAATGAAAGGGCTCTCAAAAGTCCTTCTGGTCCTGCTTGGTGGGAGAATGGCTGGATTGCACAGTCCAGGAAAGCATTAAAGCTCTTCAAAAATAGTTAAGTAGTCAAATTTAATTAACTGTTAATGTCAAAGATGCTCTCAGGGGCCCAATTGCTGTTCTGGCTCAAGATTCAGAATACCTGCAATGGTCTTTGTCCAGACTAATCACATCTATAACAGCAATAACATCATAATCATGCCATTCTATATGACCTAGCTATATCTTTACAGGGTAATTTTAAAAGGAATGCATGTTAGGGATGCACATTCATTTAATATTAAAGTGTAAAATGCAACAAATAACACTAATTTGTTTTATTCAGGGGGCCACAAACCAAATTGGGGGCCTCCCCGAATGAGATGAACCTTATTTGTTTCATTTCAAACTAATTCATCAGGCTCAGGTCTAGCCCTGAAGCTAGGTCCTCGCCTAGAGCATAGGCCAAGGCCCAAAGCAGGGGCTGCATCCTGAGCCTGAGAATGATCCTGGGGTCTTGGCAGACAACGTGAAACACCAAAAATCAATAAACCATGACAGGGTAATTAAATAAACACTTCCAAATATAGAAAATAATCACCCTCCAAAACTCCAACCATTTAAACAAACTTATTCAGCAAGGGTGCCATCGCTGTCATATATTTTTCACCTGCTTAAAATCATAAACTTATGAGAGCATTTCCACAAGTTGTAAATATTTAAGGAAGGAGGCAGATAGTTTCATTCTAATACATTACTCCATGGCAATGGCATGGCATGGTTATGTTTCGCATTAAGTATAGGAATTTGGTTGGTGGGCGGTGGTTTTCATGAATGACAGGCGGGGGCTCAACTTGATTGGTAGTTTCCCAGGAAGGACATTTGGCAGTATTTATTGGCAGGTTTTTATGAATGACAGGCGAGGGCTGTACTTGATTGGTGGTTTCCAAGGAAATATATTTGGCAGTACTCATTGGCTGGTAGGTAGACTTCCGAGGCAGTATTTAAAGGAGGAGAGTCTGCGGGATTGATAAATATGGCAGTACAGAGGGAATCATTGACAGATTAGGAAACGAGCAGACCACGGGAAACAGCGAGTCATTTACTTGTTAACATCCCCTGAGGAAGGACAGTGAGTCTGAAACATGGCCATGTAGTGAGGAAAGTATCCTGTTTCTTTGTTGGATTTATGAAATGCACCAAAAGATTTATTCTCATCAGTGAAAGTTTGACTCTCTTCTGATTGACTTGTACCTTTAATTCACTTTTGATTACAAAGAATGCTTCAGAGCACTGCATAAATGAAAAAATAATATACATATAACAAAAAATTTCATGTGGACAGATGGCGGTACTTACTGATTACACTTACAGCAGATACATTGCTATAGAATGTATTAGTATGAAACTATCCGCCTCCTTCCTTAAATATTTACAACTTGTGGAAATGCTCTCATTTGGCGAAGGCATAGGCTGATGCAGTGGCCTCAGCCGAGAACCCTGAAAATTAAAAAAAAAAAAATTACCTGCTCTGTGGGGTATCCAACGAAGTCTGCGTCCCGTTGCTGGGGCTCCACAACCCAACCCAAATGCTGAGTCCCGCCACCAGTGGTCTTGACCTTGCTGCAGCTTGACCCCTAGGTCAGGGCTTGATGCTTTGACCTTGGCCTGCACCCAGGCCTGGGTCCAGGCTCCAGTCTAAGCTGAGTCCCAGGCATTGGGCTTGGGTCCAACTAAGGCTAAGCGTCGTTCTTTAGTAGGCCGAGGCCGTGGTGACCTACCGCACCTCAGCCTACACAAGTTCGAGATCTTGGCCTAGTCCTAGCTGGCAAATCCCCAGTGTATCAATAAATTGGGGCCAGGATGATCCTGGCCCCGGCATTTTTCTGGGAGGGTGGGATAGAGGCCTCATTTTGAATTTTTTTATCCATTTTTTTTATTGTTTGATTCATTTTTTCACATGAATGAAATGAATCAAACAATCTACAAACCGAAATTTGTGGGGAAAAAACTCCCCAAAACAAAATGAAAACACATTTTTTTCCCCTGCACATCCCAATCGTGCGTGCGCCCATAAACACAAATATCAGCGCGCGAGCAGAGAGATGATGCAATTTTAAATTGTGCTTGCAAGTACGCACGTATCATTTAAAGTACCCCTCCCGCACATATTTTGGCTAGCGCGTTAGGGGCAACCTTCTAATGAAACATTCAAGATCATTCCTAAATTGAAGTGTCATGCTGTATAACAGGAACAAATGACAAACTCTTAGAATAGAGAATTCTGTAGATGTTAACTTTCTCTTTGACAAATTAAAAATTACTGAACCATTTTGCTGCTGTTCAAAATGATGACACTTGCCTGGTTCATTTATGATAGAAAACTTGTTTTTTGTGAATGAGTGAATGGTTGGGATCAATTCTTTGCACCCTGATGTTTCAATAAATTTGCCTTATGTCCTGGTGAAAAATGTGTCCCTCCTAAAAAAAAAAAAAAGAAGATTATGTGCTGGCCTCAGAATCACTGTTGCTGTATCAGGTGAGATGGTTCTTTGCAGGCAACATACCTTTGGCACATCGAGATGGGGGAGGAAGAGGTAGCTGACTGGGTGATGCTCCTACTTACACCACTCTCTGTGATGGTCACTCTTTCCTGCACCACGTCCCAATGTGCCTCTGCTTCTTGTGCTCCTCTTTATACACATTTAGCTACCAGCATCTCCTTCATGAATGTGAAATGCTGGAACAGGAGGGCAAGACTCCCTTTCACCCGTTGATCACAAAGTGTAGCAATCATGTACACATTGTTTAGTGTGAGAGGTTTCAGTCTTTCTTGTGCCTGCTGTGGCAAAGAGTCCACAAACTTCAACATTCCCTCTGCTTCCATTCCCTCTTGTCTACAGAAGACCTCTAACTTTTCCTCCAGAATATTTACTATAGGAATGATTGCACCAGGGTGGCACTTCTGGAACTTACTTTCTCTGGGGCATCCATCAAGGGAATCAGGATTTATACCAGCTGCCTAATCACTACCTAATAATGATGCTCTGGGGGGGCACACCTACCTCTGTTTCCAGAGACATATAAGGAAGGATGTCTACTGCACCACTGCGCCAACCTCTGCAGCATCATATAGGTGGAATTCCAGCAGATGCTAACATCTTGAATCAGATGTTTGTAAGGCATCCTATATTCTTTCTGCTTCTCACAAAGAAGCTGTCTCACCTTCACACTTCTATGGAAATGCCCTGCTATTTTCCTTTACTTCTTTACAAGATTCATCGGGAATGGCTTCCCATCCTTATTGGGCCCCAGCCCAAGAGCATGACTGACAAGCAATGAATAACCTGAAAGCCCCCATCTTCTATTGCCTTTACTATATTTGCACCACAATCTATCACAAAGCAACCTGTATGAATACTCCTGCCTCTGCAGTCTAGCTGTGAAATCTCCAGCATCTTTCTTATGGCTGATAGAATATTGCACAAAGTATGGGGACTGTGTATCAACTGAATGTGCAGCAAAACCCACTTGCACCCTGATGCTCCATCCCAGCTAGAACTTCTTTTAGCCCTTGCCTTAGTCAGGTCCCACCAGTGTGCTGACAGGGAGAGTTAAGAGTGCATAACATTCATGCTGGCCCAGATATCACTGGTGAATTGCATGCTACTCTCCTCAGCCAGCTGTGTCTGCATGCACCTAAGGCACTGATTATACAGGATATAGCTGACCTACCACCAAAATATATTCCTAGAGGGCATTTTGTAATTAGTGGCTAACACGTTCAGCAGATACTTAAAGGCCATGTTCTCCACTACCTGCAGGAGCTGGTCAAGGGCAATCATTTCCCTGATGGTCCTCATTATTATTTTAGATGCTGATTGCCTCTAGTCCTGGGACAGTGCTTTAGAATACCAACTAATTTCCTCCATGGTGGGTTGCCGCTTCAGATGCATGGCTGGAGACTGCTGGTCTGCCACCTGATTGCTGGAATGAGGCATGGGATCATCTTGGGGAAAGGTCTTACCCTTTTCTTCTCTTTTCCTCTGGCTTTTACTTGGAGTGGCTGAAGAAGACCCCAGGCTAGTACTGCCACACTCCCCGATGCCAGCACTACTGAGTGCAGTTTCTGCAGGTGATGCTGCATACCAGCATTTTTTTAGATGTTCCACCTGCTTTTCTCAACTGATATCCTTCCTGCAGCAAATGTGCTTAGCAAAACGTGGGTCCTCCCTCACTTAAAGTGCCTCCAGATCATGGATTTCTTCCACAATCCCTTTTCTACATTCTTTAATGTTCATGCTTGCACTGAAGTTCAGGTAGAGGATGGACCCTGAGGAAAAATTCCAGGGGCATTACTCACACCCTCTCCCTGCACTGTCTGCTCTTCCTGTTTGATCTCAACAAAATGAGTATCATCTCTCCCCCCCCCCCCCCCACTACCACCTATAACTTCACTGGAGGCTAATATGCTACTGAATAAACTTCCAAAATTCTCTTCAATATCTTCTGATTCTTCTTCAGAATCAGTTGGTGCAAATATTGCCTTCACTGCTTCAGATGCAGGAACCAAAGAGGAGTGCAGTGCTGGTTATGTGCATTGCTCTTTTGCTATCCCACCTGCTAATGCCAGTCTTGGGTGATTCTTCCATCTTTTCCTTTTGCTCTAAAACAAGAGGGAGAAAAACATGTGGCAATGGTATATACTCTCCGTATTTCAATTTCTTCTGCACTGAGCTTCTTTCCCCTTTTGCCATTTTGGACCTAAAAAAGTCCCTTTTTAATTTAAGTGAAGGACTGCCTTTGTTATTGCTCCCCTCCTCTCTCATTTCTGACCTGATATAATTTTTGAAGTGCAGTGCATACTGAATGTTTGTATATTACAAATTAATTTTATTGATACTGTAACTGTACCCCAACTCAGTACCACTCACTGCATGGAGAACTGTATCTCACATTCTCTCTGTCAAACACACACATACATACATGCACACACACACACACACATATATATATATATATATATATATATATATATATATATATATATATATATATATATACAGTATATATATGCTGTACTGTGTTTAGTAGTGCTGACTGCTCACACAAAATAAAACTGTTAAACACTAAGATAAAACTGTTAAACACATTCATTACTTCCTTAACATAGTCATCCGTTCATGACTCAATACCTCACTTCCTTCCCCCCTTCCCTCTTTCCTCCAACCAAATCCTCATTGCTACCCAAGCCTAAAGCCCCCGCCATGCCCTATTTATGATGCAGTCCCACTCTTTAAACTTATTATTGTAGGCCTTATATTATGTTATTATGTGGCTCTATTTATTTATTATGTTATTCACTGACGAATTATTTTACTGTTGCTTGTTATTGTTGACTTGTTCTATGTTCATTGCCCAAATGTTCAATTGCTCAAATGTTCTATGTAACGCCATAGCCGGGACTGTTCTGTTATATGGAAACCGACATGATTTGATATTTTGTTCAAGAATGTCGGTATAGAAAAATCCTAAATAAATAAGAGACAAAAAACACTGCCAACCTGGTAAGACTCTTCTGTTCAGTCTCTGAGCATATGCTGCTCACCTCACTGGTGTCCAGACAGGCAGAGACAAAAAAAAAAATCACTAGCACTGCCAATAATACAATCTCCACATTGTCTCCTGCCTAGCCCTCCCCCATTGAAGAGCAAAATTAAAATCAGCAGCAGTGCACTGCCTCTT
Organism: Rhinatrema bivittatum; assembly: GCF_901001135.1. Lineage (NCBI taxonomy): Eukaryota > Metazoa > Chordata > Amphibia > Gymnophiona > Rhinatrematidae > Rhinatrema > Rhinatrema bivittatum. The sequence continues at coordinate 168,414,860 of NC_042620.1, forward strand.
TCTTTGACACAGTGTGTGATACCACTATAGCACAGAAAAGAACAGAAGTAACTCTTTATCAGTGCCAAATCCCAAAGTTTGTAAGCTTTTGTAAAACTCTCTGAGCATGTCATTCTCTGCCAAGAGCTAGAGAGGAACCACAGAGCTTCTTGGACATGCTCAGACTTTACAGTGGGAGTAGGTCAGGTTCACTTGATACATATATATATATACATATATGTTTAATTATTTTAAATATTTTATATACCACCAATACAATGGATGTGGGTCTAAGTGGTTTACAAAATAAAACATTCATAATTAAACACATAAATCAATCAAATCAAAAACAAAGATGAAGACAGTTCAAATCATAATAAACAAAAAGTAATTAAACTATAAGCTATGGGCTTGTCAAAAAGATACTGCACCATCATTTGTCCTTTGCCAACTTGTCCTGCCTTGGACCTGACAAGGTGGTGAGTTGCTATAGTTACCAATTGTTTTTTTTCTCAGCAGTATACAGCCATAGGCTTCAATGAGCCATAGAAATGAATAGAAAAGATAAACAAATGGAATGAAGATTATTCTTTTCATTCTTGGAACCCCTCTATTGGTTGTTTGTTTTTTTTGTTTGGGGGGGGGCACAAATGAAAAGAATATAGGCACATTCTTTATGTTTTATCCATTTGTTTAAATGAATGCAAATTCCTAGACAAGTGTATAAAAGTAAGTTGGGCACATGGGACTGGTTGTCAGTTCTGTGGACAGACACATACATGTAGAGTCAAACTTCAGCTTTGGGCCACATCAGGCTAAAGGTTTGTGGTAGCAGTGAGCTACATTGAAGCATAAGCATCAATAATTAGGGATGTGAATCGTTTTCCATATCGTCTTAACGATAGAAATCGTGTGGCAGGGCAAGAAAATCGTCTTAGGCACGATTTTTTAGTTAAAAAATCGTTAAAAATCGTTTTTTTCCGATTAGTGCGCACTAACTCGAGTTAGTGCGCACTAACGGGAGTTAGTGCGCACTAACTGGGAGTTAGTGCGCACTAACTGAAAATGATACAATTTGACACTTTTCAGGTCAGTTAAGGTCAGTTTAGGAATGAATATGTATTCCTATTGGCTGCCCTCTTATTTATTCATGTTACCAAGTTTCCTACTGACAGTATATGGGGGATGGGAAATGGAAACAGTTGGTAGCTTGACAAAACAAGTAATGTGATCAGTCAATGTGACTAGAACTTGTGCCCTAACCCTGATACCAGGGGTATTGTGATCTTCCTGCACACAGTGCCCTATCCCTATTAATACCAGGAGTGTTGTGATCTTCCTGCACACAGTGCCCTATCCCTAATACCAGGGGTGTTGTGATCTTCCTGCACACAGTGCCCTATTCCTGATACTGGGGGTGTTGTGATCTTCCTGCACACAGTGCCCTATTCCTGATACCGGGGGTGTTGTGATCTTCTTGCACACATCCCGATATCAGGGATAGGGCACTGCATGCAGGAAGATCACAACACTCCTGGTATTAATAGGGATAGGGCACTGCATGCAGGAAGATCACAACACTCCTGGTATTAATAGGGATAGGGCACTGCATGCAGGAAGATCACAACACCCCTGGTATCAGGGATAGGGCACTGTGTGCAGGAAGATCACAATACCCCGGAGGAGTGAGGGTCAGGCAGCTCCCCCCTGTCTGTGAAGCCAGCCTCTCACTAGTAATGCAGGGAGGGAGCTGTCTCAGACTTCACCATCCTCCCCCCCCCCTCACCCACACACCATTCACTAGCTGGGACATGGGGGAAGTCAGGAGTGAGGGACAGGCAGCTCCCCCCTGTCTGTGAAGCCAGCCTCTCACTAGTAATGCAGGGAGGGAGCTGTCTCAGACTTCACCATCCTCCCCCCCCCCTCACCCACACACCATTCACTAGCTGGGACATGGGGGAAGTCAGGAGTGAGGGTCAGGCAGCTCCCCCCTGTCTGTGAAGCCAGCCTCTCACTAGTAATGCAGGGAGGGAGCTGTCTCAGACTTCACCATCCTCCCCCCCCCCCTCACCCACACACCATTCACTAGCTGGGACATGGGGGAAGTCAGGAGTGAGGGTCAGGCAGCTCCCCCCTGTCTGCGAAGCCAGCCTCTCACTAGTAATGCAGGGAGGGAGCTGTCTCAGACTTCACCATCCTCCCCCCCCCCCTCACCCACACACCATTCACTAGCTGGGACATGGGGGAAGTCAGGAGTGAGGGTCAGGCAGCTCCCCCCTGTCTGTGAAGCCAGCCTCTCACTAGTAATGCAGGGAGGGAGCTGTCTCAGACTTCACCATCCTCCCCCCCCCCCCTCACCCACACACCATTCACTAGCTGGGACATGGGGGAAGTCAGGAGTGAGGGTCAGGCAGCTCCCCCCTGTCTGTGAAGCCAGCCTCTCACTAGTAATGCAGGGAGGGAGCTGTCTCAGACTTCACCATCCTCCCCCCCCCTCACCCACACACCATTCACTAGCTGGGACATGGGGGAAGTCAGGAGTGAGGGTCAGGCAGCTCCCCCCTGTCTGTGAAGCCAGCCTCTCACTAGTAATGCAGGGAGGGAGCTGTCTCAGACTTCACCATCCTCCCCCCCCCTCACCCACACACCATTCACTAGCTGGGACATGGGGGAAGTCAGGAGTGAGGGTCAGGCAGCTCCCCCCTGTCTGCGAAGCCAGCCTCTCACTAGTAATGCAGGGAGGGAGCTGTCTCAGACTTCACCATCCTCCCCCCCCCCCCCCTCACCCACACACCATTCACTAGCTGGGACATGGGGGAAGTCAGGAGTGAGGGTCAGGCAGCTCCCCCCTGTCTGTGAAGCCAGCCTCTCACTAGTAATGCAGGGAGGGAGCTGTCTCAGACTTCACCATCCTCCCCCCCCCCCCCCTCACCCACACACCATTCACTAGCTGGGACATGGGGGAAGTCAGGAGTGAGGGTCAGGCAGCTCCCCCCTGTCTGCGAAGCCAGCCTCTCACTAGTAATGCAGGGAGGGAGCTGTCTCAGACTTCACCATCCTCCCCCCCCCCCTCCCCCACCCACACACCATTCACTAGCTGGGACATGGGGGAAGTCAGGAGTGAGGGTCAGGCAGCTCCCCCCTGTCTGTGAAGCCAGCCTCTCACTAGTAATGCAGGGAGGGAGCTGTCTCAGACTGGTATCAGGGTTAGGGCACTGTGTGCAGGAAGATCACAACACTCCTGGTATTAATAGGGATAGGGCACTGTCAGAGATGACTGTAGTAGATTGAATAAAGATCTGATGTTTCTGCTCTCCTCACACCAAACAAAAACAACACACAAGCAGAGAAGCCCTTCTTACAAAGCTGAGCTAGTGAGTTAAGTAGGAGGAAAAGTAAACATACTGGTGCCAGTGTGGCTACTTAAAAAATACACTTACCAACAATCAATTACATATATTTGAACTGTGTACAGTTCCAGCCAGGACCACCTTTCTAAAATGCACAGTGATTGGCAAATTCAACATGCACTAGCATTTCAGGTGCCTGCTAACAAAAATAATAAACAAACAAGTTCTAGTCACGTGAGTGCTGATCATTACATTACTTTTTTTGTCAAGCTTCCAACTGTTTCCATTTCACATCCCCCCAACCATATTGGTAACATCAATAGATAAGAGCACAGCCAGCCAATAGGAATACATACATACATATTCATTCCTAAGTGACCTTTACTGACCTGGGAAGTGTGAACACTTTGTTTCATTTTCTGTTGGTGTTCGTTAGTTTCCAGTTCCATTTCCCATCCCCCCAACCATCACCTCAGTGGTAACCTTGGTAATATCAATAGATAAGAGGGCAGCCAGCCAATAGGAACACATATTCATTCCTAACTGACCTTCAGTGACCTGGAAAGTGTTTATTTGTATCATTTTCAGTTAGTGCGCACTAAATCGAGTTAGTGCGCACTAACGGGGAGTTAGTGCGCACTAACTCGAGTTAGTGCGCACTAACACGATTTAACGATTTTTAACGATAAATCGTTAGAATTTCTATTGTATCGTGTTCTATAACGATTTAAGACGATATAAACATTATCGGACGATAATTTTAATCGTTGAAAAACGATTCACATCCCTATCAATAATGGATGACGGGGATAGTGAATGAGGGGGAGGTGGGATACACCAGCTGCAGCAGATCTGGATTAGAAGTTAGCTGCATCAAATGTGCCGGGAGTGGACAGTGGCAACATAGGACAAGGCGCCATAGTGGCAGTGGTGGCTTTGTGTGGTGGCAGCTGTGAAGGCTGCTATAATGAGCACATTGTGCTTCAGGGGTAAAGTAGGATCATGGCCCTTGTGCCACAGGGGGTGCAGCCAGGTGTCCTGACAACTGTAAAAGCAACAAGTACCAGCAGAAAGAGGAGATATCAGAGGGGTTGAGAGAGGGGATTGGCAGTGATTGAGGGAGAATGAGAAAGGAAACTAATTGGGGATAATGTTAGGGATCAGGTGGGAAAATGGGGACAGATAGAAAATTAGAGGGAAGAGGGAGGGTTCAGATGGGGAAGGGTAAGAGATGACTGATTCAGTGCATATGTGTAGTTGGGGGGGTTGGAGAGAGAAGGGATTGCATGTGAAAGAAGAGACTGATGTCACAGATCAATGTATATTTAAGAGGATGGCAAGGATTGGTGGGCAGGTGAGAAGGGGAGCTAAGGTTATGGGCTGGAAGAGGGAGACAGAGGACTTGGGATAGGGAGCGGAAAAGAAGGGGGAATACAAGAAGGAGCAGGGACGTCTCTCTTCCCTTCCAATCTGGATCTTCCTTGTGTTGTTCCATGTTGAGCACGTCAATGGGAAAGTGTGTTAGAAATCAAATAGTAAATGGTAAATTATTGGAATAGGAACATTGGTTTAATTCCTCATTAATATATATTTGTAATTCTCTATATGGAGTACATGACAGCATTTGGTTAGTATTTGGAATTGTAAAGCAATCCTTAACCAGATTATGTCTTAATTTTTAAAATAGTTAATATTGCCTAGGTTTGAATACATATTTTTTTTACTGGGTCAATATCTACAAAGCCCTTTGGGTGGGGGAGACCTTGCTCTCATCATGTTCTGACTTGTTAAGAGAATGGGGTAAATAGTTATCATGGAACACCATGAAATGACCACTGGATGACCTTTTAAGGGAATGAGTTAGGAATGTAAATTTGTTTAATGTGCTTTTGGGAACAGTGTGAATGTTCCTTTAAAGGTTTAGGATTCTCTTATTGGTGGATTCTAGAGAGTGGGAACAATAAAGGGAGAAGGTTTTGGTGGGTTTTACCCCTTTCCTCCTTTGCCCTCTTATATAGGGTAGGGATTAAGGTCTTCTAGCTATGTAATCATCTGGTGTATTTAGCCTTTGATCTGGGAGACCCAGGGACCCTCCAAAGGGAGTGGGATGCTGCAGGGGTTATTTTCCTTAAGGAGAGAGGCCTGAGACTGAGAAGAAGTGGAGTGGACGGTGTCCCTCTTCATGGTTGAACTGGAGCAGATAAATACTGGAGTGGCAAGGAGTGGGTTCTTTCCTCCCAGGGGAACTATCCTACAGACAGAAAGGAGAAATGCAGGAGTGAATGAGTTAACCCAGTGGGGAGCTCCCTAGTCTGTTCTTGATGTTGTTGTCCAGAGAACCTAGCACAGATGGAAAGGAGAGAGGTGTTCTCCACTCTGAGGAGCTTACCATAGTGGTAAAGCAGAGAGGCCAGAAGCCGGAGTGTGGCATGGTGTTCTCCTCCTGAGGAACTATCCAAAAAGTACATAGCAGGATGCTCCAAGAGAGGTGGAAAATGTGTTCAAACGTGGGGTGAGTCATAGTGAGGTATTGCCCCTAGATGTGTTGTATATGGGGAAACCAGCACGGAAAGCTGGTAAAGTGAAGAGTTGTATAAAGAGGTCCAAGACCAATGTGTGGTGTGCCGTGGGAACAGTGATGCTGTATTGTACAGTCATGGAATTTTGTCCTATGTATTTGGTACCCATTGGATAAGAATTTTGGTATGTGGATATGTCTGAAGGAGAGAAGCAGCCCTTCCATAGGGTTGAAGAAGAGAAAAGGCAGTGGATAGAATAACAGGTTGACCTCTTATGGTCAGTAGCAATCATAAGAGTCACTGTATGGAAGCATATGATTTTTTTGAATTGTTCAGTATGTTGTGTAACATCTTCTCATCCATGTAAATAGTTCTTGGCTGGATGGATATTCCAGAAAATAAAGTTGCAGTTTGGTTTTTGGATTTTGATGTAATGTGTCTCTGTCCATTATTGAAATAGCCTGATCTTATAGATTGTGTCAGAAATCATGGAGGGGCATCCGGGGATACTCTCACTGTCCATACAGTAAAGGGTAAAGAATAGTGATGTTTGAAACATTCTATCCTCATCAGATCGACTTCACCATCTCCATGACCTATTTTGAAGAATCCACACAAAAATGCAATGGATGACCCTTAAACAATAGGGATTTTACCCCATCATTTTATGTGCACTGTCAGGGGGTTACAACAGTGTGGGCTGTTGACAACCCCTTCCAGTTATCATTTCTCCTATATTCAAATAATTATGAGAAATGCTCTGTGAAGGGGACTTACAAGAATTTAAAAAGTTATGTTTTATGATTAAAGTAATAGTATTTACTAAAATATATCAAAGTAAATCTATTTATTATAGTTCACATGCAAAATATGTCAGTAATTACAGGGATGGCATACAGTAAATGGGTGTTTCTAGTAATTTCATTTCATTGAAACTAAATCATTGAGTGTAAAAAGTTCAAATATTTTTTTTTCTGCTTTATTACAGAAATCCTTAATGGAGGTGTTTATGTTGGCCAGAACCAATTTCTTTGCTATGCAGATACCATTCACTGGCAGGATATTGTGCGTAACTCATGGGCTTCCAATTTCACCCTGGTTCTTATAAATGGCACCTCTGGATGTAAGTATCAGTTTGTCCGTATGTGATTAGTATATCAATGAATACATTACTGTAAAATTACAAATTAAATTCAGTGTATCCAGTTTTAGAGGCCCCTTTCCTTTCAACAGTAACACAACTCAGAACTCTGAAGATCTTCATAGCACTAGCAATTTAAAAAAGCTATAAAATAGCATTGTATATATGGGTATGTCATCATAAAATGCTAGATAGTGCAGGAAAACTGTTGAGAAAATTGCTGAAATGAGTAGGCATCCAGTAAACTGTTCAAAAATCGTATTGTATTATATTGTACCAGGTATTTCCTACATTTAAAAATAATTGGAAAGGATATTGTATGCCTTTCTTCATGTAAGAAAGATATTGACAGTGTGATAATGTTTTCTTATGAACTAGTCTGAAGGCAGTGATCGGTGGGAAGAGATGGAAGGAACTATAGTTGATCTTCATTCTTTGCTAGCCCAGTGTTTCCCAACCAGTGTGTCTTCAGACCTGATCAAGTGTGTCACTAAACAGTGACAAATGCCTGATGCTCAGATCCCGACCAGCACCTTGGCTCTGCTCGCAACAAGAGACTCTTTAATATTGATACTTATTTTTATAGTGCTATTGGAAGAACAAGGTGCTGTACTACAGTGATAAGTATTCAGGTATGATAAGACCCTAGCCAAAGAGCTTACAATCTAAGTGGGTACCAGAGGCAATGGGAGATAAACTGACTGGCCCAAGATCTGAGTGGCATTGGGATAAGGGGGCTTAGAACCTCAGCTTCTCTGGTTCTCATCCTTTTGTGCTAAGCTCTAGGCCAGACTTCCTCCTCTTCCTTCCTGTTAAATGTGTAGGAGATCCTTTCTGAGATCATGTGTAATTACTTGCGCTTCCTTTTCCTAGTTTCAACATGAGCCCTGTGGTGTGCTAATAATTAATGATCAGCATTCAGGGCACAGATAGCCAGGATCTGATTTTTGCAGCACACACACATTGCACCCAGCATCTCCTCATTTTTGCCCTCCTTTGAGTCCCTCCAGTTTTGGTCTTATCCCCAGTCTGGGTAACGCAGGAAGAACATGCACTGAGCATGAAATGTGACTCACTCTGAGTGCTGGTAGCAGGAGCTCTGGCAGCTACATGTGGCAGCCAAGTATAACTAACTGAGCTGGGCACTGCTCTGACTTCTCCATTCTCCTGCACTTGTATATAGAGGGAGCTAATGCATCATGATAGATTCATGTATGTCTCTGTTCACTCTTTCTCCTTTTGTTTTACTAATTTGGAAGACATAAAGGTCCTTTCAGTGCTTCCTGAGCTCTTCTTTGGGTCATATAAATCTTCTTCATGTCGACATTGCCTGGTTGGTGGAGTTTGGTGTGCCATATAACATTTTGGTTAATGTAGGTGTGCCTTGGGTTTGAAAAGGTTAGGAAACACTGTGCTAGACTATCTTTAACACTGGAGATAACTCTTTGTGTTGTGCTTTACAAAGTGAAATTCTATGACTTCTATTCAAATAAGATTATTCAAAAATTAATTTGTTTCCCATTCTTTTCCTATGGAAACATTATTATTGAATGGATCCCTAAATGCGGTTGACAACCTTTCCATGTATGAAACCCCTTACCAGAAGATATGATTTTTTGAAGCAGTTTATAAAAAACAAAGATGAAAGTGTAGTAACTTTTTTGTGAGGAAACTGATTTCCTAAATGTTTCCTTGAGGTTTTATAATGATGTTTTTTAACATTAAAATACCAGCAGATGTGGTGGACTTGTCCACAAACACAGACATTTGGGTAGAGATCTTTGAGGTGGTTTCACAGATGTCCAGGTAGCATGTTTCACCCTCCACTGAACTGGCTTTGCTGGGGTATCGGGATTCCTTTCCTGTTCTTGGCAAATCTAAAATTTTGATTAACCAGTTGTTGCTGGCAGCCAGATTCACTATTCATTTCTGTGGAATAACTCCCATGACAGATAGCTGGCTCTCTCAGATATTTGAGATAGCTTGGATTGTGAAGTTAGTGCATTCCCTTAAAGGCATGTTCCAGGTCTATAATTCTATCTGGGGTAGGTTCTGATCTTATTGGTCTACTCATCTCTAATTTGTTGGTCAGTAGTCTGTTGGTGTGGATATAGAGAAGCGGTGTATTAATAGCTTTCAACACAAATGGTGTTTCACTACTTTTCAGAGATGGTACATGTAGACTGTATAGTGTATTTGATTTTTTATTTTCAACTTATAATTCACTTTAATGATGTAATAATCTTGTCTAATTGTACACTGACTCATATGTAGTTGTTCTTGTCTGCTTACTTCTTAAAAATAGAGTTAAAAAATGCTAGCAAATGCAAAAGGAGCACAGGGGTCAAAACATTAAACAAAGTTAAAATAAAATTTGAACACCACTTAAAGTTTTTCCTGAATGTAATTTTAAAGTCTGTATTTTGAGAGGAACTTGTTGCAAACCTCGATGAAACATAAGATAAATGATTTGCTTTCTATTTCAGTAATTTCAGCAATATTTGTGAGACAAAAAGTTTGGTTGACTGAGATGAAGGAGATGAGTGCTAAGCTAGCATCTGACTTTTCCATGCTGGTGTCAACATAGCCATTTATACATGATAGAAATAATCTAATGTACCCTGATAGAAACATAGAAACATAGAAATGACGGCAGAAGAAGACCAAATGGCCCATCTAGTCTGCCCAGCAAGCTTCACACATATTTTCTCTCATACTTATCTGTTTCTCTTAGCTCTTGGTTCTATTTCCCTTCCACCCCCACCTTTAATGTAGAGAGCAGTGATGGAGCTGCATCCAAGTGAAATATCTAGCTTGATTCGTTAGGGGTAGTAGGGGTAGTAGCCGCCGCAATAAGCAAGCTGCACCCATGCTTTTTTGTTTTACCCAGACTATGTTATTAGCCCTTATTGGTTGTTTTTCTTCTCCCCTGCCGTTGAAGCAGGGAGCTATGCTGGATATGCGTGACGTATAAGTCTTCTCCCATGCCGTTGAAGCAGAGAGCCATGCTGGATGTGCATCGAAAGTGAAGTATCAGGCACATTTGGTTTGGGGTAGTAACCGCCGTAACAAGCCAGCTACTCCCCGCTTTGTGAGTGCGAACCCTCTTTTCTTCTCCCCTGCCGTTGAAGCAGAGAGCTCTGCTGGATGTGTGAAGTATCAGTTTTTCTTCTCCCCTGCCGTTGAATCAGAGAACTTTGCTGTATATGCATTGAAAGTGAAGTATCAGGCTTATTTGATTTGGGGTAGTAACCGCCGTAACAAGCCAGCTACTCCCCTCTTTGTGAGTGTGAATCCTTTTTTCCACATTTCCTCTTGCTGTTGAAGCTTAGAGCGATGTTGGAGTCACAGTAAGCCTGTGTATGTTTATTTAATAAGGGTATTGACTCCAGGCAGTAGCCATCATTCTGGCGAGTCACCCACTCTTCATTGGCAGCCTCTTGACTTTATGGATCCACAGTGTTTATCCTGATAAACCCTTTAACACCCAATGTGCAAAATTAATGATTGTGGCAACATTATTATGGTTACATTAAAGACAGCATGGCCATGCTAAAGCTTCTTAGAACCTAGACTTAAAAATCAGGCCCCCACTGCCCTCCTGACAACCCTTAAACCTACCCCACCCCAAAGACATAATGGTGCCGACAGACCTTTGCCCCATCACGTGATGCGGCAAAGGCTGTCTGTGCCATTTTCAGAGTGCTCTGGGCCCCCACTGCACCACCAACAGTTCTTTTTAAGGTATAGAGGGTCTTGGGATGGAATAGCAGGCTTGGGGGGGGGCAATATTTGAGGCAATAGAGGAAGAAGGAGCCAAACCTAGTTGACCAGGGACTTATTTTTATGGAACATGGGGATCTGGGGGGAGGGGTCACCAGGGGGGCACAAGGGAAGTATACTACCATGGAGACTCTTTGGTTGGGGTAGGGGAATTTTTTTTTTTTTTGTAAAATCTTTTTATTGAATTGAAAACACCAACAATTTACATGTACATGCATAGGATGAACACATAGAGTAACAATCAACAGGATAACCTCAGAGTAAGTGACCCAAACTCTATAAGTATCAGTCTGAAGAGGCATTGACCATCAAGCAGCATATCCTGACCATGAACTGCAGCCCCAACGTATACTAGGTTAGTAAAAGGGGAATCCCTTCAAGGGTGGGCAGCATCCAGTCATCAAATCATCAAATGGTCAAAAACATGTCAAGGAGATGGGTAAAGCATGCCGTCTTGGTGTTATTACCCCCCTCCTGTCCCCCCCCTCCTATTCCCCCCTTCCCCCCTCCCTCCCAACCGACCCCCTCTACCGAGCTAGGGACTGGGATACCCATGAGCAAGGCCATCACCGCGTACATAAGTGGGGCCATATGGAACCTTGTATAAAATAAGAGAATAGTACATATACAAGTAAAGACACTTCCCGAAAAGGGGATCTAGAGCACCAGGCCGACACGCCAAGATGGTTGCGGACTGTGACTAGGTTTACATCAAGTAAGAGATTACATAGTGCGGCATTGCCCGGTTGATAACCTACGGTTAATCAATAAGGCGGGCCCCTGTAGTGGGGTCCAAGTAAACGAAAAAAGCTTCCCATATTTGTTGGATCATGCGGAGTTTCTTAAAGGAGGTATTTCTAGCAGTAACATATTCAAGACTACCCAACCATATCATTCTAGTGAACCAAGCATCCACCGTAGGCACCTTCTCTGTCAGCCAGTGCAGTAGCAGCAATTTCTTGCCTATTAAACCTGCTCTGTGTAAAAAGAGGACGGTGTGTGGCAGGGGATCCCACGAGAGTCGTGTCATGGAACCAAAAAACCATAAGTTCGGGTCCACAGGTATAGGATGTCCCAATATGCGGGAGCACAACCGAGCCACGTCTTCCCAGAAATGAGTGATACCTGGACATTCCCAAAAACAATGGGCATAGGTTCCCAACTGTGTCTTACATTTAGGGCAACGGTCTGTGGACCCTAGACGTATCTGGTATGCTTTAGCAGGAGTAATAAAGAATCTCCATATGAATTTATAAAAGGTTTCCTGCAATAAAACATTGTCTGTGACATATCTGGTTATCTCAAACAACCGTGTAAACTCCTCATAAGACAGTTTAAACTCCGGCCAAACCTCCCATTTCTTATAGAGTTTTTGGATAGGATCGGGTAAGCCCCGTTTGGACAAGGCCGTGTAATACCACGTAATGTTCATTTTCTGTGTCGGGTACTCAGGAAATAGTTCCTTAAGTTTATGAAAAGTGGGAGTAGGAGTAAATATAGGCCGGTGACTAGCTATAAAATGTGGGATTTGAAGAAAAGCATAGGAATCATGCGGTGGCAACAGATATCTGCTTTGTAAGGCCAGAAATGTCTGTGGTTGTGCCGTGGTACTATCAAAGAGTTGATACACATATCTCAAGCCCTGATTGTACCATTTGTGAAAGGTAGAGTTTTGGTTCCCTGGTGGAAATTCTGGGTTGTGTACCAGAGTAATAAATGGGGTTAATCGAGAACCTATATCAAAGAGATTTAAGAGGTGCCACCAGGTCTTACGACAGGACGCCACTAAAATGTGGGATTGCAAATGATGCGGGACTCGACCGGCAGCCAGCTGTAACAGGGGATTTAATCCCGGAACTTGATACCAAGCCGTTAAAGTTCGGTAAGGAACAAGGGCTTGCGTAGCCAACAACCAGTCCCGCACCAATCGCAGGTTACACGCCATATTATACCAAAGAAGATTGGGGCAACCCAGTCCCCCCTCTCCAACCGGTCTACACAAAACCGCCATAGATATCCGTGGCTTTTTCTGTCTCCACAGAAAAAGACGAAGGGATTTATTGAAACTTCGCATATCTTGTTGAGTCACCCATAAGGGAACCATTTGGAGTATGTACAACCACTTAGGGAGTACAATCATCTTAAAGAGCTGTATGCGGCCTCGTAAGGAGAGCGGTAGATTCCGCCAAGTCTCTAAAATGCGAGATGTATGCTGTAGCAAAGGTTTAACGTTAGCCGCATACAACTCATCAATATCGATGGGGATTCGGATTCCCAAGTATTTTAACTCCGAGTCAACCCATCTAAGTGGGAACGAGCCTGTCCACTGGTCCCGCACCACCCCGGTGACATCAACCGCCTCAGATTTTTCTTGGTTTATTTTTAAACCAGCGAATGTGCCGAAATTATGTTGAAGCCGTAAAACCTCTGGTAAAGAAATTTCAGGATTCAGCACAAAGATCAGGACATCATCCGCGAAGGCGGCAACGGTGAATGACTGTGCCGGAAGGGAATTTAATACTAAAGGGAAGGGTTTGGATAGGGGGCTGGCCCCTTTGTGCGCCCCTTAGTGCGACCCAGTGCATGGTCCAATCCAGTAATAGTAGTAATAAGAGGACATTATCTCTCACTGCTAAATCTCCTTGCTAACCGGATCACCCTTTGCTTAGGACTTCCTTTTCTTACTCCATAACAGGACTTCTCACATTCAAATCAAGTACGGACGGATCTGTTTTCACCCCTTCTCCTTCCAGCTTTCCAGCAGACTTACCTCCTCTCTACACTCCGCAACATACTACAAATTGTACACTCAAGACAATTATGACACAGGACCACTCAATTCCCATCCTACACCACAACTTCCTATTCAGGGAGAACTCACTCACACAGCACTGAATTCGCTCGAACAGATCTCTTATTCCAATCATGATTTCACCCGTCACCCAACTCCTGGGTCTTGCCCTATTCATGCTGACACTCTTCAATGCTCAATCGCTCACCAAAAAAAACTCACATCCTCAATGACTATCTCCTTGACTCCAAGCCAGACATCTGTGCTATAACGGAAACCTGGCTGAAACCGGCAGATACAGCCTTGATAAACCAGCTCCCTTCTCACTTATATGACTTCTTCTCACTTCCCAGACAAAGAAAAAGAGGAGGAGGCCTCATTTTAGCTGCCAAAAAAGAACTGCTTCTAACCCTGCAACCAACTAAGACAGCATCTAAACTAGAGTTAGGCCTGTTCAAATCCAAATCGCTCCAAATTCTCCTCATTTATGCCCCACCAGGAACCCTAGACTCAGATGCCTCCCCGATGGTTGAAACCATAGCCAAATACTTAAACTTGGACTCCCCAGCAATAATATTAGGAGATTTCAATCTACATATTGACTCAACATCGCACAACCAACTGCGAAGCCTTCCTAATCTCCCTCACAGCCATGGGATTCAAACAAATTATAAACAAACCTACGCATAAAGCTGGACATACTCTCGACCTCATCTTTATTAACTCCAGCTTCTTACAGCCCACACCCCCCATATGCCTACCAGTCCCATGGTCTGACCATTCTCTGATCTCCACCACCTTCACGATGAAAGGAAGCTCCTCACCTCACCTCCCCCCCCCCCCCCCCATCCACATTGCACTACAGGAAACCCTGTAAGTCAGAGGTCCTCAGCATATCCTTAGCCAAAGAACTTCCTAACCTTGATGTATCAAACCCGAACCCTGCCTTACGCTCTTGGCACAGCATCACAGATGCAGTAGCTAATAGTTTATGCCCTCTATTGACAATAAAAATCAATCCAGAACAAAAACAAAAGAAACAACCTTGGTTCTCCAGTGAGCTCCAATCATTAAAGCAAGACCTTAGACAGAAAATAAATGACGGAAAGCCCCTAATCCCTACACCCTATCTACATATAAAGCTGCTATGCACTTTTACAGAAAAGTAACTTTACAAACAAAAAGGGATTTTTACGCCCAACGAATCCACGACCTTGTATTTGATGCGAAGGCACTTTTCTCTTATGTTTCAGAACTTACAAAAACAACCACCCCTCCCATTCCAGATGACCAAGCGCAATCAAAAGCCAACGAACTTGCTTCCTTCTTCCAAGACAAAATTTCCAAAATACTAACATGGCTTCCACCCAGCCCAAATCCGTTACACAGCCCCTCATCCTCCTCTCCTAACAGCAAAATTTCATTGGAATCTTTTGAACCCACTACCACAATGGAGATTGAAACTATTCTAAAGAGAATAAAACCCTCCACACATCCATCCGACCAAATCCAGGCTAAACTACTTCTACTGGTGCTGGAATCTATTTCTAAATATCTGGCCAATATTATCAATTGTTCACACGCACAAGGAATCTACCCAGATGCTCTAAAACTTGCCACTCTCAAACCCATACTCAAGAAACCAAACCTGGACCCAGGTGACCCTAACAATTTCCACCCTATCTCCAACCTGCCCTTTATCGCCAAGGTCATGGAAAAAGTGGTCAACAACCAGCTATCGGAATATCTCGAAGAACATAAAATTCTCCACTCTGCACAATACGGTTTCCGCAAATCTCGAAGCACTGAAACCCTTCTCATATCCCTTACAGACCACATCAGCTTGGGTCTAGACAAAGGTCATTCCTTCTTACTAGTGCTTCTTGATATCTCCGCAGCGTTTGACACAGTTAACCATTTCTTCTTACTAAATCGTCTATCTGACATAGGGATAACAGGAACAGCCCTCAGATGGTTTGACTCTTTTCTAAGCAACAGAGGCTATAAAATCAAAGTCAATAACAAAGAGTCGCCATGCATCAGTTCTCCTCGTGGAGTTCCCCAGGGCGCCTATCATCCACCCTCTTCAATATGTACCTCCTTCCCCTCTGCCAACTGCTTACAAATTTAAAATTGAAATATTACATATATGCAGACGATGTACAAATTCTGATCCCTATAACCGAATCTCTTACAAAATCACTCAAGGAACGGGACAACTGTCTGCAAGTGATAAACCTCCTCCTTGCCGGCCTTAACCTGGTCCTCAGTTCTAACAAAACAGAACTCCTTATTTCTCCAGAAAACTGTGATACCCATCACAAGTCCTACACTAACACCCCAATCACGCAAGCAAGAGATCTGGGAGTAATAATTGACCACCATCTGAGTTTAAAGCAGTTCATCAACAACACAACCAAAGATGGCCTCTATAAACTACAGGTGCTAAAAAGACTCAAGCCTCTACTGTACTTCCAAGACTTCAGATCCGTCCTCCAGGCCATTCTGTTCTCGAAGATAGACTATTGCAATGCTATTCTTCTAGGTCTCCCAGCATCCACCACTAAACCCCTTCAGATGTTACAAAATGCAGCCGCTAGAATACTGACAAACACCAAAAGGAGAGATCACATCACGCCTATCCTCAGAGATCTACACTGGCTCCCAATAACCTTCAGAATCCTTCACAAATCACTCACTATTTTTCATAAAACTATTCACCACCAGGTTCCCCTCAACCTACAATTCCCACTCAAACTTCACACCTCCTCCAGACCCATTAGGGATGCTTATAAAGGATCTCTACATGCCCTGCCTAACAAAGCCACCCATTTGTCAACCACCAGAGAACAAGCCTTTTCAACAGCAGGACCCACGATCTGGAATGCGATTCCCCCAGATCTCAGACAGGAATCTTGTCTGCTGACTTTCAAAAAAAAACTTAAGACATGGTTGTTCAAACAAGCATTTCCCCTAATCAATACAAACAATTCCCATGGCACAGTTCTGTCTTAGGCCATCCAAGCACCCTCCATCTCTATAGTTGTATTGAATTTATGAGTTAACTTTCTCCCTCTGTATTTCCATCTCCCCAGTTCCATACCCCTGTTTTATTGTAACTTTTGCTCCTTCAAGTTATTGTTAATGTTGTTTGGATTCTATGTTTCCTGTAAACCGATATGATATGACCTTAGTCATGAATGTCGGTATATAAAAAGCCTTAAATAAATAAATAAATAAATAAATAAATAAATAAATAATGCAATTTCTAAATTATTATTTTTACTTTAATGATATGGGACCATCTTGACAAGCAGCCTCAGGGTAGACAGGAGTCTACCAAGATTCCCGAGGAACATTTGTGCATTTTGAAGGGGGGTGTTTAGTTATTTGGAGGCCTGTAACTTGTATTTTGGGTGGGGGTCTGGGATGGGCACTAAATATTAGTTTGAGACTGTGGGAAAGTTTCAATGTCCAGGCGCGTTTGCTAATTTTTTAATTAAAACTGGGAAAGGGGGAGGGGGAGACAGCCTGGTAATGTTTGGACTTAAGGAGTGCTGAGTGAGACAGTAAATTTTAGATATACAATTGGGAGCTGTGGGCCCTTGGATTTATGTATTTATCTATCTACCTATGTATTTATTTATTTATTTTATGCCGACAGTGCTTCTTACTCTGATATCTTTTAAAGATATCCAGATAAGTAGCAATATATCTGGCTACAAAAGGCCAGATAACTTTAAAACCTACCTACTAACTTTAGCTGAACAACTTGTCCACTAAACGGCCAACTGAATATTGGCCTCAAAATGCCTCCAGGTACACCTTCCTTCGATCGGCTAAGAGTATGTGCACCCTTGAAAAGTCATGCTTAATTTTTTTTTTTTTTTTTTGCCCACTGGAGTGAGAGCAATATTCAGACATTTAGTTTACCCAAGTAAATCACAATTTTCCTGCAAAAATGGCTTTCAGTATTGACATCTATTGGACTATGTGAAAAAACGCATAGCGGTCCCATGATCTGTAAGAGTAATCTAGTTGAAGCTGGTTCTTTATTACATTAAGCTATTACATTTTACTGACTTCTAGCAGTAATATAACACTCCCTCAATCTGGCAAAAGTATGTGTGGCCCTTCATAGCACATGTAATTGTAGTCAGTTTGCAAGAAGACATGTTCAGAAATGTGTCTAGGTCAGGGAATTTTACATCTATGCATGTTATTTTTCACTAAAATTTCACAAGCACAAAGACCACAGGTGCTTTATACCTGTGAATAAATATTCAAAGGGAAAGCAATATTAGGGATGTGCAAAGGTTTGGGCTTTGTTTTCGGCCCGCCACAGGAAATATCATTTTTCCCACAGTTTGGGCCTTTCTAATTCGGGGGACCTGAGTGCACGCTAACATTTTAATGTTAGTGTGCGCTAACCCGAAACCAAATTTTTCCCGAAATTTCAGGAAAAAATAATTTGGGTTTCAGGGTCCCCGAACCAAGATGAATTAGGCAATTTAGTTGAAATTGTTTAATTCGTCCTGAACGATAGCACATCTCTAGAAAGTATGCGCATTCTTTGCAGGTAGATGGGCTGCTTGAAAATTGCCCCCATTGGGGCAGATTTTCAAAGGGTTACGTGTGTATCTTATGCACGTAACCCCGAAAAGCTGCCCCAGCCTGCCCCTGCGCACGATGAGCCTATCTTGCATAGGCTCGGCAGCGCGTGCAAGCCCCAGGACGAGCGTATGCCCCGGGGCTTGCAAAAAGGTGTGGGGCATGGACGGTCCGGGGCAGGGCAGGGTGTGGCCTGAGCCTCCAGGCACACTGGCCATTTGCAGCTGTGCCCAGGATCGTGGGCCAGCTGTTGGCCGGCACGCGTAACTTCTTCAACAAAGGTAAGGGAGGGTTCTAGGTAGGGCTGGTGGGCGGGGAAGGGAGGGGAAGGTGCGGGGGGTGGAAGGAAAGTTCCCTCCGAGGCCGCTTCGATTTTGGAGCGGCCTCGGAGGGAATGGAGGCAGGCTGCGCGGCTCGGCGCATGCAAGTTGCACAATTGTGCCACCCCCCTTGCGCGCGCTGACCCTGGATTTTATAACATGCACGCGGCTGCGCGCGCATGTTATAAAACCGGGCATAGATTTGTTTGCGCCGGGTTGCGCAAACAAATCTGCGCCCACGCGCAGGTTTTAAAATCTGCCCCATTATGTGCTAGCATCCAAAGTTTGTGAAGATCTGCACAATTAAAAGTGAATTTTAAAAGCCTAGTGTGCACCAAAACTGGAAGATATGTGAATATGTTGGGCTGCCATGTTCTGAGCAGATTTTAAAAGGTGCCCACGAACGCAAGTACTTGGTGCTAAGCACACAAATGAAAAGTTCTAAAAAAAGGGGGGGTGCATGGGTGTTCTTGGATTTCACCTTGAAATTTGCACACAACTACTTATGTGCATAGACGCACACCAGGGTCCCCTACCATAAAACGTAAGTAGTAAAACAAAAAGATATAGGCTAATCAGTGGGATTTTAAAGATAAGGGCTAAATGGGGAGGAGGGAGGCTATTAAACTAGAAGGGTTTAGAAGTCCTCTCCCTTACCTGGGTGAACTGAGAATGAACTGGGAAAACTGGAAATGGTGTCGGCACATGTGTCTACTAAAATCGCCCCCACTTATGCAGTAGAGGCGGCATTTGCGCGCTTAAGCGTCTGTCCACTTAAAATTGTGTGCACATGTATGCACGGTTAGTCCATTTTATAACATGCACCCATATACGAGCATATGGTAGAAAGTGGCTGTGTCCCTGGGTGCGGGCTGATGCACGTTCCTTTTAATATTTATAACTGCTAATATTAATATGAATCCAAAGCAATCTTTGGGGCAGATTTTACAACCTGCGCGCGGACGCACATTTCTTCGCGCAACCCAGCGCAAACAAATCTACACCTGATTTTATAATACGTGCGCCCCACCATGCGCGTGTTATAAAATCCAGGGTCGGCACGCGCAAGGGGGTGCACAATTGTGCAACCTGCGCGCCCTGAGCCGCGCAGGCTGCCTCCGTTCCCTCCGAGGCCGCTCTGAAATTGGAGCGGCCTTGGAGGGAACTTTTCTACCGCTCCCCCCCCCCCCACCTTCACCTCCCTTCCCCTATCTAACCCACCCCCAGCCCTAACTAGATCCCCCCTACCTTTGTTTTAGAAGTTGGGCAGGCGTAACTTGAGCGCGCCATCCCCTGGCACAGGCCGCTGTGCTGGAGGACTTGGGACCACCTCCCAGACTGCCACCGAACCTCCGCCATGCCCCCAGACCGCCCCCGGACCCACCCCCTTCCCACCTCTTTTTCGAAGCCCGGGACATACTCACGTCCTGGGGCTTGCGCGCACCACCGAGCCTATGCAAGATAGGCACGGCGCGCGCAGGGGCAGCTTGGGGCAGCTTTTCGGGGGTTACGCGCGTATCTTACATGCATAACCCTTTGAAATTTTTGTTTAAAGCTGAGTTAGAGTGTATAGCAGTAAATGATGAGATAGGTCTTTTGGATACCAATTACATCTGATGGAAGGAGGATAACCAATGAGACAATGCAAAACCAGAATACAAATGATATCACAATGAAAGGGAGAATCAACTTGTTAGGGGTGGGCTAGCGCTTTCTGTATGGGATGGCATAGAGCCCAACAGGATAAAGTTCATACAAGAGATTAAATGCAGAGTAGAATCTTTATGGGTAGAAATCCTGTTTGTGTTGGGTAAGAGTGTAGTGATAGGAGTATACTACCGTCCACCTGACCAAAATGATGAGGCTGATGATGAAATGGTAAAAGACATCAGGGAAGATAACCAATTTGGCAGTGTAGTAAAAATAGATTTCAATTATCCCAATATTGACTGGGTAAATATAATATTAGGACATGCTAGAGACATAAAGTTCCTGGATGGAATAAATGACTACTTCATGGAGCAATTGGTTCAGTAACTGATGTGAGAGGAAACTATTTTAGATCTAATTCTTAGTGGAACTTAGGAGAGAGGTAACAGTGGTATAGCCACTTGGCAACAGTAATAATAACATGATCAAATTTGAACTAATGTCCGGAAGAGAGACAATATGTAAATATACAGCTCCAACTCTAAATTTTCAAAAGGGAAACTTTGATAAAATGAAGAAAATATTTTAAAAAAACTGAAAGGTCCAGCTGCAAAGGTTAAAAGTGAACAACAGGTATAGACATTGTTTAAAAATACCATCTTAGAAGTGTAGTCCAGATGTATTCCACACATTAACAAAGATGGAAGGAAAGCCAAACAATTACCGGTATGGTTTAAAGTTGAGATGAATGAAGCGATTTTATCCAAATAAAATCCTTCAAAAATTGGAAGAAGGATCCAGCTGAAGAAAATAGGAATAAGTATAAGCTTTGTCAAATTAACTGTAAAACACTGATAAGACAGGCTAAGAGAGAATTTGAAATGAAGTTGGCTGTAGAGGCAAAATTTCATAATAAAAACTTTTAAAAAAATATCCAAAGCAGGAAACCTGTGAGGGAGTTAGTTAGACCATTGGATGATTGAGGGGTTAAAGGGCTCTTAGGGAAGATAATGCCAACATGGAAAGACTAAATTAATTCTTTTCTTCTGTATTTACTAATAAGTATTTTGGGGAGATACTGGTTTTGGAGATGGTTTCAAGGGTGATGATTTAGATGAACTGAATGAAATAGTAGTGAACCTGGAAGATGTAGTAGGCCAGATTGATAAACTAAAGAATAGCATATCACCTGGACGAGATGGTATGCACCCCAGAGTTCTGAAAGAACTCAAAAATAAAATTTCACATCTATTAGAAAAATATTAAAAGGGCTCCAAGTGTGAACCATGAAACTATAGACCTTTGAGCCTGACCCTATTAGCCAGATAAGGCTGAATATTGGCACTTACCCAGCTAATTTACAGCTCATTTATCAAATCGCTCATTTATCAAATTGCCATAATGCATGTGATAAATAATGCATCATGAGATGTGTATGCACATTTTCAAAATGTAGTCAAAAGGGAGGAGTTTGGGCAAAGTTTATGAAAATTAGAGGTGTTTAATGTTGCGTGTGATAGCAGAACGTACAGTATCGAACTGTTTAACACTGGAATAACTACATCTTTTTCCCTAGCTTTATAATGTACATTATGCCCAAAACAGGATTTATGATAAAAATCACAAATCCTGTTTTGGGCAGGAGAAGGGAGGGGAGAAAGAGCTTCTAGGGAGGCATACATATTAGTCAACAGTGTACCTTTCATCACTCCAAATCACATCAAATATTCACTGATGTTATTGTTTACTGTGTTGTTTGTACCTCTGACTGTGCAAGTAAAACTGCCTCCGAAAGCCAAAGCCATCATCAAAACCTCACTCCGAGTTACTAGTTGCCCCTCCTATAGTGGTAGGAGGATATGAGAGAGGGAGGATATGAGAGAGGTCTTTAAGATCATGACAGGTCTTGAACGAGTTGATGTGAATCGGTTATTTACACTTTCAGATAATAGAAGGACTAGGGGGCATTCCTTGAAGTTAGCAGGTAGCACATTTAAGACTAATTGGAGAAAATTATTTTTCACTCAACGCACAATTAAGCTCTGGAATTTGTTGCCAGAGGATGTGGTTAGTGTAGCTGGGTTCAAAAAAGGTTTGGATAAGTTCTTGGAGGAGAAGTCCATTAACTGCTATTAATCAAGTTTACTTAGGGAATAGCCACTGCTATTAATTGCATCAGTAGCATGGGATCTTTTTAGTGTTTGGGTAATTGCCAGGTTCTTGTGGCCTGGTTTGGCCTCTGTTGGAAACAGGATGCTGGGCTTGATGGACCCTTGGTCTGACCCAGCATGGCAATTTCTTATCTTATCTTCTTATCTTACTTATATGAGAGCCTTGTAAAGAGGCTTTATCTCTCTCTCTCTCTCTCTCTCCAGCAGTGGTAAAAGCCTTTAACATGCATTGTGCTAAAATACCTATGTGATGCAGTAAAATACCATGTGTTGTGGTATCTCAAAAATTACCCTAATCACACCCCTTATTTTATGGCAGGTGCTATTTTTACTATATTTATAGCAAAATGATGAATCTAGGTCTAAGTTAGCCAGATAAGGCCTGGATTTTCTAAGGTCGCAGACCTTAGAAAATCTGGTGATAATGGGGGGTGGGGTGGCAAAGCAGGGGGCGAGCCTGTGAAAACCGGCAGCGATGGCACCTCTGTGGTGCCATCGCTGCTGGCTATTGGCCGTGAAACTGGCGGGAAAAGGGCCCTTACCTTTTCACAGTCAGTGACGTCTTCGCAGAGTCGGCCCCGGTGCCGCCCCAACTCCTCCTCTTCCGGGGCCGACTCCGCCCCCATTTAGTGATCACATGCGAAAAGTCCCTTTCGCGTGCAGTCGCTTTTGAAAATGACCCCCTAAGTTAGACCTCCTATTGAGCATAAAGTTAGCTGGATAAACTTATCCAGCATACTAAAAGTTATCCAGATATATTCAGCTGCTGTCTTTCCTAATCTGCTATCTTTTGAATATTTACCACAGTGTATTTTCATAGATTGACCCCTTAACATTTGTGTAGAATAGTTTTAAGAAAATGTTTTTAAATCCATTCTGTAATAGTTGAAGAAAGTTTATTTTGCTATTAAAATAAGTTTGAAATCAGTTGGCAAATCTAGCGAGAGGTAAATCAAATGATGTGTTTGATAGAAGGAATGAGAAATGTTTTTTTTCTGTGTTACTGTTTGTATACAATTTACTAACATGCTGCTATTTAATAAAAACGAAATTGGGTTTTTCGTTTTTTTCTTACCCCAGATCTTTAATGAAGACCTTTTTTTATAGATGATTTTGCTTGAATTTTAACATATTATTATGAGTATTTTGAGGATGTCAATTACATTTCAGAGTGCATATTTGAAGAAAAGGTATTTAAGCAGACTGCTGGTCTCTGGATAGAAGAGAGTTATTGAGACAGGTGCAACTGTTCAGAGTTAATATCAAGAGCTTCTTTTTAAGATATAGACTCATGAATAACTTAAGCTACCTAGCAAAAGCTAATTTCTAAGTGGAACACTCCCCAAGTGCTTGCAAAATTGCAATGTAACAGCAATAATAGTTGTGTGGATTTCTCAGCTGGGAAGCCCATTAAATTGATGTTGAATAACCAACCAATACAGACTCTATCCTATTTATTTATGTCCCTAAAAGGTAATGTACCATCTTCATGTATTCCTCTTTAATAAAGGACATCAATCTGAAATGCATTTTGCCTTAGGAGATATATGGGGAGAGAGAGGGTGGGCGGGGAAACATTGCAGAAAATCATGGTCAAATTAAATTGTCTTTGTTTTTGAGTGCTACCAGTGTCCATGCTGGTCAGACACCTGAGAGCTAAAAGAAAAATAACAAACAAAAGAAATATGTTGCTCTGTCAACAAGAAAATTGAAATGCTGAAGCTTGGTCTCCCAGTGAATCCGTCATCTCATGTCTGAAGAAAGAAATAACATTAAATAGGTAAAATAAAGGTTAAAAATACATTTTAAAAAAAATCACATTATGGCCATTGTACATGTTTCACATATAAGAGAAGCAAAGATTCTGGCAGAAAAATTGAATGGGACACTGTTAGATTTGGGAAAATGGGAATTTTAAAACCACTGACATTTATTTACAGCTGTGATGGAACAGAAAAGATAAGCACATCAAAACAATAGGACTGGCCTGTTTTACAATGGCAGTTTTTGTTGAGCTGCTGCTGAACTCTCTGTTCCCTTAGCCTGCACATGTAGGCTGTTGCACCACAGTTAGAAAAATGTCTCTACTGCAGTGTAGCATATTATGATTTAAAAAAAAAATGTTAAAAATAGACACAAAAGGGTAAAATTGCAAGGCATAATTAAATTGGTAACAGAAAATAGATTATTTAAGTTAGGAAGAGCCATGCCGTTGCAATATTTTGCCTTCAAGAGGATATGTAATTTGATTCATGGATTCTTATTGATGAGAGAGAGGATCAAGGATAGGGGGAGGACTTAGCTCTGTACTGCTATTTATTTTCCTGTCACAATAATATTTATGTTGCAAGACACTGGTACTGCAATATAATGTAAGGTTGCTCACATGTGAATCTAGAAAATAAAGAAAATATTAAAATGGCTATACCATGGTATTACTGGGAAACTATACAGATATGGTTGGTTTCTGAGTCTTATTTCTCTACACACACACACACCAGATTTGCAGTGATCATATATATATATATATATATATATATATATATATATTTTATTTTTTTTTTATTTTTTTTTTTCTGAAGACTGTTGCCTCTGTCATTGTCCATTCTACACACTCCCTCCTTGACTGAACTTTTCTATACCTTTGGGCTGCCCCCTCCTTCACATCAGTTCTTTTGTGCTATTACAGCTGCAGGTACAGTCTTTCCAGTGTTCTTCTTCTGTCTTTTAATACAGGTATATTTCAGGGCTCTGCTTTGTGTTGTCATATCTATCACATGTACCCAATATTTATTTTGCTCCAACATCCTATATACAACAAGCTCAATGTTGATACAGTAACTCCAACTGAATTCTTTGGGTTTTTTTTATTGGTAGCTTCCTTAAACATATTTAGGCATCAAGCTAAATTAGAATGTGACCCAACTAGAGCTATGGCACCATAAGTCTTCATTTGCAGCTACCTGGATCTTTTTGCAAGTTTTATATTGCTCTTGCTTAGCCAAGTAGTGCAGAGACAAGATTGACAGGCGTGGGCCACAGTTCCATCCAGAATCCGTACAAATGTGCTCTTAACCAGGCACCTGGCAGTATTACTTCCTCGGTTCAGGCCAGCCCAAGCAGCAGTAGCCCAGTCAAGGAATCATATCTTGGTCTGACTAAGATGCTAGTAATACTACTAGACCATCAAACCATTCCCCAAATTGCTTTTTTTTTTTTTACTTAATCTGGTCTCATCCTTTCCAGGATTCTTTTTTGCAAATAAATATAGTTAACTTGTATTTCCTAATACAAATATGATTCATCTCTGTGAAATGTATAGTAACTTTGATTAACCATAGAATAGCATTTGAAATATTTTTCAAAAGAGTTACTATATCTCCTGCTTGACCAGATGTTTCTGTACTTCTTGACCTGTATTATGCAAGGAGAAAAAATCTAGAAAATCCTAGAGGCATCCATATTTATTCAAGAGCTGGAAGAATCAGTCTTTATAGAATTAAAAAAAAAGTATGATTTTGGTATTGCTATTAATATTATTATTAGAACTACAAGTGATGTGTAGGACATATTTCAAACCATTTACACAGATAAATAGTGAATTACCTGGGTAAATTGGCTTCTCTGAGAGTTGAACCCCTTTATGAAAACCTGGCTCTTCACCGAAGCCTTCACTTAAATTCCCATGCTACCAATAAAGCACCACACTACCTATAATACACCATACATATTAATGTTTCACTTGTATATTACGCCATGTTCAAAGTATACTCATTCATTAATTGTTCTCTGTAAAAATCTAATGCTTAATTCACAATACTCCTTGTTTAATATATACCTTATTTATTAACTGTGCACTGTTGATTGTTTATTGTTCTATGTACACCATGTATATGGTATTTCTAATGCTGGTTATCTGTAAACCGAAGCGATATGTACTTGTACATGATCTCCGGTATATAAAAGTCTTTAAATAAATAAATAAATAAATAAATAAATATGTGGATAAAAGTACACATGAGTTTCCACAGCATACATATTTTTAGCCATGGGGGGGGGGGGGAGCGGGAATTCTCCAGCAGGGAGAAGATGAGTTATGAAAACAGCACACATAGATTTGAGTTTCAAATCTACACGTGGTGTCTTGTATGGAAATTTTAGTCACACAAAAAGCATGTGGAAAACCCATAGGGGCTTTTTACCCACCTAACTTGTTGGCAATTTTCAAAGGAAAAATACCTGCACAGTTTATCTTTGAAAATTAGCTACAAGGCTCCCAGGTAAAAGATATACATAATTTAGCAGTTATACAGGATTTTTGAAAATAATCCTCATTATAGTCATTTTTACACTCAAGTCTCTGTTTCTGTCATTGTATAATTCATTTTAATAGCATACAGGATGTGACTTTTTGGTATCAATATGTACATCAATCTCTTATGTGCAAGGACAGGAAAATCACTGGCAAGGGGCTCTGCTGTTCTATACTACTAGATCTTACTAACTTATTAGCATTTTGATCCAAATGGATGAATATGACAAATGAGTCAATTTTCAGTTCATGGCAACTGAACCAAATGGTTGACATCTCCCAAAAATCTTTAAATCCTTTGTCTATTTTGGTTTGGACTCATTAAAATATATGGAGGAAGCAAAGCAAAGAACATGAAGCTAGACAAAGCAGAGCCCATTGGGGGGATGAGACAAGGAAGGAGCATCATGTTTCAGCATTTTTCAATTAGCCTAACCCCGGTGTCAGCTGCATATCATGACTTCAATTTTTTTTTTTTTTTTTTTACGTGAAAGTGAAACTATCACCAATTTAAGCATGGCCATTTTGTTTAGTTATTTCTCAGCTGGATCTCGGAAAGAAGGCAGAGATTCTGAATCTGCTTCAAAACATAGAATTAAAAAATGATCAGAAAAGATAGTTTACAGGAGTAAGCTATTATGGTTCTGCCTGCTGCACAACCTCCCCTCCACCAGGGATCCTCAGCGACCCTACTCCTAGCTGCACAAGTTACCTCCTCTCTGATCACCTGATGCCTCAGCCCCAGGTCTACTTAACCCAGCCTATTCAATCCATCAGTACCTCTTTATTGAGTCACCTTGGCTGTCTGATCTGGCCAGCCTTGCCTTGTTATTCCACATTGCCATATGACCTACTTAGGACTTCTACCTTACCTCACAGCTTGTCTTGGCCACCTGCCTTGCTCTGTAGCCTACCTTGGCTTCTTGCCTTGCTTTGGGCCCTTCCAGGCCTTCTGGCCTTGCTCTGCAGCTTTCCAGACCTACCTGCCTTGCTCAGTGCACTTGTGGGCTCTTCTGTCTAGCCTTGTGGCCTTCTGGCCTTCTAGGTTCTCCTAATCAGCCTTATGCCTTGTAGGGCTTTCCTGTTTATTGTTGCTTGTTCTGTCTAGTCCAATCCTGTCTTTGTCTAAGTCCTATCCTCATCTGGTCTTGTCCTTATCCAGTCCTTGTTTAATCTCGTCTTGCCCCATCTAGTTCAGTTCTTTGTCAGTTTCCCAGGCCTTGTCCTTTGTCTCTGGCCTGCCCTTGATTCCAGTCCTCGTCTCCAGCCTAACCTGTACCTAGTTCCAGCCTCCAGCCCTGCCTGTATCCAGTTCCCAGCCTGTCTGTATCCAATCCCTGCTGCCCTTAGTACCAGCCTTGTTTCCAGCCCTGCATACATCCATTCCTTTTTGCCCTCAGTACCTGCCCTGCTAGTACCTAGTCCCTGCTCCCAGTCTGTGCCTGCTCCATGATGATCTGCAGGAGACAAGTTCTACTGCCTCCCAGAACCCAAGGGCTCAACCTGTATGGGAGGGAGCCTGTTAAGCAGAAGACCAATTCCAGTCCTGCCCTGCAGTCCTGTACCACTTCTGTGGGGGGTGCTCCTTGATTCCAACCTGCTAGACCATTACAGAAGCAAAGTGTACTGTTAGAATTACTCACCTACACTGTGCCTGGCTGTATTTTGGGGTGCTCCCTAGTTATAGGAGAAAGTCTGTAAACTCTGTGAGGTTACAATGAATATCATCAAGGAAAACTGGACTACCACAATAGTTGATACTGTTCTAGTGGCTGTAGGAAATATATGGACAGAGAGATTATCTCTTTATTGCAGCATGGGGAGTGTGTGTGCACTTCAGTAACTTAGTGACAGCTTTCTACTTTCTCTATGTAAAAATGTCAGTGTAATAGTGTGTGTGTGACTCTTGCACTACATTTGACTTATATTCTTAGAGGTAGATTTTATAAATTTGCGCGAGCGCGTACTTTTGTTCGCGCACCAGGCGCGAACAAAAGTACGCTGGATTTTATAAGATAAGCGCATAGCTCGCGTATCTTATAAAATCCGGGGTCGGCGCACGCTACCTGTTCCCTCCGAGGCCGCTCCAAAATCGGAGCGGCCTCGGAGGGAACTTTCTTTCCACCCCCCCCCCCCCCGCACCTTCCCCTCCCTTCCCCTACCTAACCCACCCCCCGGGCCCTATCTAAACCCCCCTTACCTTTTGTTGGCAGATTTACGCCTGCTGAAAGCAGACGTAAATCTGCACGCGCCAACGGGCTGCTGGCGTGCCATCACCCGATCCAGGGGCTGGTCTGGAGGCCTCGACCACGCCCCTGGGCCGGTGCCACGCCCACGGTCCCGCCCCAAACTGCCCCTGACCCCGGACACGCCCTGGACACGCCCCCTCCCCGCCCCTTTTACGAAGCCCCGGGACTTACGCCCGTCCCGGGGCTGTGCGCACGCCGGCGGCCTATGAAAAATAGGCGCGCCGGCGCGTGAAGGCCCTGCACGCGTAAATCTGGCCGGATTTACGCGAGCAGGGCATTTAAAAACCGGTCCTTATTGTACATAGTCACTCAGCAAATATCATCAATTCAGTCACCATGTTATGTTTGTGACAATAGTGAGTGACTTGTCTGCTCTCTGTGCATGGCCATATTAGGGTGTACAAACATTCTAACACTGAAAGTCTCTTATCACTAGAGAAAAATGTCACTATAATTTCATCATGTCACTTGCATCAAGAAGCAAATATGGCAATGTAAGAGAACAAGGAAAGGATCTTCCTCAAGAAAATCTTGGGCTATCACCAGTAGCAGAGGAAAGGATGAGAGGCATAGGATGAAGATCAAGAGCCCTCCTATCAAATTCAGAAGGGATATTTTTTTGAGTGGGAACTCAGCTAGAGAGGTGGGCTTGGATGAGAAGGTAGAAAGATAGCCACCTGCTTCTAACTCCACTGTGAATATAGTGCAGTAGCAGACAAAGGCAGACTCGATGGAGAAATGAACCAGCAATGGAAGAAGCACTAGGAGTAGGAGGGCATCAGTTAAAACCACCACAGCACACTCTGTTCCATTCTAACTGGTGTTTGTGGCAGATAGGGATGTGAATCGTTTTTTGACGATTTAAAATATCGTCCAATATATTTTAAATCGTCAAAAAATCGTTAGGGCCACGATACAATACCAATTCCCCCGATTTATCGTTAAAAAATCGTAAATCGGGGGAAGGGGGAGGGCAGGAAAACCGGCACACTAAAACCCCCTAAAACCCACCCCCGACCATTTAAATTAAATCCCCCACCCTCCCGAACCCCCCCCCCCCAATGCTTTAAATTACCTGGGGATCCGGCGGTGGTCCAGAACGGCGGCGGTCCGGAACGGCCCCCTCAATAGAATCTTGTTGTCTTCAGCCGGCGCCATTTTTCAAAATGGCTGCCGCAAAATGGCGGCGGCCATAGACAAAAATGATTCGACGGAGGAGGTCGTTCCGGACCCCCGCTGGACTTTTGGCAAGTCTTGTGGGGGTCAGGAGGCCCCCCCAAGCTGGCCAAAAGTTTCCTGGGAGTCCAGCGGGGTTCCGGAAGCGATTTCTCGCCGCGAATCGTTTTCGTACGGAAAATGGCGCCGGCAGGAGATCGACTGCAGGAGGTCGTTCAGAGGGGGTTCACCGCCGCTGAACGACCTCCTGCACTCGATCTCCTGCCGGCGCCATTTTCCGTACGAAAACGATTCGCAGCGAGAAATCGCTCCCGGAACCCCGCTGGACTCCCAGGAAACTTTTGGCCAGCTTGGGGGGGCCTCCTGACCCCCACAAGACTTGCCAAAAGTCCAGCGGGGGTCCGGAACGACCTCCTCCGTCGAATCGTTTTTGTCTATGGCCGCCACCATTTTGCGGCGGCCATTTTGAAAAATGGCGCCGGCTGAAGACAACACGATTCTATTGAGGGGGCCGTTCCGGACCGCCGCCGTTCTGGACCACCGCCGGATCCCCAGGTAATTTAAAGCATTTGGGGGGGGGGTTCGGGAGGGTGGGGGATTTAATTTAAAGGGTCGGGGTGGGTTTTAGGGGGATTTAGTGTGCCGGCTCACGATTTTAACGATTTTTCACGATAGTTTACACACCCAAACGGCAACAATACGATTCCCTCCCCCTCCCAGCCGAAATCGATCGTTAAGACGATCGAGGACACGATTCACATCTCTAGTGGCAGATCTTTGTAGAGCTTACTGAATCAGATTCAAAACAACGTGTTGAAAGTACGTTTTTATGCAGCACACAATGAAGCTGTGGAATCAGTTGCCAGCAAAAATGGATCAAGGTGACTCTCATAGCAGGATTTAAAGGACGTTTGGACACGTTTCTAGAGGAAAAGTCCATAACATGTTATTAGCATGGAAGTCTAAAGAAAACCATTGCTATGCTTCATTGTGAGTAATAGGAATTAGATTTATTTTATGGGACCTTCTGACCTGGATTGGCCAGTATCAGAGACAGGATGCAGAGCTCAATGGACCTTGGTCTGACCTAGCATGACAAGTCTTATATTTTAATGTTCTTATGTGAGGGATTCAAATTAGAGGAAGGGGATATTGAAAGTCAAGTAGCTGAAGAAGATTTGTAGAACCTAGTTACTAGAGTGATATCTGGTGAGCGGTAGCAGGCAGTAAGCAATCTTGCAGGGGCTAAGATTAACCCCCAGAAACAACAGAAGGTCAAGAGTATGAAATATTCCCCTGGTCTTTTACTGCCTGGTCCACATTCAAACCCTGCCCCATTAGCAGCAACCAAGAATCCAGAAAGGGGTCCAGCAAGATATCTGAGGTGTGGATCTTATGAAAGATCAGTATTTTGGGGAATATATTCACTGCTAAAGACCATCAGTAGAAGGACATTTCTGGGTCATCTTTCAAATATTGGTATTCTCTATCATTTACATAAACAATGCTCATTACAATAGATTTCATAAAAGGCTAATACTGACCTGGAGACCTGTTCTACATTCTAAACAGCAGCAGGAGGAGCAGAAAATCCACAACAAAGAGAAAGTCCTTCTTCCAAGTTTTAAATTACCAGTTTAGGGTATCTGAAGTTAATAACTCTTTTTCCCAGTGAGATGACAAGTCAGTAGCTCATACCTTTGCATCAGTAGCAAGAGAGAAGCAGAAAGGATGGTGTTTACATTACTGTCCTTGGTCAAGAGGCAAGCAGCATTGAAGATGGTGACATGGACCACCAGGGAAAAGATTGCCCTGGATGACCAGCCCCTCTATGGGATTCAGAATGTGGGATTTATACAGCTGCTGCATGTCTAAGCTCTAAATTACATTGTTTCTACCAGGACAACATTTAATGGATGTGTGATCCCTGCCATGCACATTTAATGTTGTGTCTGCATACAGGCAAAGCTGGCCAAGGCACAGGGAAGTAGCAGCATTTATTTCACAAGCAACATCTGAACTAGCCAAAATGCGTCATATGCTTACCACTCCCAGATGGCAGACTGATAGAGCTGTGAATCGTTTTTTGTGTTTGGGTCATTCTTCATTTTTTGGCCACCGCAGGAAATGTTTTTTTGTGGTTCAGGGGGTTTTTTTCGGGAAAAATCATTTTTTGAGTTAGTGTGCGCTAACTCCCCATTAGCACGCACTAACTAAAACTATTATATTTTGTTATTTTTTGTTACTTTTTGTTAGTTTTTGTTAGTGCGCACTAACCCAAAAAACAAAATTTCCTGGAAAAATGGGAAAATCCCGATCGTTTTTTGGGCTCCCCGAAACATGCCGAATTGGACAATTTTGTTGAAATTTTCCAATTCGGAAAAAACAAATGCACATCTTTACAGACTGATGAAAGCTGGATGAAACAGGGTCTAGCAGCAACTCTAGTGGGGGCACACCAGCAGGGTTCAAGTGGGCTGTGCTGCATACTTAGGTAATGGGCCAGAGCCATATTTCAGCCCATTTCTTAATAGCGATAAGGGGGTGACAAAGAGCTTTCCTCCTCTGCATCTCTCTTACTTCCGAGCCTTGCTTTATTTATGCCAATCCTCTTGCTGCCTCACTTTGTGATTGGAGGTGTTGATGCCATTTCTCTTTTCTTACCTTTCAGACAATGTCTGGAGGTGTTCATGCCGCTCTTCTTGCTGCATCATTCTGCAATTCTGCCTAGTTCTGTTGATGCCACTCCTTGTAATTTTCTACCCCGAGTTGATGTGTTGGAGTGTTGATGCCACTGAACTTGCTGCCATATCCCTCACGTGTTTTGGGGTGATCATGCCATTGTTTCTGCTGTTTGCCCATCCCCCTCATTACCCCTTTTTGATGCATTTGGGTCTTCATGCTACTCTTCTTGGTGCCCTTTATATATTTGTATATTACTCCCTTCATTCATTCATTCTTTCTATTTTTGAGACACTTCCCTAACAAAAGCTCCAAGCAACTTATATATCATAATATATTATATACATTCTCAATTATTTGCAATATAATATAACAATCTAAAACAAATTATAATATTGTTTAAACATAATCCCAATAAATTGGAATTAAAATAGCTCTATATTCAGAAAATAGTCAAATTCCAATTTTAAACTGTACTAAATAGGAATGTGCATTCATTTGAAATGAAATAGGAAATTACAATGATATTTCCTATTTTGTTTCATTTCATTATTTAAAAAAATGATTAAAAAATACACTTGCAGGACCCACCCCAACCCTTCCTCTTTATTAAAATATTCATCAAATGACCCACCCTAGCCAACCCTCCTGAGTCCCCCAGGATTCACCAAAATGTCCTTGGTGGTCTAATGGGGGCCTTGGAATGGCCTCCCACTCCTGGGCCCACTGGTAGCCCCTATCACATGATGGGACAAAGGACAGCCTCTGTCATTTTGAATAATGGCAGCCACCAGGCTAGGGAGTGGGAGGTCATTCCCGGACCGCCACTAGATCACCAGGGTTATTTTGTTAATTCCTGGGGGGGGGGTCAAGAGGGTGAGTGAGGGTGAGTGAGGGGCAGTTAATTAATTGGGGGAGAATATTTTAATAAAGGGAAGGGTTGGGGCTGGTTCTGTGAACATTTATTTTATTTTCAAGAATAAAACAAACAAAAAATAAAGATGCAGGAGAAAGCCAAAATGGCACGGGCACAAACGAGATGCCAGAAGAAACACATTTTTTTGTTTGAACACCCCTACTAAATAATCTTCCCTCTTAACCATATCTTCAGATACTCTAAACTGAGAAATTACTACTTACCTGATAATTTCCTTTTCCTTAAGGTGGATAGATGGATTCAAGTCCAGTGGGTTATGCACCTCTATCAGTAGATGGAGATGGAGCAAGCTGACCTCACAGTATATATAGTTATGCCGTGACATCAGCTTGCCAGTATTCTCTTCAAAAGCAAGTGTGCATAGACTAGCAAAAAACTTGACAAAAAACAGACAACCATTTTTGTACTCAACCAACAAGAAACACTGAACTCAGGTAAGAACGTATGCATACTAGGCTAGGGACTGGATAAACACTTACCAGTAATCCCCTGGAATACGTAGCCATACAGGAGGTCCTTCACACAATCATTCAGTAGCCAAGGGCAGGAGGCTGAATCCATCTGTCCAACTTAAGGAAAAGAAAATGATCAAGTAAGTAGTAATTTCTCATTTCCAAGCATGTGGATAGATGGATTCAGGACCAGTGGGATGTACCCAAGCTACTCCCAAATAGGACGGGAGGCTGCCTGTGGTCCAGTCAATATCACACATGCAAAGTCTGCATCCTCCTGGGCCTGCACATCCAAACAATAATATCTGGAAAAGGTGTGTAAGGAGGACCACTTTGCAGTTCGGCAAATGTCAATGGGAGGCAACAATCTAACCTCTGCCTATGACACTGCCTGACCCCTAGTGGAATGAATCCTAACCTGAGTAGTCAATGGCTTTTCAGCAGCTAAATATGTGACCATGACTATCTCCTTAATCCAGCAAGCTATGGCTCACCCTGTTTAACTCCACCATGAAGGACAAATAGGTGATCTGTCTTTTGGAAAGGTTTAGAAACCTCCAGATATCTCACAACATGTCTCTTGACATCGAAAGGATGCAACAGGCAATATTCCTCTGCATTTGTTCCCCTATCCAGGGACGGCAGGGAAATGGACTGATTCAAGTGAAAATCCGAGACCACTTTAGGTAAAAAAGAAGGAACAGTACGTAGCTATATCACCTCTGGAGTCACCTGAAAGAATGGCTCCTGGCAAGACAAGGCCTGTAGCTCGGAAGTTCAACACACAAAAAAGATCACCACTAGAAACACCATTTTCAAGGTCAGTAACTGCAATGAAAGGCTATGCAATGGTCGAAATGTAGGGCCCACCAAGAAATCTAACACCAGATTAAGATTCCACAAAGGTACTGGTAACCGCAAGGGAGGATGAAAATGCTTCACTCCCCTCAAGAAACGGGATATATCTGGATGAGCCAATAATGATTCACTATTCAACTGGCCCTTGAAACAGGCAAGAGCCACTACCTGTACCTTCAAGGGCCAATCCTTTATTCAACCCATCCTGAAAAAAATTCCAAAATGAGCAGGATCTTAACTGAATGAGGAAGCACTCCTCGAACTTCACACTAAGCCTCAAACACTTACCAAACCCATACATAGGCTAAGGTAGTAGAGAATATTCATGCTTGTAACAAGTCAGTAATCACCGTAGTAGAATATCCATGCTTCAGCAAGTGAGCTCTCTCAAGGGGCATAGTGTAAGAAAAAAAACTGTGTTGGATCTTTGTGAAGAACATGTTCCTGCTGCAACAGATTTCTGTGTGCCAGAATGCAGGGGGTGGGAGGGGGGGGGGGGAATCTACCACAAGCCTTCACCGATCTGCATACCATGGTCTCCTGGGCCAATCCAGTGCCACCAAAAACACCATCCCCCAATGACCCTCAACCCTCCAAACTATTCTGTCCATCATGGGCTACAGGGGAAAGGCATACAGTAGGTTTTCCTGCAGCCAGACCTGCATGAGAGCATTGATACCCAATGACTTTGGATTTCTCCTGCAACTGAAGAATCGAGAAGTTGCCAGCAGGTCTAATAATGGAAGGCCCCATCAATTGCCTCAAGCAACAATACCCATTTTCCTGGGTCCAGACTCTCCCTGATGAGAAAGTCTACTCTTACATTGTCTTTTCCTGCAAAGTGCAAGGCCAAGATCTCCTGAAGATGCACTTCTGCCCTTTACATAAGTTGGTCTATCTCCTGCAACACTTGCTGGCTCTTGGTTCCTACTTGCCAATTGATGTAAGCCACTGTCATTGCATTGTCCGACATTACCTGGACCACGCAACCCTGCAGCCTACCACTGAACTGCAAGTACACCAGGTGGACCACCTGAACTTCCAGCTGATTGATGCCCCTTGTGCTGTTAGTTCCTGACAGTGAGTTCCCCAACCCTGGAGGCTTAATTGTCATCAGTACCAACCAGTCCAGTGATGTCAGGGAGATTACCTTTCTCAAATGATCTGCTTTCAACCACAATTGGAGGTGAAAGCAGAATGCCATTGGCAGGTGGAGCCGAATCAAATAGTCCTGAGACTGCAGGTTCCAAAGAGACAGCAGGGAGCACTGAAGAGAATGCATGTATGCTCTCACACACAGCACCACTTCCAGGGTTGCCGCCATCAAACAGACTACATGCAGATAGGAACACATTGTTGGGTGTATAATGTTCATCAAGAAATGCACCTGTGTCACCAACTTCTGAATATGAGCTTCTTGCAGGAAAACTTTGCCCTGCTTCATGTCGAACTGAACATGCAGATATTCCAACAACTGAGGTGGCTGAAGACTGCTCATGGCTACGTTCACCACCCAACCAATCTCCTGCAACAGGAGGATCACCTTGCGGGTCACCAAGTCTCTTCTAGAGACTTGGCATGAATCAACCAGTCATGCAAATACGAGTGTACAAGAATCCCATCCTTTCTCAACTCTGCCACTGCCACCACCCCCATAACCTTGGAAAAAGTTCTGGGAGTGGTGGCCAGACCAAAAGGCAGCACCTGAAACTGATAATGGCACCCCAACACTGTAAAACGCAGAAAACATTAGTGAAAATATGAAAGTACACCTTGAACAGATTCAAGAAGGTCAGAAATTCCCTTGACTGCACAGCCATTATCAGTGAGAGTAAAGTTTCCATGCAAAAATTAATCACTCAAAAATGACGGTTGACCCCTTTGAGATCCAAGAGACATGAAAGGAGCCTTCCAGCTTGAGCACAATGAAATAGATGGACTATTGACTCATCTTTTCTTGAGACATGGGTACTGGAACCACAGCCCTTAGACTAAGAAGCTTTGACACTGCTGTTCTTCTGTGGGGGTGTGGCAGGGAGACACCATGAACATGTCTCGAGGAATACTGTGAAACTCCAGCACATGTTCCTCTCATATCACCTCCAGGACCCACTGATCTGATGTGATTTTGTCCCACCTCTGATAAAAGAGAGAGATGTCACCCTGTCTCCTGTGCCCAGGGGTGTGTTGGCAAACCTTCAGTGGGAGGCTTGGGAGGTACCACTACCCAAGCCCGCACCCTGCCTATGCTGTCTGGGACGAAAGGACTGAGACCTACCAAAAGGCAAATTCTTCTGAAAGGTCACCCCTCTGTAAGGATGAAACCGCTTGGAGCCCCTAATATGACCCCTCATACCAAAGGGACATGGTGACTGCTTCTTATTCTCCGGCAACTGAAGAACGGGGGATTCACCCCACTTACTGGCTAGTTTCTCCAACTTGCTCCCAAACAAGAGCAAGAATTTACAGGGCAATTTCATAACAGTAGCTTTGTAAGTCACATCGGCCAACCAATTTCTCAGTCATAACTGACGACTGGCCACTATTACCGAAGCCATACCTCTGTCTGAGGTGCAGACCAAATTGCAGCCCGCATCTGCTAAAAAGGCAGTGGTGGGTTACATAACTGCCCTGGAATTTCCACCAGAGTCATCAACCTCCTGAGAGAGAAGCAAACAAGAGTGAGCCTCCAGGGAACAACAAGAAGCTATCTGTGAGATCATTGCCACTGTTTCAAATGCTTGCTTAAGGAAGGCCTCAATCCTCCTATCATACACATCCTTCAATGCCAAGCCTCCCTCCATGGAGATCGTCATCCATTTAGAGACGTCACAGATAAGCACATCCACTTTCAGAAAATGTAGACACTCTCTCACCACTGGATCCAGAGGGTACAGGCCTTCCAAGGTCTAACCTCCTTTGAAATTTGCCTCCGGGGCATCCCACTCAAGGTCAATCAATTCTTGAATGGCTTCCATAACAGGGAAAAAACAAGAGGCTTTACGCAAAGAAACCAAAATAGGATTTTTCTTTGGTTTAGACATGGAATCTTCCCCAGGTACTCCCAGCATTTTCAACATCTGTGAAATCAGGGCTGGCAGTTGATGTCTATGAAAAAACCACAACATGGTTCCAGACCCCGGAGGAATTTCCCTATCCTCCAGAGAGTCAGGATCTGCCTCATCATCAATGCCATCTGGATTCCTATCTGGAGTACCTGAAGTCAAGCTTAACAGTAGTACCAGAAGAGGGAGAGGCCACCACCTGAGAATCTGATCTGACAGGATTAGACGGGGCTGAGGACTGCACCTGAAGAAAGGATTGCAATCCTTGGGAAAAAAATCAACCCAAGAAAAGGCAGAAGGATCCATGCTAAAAGCAGGAGGCACTTGAGTGATGCCCATTGAACTGCCGTCCCCTGCTGTGGAACCAGTCAAGAGAGTTTCAGGTCAGACATTCCTCCTGACATGTCTTTAACCAGGCCCTCATCAGGCTGGGAAGAACCAGGCTTAGTAAAATCAGAGGAAGATAATACTCCCTGAGCCTCTAAACAGGGCTGGCACAAGTTAGTGGACACTCCAGGCTGAGATTCCCAAATATGACAGGCAGCACAGAGGGAAAGGCACTTAGGTTTCTTAGCCACAGGCACCATTAGTCTGTAAGTAAGCTTAAAAAGCAAATGCAGATGTGCATCCAGCCAAATTCTCGCAAAAAAATTTAGGCACACAATTTTACACGCACAAAATTTACGTGTCCCAAGGCTAAGCGCCGCAAAACTTAAGCACACTGTCACCTCACTAATAATCCTCAGCGCACGAGTGATATATTCCAAAATGTGCATGCAGGCAGCACACCAAAAAGAAACTGGGTGCTCAATACAGACGCACAGCCCCACGCACTTGTAGGCACCAATGGTCCTGCAGAGGGCAGCCAAACACGCAGAAAAAATGTGTGTGAAAATGCCGCTGCAGCATACCACGTGGCGCACAGCAAAAAGCCTAACTGTGGGGCCTAGCTCACCTGGGCTGCTCAACCTGCCAGGCTGCCCAGGTCCCTTAACCACATGGGAGTGGGACCAAACATTGGAACGGCACACTGAGCATGGAGACTGGAGGAAGTCCTAAAACTACTCCTTTACTCTGTCTCTGACTTTCCTTTTTTTTTTTTTTAAAGTTTACCTGAGCTCAGCCTTTCCCGGCTGAGTACAGAGATGGTCTCCAGCTGCGGGGGGAGAGGGAATATATTGTCACCACTGCACTTGGGCTCCTGCACCCGCTGCCTTTCAGCTGATTAAATTAGCTAAGTCCATGCTGGCTGAAGAACTGGCTACCGGATGAAGACACTTATCTGAGGGACCTCGGAAATCACCTCAGAATTCTCAACTGGAGGAGGGACCATTAAGTATCACTGCAAGAGAGTGCAACAACTAAAACCTCCTATGAATTCTCCTCTAAATTTCAAAGCAATCCCCAGTAGAGAAATGCATGTCCAACATCTGCTGGAGACTGAGAATATTGGCAGGTTGATGTCATGGCAGGACTATATATGCTGTGATGTCAGCTTGCTCCATCTCCATCTGCTGGTAGAGGTGCATAACCCACTGGTCCTGAATCCATCTATCCACATGATTGGAAATGATAACTTAAAAACTTTAGTAAAAAGCCATCCTTTTCAAGACTTTAGACAGTTCACAGTGGCTCATAAATATTTAGGCATTCTATTCCACAGTGTCAACCCATAACAGGAATGTTCTTTTCTTAGTTTATCTCATATTTTATATCATTATACAATGGAATACTCAGGAAGAACTCCTGAGCAGAACATAACTCCCTGACGTGTTTTGAGATATTCTAGCTTTTATATAATCAGGACCTCTCATTAACAGACATTTTAAAAAGTAACATTAAAACCTTAAACTGTATTCTAAAAATAAACAGATGTCAATGCAGTGTATCTAAAACAGAAGGAATGAGGTCATTCAGCTTTAAACCCAGAAGAATCCAGGCAGCCATATTCTGAACAAATTGTAGCCTTTTCAGCTGCTTCTGATATAGACCCAAATATAATGTTTTGTAGTAGTTAAATTTACTAATAACTGTTGAGTAAATAATTGTTGCCAAACTATCATAAGATCTATTAAAATTACTAGGGCACTTTTAGTATTATGAAATGGGCACAATCCCATCTGACAGGGATCCAGAAAATTCTCTGCAACCAATTCACCTTGATGAGACATGACAGCCCTTTCTATTAATATACTTAAATCAGGCAAGTTTGAGGCAGGTCAATAGTTTATTATATCTGAAGTATCAAAATTAGTTTGTTTTTTTTATAATGTATATTTTATAGCCTCTGTCAATTTATTCAGGCATATTCCTTGCCTTAATGATGCATGTATAATACATTTCAGAGAGTTACTCAATTTCTGGCCACAGTCATTCAGAAACCAGATTGGCACTGGCTATAACAGAGAAATTACATCATCAGTTATTAACATTGCAAGAGATTTTATCCCCTCCGCACCAAGGGATCATGCAAAACTCTCCTCAGAGTCTAAAACACAACCTATCATTTTCTCCCTAAGCTTATCAAATTTAAGAATAAATTATTTCAAAAATATAGAAGCATTAATGGAACTCTTTGGAATCAAAGGGTTTACAGTGTTTGTTTCATTAAATTGCACTTTTAAGATATTCTTAGCTAATATAATTTCCTTACTCCAATAACTCTTATTTTCCTCTTTAATTTTCTAAGCTCAGTCATATAAATAAAACCTATAGATTACTTTATACTCTTCATTTAAGAAATTGTGCCGTTTATGTTCTAGTCACCCTCCTTTAGTTTTAAAAGTCTCTCATGAGAGGCTTCTAAGAAAAGTAAAATGTCATAGAATAGGAGGTGATGTCCTTTCATGAATTACAAACTGGTTAAAAGACAGGAAACAGAAAGTAGGATTAAATGGTCAATTTTCTCAGTGGAAAACGGTATACAATGGAGTGCCTCAAGGATCTGTACTGGGACCTATTCTTTTCAATATATTTCTAAATGATACGAAAATAAATATGACGAGTGAGATAATCAAATTTGCAGATGATACAAAATTATTCAGAGTAGTTAAATCTCAAGCGAATTGTGATAAATTGCAGGAAGACCTTGTGAGACTGGAAAATTGGGCATCCAAATGCAGATGAAATTTAATTTAATGTGGATAAGTGCAAGGTGTTGCATATAGGGACAAATAACCCATGCTGTAGTTGCATAATGTTAGGTTCCATATTAAGAGCTACCACCCAGGAAAGAGATCTAGGCATCATAGTGGATAATACTTTGAAATAATAAGCTCAGTGTGCTACGGCAGTCAAAAAAGCAAACAGAATGTTAGGATTTATTAGAAAGGGAATGGTGAATAAAACGGAGGATGTCATAATGCCTCTGTATCGATCCATGGTGAGACCGCACCTTGAATACTGTGTACAATTCGGGTTGCCACATCTCAAGAAAGATATAGTTGTGATGGAGAAGGTACAGAGAAAAGCAACCAAAATGATAAAGAAGATGGAACTGCTCCCCTATGAGGAAAGACTAAAGAGGGAAGGGCTGTTCAGCTTGGAGAAGAGATGGCTGAGGGGGAATATGATAGAGGTCTTTAAAATCATGAGGGGTCTAGAATGGGTAAATGTGAATCGGTTATTTACTCTTTTAGATAATAGAAGGAGTAGGAGGCACGCCATGAAGTTAGCATGTAGCACATTTAAAACTAATTGGATAAATTCTTTTTCACTCAACGCACAATTAAACTCTGGAATTTGTTGCCAGGGGATATGGCTAGTGCAGTTAGTGTAGATGGGTTTAAAAAAGGTTTGAATAAGTTCTTGGAGGAGAAGTCCATTAACTGCTATTAATCAAGCTATTACAAGCATCAGTAGCGTAAGATATACTTAGTTTTTGGGTGCTTGCCAGATACTTGTAGCCTGGATTGGCCACTGTTGGGAACAGAATTCTGGGCTTGATGGACCCTTGGTCTGGCCCAGTGTGGCAATTTTTTATGTTATTAAATTTCTAAGTTCATCTGTAAACCTTGATGAAAATTTTAGAGACCCAAGCACTTTAGTTTTCATAGGGGTTAAAATATCTATTCAAAGCCATTTAGCCGAATAGCTCACAAGTTTTCTGGCTTAGTACCTAGTTTTCAATATCCCTCATACTTATTCAGCTAAGTCATTGTCTGGCTAAAAATTAGCTGGATACATAATGTGCATTTTAGGGACTGGGCCGAATTAGCAGTGTAATTAATCTGGCTAACACCAATATTAGGAGTTAGCTGAATAAGATTATCAGTTAACTATAGCCATGCCCTGGAGCAGATCTAAAGCTATCTAGTCTAAAGTTACCAGATTAGATTTTAAAAAATATAAAATAATATATGGTTTAAGTGGCCATACCATACAAAAAATGTCATATGTGAGTCTGGCAGCTCTAAATGAAGGCTCCCACCCTATGTGTAAAACATGAGCCACTGGGCCAAGCTTCACTACTTCCCCAAACCTGTCTGAGAACAGTTTTAAAAAGAAAGTGTTTGCAGTCTGCGGAGTGACCTCCTCCTTCCTATGCCATGATCTCAGCAAAAGAGAATATTTTGAAGGTACCAGGTGAGTGGGAAGGTTAGGGCTAGGATGCTGGGGGGAGGGTAGAGAAAGGGAGACAAAAGAGTGGTCATTATTTGAAGATTATGCCAAACCAGAGAGGATTCCCTAAAAGTTTAAATTTTAAACTGCCCAAAAAAGAGTTTGGGGGAATAAAGCAGCTCAGCCAAGTACGACCCATGTTTGGACAACCCATGGGTTGGAGGTTGTGCGTTGGGCAAAGAAGCCCGTCCAGGAATTTTTTTCTTTTAAGGGGTATGGCTACTTTACTGTTCAGATACCTTCAAGCCTAACCAGTGATATGCAGAGGATAGCTGGTTAGGTTTAAAGTTAGCCGGATAACTTTATTTGGGGATATTCAATGGGACATTGGCTGAGGGGCTGATGCAATAAATATGCACAGAAAGCGGGTGCTGAACAGTCAGCGTCCACTTTCTTAATGCACCCGCAGGCACCCCCCTTGGGTAGTTTACCTAAATGCTGCACAGCTGCATGGCCAGGGGGTGCATGAAACAGACACTTGTCACTTGAGCGTCCGTTTCCTGCAGCCGACTGCAGATGGTTTTTTTTTTAACTATTTTTTTTACTTTATTTAATTTTGTTTTCCTCCTACTTAATTTCACAACATAAGAAGAAGGCAGTACAGAAAAGGCAGTTTTTTTCTGCTTTTCTGTACTGGTTTAAGGAGCAATCAGTTATTAACGCCTGCTCCAGGCAGGCATTAATTTCTGATTGCTAAATGTACGTCCTAGATGCATCTAGAGTGAATGCCTAATAGCCTCATTCACATGCATTTGCATTTAATGAGCGCTATTAGATTCACTCTGCGTTGGACATGCGCTGTAGAGGTGCTAATCCCCTTATTGCATAAAGGGATCAGTTAGCGCCTATACAACCTGCGTCCAACTGCGGGTTATACAGTACGCTCAGCTGAGCGCACTGTATTGCATCAGCCCTGAATGTGCAAGATAACTTATCCAGTTAAATTTAGCTTTGTGCTGCTTGTCCCATCTCACAGAACCTCGGGGTGTTAATATCACTGCTGTTGGTACCCTTACCCTATGTTGGTACCTTGGGATCTTCATGCCACTATTTTGGATGCCCTTTGTCTCTCTTTTTGTGCCTTGGGGTCTTTGTGCCACTGTTAATTCTGCTTTGCCTTTCTCACGGTGCTTTGGGCTGACCATGTCACTATTGGTGCCACTTTTCTCCACTCATGGTGTCTTGGAGTGC
This sequence comes from Rhinatrema bivittatum, assembly GCF_901001135.1. Classification (NCBI taxonomy): domain Eukaryota; kingdom Metazoa; phylum Chordata; class Amphibia; order Gymnophiona; family Rhinatrematidae; genus Rhinatrema; species Rhinatrema bivittatum. The sequence continues at coordinate 168,458,717 of NC_042620.1, forward strand.
TGTTCCCTCTGCTGCTGTTGACTACCTGCAAGTTTCATTAAACTTGAATGGAAAATCCCAGTGTTGGAGTCTATAATATGATGCTTTGCTTCCCTCATTGACTTTAATGTAAACAAATGAAGAAGATAAACAAATGAACTTGGGAACAGAAATAAAAGAAACAAATTGAAAATGGCAACCAAACTAAAAGAACCCAATTTTTTTTTTCTGGGCACATCCCTACTAACTACTATAGTTTTATAAATAAATACATGTTTGTTTTTTTTCTAGGCTCAGGTGCAAAGCCGCAAACCATAGAGCTTGTCAAGAAGTCACAGAAAGAAAAATATGAGTGCTTGAGTCTAAATAGATTAGTGCCGTTTAATAGGAAGTTCAGCTCCAGGCCCATGCTGATGTACGTATCTAGGTGGACATCTGGTTGATCATGAAGATTCATATTTGAACATTGCTTGCAAAACTTGCAATGATTAACTTCCTGAGTCTGTTGTTCTCTTTTTTTACATTTTGGCACAGCAGACAGTGTGAATCTGCTTTTTTAATCATGTGAATTTGAGTTCCTTTTAGCTGGGAAACTCCCCCCCTCCCCCAAATTTATGCATTCATTAGCCCTAATTGGAATATATTCTCAACTCCTCTAGGAGGCATTCTTGTTAACATTTACAGCTTTAATCAATGACAGTTAATGGTTATTTATATGAACATTTTCATTACATTTTGTGCTATACATTTATTTTCTGAATTCTACTTACTAGATAGATTGAAATAGGCCAGCTCCTCTCTTGGAAACATATAAAAGATCTTTATTAGGCTAATTTCCTTGCAAGCCCTTTCCACTTAAACATTACTATTACTCAAAGACATCATTTTGTAGCAGTAGGGCAATCACATTACCGTGCCTATTCTATCAGCATTATCCTGTCACTGATAAATATTTATCCAAAGGCTGGCACAGGTACATTGCTGCTGACATGCTCCTCTTGCAATTCTATTTATTCTTTTACCATTGGTAGTCAGTCATTCTTTGGATCATCGCTGTCAGCTGTGGACAGATTTGGCAATAGTCTGTAATTTAGGAATTTAAAGTGATTCAGCAATGTCTGTATGCAGCAGACATCAATCTTGGCATGCTAGTAGCCTCCTAATCTCAAACTGGTCATGCATTTGCACCTTTTCCTGTTTGATGTTCAATTTTCTTATTTTGAGCCCTTTTTTTTTAACGATGTTCATTGTTCTGTTTTGCTGTTCATCTGGGAGAAGAAAAACAACCAATAAGGGCTGAATAACACAGTCTGGGTAAAACAAATAAGCATGGGTGTAGCTTGCTTATTGCGGCGGTTACTTCCCCTACTACCCATAACTAATCAAGCTTGATATTTCACTTGGTTGCAGCTCCATCACTGCTCTCTACATTAATGGTGGGTGTGGAAGGGAAATAGAACCAAAGAGCTAAGAGAAACAGATAAGTATGAGAAAAAAAATGTGAAGCTTGCTGGGCAGACTGGATGGGCCGTTTGGTCTTCTTCTGCCGTCATTTCTATGTTTCTATGTTTCTATGCTTGTGTCTTTTGCCTTTACATTGCTTCTATTTTGCACTGGCTTTCATTCATCAGTCCTTTTTTCCCTCCCACAAAAGAGAATGACCAGATTGGCTGTCCTCTTACTTAAAATATTAGTCAGCACTAGTCTGTTAATCTTAAGGACAGCTGTGTATTATATACTGTCATTTATAAAAGCAAGCTCCAATTCCCACACTATGTTAACAGCACAAAATTATTTTTTTATTTATTTAATTTATTTAGATTTAGCTCACACCTTTTCGTTGAAAGCTCAAGGCATGTTTATTATATTATGTTTATCAAGACATAATATTAGGAGCTCAAAACTGAGCTCCTAATATTATATCACAAGCTAAATGTTAAAATACTATCTGATATGACCTCCAATCAAATTAAACATCCTACTGCACTGGAAGTGAGAGACCTAGGTGTAACATTAGACAATGAACTGAATTTTAAAAAATTCATAAATACAACAATAAAAGACTGATATTATAAACTACACGTATTAAAAAAAATTTAAGGCCCCTCCTACATCACTGTAACTTCAGAACGGTTCTCCAGGCGCTAAACTTCACTAAAGTTGATTACTGTAATGCCATACTATTAGGACTCCCAGCATCAACACTGAGACCCCTGCAACTTTTACAAACCGCTACCACCAGAGCCCTTACAAATACTCGAAAAAAATGAACATATCACACCCATCCTAAAAGAACTCCACTGGCTTCCGATTCCCTCCAGAATAATCTTTAAGTGCCTAACATTAATCCACAAAACTCTTTATAATCAAAATGTACACTGGCTCGAAACCTCCCTTAATTTCTAGACCTCACAAAGAACCACCAGATCCACCAGCAACAGAACCCTACCATTACCCTTACCCAAATTAGCACACCTCACTTCCATCCGTGAATGATCACTATCACTTGCTGGTCCTTCCATCTGGAACACAATGCCTCAAGAATTAAGACTTGAGCCCAACCCACACTCTTTAAAAAAAAAAAGAAAAAGGAAAACCTGGCTATTCAAGCAGGCATACCCCTAACACCCACCCTCTCTCGAAACCTATCCGCCAATCATGAGTCACTTTAAAAAGCCATTTTACTCAGTCCCTTATATACCAATAATGTTGTTATATATATGTTAAAATATCTGCTAGTAGTTATTTCTCTGTTCTTTCGTTCCTTGACATTTTATTCTGCCTCTTGTAACACAACTGTTTTTGAAAGTTTGAGATGCTTGAAATTTAATATGTAATTTCTATTCTGGTGCCTTTTTTTGTTCCTATTTAGTTCCCTGTAAGCCGATGTGATGTGCAAACAAACCTCGGTATAAAACCCCCCCAATAAATAAATAAATAAATAAATAAATAAAATGTTACATTCAAGTACACTAGAAATCTTCCTGTACCTAGAGGGCATACAATCTGGGAAGATAACTTTCAAACAAATGCACATAGTTGCATTATATGTATGGATATGGTCACAAGCAGATCTACATTAGTATTTTATAAGCCACGTGTATAAGATACGTGTGTTTTATAAAATACGCATATCTCAACCCTGGGCGTACGTATGCTTGTACATGAATACATGCAATGCATCAGAAGAGCAGAAATCACCGCAATGAATGTGCATACTCATCCTATCTATTTTAAAAATATACATACATGTATATTAGGGATGTGAATCAGGCTTCGGACAAATGAAAATATCGTTGATATTTTCAAAATCGTCAGAAATCAGGGGCTCCCCCGAAACGATAGGAAAACCCCACGATATTGATCGTGGGGGTTCTCTTATCATTTTGGGGGAAGGCAGGAAAAACAGAACACAAAAATAACCCCTAATCCCACCCCGACCCTTTAAAACTAATCCCTTTGCTTCCCCCACCCTCCCGACCCGCCCAAAAACATTTTACATGTACCTGGTGGTCCAGTGGGGGAAGCAAAGGGATTAGTTTTAAAGGGTCGGGGTGGGTTTTTTGTTTATCGGCTCGGGTGCAGCCGATAAACAAAACCGCGATTGGGCCCAATGGAAAAAACCCCACATGTGAATCGGAATCCGAACCGATTCCGGTTCCGATTCACATCTCTAATGTATATGCTGAGGTAGATCTTAAAACAGTACGCGCGCACGTACTTTTGTTGGCGCAACCGGCGCCAACAAAAGTACGCCGGATTTTATAAGATACACGCGTAGCCACACGTATCTTATAAAATCCAGGGTCGGCACGCGCAAGGCTTCGCAAAATCAGCAGCCTGCGCGCGCCGAGCCGCGCAGCCTGCCTCCGTTCCCTCCGCGTCCCCCCACCTTCCCCTCCCTTCCCCTATCTACCCCACCCCCCAGCCCTATCTAAATCCCCCCCCTACCTTTTGTTGTGCAAGTTACGCCTGCTTGAAGCAGGGATCTGCATCAAGCAGGCGTAACTTGCCCGCACCATCTCGGCATCCACTGGCACAGGCTGCAGTGCCGGGGGACTCAGGACCGCCCCCCCACCCGCCCCCGAACCATCGCCATGCCCCCGGACCCGCCCCGGACCCCCGCTGACCCCAGACATGCCCCCATGACACGCCCCCAGACTGCCGACACGCCCCCCCCCCCCGTACACGCCCCCTCCCGCCCCTTTTATGAAGCCCCGGGTCTTACGCACGTCCCGGGGCTTTGCGCGCGCAGGCGACCTATGCAAAATAGGCACTCAGGGCCTTTAAAATCTAGCCCATTATGCATGAAAATAAAGTAGGCCTTACTTGCATAAATCGGTATATTTTAAAACATGCGCGCATCAAGGAAATTACCAGTTATACCGATTAGTTCACCCAGTCCTTTTCCAGGTCTTATAACAGATAATTAGCAAGTGTAAAATTAGGCAAGTTGGCAAATGTACATGCAAGTCTTTTAAAATAGCAACTCAGGCATGTAAATGTTGCTCCTGCCCTGGAACACTGCTATTTTTCCTCGTGTATATATGTGCGCAATAGTGAAAATAGACATGGACTTTTTACTTTTATGAAATATGGAATACACAAGCAGAGGCTACTTACATGCATATGTGCTAATTGTTATGCACGGAACATTTTGAAAATTAATTCCCTAGGGCCTGATTTACTAAGATTTTTTCCCATTGACATAGAATAGGAGAAAAGCCTTAATAAATCTGACTCTTAAATTTGTACCTGAGGGAGAAATGATTTGCCCAGGGTTATAAGGAATGTCAGCAGGATCTGAATACTGGTTTCCCTAGGCCTTAACCTGCTGCACTAACTACTAGACTAAATCTGCACTGAATTTAAATTGTAAGTAGATAAAATGGTGGTCTTATAAAAAAAAAAATCAAAGCTCAAGAGATAGAATCATCATATTATTATAGCCCTTTCAAAATGTTCAGAGAGACAGTTATATTTTATGTAATTTGCAAAATATTTAAAAAATAGTTTTACAAATTTCCCTATATCTTTCCCCTTTTGATAGAGGAAGTTTTGAAATGGAAATGAAGGAATTTTTGGTAGTAATTAACCTTAAATCAGTGTAAGGGATCTGTGGATTAGAATAAGGCAGGATCTGGAAGAATGTAAAATCATTTTTGCTGAACAAAAGGGCAAGAGTGAACATATGAATTACAATAGGAATTGGCAAAGATGCAGATAAAGACTGAAGACTTCATTGTTACAATGATATCTTTTATTCAGATTAATGCTATGCTACAATGTTCTAGCACTTAAATTACATCTTGATTTTACCATCCTGTGCCTTATTTTTTTTTTTTTAACAAAACAGTCAATTGATCTGCCTGAATTAGACTGCATCATCCTTTTTAATCTCAATACTGACAAGATGAAGTTAGAATAGTGAATAATAAAGAGAGCTGAGGAAATTAAGTTCTTGTTCACATTACAAAACATTGCAGATTCATTACTGATACATACAATCATATCCGTTATGCAAGAAACCCTAGAAGTCATTTTAGGACTTCATTTGGGATTAAGGGTTCTGGTAAGGGGGCTTTGTGCTCCATTACTCATTAATGATTTATATTCTACTTTTCAGCAGATTATTTGCAGGGATTTCCCTATCCCCAGAGGGCTTATAATATAAGTTTGTACCTGAGGTAATGGAGGGTATAGTGACTTGCCCAAGATCACAAGGAGCAACAGTGGGACTTGAATGCTGGTCTCCTGGTTCGTAGCCCGCCGCTCTAACCACTAGGCTACTCTTCCACTTTAAATGATGCTATGCAGAACAAAAAAAAAATAAAAGCACAAAAAGTGCTGTAGGTTAAAAAAAAGCAATCCGATGTCACAACGCCCATGATCAGATTTTGTGTTCTATTCCTGTTCCATGGAACAATCTGATATGATGTATAGTATGTTCATAAAAGGTTTGGTTCAGTCCTGCTTTTGAGGTTCACATTTTTTCCAACTGAAATATATTTTCCATTTAGGGTGAATAAAAAAAAATCATATCCTGTCTTTGGAAAAGTCTGGCAAGACCCCCTATGCATCTTAGAAAAAAAATAAACTCCTTTTATGTGGGTTTTAAAGACTGTCACCCTATTTCCAGAGTAGAAAGTAGCTTCCTACAACATACATGAGTCTCCTAAACATGCAAAATTGCCATATTCACAGTGTGATGGCATTAACTAAGGGCAGGAAGCTAAAAGTGCTTGCCCACTGAAATCTTTGGATATATGTTTTTTTACACTAATACACCTCTGCAAAAAATGCAGAATGAAGACATACATAGAAAAACTCATATTCAATCAGAAAAATCTTCTGTCAGAAGGTTATTTTTCAAATCGCAATAGGGCCTTATTGCGGGTATTAGAGTTGTAATGCCCGCAATAACGCATGCAATAAATAACACATCTGTATGCTTTGGGCAGGGAGAGTGGAGAAGAGGAGAGAGAGCTTCTGAGGAGGCACACATATTAGTCATCATTTTATTCCACTGTGAGGGGGCCATTCTGAACTCGGGGTGAGGATTTGGTGGTGGGCTAGGTTTTGGGGGGCAGTTTTACATGCACAGTCAGAGGTACGAACAGCACAGAAGACATCAGTGAAGATTTTATGTGATTTGGAGTGATGAAAGGTACACAAAGATGAGATTTGTACAATGTACTCTCGACTTAGGACAGCCTTTCCTTATTACTCAAATCAATCAGGTTTGAATGGCCTGGCAGATCATGACAATATTACAGACAGCATCTCAGCACAGAATGGATAGGAGTAAGAGGAAATGCAGTGTTTATTATAAGTTCCACACAAAGACTTTGAGTCTGCCATGCGTACCCAATCTAGGGGATCCTCATTACTCATGTACTCAAAGGATGTCCTGCCTTAATATATGCATATCATGGTAGGCTTCAATAATCTTGCTCACTAGCACTGTAACTGTCGTTGGGCAATTGAGCTACCTCATAAAAGTGCTTTCTTACCTCCAACCTCTCCTGCTCTGTACAAGGATACAGGATATACTTAAACATGTAAGCAAGCATGAAATATTAGATTGTAAAATCAATATACTGTTGATAGAATACAGGAATAACTTGAACATCCACAGAAATACACATCAAAGAGACAGACTACTTAGCTTGGGCTTCAATGGAAAAAAATATCAAAGGGCGTGTTTCACTTGTATGAATTTTGCTACAACAGGTTTGGCCTCATTAAATTAATTTGCACCACTACTCTTGTGCATGTACCACACAAAAGTTTGTGCAGAAATCACATCACTTCTCATTGCTTGTCTGATTGAAGAACAGAAATGGCCACACTGTTTTGCCATGTGACCACAAGATCTCCTTTTGCACAGTATGTTCTTCTGGATATCTACTAGGACTCTAGAGATCTCCCTCTCTAATACATGGAGTTTGACTTCTGGATGCAGTGATTGGAGGAGAATCCCAAGGGGTACATGCTTCAGGAGGTGGGCTGTGGTGTGTGGTGTTTGTCCATCCTTTGAGTGTTTTCCTATGTATGGATCTTGTTTGCTTGGATATGTATGTAATTTTATGTTTGCTTTCGTGTGGCGTCTACTTCTCTATCATGCTGATATGGCAGATGATATTTACTTGTTCTGTAAGTATTTTTGCTATAGTTCAACCTGAAATACACTGCATTGCAAGTGCCTCTGTGTGCTCTGAGTTTTGGGCATAGTTCAGTTATGAATACAGCTTCTAAAGCTAATGCATATGCTATGTGTAGCAAGATACTATAAATCAGTCCCTACCTCCATGAGCTTATCATGTGTTGCAGCCTTACAATGTGGAGTGAGCTGCATCTGGATCTGATTGATTGTGTTTTGGACCTGCCCAAAGGGGTTTCAACCTTGCAGAGACTGCAAGCCATCACAGCTAAGATGAAGGAATATAAAATATGTCCAGACCCCAGCATCCAGTAGGGATGTGCATTCGTTTTGAATGAATGCGCAATCTGCAATGTATATTTCCCTATTCGTTGCATTCATGGGGTTCTGAAACATATGGCGAACCCCCACGAATGCAACAAATTACTAACGAATAAAACCCCCACCCTCCTGACCCCCCCAAGACTTGACAAAAGTCCCTGGTAGTCCAGCGGAGGTCCTGGAGCGATCTCCTGCACTCGGGCCGTCGGCTGCCGGTATTCAAAATGGTGCCGATAGCCTTTGTCCTTACTATGTCACAGGGGCTACCGGTGCCATTGGTCGGCCCCTGTCACATGGTAGGAGCACAAGATGGTGCCAGCTGTCCATTGCTCCTACCATATGACAGGGGCCGACCAATGACACCGGTAGCCCCTGTAACATAGTAAGGGCAAAGGCTATTGGCGCCATTTTGAATACCGGCAGCCGACGGTCCGAGTGCAGGAGAATGCTCCAGGACCCCCGCTGGACCACCAGGGACTTTTGGCAAGTCTTGGGGGGGGGGGGGGTCAGGAGGGTGCAGGGTTGTAGTTAATTAAATTTAAAGGGTTGGGATGTTTTGTTTTTTTTAACTTTAATGGGAAATGAATACCATACGTAACTAATGGACGAATTGGGGTCCCCAAAAACGGATGTAATGGATTTGGGTCCCATCGAATATGAATACCGAATTGAACGTATCCATCCCTGCTGCACACCCCTAGCATCCGGCACTCACAGTGTTAACATGTTGGGAAACGGTCTGTGCTGTTTAACCTGCCCAGAGAACAGCATTGTATAGCCAGCAGAGGAGGAAGCTAAAGAAGACCATTTAAGGTAGAAAAGGCACAATTTGGCTGGCTCTGTCTGTGTGTACAGAACAGGGACAGCAAGGATTTATAGCCAGGAATAGAGGAATACATCTGGCAGCCCTGCACTCAGTTTTTCTCCTAAAGAGCTAATTATCAAAAGAAAAAGACAGAAGTCTCTGCTCTTAGAAGATAGAGAGACAGATAGTTGTTCTTGCTTCATAGCTGAGTTACATATAAAATTCCAAGAAGGAACAGGGGCCAAGAGCTGAGATGCATCCTTTCTATAGATGTCCAGGCCCAGGAGCACATGGCTGGATCACCCTCCCAAGAGTGTTTTAGCAGAGGAATGAAAAAGATGGAGAAGGTTTATTTCCTTGTCTTTGGCCCAAAATTCAGTATCTCATCATAATCACTTCAGCCTTTCAGCTGAAGTCAAGCACAAACCCTTGCTGGCAGGAACTGAGAAATAAAAACTGGTGACTGTGGTCTTTTCTGTAAGAGACTGAAACTAAGCCAGCTTTCTGTGTAGTACCAAGTAAACCATTTGGGGAAGCTCTCCAGAAGAGAGAGATATTTCACACACTGCAGTGCTCATCTACTGTATTTGGTTTGTCATCTAGCCAGCTGTACCATCAAGAAGGACTTCTTCATTTTCTTGATTTTTATTTTCCACACAATTTTCTGTTTGGGACAGGGTATATCCTTTACAAACTGGTGACATTGGGGTGGATCTGTTCTCCACCCCCTTTTCTGATGACTCAGGGGTAAAGACAATTTTTGAAAGTTGTGTACTTTACTGCCTACCCCACCTTTCTTTATTAACATTCCCTATTTTTTTTTTTTTTGTTTACTATCCATATGAGTATGTTGGTTGTCCTGGCTAACAGGCCATACCCAGTTTTATTTTTGCATTGCTTGATATAAAATAAGAAAACTGCAAATTTATATTATACCTCACTACTGTATTTTTCCCATTTAATGCTCTGGTTGGATTTACTGTCTAGTTACACAATACTTGTAAAAAGGTTAATTATTATTTATTCTGGTGTGATGAACCCAAAGATAAATCATATTAGTTAATATAATTTCTCATGTGGTACTCCCCACCTCAAGCATAGGGGTAATTCATAATCTGGAATGTGGGGGGGAGGGGGAGGAGGGAGGCAACATGTGTGTGTGTGTGTGTGTGTGTGTTGTATGTGTGTGCATGCGCCGAGTGAGTGGAGATTTTTCTTGTCAAATCACTTTTGGGTGCCCTTTGTTTAGTTATATATTAATTATGTTTCTGCTTTTCCTGTTAATTAACTACCACAATTATGACATCCTGCTTGGCCACTACACATGTAACACACAAACAAGATGTAGAAATGTCAAGTGAATAGTAATGGCCATAGATGTTTATTAGATACCTGACACGGGAATCTAATCTGGGTGCTTAAGCCTATCTTTGGAGGTGCCCTCTTGTGACTACGCAACTGCTTCTTGCTGGTCACACATAGCTCTACCTCCAGCCAAGAAGCCTTGTCACTTTTGCTGTCATGTTTGGGACTGCACTGGGCAAGCCACACACAGCAAGCCAACTGGCCTTTCCTCTTATCATGGGTAAGAAGATCCACCCAGTACTTTGGCCCAAGCCAGGGCCTATCATCATTGCATCCCCTGCTGGATCATCATTCCTTAACTGAAGGCTGCAACTCTAGTCACACCTTCGTGGTGTCGTCAGGTATTACCCCTATACTAATAATTCCTCCCTCTCCTTACTGCAATGCTCGAGCACTCTGGCGCAACAGGGATAATAAACATTCTGCATCAAATTGCAACTACAACAGGAGCTCATTCACAAAGCCATATTGGGCCATTTATCATGGGAAAAACATTTTTTGTGTGATAAATGGCCTAACATTGGGATAACACGAGATATTTCAAATACCTCCTGTTATTTGAGCCTTGACACCACACATATTTAAATGAGCAAATGCATGCTAATGAGCTCATCAGTACCCTAATCAATGTATATCAATAGAGTCAAAGGCCAGGCGGCCATTTGAAAAATGTCTGCCAACAGACCCGGAGCCAAGGGGTTGCACCAGGATCCCATTGGACCACCAGGATGTCTTTTCCAAGTAACTAGGGGTCTGGTAGGGAGATCACCAGGGTGACTTTTGTATCTAGGGTGGTAGGGTATCCACTGGACAACCAGGGATCATTTTGTGTGTGTAGGGGCCAGGATGGTAATGAGAGTCCTGGCCTCCCAGCCTCCGGAGGGCTAGATTTTATGAGTAGAGGGATTAGGGGGTTGGGGAAGGACTTGTACCTTAATTCAAGCCTTTAACAACAAGGATTGATTTCTTTTATTTATAATTTTTAGTGGTATACTTTTAATGTTACATTTTGTATTTTAAGATGTGTTTTGATCTATAGTTTTATTTGTATTTTTAAGATGTACTTGGATCCATTGTTATTGTATTTTAGCTTATGTTGAGACAGATTTTATATTTTAGATGAACCGTTTTGAAAGTTACCCTTCTTCCCCCCCCCCCCCCCCCCCCCATAGCACTGCCATCTCCCCCATCCGGCAGGAACATAGCAAATCAAATCAGTAAATTGTTACTGTTAGAAAAGTTAATGTAAATTTAGTTTGTTTTTTTTCTATAGTTTCTTATAGTTTAAAAATGGTGCGGGCCATCCAGTGCACCTACCATGTGACAGAGGCTGACCAATGGCACCGATAGCCCCTGTCACATGGTAAGAGCAAAGGGCCATCGGCGCCATTTTGATTAGTGGCAGCCGACAGCCCGAGCGCGGGAGAATGCTCCTGGGACCCCCGCTGGACCACCAGGTATTTAATTTTATTTTTTTTCGGGGGGGGTCTGGAGGGTGGGGGGATACTAACAAACTCATTTTAAAGGGTCAGGTTGTGTTTTTAGGTTGTGTCCTTTCTTCCCGCCCCCCCATAATGATAAGAAAACCCACTAAATTAATCGTGGGGTTTCCTATCGCTATCAGGGACCCCCTGATATCTGACAATATTTTCAATCGTCAGATAAACGATTCACATCCCTAGATTACAATATCAAATACAATAAATACAAATGATACAAATATGAACAACTAACCTTACACACCAACTATGAAGATGCTGACTCAGATCAGTATATCTTTTTCCAAAGAGATGAAAAAGTGCTACTTGAAATGTGAGGGAGAAAGCTGGCACTGATAGTGAGAGCTCATGCATGTGAACTGCTAAGAGGTAGGCAAAACTAGGGATGTGAATCGTTTTAGGACGATTAAAATTATCGTCCGATAATTTTAATATCGTCTTAAACCGTTATGGAACACAATACAATACAGATTCTAACGATTTATCGTTATAAATCGTTAGAATCGTGAGCCGGCACACTAAAACCCCCTAAAACCCACCCCCGACCCTTTAAATTAAATCCCCCACCCTCCCGAACCCCCCCCCAATAACTTAAATAACCTGCGGGTCCAGCGGCGGTCCGGAACGGCAGCGGTCCGGAACGGGCTCCTGCTCCTGAATCTTGTCGTCTTCAGCCGGCGCCATTTTCCAAAATGGCGCCGAAAAATGGCGGCGGCCATAGACGAAAAAGATTGGACGGCAGGAGGTCCTTCCGGACCCCCGCTGGACTTTTGGCAAGTCTCGTGGGGGTCAGGAGGCCCCCCACAAGCTGGCCAAAAGTTCCTGGAGGTCCAGCGGGGGTCAGGGAGCGATTTCCCGCCGCGAATCGTTTTCGTACGGAAAATGGCGCCGGCAGGAGATCGACTGCAGGAGGTCGTTCAGCGAGGGTTCCGGCGCCTCGCTGAACGACCTCCTGCAGTCGATCTCCTGCCGGCGCCATTTTCCGTACGAAAACGATTCGCGGCGGGAAATCGCTCCCTGACCCCCGCTGGACCTCCAGGAACTTTTGGCCAGCTTGTGGGGGGCCTCCTGACCCCCACGAGACTTGCCAAAAGTCCAGCGGGGGTCCGGAAGGACCTCCTGCCGTCCAATCTTTTTCGTCTATGGCCGCCGCCATTTTTCGGCGCCATTTTGGAAAATGGCGCCGGCTGAAGACGACAAGATTCAGGAGCAGGAGCCCGTTCTGGACCGCTGCCGTTCCGGACCGCCGCTGGACCCGCAGGTTATTTAAGTTATTTGGGGGGGGTTCGGGAGGGTGGGGGATTTAATTTAAAGGGTCGGTGGTGGGTTTTAGGGGGTTTTAATGTGCCGGTTTTTCGATTTTTAACGACCCGCAGGTTATTTAAGTTATTTGGGGGGGGTTCGGGAGGGTGGGGGATTTAATTTAAAGGGTCGGGGGTGGGTTTTTAGGGGGTTTTAATGTGCCGGTTTTTCGATTTTTCGATTTTTAACGATTTTTCACGATATTTTACCCCCCCAAACGGCAACAATACGATTCCCTCCCCCTCCCAGCCGAAATCGATCGTTAAGACGATCGAGGACACGATTCACATCCCTAGGCAAAACACTGGAGGCCTAAAACACATTAATAGAAGTGACGAGGATATGGCTCCAGCTGGAGATGAACTGCCAGATAGGCAGGTAATCCAGTGGAAACTTGGAATTTATTTATTTATTTATTTATAGGCTTTTCTTTGCCGACATTCGTGAAGCACATCATACCGGCTTACATTGAACTGAAAAAGGAGGAAATACAATGAACATAGTTAAAGGCAAACGGTGTAAAATATGATCAACATAAAAACATTATAAGATTATATATAATAACATAAAAACTGATTAGGTAGGGTGGAAAGTAGAAAGAAAGAGACATATGAGGGCAAAGGCTAGCGCCGGCGCCATTTTGAATATTGGCAATACGGCTCGAGTGCAGGAGGTCGCTCCCGGACCCCCGCTGGACTTTTGGCAAGTCTTGTGGGGGTCAGGAGGCCCCCCCAAGCAGGCCAAAAGTCCCTGGGGGTCCAGCGGGGGTCCGGGAGCGATCTCCTGCACTCGTGCCGTCGGATGCCAGGAACCAAAATGGCGCCGATAGCCTTGCCCTTACTATGTCACAGGGGCTACTGGTGCCATTGGTCAGCCCCTGTCACATGGTAGGAGCACAAGATGGCGCTGGCCATCCAGTGCTCCTACCATGTGACAGGATCTGGCCAATGGCACGGATACCCTGTCACAAGGTACGGGCAAAGGACGGCCCGGTAGCCGGAGGACGGCCCGGAGTGGGAGATTGCTCCCGGGACCCCCACTGGACCACCAGGTACCTGTAAAAAGGTTTTGGGGGGGGTCAGGAGGGTGGGGGAAGCTAATGGGTTACTTTTAAAGGTCGGGGGTGGGTTTAGGGGTTATTTTTGTGTGCCGTTTTTCCCGCCCTCCCCCAAAACAATAAGGGAATCCCCACGATCAATATCGTGGGGTTTTCCTATCATTTTGGGAGAGCCCCCGATTTCTGACAATTTTGAAAATATCGACGATATTTTCAATCGTCCGAAGCCCGATTCACATCCCTAACAGACATTTCAAAGTGTGTTTTTTGTTTGTTTTAATAACCTGCTTTTCATTTTGGTTCCTGGCACCCGACAGCACAAGTGCAGAGGATCGCTCCCAGACCCCCGCTGGACCCCCAGGGACTTTTGGCCAGCTTGGGGGGCTTCCTGACCCCCACTAGACTTGCCAAAAGTCCAGCGGGGGTCCGGTAGTGACCTCATGCACTCGGGCCGTATTGCTAGTATTCAAAATGGCACCGGCGCTACCTTTGCCCTCACTATGTGACATATGAGGGCAAAGGCTAGCGCCGGCGCCATTTTGAATATTGGCAATTCGGCCCGATTGCAGGAGGTCGCTCCCGGACCCCCGCTGGACTTTTGGCAAGTCTTGTGCAGGTCAGGAGGCTCCCCCAAGCTGGCAAAAAGTCCCTGGGGGTCCAGCGGGGGTTCGGGAGCGATCTCCTGCACTCGTGCCGTCAGATGCCAGGAACCAAAATGGCACCGATAGCCTTGCCCTTACTATGTCACAGGGGCTACCGGTGCCATTGGTCAGCCCCTGTCACATGGTAGGAGCACAAGATGGCGCCGGCCATCCAGTGCTCCTACCATGTGACAGGATCCGGCCAATGGCACGGATATCCTCTCACAAGGTAAGGGCAAAAGATGGCCCAGTAGCCGGAGGACGGCCCGGAGCGGGAGATCGCTCCCGGTACCCCCACTGGACCACCAGGTACCTGTAAAAAGGTTTTGGGGGGGTCAGGAGGGTGGGGGAAGCTAATGGGTTACTTTTAAAGAGTCGGGGTGGGTTTTTTGTTTATCAGCTGGGCAGCCGATAAACAAAACGCAAACGGGCCCGATGGGAAAAAACCCATTCCGGATGGGAGATGTGAATCGGAACCGATTCCGGTTCCGATTCACATCTCTAATGTCTGTATGCCAATGCCAGAAGTCTAAGAAGTAAGATGGGAGAGTTAGAGTGTATAGCAGCAAATGATGAGACTGACATAATTTGCATCACAGAAACTTGGTGGAAGGAGGATAACCAATGGGACTGTGCTATATCAGGGTACAAATTATATTGCAATGATAGGAAGGATCAACTTGGCGGGGGTGTGGCACTTTATGTCCAGGAGGGTATAGAGTCTAACAGGATAAAGATCATACAAGAGACTAAATGCTCAGTAGAATCTATATGGGTGTTGGGTAAGAGTATAGTGATAGGAGACAGTATACTACCGTCCACCTGGACAAAATGGTCAGACAGATGATGAAATGCTAAGAGAAATCAGGGAAGCAAACCAATTTAGCAGTGCAATAATAATGGGAGATTTCAATTACCAAGAAACCACGGATGGGCGAGATCTGCACTTCAGGCAATATCGCAAAGTACAAATAATGCAGATGAATATTCGATCCTAACAAAATACTCCAAACAGCGTATTATGGTTAAGAAGTTTTTATATTTCAATAGGCAACTCCACAGTTTTAAACGAACACCAGCTTAATGGCGTCCCCCGACACGGTCCCGTGTTTCGCCGCGGGCTGCATCGGGGGGGATCGCCATACAGGAATTCACACAAAAACTGTAAAACAAACAAATTGACAAAAGTCAGGAAAATTGAGGGACTTACAGCCGACCTACATATAATACACAACTTATAAGATACAGAGAACAATAATGACACATACCTGGCAACAGCATTCAAATAGTGACAGGGAGCGCAATGCCCTTCATAGTTGACAGGTATTTAAAGAAGAGAATGGCGCCAAAACCTACAGGAGAACCAACCACGTGAGTCCGGCTCCCTTGGAATTAGAATTGTTAAGTAAGGGGTTGTCTTTTGTGCCTACAGTTAGATATAACATGTTTGACCTAAAAGTTCATCTTTACCGGTTTATTCGTTTGTTAAAAATCAAACGGTTTTTTTCTGACACTGTACCTAGTCCAGATTTTTCACTAGTTCGTTTAAAGTCCCGGTGGGTCCCTCCGGGACCCGTGGATCCTCTCATTCTGGCGTTTGAACATCTGGTTGGTCTAGATATAAAGAAGCTGGCCACGAGTCGGCAGTATACCAAGTTTAATCTGTCTAAACCAGAGTTTAAGGCGTTGCTATCTCTCCAGAATGATCCCTCCATCATCATTAAACCGGCCGATAAGGGCGGCGGCATAGTGATTCAGGATAAAACACGCTATATGTCTGAGGCACTGAGACAATTAAATGATGTGTCTTTTTATCTTCCGTTATTAGAAGACCCTACCCCGCAGCTTCAACAACAGATCACACAAGTGGTAGAGGAGGCAGTAGACCGTCATATCCTAACACCCCGTGAGGCTAAATTTCTTACACCATCATGCGCTATTACTCCAGTCTTTTATACTTTACCTAAAGTCCATAAGAGTTTACAGGATCCCCCGGGCCGCCCTATTGTGGCAGGCATCGGTTCTATTTTAGAACCGTTGTCCCAATTCGTTGACCTTTTTTTGAAACCGTTTGTGCCAAAGATCCGGTCGTATGTGAGGGATTCATTACAGTTTATTTCTTTGTTGGAGCATACACCAGTACCTCAAGAAGCATTTTTCTTTGTTACACTTGACATTGTGTCTCTGTACACTAGCATCCCTCAAACCGCCGCCCTCCGCGTTATTGAACAAGCTTTGAACTCCAGAATGGGCCCACAACGTATTCCCACCTCTTTCCTTATGTCTCTAGCCTCCTTGGCACTCACAAGGAACTTTTTCCGCTTTGATGACTCTTTTTATCTCCAGATTAAAGGGACGGCCATGGGAGCCACTATGGCCCCGAGTCTGGCCTGTCTCTATGTAGCGGAGTTTGAGAAATCCTTTGTGTATCCTGCTGAAGGGTTCCAGCATGTTGTTTTGTGGCTCCGCTACATAGACGACATTTTTTTGCTGTGGGCAGGCACGGAGGTTCAATTCTTCCTGTTTCTTGACCATCTCAATGCTAGCGATTCGAATCTTCAGTTTAACTATTGTTTAGATCAGTCACAGATTGCCTTCTTAGATGTCCTAGTCTCGGTGACTGATGGCCGTTTTTCGACCACCATTTACCGAAAAGAGACGGACCGGAACACTCTTTTATCCTTTCAGAGTTGTCATCCTCGCACACTGCGTAAAAACATCCCGACTGGGCAATTTTTTCGCCTACGTAGGTTGTGTACCTCTGACAGGGAGATTTTGGACAAGGCCTATGACATGTCTTCCCGTTTTCTATCAAGGGGGTACCCTCAGTCTGTGGTTAAAAAGGCTATGAAGCGTGCTCTGTATGCTAATCGGGACCTATTACTTACCTCTGTCCGACATCCTGTACCCGAGGTCACCAATTGCATTTTACCTTTTTCCACTCTTAGTTGGTCCATCACTGCCATGATCAGGCGACATTGGGAAGCTCTATCCCTTAACACGCTGTTCCCTGGTCCCCTCCGGTTCACTTTCCGCCGAGGTAAAAATCTACGAGATAAACTCGTTCACACGGACCTCCCAGTACCGCCTGACCCTGTCAGTGATCCGGGCCATTATGCGTGTGGCCGGTGTGCCGTATGCGCTTACACTCGTGTCATCACTCACTTCTCACATCCCATTTCAGGTAAAAGATTTCAATTGCGTTCTCATTCCGACTGTACCACGACAGGTGTCATTTACATTATTGTTTGCCCCTGCTCTTTACTGTACGTTGGTAAGACCTCACGTATGGTAAAGACTCGGATCATAGAGCACTGCTCTAACATCCGGTTACAGCGCGAAAAAGAACCGTTGGTTGAGCATTGGATTCAGAAGTCACATTCCCTTTCAGATCTAACATATTTTGTGATTGAGGTCGTTTCCCGGCCTTTACGGGGGGGCAACTTTGCTGAACTTTTGGGCAGGATTGATCAGCGCTGGATTTTCCTATTGGACACTGTCCATCCTAAGGGCTTGAATCGCGATATCGAATGGTTCCTATTCACTTAGACACACTAGCAGGGTTGGCTGGTCTCTGTACTGCTGGGGTGCACTGCAGGGTCGGGAACCAATGAATGGAGTCCTCGGACTCACGTGGTTGGTTCTCCTGTAGGTTTTGGCGCCATTCTCTTCTTTAAATACCTGTCAACTATGAAGGGCATTGCGCTCCCTGTCACTATTTGAATGCTGTTGCCAGGTATGTGTCATTATTGTTCTCTGTATCTTATAAGTTGTGTATTATATGTAGGTCGGCTGTAAGTCCCTCAATTTTCCTGACTTTTGTCAATTTGTTTGTTTTACAGTTTTTGTGTGAATTCCTGTATGGCGATCCCCCCCGATGCAGCCCGCGGCGAAACACGGGACCGTGTCGGGGGACGCCATTAAGCTGGTGTTCGTTTAAAACTGTGGAGTTGCCTATTGAAATATAAAAACTTCTTAACCATAATACGCTGTTTGGAGTATTTTGTTAGGATCGAATATTCATCTGCATTATTTGTACTTTGAGATTTCAATTACCACAATATTGACTGGGTAAATGTAACATCAGGACTTGCTAGAGATATAAAGTTCCTTGATGTAATAAATGACTGCTTCATGGAGCAATTGGTTCAGGAACCAACAAGAGAGGAAGCTATTTTAGATTTAATTCTTAGTGGAACGCATGATTTGGTGAGAGAAGTAACGGTGGTGGGGCCACTTGGCAACAGTGATCATAACATGATCAAATTTAAACTAATAACTGGAAGGGGGACAATAAGTAAATCTGCAGCTCTAACCCTAAACTTTCAAAAGGGAAACTTTGATAAAATGAGGAAAATAGAAAAAAACTGAAAGGTGCAGCTGCAAAGGTTAAAAGTGTTCAACAGGCTTGGACATTGTTTAAAAATACAATCCTAGAGGCACAGTCCATATGCATTAAGAAAGGTGGAAGGATGGCAAAACGATTACTGTCATGGTTAAAAGGTGAGGTGAAAGAGGCTATTTTAGCCAAAAAAAACATCCTTCAAAAAATGGAAGAAGGATCCATCTGAAGAAAATAGGATAAAACATAAGCATTGTCAAGTTAAGTGTAAAACATTGATAAGACAGGCGAAGAGATAATTTGAAATGAAGTTGGCCATAAAGGCAACATCTCATAATAAAAACTTTTTAAAATATATCCAAAGCAAGAAACCTGTGAGGGAGTCGGTTGGACCATTAGATGACAGAGGGGTTAAAGGGGCTCTTAGGGAAGATAAAGCCATTGCAGAAAGACAAAATTAATTCTTTGCTTCCGTGTTTACTAATGAGGATATTGGGGAGATACCAGTTCCGGAGATGGTTGTCAGGGGTGATGAGTCAGATGAACTGAATAAAATCACTGTGAACCTGGAAGATGTAGTAGGCCAGATTGACAAACTAAAGAGTAGCAAATCACCTGGACCGGATGGTATGCATCCTAGGGTACTAAAGGAACTCAAAAATGAAATTTCTGATCTATTAGTTAAAATTTGTAACCTATCATTAAAATCATCCATTGTACCTGAAGACTGGAGAGTGGCCAATGTAACCCCAATATTTAAAAAAGGCTCCAGGGGCGATCTGGGTAACTATAGACCAGTGAGCCTAACTTCAGTGCCGGGAAAAATAGTGGAAACTACTCTCAAGATCAAAATCTTAGAGCATATAGAAAGACATGATTTAATGGAACACAGTCAACATGGATTTACCCAAGGGAAGTCTTGCCTAACAAATCTGCTACATTTTTTTGAAGGGGTTAATAAACATGTGGATAAAGGTGAACCGGTAGATGTAGTTTATTTGGATTTTCAGAAGGCATTTGACAAAGTCCCTCTTGAGAGGCTTCTAAGAAAACTAAAATGTCATGAGATAGGAGGTGATGTCCTTTTGTGGATTACTAACTGGTTAAAAGACAGGAAACAGAGAGTAGGACTAAATGGTCAATTTTCTCAGTGGAAAAGGTTAAACAGTGGAGTGCCTCAGGGATCTGTACTTGGACTGGTGCTTTTCAATATATATATATAAATGATTTGGAAAGGAATACGATGAGTAACGTTATCAAATTTGCGGATGATACAAAATTATTCAGAGTAGTTAAATCAAAGCAGACTGTGATACATTACAGGAGGACCTTGCAAGACTGGAAGAATGGGCATCCAAATGGCAGATGAAATTTAATGTGGACAAGTGCAAGGTATTGTATATAGGGAAAAATAACCCTTGCTGTAGTTACACGATGTGTTGTTCCATATTAGGAGCTACCACCCAGGAAAACGATCTAGGCATCATAGTGGATAATACTTTAAAATCGTTGGCTCAGTGTGCTGAAGCAGTCAAGAAAGCAAACAGAATGTTAGTAATTATTAGGAAGGGTATGGTTAATAAAACGGAAAATGTCATAATGCCTCTATATCGCTCCATGGTGAGACCACACCTTGAATACTGTGTACAATTCTGGTTGCCGCATCTCAAAAACGATATAGTTGAGATGGAGAAAGTACAGAGAAGGGCAACCAAAATGATAAAGGGGATGGATCAACTCCCCTATGAGGAAAGGCTAAAGAGGTTAGGGCTGTTCAGCTTTGAGAAGAGACGGCTGAGGGGGGATATATGATAGAGGTCTTTAAGATCATGAGAGGTCTTGAACGAGTAGATGTGACTCGGTTATTTACACTTTCGAATAATAGAAGGACTGGGGGCATTCCATGAAGTTATCAAGTAGCACATTTAAGACTAATCGGAGAAAATTCTTTTTCACTCAACGCACAATAAAGCTCTTGAATTTGCCAGAGGATGTGGTTAGTGCAGTTAGTGTAGCTGGATTCAAAAAAGGTTTGGATAAGTTCTTGGAGGAGAAGTCCATTAACGGCTATTAATCAAGTTTACTTAGGGAATAGCCACTGCTATCAATTGCATCAGTAGCATGGGATCTTCTTAGTGTTTGGATAATTGCTAGGTTCTTGTGGCCTGGTTTGACCTCTGTTGGAAACAGGATGCTGGGCTTGATGGACCCTTCTCAGATGGACCCTTCTCAGGATGCTGGGCTTGATGGAGTGGCCTCCTCACTTCTCCTCTGCCGGGGCGTTTGAGACCCAATCGGAGCAAAAGCCCGCCCACCTTCACGGCGAGCCGTGCAGAGGAGGCCTTCGATCGAACACGGGAACAGACAGAAAAAAAAAAGGGAGAAGAAAAGAAAAAAGAAAAATTGAAGAAGCAGCACGACACCCGCGGTGAGTCAGCCGCCCCCCCCCCCCCCCCAGCCAAGAGGCTTCTGGCCTATCAGAAGCGCCAACTTGGTCTTTAAATTTGTGCGCCACCCTGCGGCATCATATGCCCAAAGGAGCGCGACCTAAAGGGCCTGCCCCTTAGAGCGCCCCTTGGAGAGCCCCAGGACCAGGGACCCTTCCACCCGCATACAACTTTACCAACATCACGTCAAACGTCCAGACCCAAGCACCCACAACACCTCTCATGGCACTCACTCAACCAGCTCATACAGCCACCTAGCTTCAACCAGTAACCACTCATACTTCTCTAGTTTACTCCTACACCCTGACTGACCTCTTCAAAATCCATCCTGAACCATACCAGTTATTAGGGGTGTGCATTCGGATTGACCGCATTAGTAAAACGCAACTCATATTTTTTTTTTACTTAAAAAATTGATTTGACATAAACGATCGGATTTCCCACATATCGAACATAGATATGTTCGATATGTGGGAAATCGCGATTGTTGAGCCAAAATAAAAATATAAACCCCCTCACCCTCCTTAATCCCCCCCCCCCCCGACTTACCACAACTCCCTGGTGATGGAGCGAGGAGTGAGGACGCCATTTCTGCAATCCTTGGCGAGAAGCATGTGACGTCGGCGGCACGTCGAGTGACGCCGGCGTCACGTGATTCCCGGCAAGTTTGCACCGGACGGCTCGTTCGGCCCAAAAAGAACTTTTGGCCAGCTTGGGGGGCCTCCTGACCCCCTCAAGCTGGCCAAAAGTTCTTTTTGGGCCGAACGAGCCGTCCGGCGCAAACGAGCCGGGAATCACGTGGCGCCGCGTCACTCAGACGCGACGTCACGTGATTCCCGGCAAGTTCGCGCCGGACGGCTCGTTCGGCCCAAAAAGAACTTTTGGCCAGCTTGAGGGGGTCAGGAGGCCCCCCAAGCTGGCCAAAAGTTCTTTTTGGGCCGAACGAGCCGTCCGGTGCAAACTTGCCGGGAATCACGTGACGTCGGCGTCACGTGATTCCCGGCTCGTTCGCGCCGGACGGCTCGTTCGGCCCAAAAAGAACTTTTGGCCAGCTTGGGGGGGTCAGGAGGCCCCCCCAAGCTGGCCAAAAGTTCTTTTTGGGCCGAACGAGCCGTCCGGCGCGAACTTGCCGGGAATCACGTGACGCCGCGTCACTCAACGTGCCACCGACGTCACATGCTTCTCGCCAAGGATTGCAGAAATGACGTCCTCACTCCTCGCTCGATCACCAGGGAGTTGTGGTAAGTCTGGGGGGGGGATTAAGGAGGGTGAGGGGGTTTAAATTTTTTTTTTGCACATATGTACATATACCCAACTCATTGGATTTTTTTTATGTCCATATTGGCCGCAAGTGGGACCCCCTTTCGGACATAAAAAATATGAACATAAAATTTTGCTCTGCACATCCCTACCAGTTATATACTAGCATTTTTCTCCACATTTCAAGATCTCTGCAAAACTCTCACAATCATCTTGCACTCATCCTGTAGCATCCAGCAGCCATCCCTGCCTCAGACAGCACTAACTCCGACCTCATCCACCACTTACCTGACGTTACCCATCACGCATTCGGACTGTATCCAGATCTCATCCTGACTCCATACACCACTCACCGGACATCAACCAGCACTCATATGGACTTCATACCTCATACTTCAGCCTGCTATCTTTCAGACCTCATCCACCAATCATCCTGACTACATCCAATCATCCAGACTACACCCAGCTCGCATCCTGACTTCATCCAGCTCACTTCCTGACGTCATCCAGCTCGCTTCCTGACGTCATCCAGCTCTCACCCTGATGTCATCCTGCTCTCACCCTGATGTCATCCAGCTTATCCTCTCATCCTGACGTCATCCAGCTTCATCCTCTCATCCTGACTTCATCCTGCTCCCATTTTTACTTCATCTAGGACTCATACTGATTCACCCAGGATGCTTACTGACTTCAGCCAGTACTCACATGATCTTCGTCTAGTACTCATCCTGATGCCATCAATCACTACTCCCGACCTCATCCAACACTCTTCCTGACCTCATCCTGCACTCTCCCTGACCTCATCCTACACTCATCCAGGAACCTCATACAACATTCTCCCTATTCAACTAAAAACACTCATACAGAATCCTGCCAACTTTCACCCGTACAAACCCAACTTCAAACAACAACCTCTCTCATCCGTATCTCTTCTGAAATCATCTTAACTGCCCTTGACACTGTATTTTGACCTGCTACACCATCCCTTGTCCCACAAAACCCCTTCAGCCTCCTCCCTCCTAAATACTTCTTATTTAAATCTACAACTCTCAGTCCACGACACCATGACCAGTGAGACAACGCTGCACCCCAAGAAACACTAAAACTCAATCATGGCATCACCCCCCCCTACCGCACATCAACAGAAAAAAAACAGATATCTGATCAACATCCCACTTATGAAGCATATCAAAAACCTATTTTATCTCACCTTCTTTCTGATAAACGCCCAATCCTTAACCAAAAAATTCATGATAATATCAGACATAATCCAAGAAAAGAACCCTGACTTTATCGCCGTAACCGAAACCTGGTTCAAGAATACTGATCAGGTTCTAACAAACCACCTATCCAACAATGATTATGACTTATTTTCTGTCCCACGCAAGTCTCACAGAGGGGGAGGACTACTCCTTATCATAAAAAAAAACATCTCTCAATGAAACTGATACCTCACAACCTCCTTAAGAATTATGAAATCGCACTGTTTGAATCGGATTTTCTACAAATATGTCTAGTTTACTGCCCCCCCAAACTTCTAGACAATGAGATCTCCCCAATCTTAGAATTCTTAATAACTAACATTAGTTTGAAAATACCTACTATAATTCTCGGAGACTTCAACCTCCACACCGATGACAACCCCAAATCACAAAACTGCCAAACACTGCTAGACATGCTTTCCAGCCTAAACCTGAACCAACTAGTCAACAACCCTACTCATAAAGCAGGCCACACCTTGGACCTGATCTTAACCAATCATCACTTCTCCAACACAACCATTTCATCCAAACCAGTCCAGTGGTCTGATCACTACCTATTACAATGCAGGTCACAAGTGAAAGCCAATCACATAACAAGAACAAATGAACCACCATCTTTCAAATACAGACCTCCATTCCAACCCAGCTTACTCCAACAAGAACTAGGAAAACAAATGGCGAACCTTGACCTCTCCAACATAAATAACGCCTCTCAATCTTGGTTCCACATTACTGAACAAACTGCTAACAACATAAACCCCGAGAAAGTGAAACTGTTTAAAAAAAAGCAGAGAAAAAATCAACACATGGTTCAACTCTCACCTTAGATCTATGAAATCCAACCTCAGAAAACTGGAAAAAGAATGGCGAAAATCCAAAAGCCCAGTATCCCTACAAGATACCGCACTCAACTCTCCACATATTAAAAAATGATTCTGAACACCAAACGCGACTACTACAGTCAAAAGATAAAAAACTCCACAAATCAACCCAATGCCCTCTACAACATTGTAAGAAACCTCATATATGAGAATAATAACAACTCCCCCACCTCCGAAACAAACAATTTAAGCCAAGACCTTGCCAGGTTCTTTAAGAATAAAATAAACAAAATAGCCAACACCTTCAACAAATCTTCGATAACAGAAGAACATCTGGACACAACAACTATAACACTATGGTCGAATTTCAACCCAATTACAAATATTGAAACTGAAAAAATGATAAGAAAAATAAACCCAGCTCGTCATGATCTTGATATAATCCCAACCCAAGAGTTAAGGAAAATATCGCACATCATTGCTCCCACCTTAGCAGCAATCATAAACAAATCACTTGAAGAAGGTGAACTTCCAACTAAATTAAAAATTGCAACTATCATTCCAATATTAAAAAAAAGAACCTTGATATAGATGATTTGAACAACTATCGTCCCATCTCTAACCTTCCCTTACTAGCAAAGATGACTGAGAAAGCAGCACTGCTACAGCTCAACGAAACCTAGAGAACAACAACATTTTATATCCATCACAACACGGGTTTAGGAAAAATTGCAGCACAGAAACCCTGCTACTCAATATATCAAACAAAATAATAAGAGGCTTCGACAATAAACTAAGCCACCTACTAATTCTTCTCGATCTCTCTGCAGCCTTCGACACTGTAGACCACAAAAGCCTGATATCAAGACTTGCAAACATAGGCCTTACTGGCAAAACCCTTGATTGGTTTACTTCATTCCTAAAAGACAGATACTTCAAGGTCACCGTGAACAACAACTCCTCTGATCCCTTCCCCCTCGAAACAGGGGTTCCTCATGGGTCAGCCCTCTCGTCCACCCTCTTTAATATATACCTACTCCCACTCTGCCAACTCATCACAAGTCTAGGTGAAGCATTTTATATGTACACCGACGATATTCAACTCCTCATCCCAATAACCTCCACGATCAAAGACACACTGAAACTAATAGCCAACCACCTGATTTCAATTAGAAACATGCTGAACCACCTAAAACTTTGCCTCAACATGGACAAAACTGAATGCATACTCATTGAAAGAAACAACGCATGCCAAATGACCACATTACCCTCCTTACAAATTGGTAACACTAATATTCAACTGAAGAATAATACAAAGGACCTCGGAATTTGGTTCAACACCAAACTAAACTTAAAAAAAAACATTGCAATGAAAACAAAAGAAGGCTTTCATAAACTCCACATACTAAAACATCTCAAGCCACTACTACACCAACAAGAATTCAGAACCGTCCTGCAATCTCTCACCTTTACCAGCCTCGATTACTGCAACTCGCTGCTAATCGGCCTTCCCAAATCTACCATAAAACCTCTCCAACTGTTACAGAATGCCGCAGCCAGAGTTCTAACAGGAAAGAAAAAATCTGAACACATCACCCCTGTTCTGAGGAGTCTTCATTGGCTCCCGGTCGATCAAAGAATCAGGTTCAAAACCTTAACAATCCTACACAACGCAATCTACAGAGCTGATAATACCACCC
Source organism: Rhinatrema bivittatum (assembly GCF_901001135.1). NCBI lineage: Eukaryota > Metazoa > Chordata > Amphibia > Gymnophiona > Rhinatrematidae > Rhinatrema > Rhinatrema bivittatum. The sequence goes on from NC_042620.1 coordinate 168,485,181, forward strand.
TCAATAACATGATCCAAACACACAATCCTCAACACACAACAAGAATTTCAAGCAAACTGCACCTAGCCATACCCTCTCTTCCTTCTGCCAAGCACTCCAACACTAGGAACAGAGCCTTTTCCATTGCAGGACTGAAAGCATGGAACTCCTTACTTGATTACTTACGCTCACTCAGTGACATAAAATCATTCAAAAAGGAACTCAAAACCTGGATAAACAGACAAACATTCACAGATGGTGTTGGCTAAGCCTACATCTAACACACCTGAGACTCAATGACTTTATCTTTTTTTCATGAAATTTACGCAGCAGTACTCGTTCTTACTCTGATTAGATATTGTTTTACACTGTATGACCTGTTTTCTTCGACATTTTACAATGTTTTGTTGCGTTTTTAGTTAACACGATTCCCGTTTATATCATTCGCTATATGTAATGAGTTGTTCAACTGTAAACCGGAGTGAAGGCTGAGCGCTATACTTCGGTATATAAAAAACCTCTAAATAAATAAATACATAAATACATAAATAAATAGACCCTTGGTCTGACCCAGCATGGCAATTTCTTATGTTCTTAAGTACTGGCATAAAGGTGCTGGAGGGTCTCGTGGTGATCTCGCAACTGAGCCACTGCATTCCTCATCTTATCACCAAAGAGATTTTCACCAGTACATGGCAAGTCAGAAAGTCTCTCCTGCTCCCCTGGTCAGAGGTCTGAGGCCTGGAGCAAAGACATCCTGTGGGCACCAATCCTGGCCGCCACCATCTCAAATATATCATAGGTGGAGCGCTCTGCATACTAACTGCACTCAAGGCCCTGATGCGCAATTAACAAAGCTTCCTGCTGCTGGTGGGGTAGTCAGTCAGCCACCTCATGAATCTGTTTCCAGAGGTTACAGGAGTACTGTGTCATATAAAGATGGCAGGAGGCGATTCAGGCTATCATCATGGTTCCCTATAAGACCTTCCTACCCACCGTAACCAGCACCTGATGTTCCCTCCCTGGGGGAGCTGAGGTATGGGTCCGGGAGCGCTTACTCAGCCACCACTGGCTGGTAGGGGAGCTGATGTTTTTCAAACTGGTAGCATGTTGGACCAGGTACATCCCCATCTGCCTTCCTATTTACAGGTGGCATTGTGAGGGGTTGTTCCCAAAATCTCAGGAGCAGCTGCTTGAAGATTTCATGGACTGGGAACAGCTACAACCTCCTTCGGAGCATCCACAAACTGGAAGACCTCCTGCATTCTGTGCCTAGCAACATCCTTTGTCATTATCTGGAATGGAATAGCTTTTGCCATGGCCCACATAAACTCTGCAAAGGCTAGGTCTTAGGTGGAGACCTCCGTCATTCTTCCAGGGGAGATGGGTCCAAGGAAAGGCCCTCTGAATCCTCCTCCCAGGGGTCATAAGGAGTGTTGTCCTTACTGAAATCAGCCAGGGTAGAAGGTCTGGGCATTACCCAAGGCTTAGGCACTGCGGGCACTGATGGCATCTATGGCACCGACGGTCCTGATGGCACCAATGGACCCTAGGGCAATCCTGGGAGATCCAGGAGTGGAATGTGGGAGGGTACAGCAGGGCCACTGGCCTCGAAGGGCCTTCCTTATCTGAGTAGCCATGAATGAGGATGGAATCAGGCTGAAGAAGCAATGATGCCTCACAGGCATCGACAGCCCCCGGGGCACTGGAACCAGCTGATTGGGGAGGACACAGAGCAGAACATCAATGTGCTCCAATAGCAGCTGCAGTAGGAATATATCAGCCATTGGTGCTGGCGGAGGCACCAGCTCGATGACCCGGAAGGCTCAATCCACTGCCAACTGCACCCTGTGTTCCAACTCCTCCTTGAAGGTCGCTGATGCCTGGACTATATGAGAGGGAGAAGGAGTGTTATGATCTTTCTTGGAATCGGTGGTGACCGCCTCAGAGACCTGGTATCGATGGAGGGTATAACCTCCTTACCTCAGGGATGCTTTGGGGGGCTTCATGGCAAGAACCAGTTCTAGCCTGAGCCCAGCTCCATGTGCCAATGGCGACCGATGATGATGCTTTCTCAATTTCCCATGGTGCTCAGCCCAGCCTTTCCCCAGTGCCAAGGTAGAAGGTGAAGACCCAGGTGTTCTCAACCTAGAAGAGACAAAGGAGGGCCATTCACCAACCCCCCACTCCTCTGGTGTTACTGGTGGAGGTTCCGATGGTGAGGGTTTGATAGACACGATCCTTCAGTGTCAACGACACTGACACTGATGTCGAAGGCTCAGACCTCTTAGTGTTGAAAAGCTTCTTCATCTTGTCTAGGCGGTCCCACTGGCCGTTGGGGGTCATCTGATCACAAAGTCGGCACCCCCAAACAACATGGGATGCCCCAAGATAGAGGATGCACACATCATGTGGATCTGTGATACGCATAATCTGAGGGCACTGGGGGCACTGACGAAAACCCGATGAAGCCATATCTAAATCAAGGCCGGTAAACGGTCTATGGCCTGTGGCCCCAAAGGGCACCGCTACAGGGAACCAACTGCAAAATTGTGCTGCAGGCCTGACTAAAGGCAGGGGGAACCGAGAGAGACCCAGTGCAGGAACAAGGCCAAAAATTAGCCATAAAATGTACGTTTTCCAAAGAGTAAGAGCACCAGCTCCAAGACCGTGAGACAACAGCTCTGCAGAAAAAAAGAAACTGAAGACGACCCCACATGGATGCATGGATTAGGGCAAGCTGCCTATGCTTAGTGTACCAGTCAAAGTTCTAAGAATTTTGACACAAGTTTTTTGTGCTGGGCTCCATCTGATGATGTCACCCATGTGTGAGGACTACCATCCTGTTTGTCCTAGGAAAATACGCTTTTTCTAGTCTCAATTGGATAAAAGCATCTGATAGACTCTGTGTGCTGATGTGCTCTCACACTGTCATGTTATTTTAATATCGTTATTTGCAAGATTGTCATTTACAGTTCGCAGCTGTCTTCTTTAAAGTAGCTGTAAATAGAAAAATGCTGATTTTCAAGTCTAGTGCCCTTAATGTTTGGATCCTTAAAGCCAAGAGGAAAACTGTATATATTCTATCCAGGTAGGGACTGCACACCTTTTCTATTCATTCCCCACAAATACACCTCCATCACAAATCTCTCCCCATCCACTTCCCACACATACACATTACCTTCTAAAAATCTATGTTGGAAAGTATTTAAGAAGCTATGCCTCTGCTTGCTTTCCATACTTGCCTCCTTAAATATATGATCTTTTAGAGATCACTTTACTAAAGAATAGAAAACTAAACTTATTTAAAAATAATTTTTCATTAAAAATTATCTCCTCTTATGAATCTTTAGCAATATATTTTTGTGCAATACAGCCACAGGGGACATTTCATCCTAGATGCTTGAGCTGAAATTCTGCTTTAATGTCATGGTAACTGTTGAAGAATGGTTTGTTATGTGATTCCAAAGCAGCTTATCACAAAACATCTTTGACAAATTTCCAGTTAAACTGTCACAAGACATTTGGTAGCGGTTGTGGTATTGCATTCTCTCAGAATAAAACTCGTAAAAAAAAAATACTCCAAAATATATTTCTCTACAAAGAACTTCTTTTCTGAGAATTGTTTTCAATCTATAATACTCCGTAATTTATTAAGTTTTAACCAAATTTCCAAATAATACAGAAAGTTATATGTAAGCAGTAAAATAGAGGATTCCCTAGGCTCTAAAATAAATAAAGAAATAATTTATTTTGCACACATATAATTATCTGCAGAACTAAAAAAAAAGTGTAAAACATTTGCTGAATTAGATGAATTGGGATAATAAAATTCACTTTCTCTCTGATGACAGCACCATTTTAATTAAACTTGGTTTTAATTATTTGCTCTTAGCACATTTTTATTGAGAAAGGGTGAAACATGACAATTGTCAAATTATTTTGATATCAAAACATGCATTATTTTGCCCAGAAAATAAATTTGGTACAACAATATTGATGATTGGTGTAACAATATGATGATTTCTTCAAAATAGGCTTTTTTAAATTTTATTTTGTATTTTCTCATTACAAGGGCAGCTTTGATGAGCTCTCCTCTCCCTTCTCCCTTCTATTCTATACCCAGATTTAGGAACTGGTCAGATTTTGGATCTAAAAGGTCAAAACTTTATTTTCAATAAATTGTTGCGGTCTCGGTTGCATGACCGGCGACCGAGCCCTTACCTGCTTCTTCGGGCTATGGCCAGCGGGGTCTGGGTTCGGGTGGCCCGCTCCCGCGGGGATCGCACCGGCTTGGGCCTGGTCGGGTAGTGCCGCGGCGGCGCCTCCACAAGGGAGACGCTGCCGACTTTCGAAACGTAGCCCCTCCCCTCCTAGGCACGCACGCGCAAGGAGCAGGGATTTAAAAGGCATTTCCCACCAAGCCGTGGGCCAGACCCAAAGTGACATCAGACGCCGGTGGGTATTTAAACCCGGCGTCTGATCACAACAAATTGCCTTGCAACGAGGTTCCTGCTTGCTCCTCGTTGTGCTGTGCTGCTCCAGGTGCTTCCAGCCCATGCTGATCCTTGTTCCTGGGGATTCGTGTCCTGTGTGGGTCCTGTGACTCCGTTCCTGTCTGTGGACCTTTTGCCTGATTTCCTGGTTCCTGACTCCGGCCTTGTTCTTGACTCTTCTGCCTGCCGTCTGCCTCAACTCTGGTCCGTCTCCGGTTTCTCTTCAGCGTCCTAGGTCTCCTAAGTCCCAGCGGCTTGGACCCCACGGGCTCCTCCCGGGGGGTCGCGGGCTTCCAGGGCAAAGCCATCTCTTCAGCATCCTAGGTCTCCTAAGTCCCAGCGGCTCGGACCTCACGGGCTCCTCCCGGGGGGTCGCGGGCTTCCAGGGCGAAGCCATCTCTTCAGCATCCTAGGTCTCCTAAGTCCCAGCGGCTTGGACCCCACGGGCTCCTCCCGGGGGGTCGCGGGCTTCCAGGGCGAAGCCATCTCTTCAGCATCCTAGGTCTCCTAAGTCCCAGCGGCTCGGACCTCACGGGCTCCTCCCGGGGGGTTGCGGGCTTCCAGGGCGAAGCCATCTCTTCAGCATCCTAGGTCTCTAAGTCCCAGTGGATTTGACCTCACGGGCTCCTCCCTGGGGGTCACAGGCTTCCAGGGCCAAGTTCCACACCCACGTTTGCCTGGCACCGCCTTCTGGCCTTGCTCATCTCAACGGAGTACGTTCCATCTTCTCCGCAAGGCCAGTCCAAGAGTCCACTAATCTGTTTCCAACAGTTTGCAAGGCCATGGACTTGGCAGACCTGTCTAGTCTCCAGGCCATTCCGGGCATGGCACAGCGGATACAGCAGCAACAACATTGTTTGGAGGTGCTTACTGCTACGGTGGAACGTCTGGCTAACCGATTGGAGGCCACGCCTCCAGATGTTCCTACGGCTCCTCTACCCGCACCCGTAGTTTCTGTCAGCACGTCTACCCAGCTGTCGGCTCCATCCCGTTACTCCGGGGATGCCAGAACTTGCAGAGGTTTCCTGAACCAATGTTTCATCAGGTTCTCTCTTCTACCCAATCAGTTTCTCTTGGACTCCGTAAAGGTGGCCTATATTTTGTCATTGTTGGATGGAAAGGCATTGATCTGGGCCTCTCCCATGTGGGAGCTCAATGACCCGCTGCTGAATAACCTATCACAGTTCGTGACCAATTTCACGTTGGCATTTGATGAACCCGCAAGATTATCCACGGCGACTTCTGAACTCCTGCAATTAAGACAAGGGCCTCACCCTCTGGCAGACTTTGCCTTAGAGCTCTGGAACCTCACCCTTGAAGTCGGATGGTGGGAGGATAGTCTGCGAGGAGTGTTCCTTGAAGGCCTATTGGCTTGGATCAAAGATGAGTTAGCGGGCCGCGACATTCCTGATGACATCAACGAGCTCATAGATCTGGCAGGCTGCATAGACCGTCGCTTGCAACAGAGGGCTAAGGAGGGCTGCTCAACTTGGCGCCCCATGTCGCTTGCCTCTGGGTCATCTAGATCTCCGACCGCTCCGTCCATTCGGGAGACTGCACGCTCAGAGGACTCCACGGAGGAACCCATGCAGTTGGACCGCACCTTCCTATCTGCAGAGGAGAGACGCCGGCATCGAACCTTGGGCTTGTGTCTTTACTGCGTGGCTAAGGGACACTTTTTAGCCCAGTGTAAAGAATGGCCGGAAAACTCCAGCGCCTAGGAACACGTGGGGAGCTGCTCCTAGGCTGTGTCAACTCTGCTCCTCAATGTATGGTACCGATCACCTTGGAATACCCGGGTGGTTCCTTCGAGACCATTGCCTTCATAGACTCAGGGGCAGGAGGGAATTTTATCCTGGTGGATCTGGTTCAGCAACTACAGATTCCCACTCGCCCATGTAAGCCTCAGGTAGATAGTCATACATGTGGTACTCAGTGCAAAAGACTGGTTAGCTCCCATTTCGATGCTGGACTTCTGCCCACATCTTAATTTTGTTGAGTTGCTAAAGTATTTCAAAGCTGTTTAAGTAATGGGACTGCTTTGTTTATCACTGCTGGAAGGAAAGCCAATAGATTCCCTCACTCCCCTTTTTCCACTCATTGTTTAGCACCAGAAAAATGCAATGGCAAAAACATGAGAGAATTAGGCCCATGCACAGCACATAGCTTTGCTTGGATCCAGCTATGTGAGGAACATCCTAGCTTGCTACTGCTGTTTTCAAAAAGATGTCCACGTAACATGCTGCTATCTTTACCCTGCCAAATAGATGCCTCACCAGCAGTTGCATGCTCAGAGTGATGATTCAGGACTGCCTCTGCTGCCGTACATTTTATTATTTATTTATGTATAACTTTTATATACCGACATTCAAATGAATATCACATCGGTTCACATACAACTGAGGAGTCCAAACAACTAGTAGGAAGAAAGGAAGGATAAAGTTACAATTAACAGGGAAATCGTAAGGAATGGGATGAGAATGCGGAACGGTCTAAGGGACCAAGTGAAAGTACTAGCAGGAAGGATAGCAAACATAAAACTTTGTTGAGATAACAACTATAGTACATAATATATTTACAAAAAACTGTATAACATATACAAAAAACTGTATAACAGTTAAGGCATTTTTTGGTTTACCATTTTTTGGTTTACCATTTTGTGGTTTACCAGTGATGGCTATAGGAAAGTTAGGTAGTGAAGGGTTAATAAGATTAGGTTATGGGAACTGGGACAGAGGCTCGGATGGGATTAATTGAATGCTTGTTTGAATAACCAGGTTTTTAACTTTTTTTTAAAGGTGTTTGGATAGTGCTCCAAGCGTAGGTCTGGCGGCATCGAGTTCCATAATGTAGGACCTGCGATGGAAGAGCACGTTCTTGGGTGGAAGTGAACTGGGTAGATTTATGTGAGGGGGCAGTTAGAGTTCCAAGGTAGGCGGATCTGGTAGGTCTGTTAGGGATATGAAACTGGAGAGAGTCATTAAGCCAGTGAATCTCATTATTGTGAAGGGTTTTGTGGATTATAGTTAGGCTTTTATGAAGGATTATAGCTGGGATGGGTAGCCAGTGGAGGTCTCTGAGAATTGGAGTGATATGGTCAGATCTACGGGAGTTAGTTAGAATTCTAGCTGCTGCATTTTGCAGCATCTGCAGAGGTCTGGTGGTGGATGTGGGCAATCCTAGAAAAAGGGTATTGCAGTAGTCGATTTTAGAAAATAGTGTAGTTTGGAGGACAGTTCGGAAGTCGTTATGGTGTAAAAGGGGTCTTAAGTTTTTCAGGATGTGTAATTTGTAAAAGCAGTCTCTTGTAATGTTGGTTATGTGTTTTTGGAGATTGAGGTAGTCATCCAAGGTGACCCCAAGGTCTCTGACATGTTGTGAGAAGGGGTGAGTCAGGAGCGGGGAAGTGGGAGGGTGGCAGGCAGGAGAAATGTAGAGTAGTTCCGTTTTCGAGGAATTAAGGGCGAGGTTAAGGTTGGTGAGAAGGCTGTTGATTGAGGATAGGCAATTATCCCATAATTTAAGGGCATTTGTCACAGAATCGATGATAGGAAGAAGTATCTGGACATCGTCCGCATATACATAGTGAGTAAGTCCAAGATCTGCAAGTAACTGGCATAGGGGAAGTACGTAAATATTGAAGAGGGTAGGGGAGAGGGAGGAGCCTTGAGGAACACCATGTGATAACTTGACTGGGTTAGATTCATGATTGTCTATTTTGACTTTGTAGAAGCGGTTGTCTAAGAAGGAGGACAACCAGTTCAGGGCTGAGCCCGCGATACCGATATCTGAGAGGCGATTGATAAGGAGATTATGGTTGACGGTAGGGGTGTGCATTCGGATTGACCGCATTAGTAAAACGCAACTCATATTTTTTTTTTACTTAAAAAATTGATTCGACATAAACGATCGGATTTCCCACATATCGAACATAGATATGTTCGATATGTGGGAAATCGCGATTGTTGAGCCAAAATAAAAATTTAAACCCCCTCACCCTCCTTAATCCCCCCCCAGACTTACCACAACTCCCTGGTGATCGAGCGAGGAGTGAGGACGCCATTTCTGCAATCCTTGGCGAGAAGCATGTGACGTCGGCGGCACGTCGAGTGACGCCGGCGTCACGTGATTCCCGGCTCGTTCGCGCCGGACGGCTCGTTCGGCCCAAAAAGAACTTTTGGCCAGCTTGGGGGGGTCAGGAGGCCCCCCCAAGCTGGCCAAAAGTTCTTTTTGGGCCGAACGAGCCGTCCGGCGCAAACGAGCCGGGAATCACGTGGCGCCGCGTCACTCAGACGCGACGTCACGTGATTCCCGGCAAGTTCGCGCCGGACGGCTCGTTCGGCCCAAAAAGAACTTTTGGCCAGCTTGGGGGGGTCAGGAGGCCCCCCCAAGCTGGCCAAAAGTTCTTTTTGGGCCGAACGAGCCGTCCGGCGCGAACTCGCCGGGAATCACGTGACGCCGCGTCACTCGACGTGCCACCGACGTCACATGCTTCTCGCCAAGGATTGCAGAAATGACGTCCTCACTCCTCGCTCGATCACCAGGGAGTTGTGGTAAGTCTGGGGGGGGGATTAAGGAGGGTGAGGGGGTTTAAATTTTTTTTTTGCACATATGTACATATACCCAACTCATTGGATTTTTTTTATGTCCATATTGGCCGCAAGTGGGACCCCCTTTCGGACATAAAAAATATGAACATAAAATTTTGCTCTGCACATCCCTAGTTGACGGTATCAAAGGCCACAGAGATGTCTAGCAGGGCCAGGATGTAAGATTGGCCTTTATCTAATCCTTTGAGAATTGTATCGGTAAGAGATATTAGCAGGGTTTCGCTATTGAAGAATTTTCGAAAGCCGAATTGCGAGGGGAAAAACAAGTTGTGACTATCGAGATGTTCTATGAGTTGTGCGTTAACTACCCTTTCCATGCGTTTTGCTATGAATGAGAGGTTGGATATCGGTCGGTACTTGGCCGGGACTGTAGGGTCCAGGTTAGGTTTCTTTAGAATGGGTTTGAGGGTGGCTTGATTCAGATCATCTGGGACCTTACCTAGGGTGAGGGATCGGTTAGTAATTTCAGAGATAGGGTTGGCTATGGCGTCTGGAATAGCAAGGAGTGATTTTGTAGGGATGGAATCTTCGGGGTGGAGGGAGGGTTTCATTTTCTTTAAGAGGCTAGTTATCTCTGTGGCAGAGGTGAGTTCAAATGAGATAAGGATGTTACTGGAAGATTTTTGGGTGTTAAGGGGGAGGAGGGGGGTTGTGGGGAATTTCGAGATAATATTGATGATTTTGGAGTGAAAATAGTTAGCTAATTCCATACACTTGTTTTTGGCGTCTGTATCTGAGAAAGGTGGAGGTGTAGAATTTGTGAGGGAGGATACATACTTAAAAAGGGCTTTGGCATCGTATTGGTAGTTGTGGATTTTTTGAGTGTAGTAGTCTCTTTTTATCATGCAATATCCTACCACTGCTCTAGTTATTTCCTATCACTTGATCCTTTGGCTGCTCCCCCTCCTTGGGCTGCTTCTATGCTGCAGGTTTGGCAACTGAACTGAGTGATATTTGTGCTGTGTATGCTCATGACCCAAGCTTAACTTGATTCTTAAACCCAACACTAGTCTTGAGTAATAAGGGGCATAGAATGGCTCCCCTATGAGGAAACACTAAAGAGGTTAGGGTTGTTCAGCTTGGAGAAGAGACTGCTGAGGGGGGATATGATAGAGGTCTGGAAAATATTGAAAGGATTTGAATAGATAAATGTAAATCAGTTATTTACTCTCTCATATAATAGAAGGACTAGGGGGCACTCCATGAAGTTAGGAAGTAGCTCATTTAAAACAAATTGGAGAAAATTATTTTTAACTCAACACATAGTTAAGCTCTGGAATTCATTGCCAGAGGATATGGTTATAAAAGGATATGCAAACAGCTATTAAGCAATAAGGGTTAGTAGTTTGGGATCTATTTAGTGTTTGGGTACTTTTCAGGTACTTATGATTTGGATTGGCCACTATAGATCACAGAATATTGGACTTGATGAATTTTTATTTATTATTTTTACATACCAACATTTGATCTCAATTGAGATATCACACTGGTTTACATTCAGGTACTGTAGGTATTTTTCTATCTAAGTTTTTGTACCTGAGGCAATGGAGGGTAAAGTGACTTGCCCAAGGTCACAAGGAGTGACAGCTGGACTTGAACCCTGGTCTCCTGGTTCATAGTCTACTGCTCTAACCACTAGGCTATTCTTCCTCCTCTTTGGTCTGACCCAGTATGGCATATTTTATGTTCTTATTAGAAGATTAGCAACATGGATGGAATTTTCTAAAAATGCATACAATAGAAAAAAATACCACAGTATTGGTTTTGATGCCTTGTACAATTTTGAGTTTGCCATACTTGTTTAGTATTAGATAATATTTAGTTAGTATGCTTATAAAAAATAAAATTCTGCTACCATAGAAAAAAGGTTTCACTTCATACTTACTTTGAATTAGCTGTGATTTTATAGAATAGATAATACTGTCATGTGCCAACCTTAAAAATCTATTGCATTGTCTTTGGAGAAAGGATATGTTTTCCTACAACAAATGCTATAGAATAGCTTTGTCTTTAGTGAGAGAGGCTTAGTACTGCAGTGAAATAGATAGCAGTGACCTTAAAGAATGGTCAAGTGTTCCTTTATTAATCATAAGGCATTTTCCTTTCTCACAATCTATACATTTGCATGTTCATGAATGTTTTTATTAAAAAGTTTTATAATTTTAATGTCGGTTGTTATAAATCAACTTAGATTTATTAGTTTTTCTACCAAGGACTCCAGCAGGTTCTTAATAACAATTATCATCATTACCGATTAACGTTATATTACTCATGCCAGATGGAGTCCTCCCTTTCTGTCAGGCAGAAGTAATTTTGCATTATGACATTCTGAAGCATTTTGATCTAAATAAACAGATGGCACAGTGACAGGAAATTATATGCTGATGATGTCAGCAGTAACAACATTTCACAGATATAATTACGTTAAATGAAGTTTAATGCAGTAAGGAGGTGATGCTCTTAATGAGGTAGATGGCATACATTGTGCAGTAATTATTGTATAACCTTGTTCACAACACCAACTACATCTCCTCAAACATCATTTATTTTAGCCTTCAAACTGTACTGCAATAACTAAATTAATATGCATGACCAGTATTTAGGTTTGACTATAGAAATTATGCTCCCATTTTGTACATATGATAAACATAGAGCAATTGCTCAAGGGGGATCCAGGGCACCTCCCAATCTGCTTCTGGGGTCCCTTCCTCCTGAGAGACGACTCCACCTTCAGATCTACTGATGTCCTTCGGTTCTTCTTCCTTGGAGGGAGGGTTTTTCCTAGTTTGGATTTACAGTTCTACTAGGCACATGGCTTGATTAGCATTCAGTGATTCAGGCATTCGCAGACTCAGCTTCTCGTGATTTTAGCTCCAGTAAGCTCATGGCCAGATATATGCTGTTACCCAGCCTGGATATGTCACCTTCTCTCAGCCAAAAGGCCAAGACCCAGGCAGAACCATAGAAAGAGAATAGGTGTACACCATTCTATCCTGCCTGGCTTTTTTCTTTTCTTTTGTCTGAGAACTGGATACCTAAGGATTTGACTCCCCTTGTTAGTCACGGTGAGAATCTGTTTGCTTCCTAGGACTGCTTTTCAGTACATTTCTCTCATAAATCCCTTTCTCATTCAGAATTTTCCAATGTAGGATTTTGTCAGTCATAGTTCTGTAATTTAGGATTTTGTTATCCTTTGATTTAAAGTGATATTTCACTGCAAGTTACCAGCAGTAGCCCAGAGTGCTATGACATTTAAATCCCCTACCTGAGTCTCTGATTCATCTATTCAATGGTCATTTAAGCACCTTCACAGTAAGAGGTCTGGGAACCTTTTCAATATCACTCTGGGGTTCCTGGGCTGGTGGCTCTTGTTACATAGCTGCATTATCCTCTTTTTTCTCTGTTGTAGTTTCACTTAAATGGTCACATGCTGTTTATCCTATCTCCCTTGGGAGGGGGGTTTCACTCTCTCCCACTTAAATTTCTTGTTGTCCTCATCAAAAAGCCACTCTCTTGCATGCACCTCCCCTTTAGGCCAAAGTCTCAAGGCATTCCTTTGTTACGTTTGGATAATAGGCAGTCACATGTTTGTGTTCTACTGTCAGGGGAACATTCATTGGGTTTCCAGAGCTATCATAAGTGAACCTGATTGTGGGCTTCACAGTCTACCTATCCTTCTGGGCTGTCAGGATGGCAGTGGAACAAATTCATCATCCTCTGTAGTTTCTGATTCTCTCTGGGGGTGAATCTCATCTGTGGAACCTCTTTCCCTCTCTTGTTCCAGGTTGCCAATCCCTCTCATGGCAACTGTACCACCTTCAGTCCTATTATTATTCTGGGGGCTTCTTGGATTTCCCTCTCCTGGGTTTCTGTCCCCAGGAACTGCCTTAATAAGTCCCCATCATGTGCCTGTTGGTTAGGAGTACAGTCTCTCCAATGTGGCTCCCAGGTGAACCTCCCATTTCCCCACCTAACTTTCCTTCTGAATTCCCACTATCATAACTACTATGTCTGTCTTCCAGTGGATATTCAGGGCTCCCTACCAGTTCCCAATGGGGATTCCTATCAAACTCCCAATGAGGTTTGGTCTCAGGTTTTACTGTTCCCTTTCTTCTTGGTTGGGGGTGGAATGAGTTCAGCTATATCTTAGGGTTCCTCTAGGGGAAATAGCAATTGTCCAATGGGCAGGAGATGATTTCTGTATACTGCTTTTACAGGTCCTTCATCCCACTCTGGCCTTACCCGGTAAACAGACAGGTTGTTCAGTTTTTCCTCAACAACATAGGGGTTAGACCTCCATCTATTAGAAATTTGTCAGCCCCTGTTCTCTAAGAGTACTCTGTCCTCTGCCGTCAAGTTATTCTGCCTCACTTTCTGGTCATAATGGTGCTTATTTCTCTGGCTCAGTTTGTAGGCAGACTCCACAGCCAACCTATAGGCTGCCCCCAACTGTTCTTTTAATCTCTTCACATAGCCTTGAAAAGTCTGAGGCAATGACCCATCTACTGAAACCACAAAACACAGATCAATTGGAAACTGGGCCTCTTACCAAACATCAGAAAATAAGGTTGAAAACCCTGTAGCATTATTATATGTGCAGTTGTAAGCAAGTGCCAAATAGCTCACATACTGGCTCCAGTTCCTATTTTGAGCTGACTTCATTGTCCCCAACATGTTTAGGAGTATCCTGTTAAACCTCTTGGACTGGGGGTCTCCTTGGAGATGGTAGAGAGGGGTATGTTACTTCCTAACCCCAGCCACCTGCAACATCTCTTTAATGAGTCTGCTTTCAAAATCCCTCGCCTGGACAGAGTGTATCCAGGCTGGGAGTCCATAGTTCACAAAGAATTTCTCCCATAGTACTCGGGCAACAGTCTCTGTTCTCTGCTCCTTGGTGGGGTATGCCTGTGTATACCTGGTGAAATGTCTGTAACAACCAGAATGTTCTCTTTATACTGGGAGTCCCTTTCTAAAGTCAAGAACTCGTTTTGATCTTAAGCATGAATTTTGTTTACTACTAAGCCTAATAACATGTTATGTTTTTAGACCCCTTGTCAACCCCTTTATCCCTATAACCTTATTTTGTAAACTGTTATGATGGCGTTATTTGGGGTTTCCGAATGATGGAATATAAAACTCGTTAAATAAATAAATAAATAAATAAAGAAGTCTATACACACCAAGTCCATAGGGCCTTCACTAGTAATGTTTACCATCTCTGCTGCTCTGAGCAGTAGGGTCTTTCTTTTTATACAACTAGTATATTGTCTACAATGTCTTGTGCTTGTTTAGACCAAAATAACCTATCCCTCACCAGTTGTAGGACCCTCTCTGCCCCCATATGCCCCATGTCATCATGGAAACACTGTAGCACAGTCCTGTGGAATTTTTGTGGTAAACACAGTTGTTTGGGATGATCCAAATTGATATCCTTCCTTTCTCTGTACAGTATCTGATTCCACACAAATAGATGAATCCACTTTCTGATTAGCAACTTGAGTGTCTGGGTGGCTCTGATGGACTGCTTTTGCCCCCAGATTTATCTACTTGACCCTGAGCACATTATCAATTAAGGGATCAGTCTGTTGTCTTGTTGAATGTCCTGCTAAGTCAATCTTGGCATGTTAGTGGAGACCAGAGACACAACATCACAGTAGGCAGGTGGAATGCTATCAGGGGGATCGCCAAGCTGTCTGCAGCATGACATAAATTCTCAGTATCACCTTCACTGCCATTCCCCACCTGATTACACACTGATGCGACTCTAGTCTCTGATAAAACTGTACCAATCCCACTGGATAGTGTCACTCCTGTGGGGCCACTGGGACAGTGCATCCGAGTCCCTGTTTGCAGATCTAAGACAGTACTGCAAACTGAATTTGTAAAGGGATAATGCGGCCAACCACCGGTGCTCAGTTGCATCCAACTTTGCAGTTGTTAAATCATAAGTCAGTGGATTTTAATCTGTTTTCACCTTAAATTCAACCCCATATAGGAAATTTCTGAATGTGTCCACAACTGCCCACTTAAGGGCTAAGACTTCTAATTTATGTGCAGGGTAGTTTCTCTCATTTTTACTCAGACTATGGCTTGCATAGGCCACGGGTCTTAGTCCTTCTGGATGTGGCTGAAATAAACCTGCCCTTAAGCCCTCCAGGCAAGCATCTATATGCAATTCATAGGGTGTGCCTGGGTCAGCAAAAGAAAATACTGGGAAATTACACAGACACTATCTGGTCCTTCTAAAAGCAACCTCACATTCTTGAGTCCATATCACACCAAAGGACTCTGATACCTTGTAATATTCCCTCTTGTCAGACACCCTATGCTGCTGCTTCTTGTTCAAGGGTAGATAGCCATGCATCAGCCCTGAATATGGATTTATAATATTTGAATATTCCTTCACAAACTGTCTATAATAATCACTAAATCCAAGAAAGGAACATAACTCTCTGAGGTTGGCTGGATGGGGCCAGGTGGTGAGGGCAGCTCAGGGTCTGTGGCCACTCCCTCCTTAGAAACAATATGCCCAACATACTTAACCTTAACGTAACAAAATTTGCATTTGTCCGATGATAATTTTAGGCTACACTGTGCCAACCAATCAAGTACCTTGCGTAGCCTTTCTTCATGCTCCTCTAAGGTTTTCCTGAAGACTATCAGGTCATCCAAGTATACTAGAACTTCTAATAGATTCATGTCCCCTAAAGTCTCCTCCATTAACCTTTGAAATGTAGTTGGGGCACCTGATACCCCTTTGGGGAAGTCAGTTAAATTGGTAAAACCATAGTGGACATATAAATGCAGTTTAGGTGTAGGTCTAGGACAGAGAACTATTGACTTCCAGTCAGATAGGCAAGGACATCTTCAGTTCGTGGTGTATTATACTGGTCAGCTGTGGTCTTGGAACTTAGGATATGGTAATCAATAAACAGATGTACTGTCCCATCCTTTTTCTGAACAACTACAATGGGGGAGGTATAAAGACTATGTGATTCAGCAATAATCCCTGCCTGCCTAAGCTCCTCCAGATGTCTTCTCATATTTGTTGCCAGAGGATGTGGTTAGTGCAGTTAGTGTAGCTGGGTTCAAAAAAAGGTTTGGATAAGTTCTTGGAGGAGAAGTCCATTAACTGCTATTAATCAAGTTTACCTAGGGCATAGCAACTGCTATTAATTGCATCAGTAGCATGGGATCTTCTTGGTGTTTGGGTAATTGTTAGGTTCTGTGGCCTAGTTTGGCCTCTGTTGGAAACAGGATGCTGGGCTTGATGGACCCTTGGTCTGATCCAGCATGGCAATTTCTTATGTTCTTATGTTCATATCAGCTAAGTTAACTGGGGCTAGTCTCCTTCATCTTTCCCAGAATGATGTGTCATTTGTAAGTCATATGTTATGTCTACACCCTTTTAATACCTCACATCCCACTCAGACCAGGAGAACCTGCTAGCATTTTGTGCTAATTTTTGCTGTAGTCTGACCTTTCAAGATGGGGGAATCAGGGAGTCCCCAAACTGGAAAACATTCTGGTCAATAGTCTGGGTACACCTACCTTTAGGTTCTACTCTCTGCACAGCCTCCACTCAGCTCACTGGGCCACTCTGATCCCTGGGGGTAACTGGACAGGGTGGTTAGACTCATTCTTCAACCTAATAAACACTTTCTGTGTCCGTCCCACATCTAGAGTTAGTACACCATTCTGCACTACTAACCCTGCATGCAGTCTGTCCTCTGCTGGGGCCTCAATTATCATTGTGCTGTGTGAAAAGGTGGCATCGACTGTCAAGTGGTTATTTAACTCCTTCATACCTCCTGGGGGTATTTCAATAGCTTTGTGCTTCTTTGCCGTATCTCTCCCACTAAATCCAGCACATTTCTGTGCTGTCTCCCTAAAAAGTACGCTTGTGACAGCATTACATCAGGGGAGGGATGCCAGTCTTCGTCGCCCATGGTCTCTTGGCATGCCTGTGCCAATCAGCCAAACATGTGCAAATTGGTACCTAATAGTACTAGGATATGGGTTCCAAACTTGGAATCTTGACACACCAGCATCAAAGCTTCTAGCTGCTGGGCTCCTCCAGTAATGTATTGGGGAAATTCCACTGTCAACACTATATAGCCCTCATGGGAACAACTATAGTTATTTATGCCCCTCAGCTCCAGTCCCTGCAATGTCTGGAGTGGGAAATTTGACAACCTAGCATCATAGAAGCTCCTGTATACAAGGGAGACTTGGGACCCACTATCCACCTACAATTCGGATTGGGACAGCTGTCTTGGGTCCCACTAACCCCTCTGGCATAGGGCCTCCTGCCCAATTAGATGGGTTTTGGGGTGACTGAGTACTATCAACATATAGGACTCCTGGGTGCTCTCCCTCTCTTGATTCTCCATGGCTCCTCTGATTTTAGGAGGTCCCCACCCCTACCTGTGTGGCTATGGGGAACCTACATTTTTGCTTATAGTGCCCTGGAATCCCACACCTGTGAGAAACACCAGAATGATTAGTGTTTCTTCCTGATGAGATCACATTGTTTCTGTATTGTCTGGGCAGTTCTTCCCCCCTCCAGCTCCTTGGGGAGGTGGAAGCAGCCCTCATTGGAGAGTCAAGTCTGGTCTGAAGGGCATTCAGCCTTGACTCCAACTCATGGATTCTAACCTGGTACTCCTTCTCTGGGGTTGAGGTGGGTTCATGTTGCCCTCCCTCATCCCTTTGTTCTTGCAGGGGTTTTTGGATGATCCTGGAGGATCTTAATCTCTGGTAATATTCTCCCTTCCAATTTGAGGTGGGTTCTCTCTCTGTTGGGGTGACTTAGAGAGATCCTCATAGCCTCTCGGTCTTCTTCTTCCCTGATCACGCGCATTACAATAGCAAAGGTAGAAGGGTCCCTCCTATTTTCTGCTAACCCTATTTTCATCTCAGTCACATCTGAATATAAGGACCCCCTGACTATCTGTTCAATTCAAGCCCTGTCCATGTCCTGTGCTGTGATTGCCCCCTTCCTTACAGCTTTCAGTAGGACACATTCTTGACGGGATGCATATTGAGAGAGCTTTTCCCCAGGCCTCTGCATGGTAGTTTAAAAGTAGATAAAGCAATCGTTGTCTTCTCTACTACCATACATGCCTTCTAAAATGTCTAGGCAATCTTGGGCAGTAGCATCAGGCTTGGAAAGTTTTAGAGACATTACTGCATCGTGCAGGGGTATGCAAACTCTCTACCACTCTCTTCCTTTTCTCCAACTCAGTGCATTGACATTCTTGTAGCATTTGAAGAGCCAAGACATCCAATGGTCAAATTCCTTCTCTCTTGGTAGGTTGGTCTCAACTCCTGAGAATACTCTCAACTAGAGATGAGCTTCGTGTTTTTCTACCGGGTCATTTTTGAGTCGGACGCTTCGGGTAAAGTTTGTTTTTCCTCGGTTAGTATTTTGGAAAAATGAACAAAAATCTAAACAGGGAAAAATGAAACAGGCCCAAAAAACAACGTGGGAAAACGAAGCTCAAAAAAACCCACCCCAAGCATTAAAAGTTACTTTAATACATTAAATACAACCCCCCCCCCCCACCATCCCGATCCCTCCCCAAGACTTACTAACATCCCTGGTGGTCCAGCGGGGTCCCGTGAGTGATTTCTCCCTCTGTGCCATCGGGCTATCTGGCCTGCCTCACATCAAAATGGCGCCAATAGCCTTTGACCTACTATGTCACAGGGGCTACCGGTGCCATTGGTCAGCCCCTGTCACATGGTAGGAGCAATGGATGGCCGGCACCATCTTGTGCTCTTACCATGTGACAGGGACTGACCAATGGCACTGGTAGCCCCTTTGACATAGTAAGGGCAAAGGCTATCGGCGCCATTTTGATTACTGGCAGCCGACGGTAAGATCTTTCCTGGACCCACCGCTGGACCACCAGGGTCTTTTTTCAAGTCTTGTGGGGGACAGGAGGGTCCCCAAGACTTGCCAAAAGTCCCTGGTTGTCCAGCGGGGGTCTGGGAGCGATCTCCTGCACTTGGGCCGTCAGCAGCCAGTAATCAAAATGGCGCCGATAGCCTTTGCCCTTACTATGTCACAGGGGCTACCGGTGCCATTGGTCAGCTCCTGTCACATGGTAGGAGCACAAGATGGCGCCAATGGCCATGTTACAGAGGCTGACCAATGGCACCGGTAGCCCCTGTGACATAGTAGGTAAAAGGCTATCGGTGCCATTTTGATGCGAGGCAGGCCTGAAAGCCCGACAGCACAGAGGGAGAAATCCCTCACGGGACCCCGCTGGACCACCAGGGTTGTTAGTAAGTCTTGGGGAGAGATCGGGATGGTGGGGGGGGGGGGGGGGGGTTGTATTACAGTACATTTTAATGCTTGGGGTGGTTTTTTATTTAAAAAAATAAAATGTGCCCCTCCCCCCCGTACAAACCCAAAAAACTAATTTTCCTCATAGTGTGGAGAAAATCAGTTTCGGGGTTCGGGGACCCTGACCCACGACGAATTAGGCAATTTCTTTGAAATTGCCCAATTCGTGATAAACGAAGCACATTTCTACTCTCAACCTCTTGTATGGGTTGCTATCATAATGGGACTGTAGGCACTTCTGTAACACCTACCCAATTGTACCAATTAGTGTATCAGGGGAAAAGGTTGTCTGTTCTACCTGGGGCATAATCCCTGCTACATCCTGCAGAGTTTTTCCGTCACTTCTTAATAGGGCCTGTAATTTTTCTTGCCAACAATCAGGAGGCTGGGATAGAACATTCACCCTCTCACAGTGGTTAAAGGAAACAGATACTTTACTCATCATTGTGACTAAGGGAACAGAAATATCTTCTCTTGGCTTTTTTCTTTTCTGTTGTCTGAGAACTGGGTACCCAAGTATGTGACTCTCCTTGGTAGTCAGGGTGAAAATCTGTTTGCTTCTTAGGACTATTTTGCAGTATTTTTCTCTCATAAATCCCTTTCTCATTCAGAATTCTCCAATGTAGGACTTTGTCAGTCATAGTTCTATAATTTTGGATTTTGTTATCCTTTGATTTAAAGTGTTATTTCACTGCAAGTTACCAACAGTATTCCAGGAGGTTGTGACATGCAAAGCCCTACCTGAGTCTCACTGGTCATGTAAGGGGTCTGACAACCTTTTCAATCTCACTCTGGGTTTCCTGAGCTGGTGGCTCATGTTACATAGCTGCATTGTTATCATTTTTTCTCTGCTGTAGTTGACTTAAATATGTGCGTGCTTTTTACTCTCTCGCCCTTGGGAGGGGGGTTTCATACAGAATTCTTTTATTTGGTCCTTTCTGAAATCCAACATTCTAGTATCAAGAAATCATATTCATCTAGTCATCACAATTGTTAGTACAAGACTATATATAATGGAAAAATGCACTGAAGGTTATAATTAATTAAATAACATTTAGAAAATTAGCTTGCTATAGCCCTGAAATTAAAGATTTATGTTTTTTGGTTAGCTATTAGTCACTGAACCTAATTTGTAGCAGAGTAAGACAAATTCTTCCTTCCTCATCTAGGGGTGTGAATCGTGTGATCGATCGTCTTAACGATCGATTTTGGCTGGGGGGGGGGGGGGGGAGGGAAATCTGATCGTCGTGTGTTTTTTTTTTAATCGTTAAAAATCATAAATCGGGGGAGGGCGGGAAAACCGGCACACCAAAACAACCCTAAAACCCACCCCGAACCTTTAAAACAAATCCCCCACCCTCCCGAACCCCCCCAAAATGTTTTAAATTACCTGGGGTCCAGTGGAGGGGTCCCGGCACGATCTCCAGCTCTCCAGCTCTCTGGCTGCGTTGAGAAATGGTGCCGGTGGCCCTTTGCCCTTATCATGTGACAGGGCAAAGGTAGCGCCGGCGCCATTTTGGTTCCTGGCTCCCGACGTCACACATGCAGGAGATCACTCCCGGACCCCCGCTGGACCCCCAGGGACTTTTGGCCAGCTTGGGGGGGCCTCCTGACCCCCACAAGACTTGCCAAAAGTCCAGCGGGGGTCCAGGAGCGACCTCCTGCACGCGGGCCGTATTGCCAATCTTCAAAATGGCGCCGGCGCTACCTTTGCCCTGTCACATGATAAGGGCAAAGGGCCACTGGCGCCATTTCTCAACGCAGCTGGAGAGCTGGAGATCATGCCGGCACCCCCCCACTGGACCCCAGGTAATTTAAAACATTTTGGGGGGGTTCGGGAGGGTGGGGGATTTGTTTTAATGGTTCGGGGTGGGTTTTAGGGTTGTTTTGGTGTGCCGGTTTTCCCGCAACTTTTTAACGATACAATACAAATGCCCCTGACGATAAATCGGTGGCATTTGTATTGTATCGTGCACTCTAACGATTTTGGACGATTTTAAAATTATCTGACAATAATTTTAATCGTTCAAAAACGATTCACATCCCTATCCTCATCTGCTCTTCAGTTTCCTCCTCCTGCACCTGCAGTCCAGATATGGGAGGCATATTTGTCATAATGTAGTTTTGCTATTAATTGTTTCCAGCAATAAACATATGTGAGTTTGAGTTTCATATACCATATTTAACTGCTTCAGTATTACAGAATGATTTATCTAAATTGTGTTTGCATCTCATGCTGTGTTCACATGTCATTGTAGAAGTGAGGTGCTTAAGCACACACAGGCCGATACAGTACAGTGCGCTATGGTGGAGCACACTGTTAACCGGTATTTGGACGTGCATTTTCGACACGCTAGCTTTACCCCTTATTCAGTAAGGGGTAATAGCGCGTCGAAAACGCGCGTCCAACCCCCCCCCCCCCCCCCCGAGACTAATAGCGCCCGCAACATGCAAATGCATGTCGATGGCCCTATTAGTCATTCCCACGCGATACAGTAAGTAAAATGTGCAGGCAAGCAGCACATTTTACTTTAAGAAATTAGCGCCTTCCCAAAGGTAAGTGTTAATTTCTGCCAGCGCTGGGGAAGTGCACAGAAAAGCAGTAAAAACTGCTTTTCTGTGCACCGTCTGACTTAATATCATAGCGATATTAAGTCGGAGGTCCCAAAAGTTAAAAAAAGTAAACATTTTTTTTAAAAAATGTAAAATCAACCCGCGGCTCGCGGGTTGAAAACCAGATGCTCAATTTTGCCGGCGTCCGGTTTCCAAATCCATGGCTATCAGTGGGCTCGAGAACCGACGCCGGCAAAATTGAGTGTCGGCTGTCAAACCCGATGACAGCCACCGCTCCTGTCCAAAAAGAGGCGCTAGGGACACGCTAGTGTCCCTAGTGCCTCTTTTTACCGCTGGCCCTAATTTAAATATTTTTAGTTTACTGAATCGCGCTCACAGGACACTGGCCTGTGCGCGCCTGCTCTCCCGCGAACTTTACTGTATCGGCCTGACAGTGAGAAATAAAAGAGCAAATCTCCAAAATAAATACTAATCCATAAAGATTAGTAAGGCCTTAAAGACAATGTAATGTAACTTTATTTTTTAGGATTGCTTTACATTTTAGTACTATACTCATTGAGGACAGTCATTTAATGTTTGTCTAAGGCTCTCCTTGAATTTGTATTCACTATATGAAAGTTGAGCTTTTGTGTCTCTGTTCTACAGGTGGAAAATGTCATAAGTCTTGCACTGGTCGATGCTGGGGCCCAACAGAGAATCACTGCCAAAGCTGTAAGTATTTGAATATTTTATAAAAAGGGAGTTTAATATATAACTTTTAGAAATTTTTAGAGTTAGGTTCACTTGATTAAATAGTCATGAAACGGATAAAAGAGAGGCCATCCACAAGCAGCAAAATTATGGCACTGGGAACAATCACACAGTGAATAAAGTTCAAGTCCTCTATCGATTGGGATTAAGTGGGCCTGGGCCCAGCATGATGAGAGAAAAGATGTCTGTTGTTACTCTGGCAGCTTCTATACACCAATGAGCAGTGCTGAGGGCATATTACAGAGGATGTGCCCTTCCAGCTCTGAACTGAGGAGGTTACCTTTCATTTGCATATTTCTTTCAGCTGCCTCAATGGTTAACTTTGGAGATCATCCTCATGAGCTTGGGCTGCTGCCACCTTGTTCTGTTTGCAGCATCTGGCCCTGTACTAGGGAGCTGCATACTTCTTCCAGCTGCCTCAGTGGTCGACTCTAGGAGTTAGCATAACCCACTCGGGCTTTGACTGCTGCCATTCTGCACTCCTTGCAGCAGTTGGTCAGATACTGGGAGGATGCAGTTCAACTGCATTCTTCTCCAGCTGCCTCAGTGGAATCTAGGGGACACTGAGAATTATGTGGTCTTAGGCTTCTGCCACACCATGGACTTTCTACCAGACAGCCATGAGTGCATGCCATAGCATTCACTCAGATTAGTTTTTTCCCATTCTTTCTTTCCTAAGGTGTTAGTACATTTTCTTATCCTGATGCTAATCCTCCTCATTCCCCAAGTACAAATTAGTGCAAACTTCAGGTCCACTGTACACATTTTCTACATTCTTCACCTCACCAGACAATGTCTTCTGCCCTGTCCGTTGCTCTTGAACTTCAAAGTTTTCTTTCTCTCATCCAGGCATCTCCATTCTCCCTCAGAGCATATCATCCCCATCTCTGTCATCATACCTCTACTTCTCTTCTCCATATTCTCCTGTTTCTCCTTCTCCTGTCAGCTGGAAATATCTATCCCAGTCCTGGCCATCTAGAGCAACTCTCACCTCATCTGTACACATCAAACTGTAACCTGTCCAATCTTATCACTATGCATATTCTCTTCTTTTCTCATGTTTCCTGGGGAATGCCTGATCTATTTTCAGCAAGATTTCCTAAATTCATAACATTTTTATCTCTTCATCTTCTTGCCTTGACTGAAACTTGGCTTTTCCATGAATATTCTGCTTCACTTACTGCTCTCTATCATAGAGATCATCTTTTTTTCCATTCCATTTTACTTAGTAGGCTACAGTGGTGGTGGTGGTGGTGGACTGCTACTCGCCCCTTCTTATAGGCTTCAACCTCAGTTCCATTCCAATCCCACATATTTTTGTCCATTCTATCTGTCTATTTACCCTTCTTCCTCTCTCAATATCTGTCATTGATCAAACCCCTAACAAATCCCCTCCTCCTTTCTCTACAACTTCAAATCCTGTTTTTCTTTCTTCCTTGAATCATTCTCCTCTTCCCTCATTCTTCTGAGCTGAAGACCCCTATTATGTCTCAAGGTTTCTTGCATTAACCTATTGATTTGACCTTATACTCTACTCTAGGGATGTGCAGAGCAAAATTTTATGTTCATATTTTTTATGTCCGAAAGGGGGTCCCACTTGCGGCCAATATGGACATAAAAAAAATCCAATGAGTTGGGTATATGTACATATGTGCAAAAAAAAAATTTAAACCCCCTCACCCTCCTTAATCCCCCCCCCCAGACTTACCAAAACTCCCTGGTGATCGAGCGAGGAGTGAGGACGTCATTTCTGCAATCCTTGGCGAGAAGCATGTGACGTCGGTGGCACGTCGAGTGACGCGGCGTCACGTGATTCCCGGCGAGTTCGCGCCGGACGGCTCGTTTGGCCCAAAAAGAACTTTTGGCCAGCTTGGGGGGGCCTCCTGACCCCCTCAAGCTGGCCAAAAGTTCTTTTTGGGCCGAACGAGCCGTCCGGCGCGAACTTGCCGGGAATCACGTGGCGCCGCGTCACTCAGACGCGGTGTCACGTGATTCCCGGCAAGTTCGCGCCGGACGGCTCGTTCGGCCCAAAAAGAACTTTTGGCCAGCTTGGGGGGGCCTCCTGACCCCCCCAAGCTGGCCAAAAGTTCTTTTTGGGCCGAACGAGCCGTCCGGCGCGAACGAGCCGGGAATCACGTGACGCCGACGTCAAGTGATTCCCGGCAAGTTCGCGCCGGACGGCTCGTTCGGCCCAAAAAGAACTTTTGGCCAGCTTGGGGGGGCCTCCTGACCCCCTCAAGCTGGCCAAAAGTTCTTTTTGGGCCGAACGAGCCGTCCGGCGCGAACTTGCCGGGAATCACGTGACGTCGCGTCTGAGTGACGCGGCGCCACGTGATTCCCGGCTCGTTTGCGCCGGACGGCTCGTTCAGCCCAAAAAGAACTTTTGGCCAGCTTGGGGGGGCCTCCTGACCCCCCCAAGCTGGCCAAAAGTTCTTTTTGGGCCGAACGAGCCGTCCGGCGCGAACGAGCCGGGAATCACGTGACGCCGGCGTCACTCGACGTGCCGCCGACGTCACATGCTTCTCGCCAAGGATTGCAGAAATGGCGTCCTCACTCCTCGCTCGATCACCAGGGAGTTGTGGTAAGTCTGGGGGGGGGATTAAGGAGGGTGAGGGGGTTTAAATTTTTATTTTGGCTCAACAATCGCGATTTCCCACATATCGAACATATCTATGTTCGATATGTGGGAAATCCGATCGTTTATGTCGAATCAATTTTTTAAGTAAAAAAAAAAATATGAGTTGCGTTTTACTAATGCGGTCAATCCGAATGCACACCCCTACTCTACTCTAGTACTCCTTTTCGCAAGTATGGTCATTGATTTGGTCTAGTCCTTTCTCCGACTTTTCTAACTCATTTCTTCTCCATCTAACCATCATCTAATAACTTTCATACTTAACCATCCTTCCATATAGTCTCATGCAGTCATCCAACCTATAAAGAAGTTTATTTTTTTATTTAGATTTATATTCCGCTTTTCACACTTTTTTCAGCACTTCAAAGTGGATTACATTCCCTATCCCCAGAGGGCTTGCAATCTAAGGGGGTCATTTTCTATAGCTTATTGCTAGGGGTGGAGTCGGGGCGGTGAGGAGGCGGACTCCGTGATGTCTTCACTGGCAGCGATAAGGTAAGACACTTTATCATCGCCAGTAGCGCGCCCAATAGTGCCACCTTTCATGGTGGAGCTATTGGGTGTGAAAGCCGGCAGCAATAACACCACGGTAGTGCGATGGCTGCCGGCTTTCGCAAGCCCATCCCTGCCCCCCGTTTTCGTGGATTTACCATTCTGCATTAGAATGGTGAATCCAGGCCTAAGTTCATACCTGACTTGCCCAAGGAGAATCAGTGGGACTTGAACCCTGGTCTTCTGGTTCATAGCCCACTGCTCTAACCACTAGGCTATGTCTCCACTCCTGAAGGAGTAGAAGTGTCCCTGAAAACCCTCCTTAAATGGTACTGGACTAGGCATCTGGCCTGGTCCTCCTTAAAAAGCTTAGACAAATGTGTAGTTCTGAGGGCGGTTCCCCTGAGTACAGGAATAAGAGTGTGGTCCCAGGGGAGAACACACAGGTACCAGTCTCCATGAGAAGACAACTCTTGCAATATTGCTGTTCTGATTGTGAATTCTATACCTGTCGTGCTGCTGAAGTAATACAAAAATAAGATCATGCTGTGTGTGTGTGGGTCAACAATATGTTATTCTCAAAGTGACCTCATATAACGTGCCCAGAAAGCTACAGGCTTGACAAGCTCTGGGGAGCGTTAGGCCTTTTTAATCATTGGTCACTGAGAATATTTTGATAAATGCCCCCAATGGAAGCTAAACAGCATTAGAAGATACTTCAACTAATGAAGTTATCGTACAAAAAACATTTATCTTGTTAAGTGTATTCCAGTCCGAGTTTTGCTGTTGGTACGATCTGTATGAAGGTAAGAAGCCAGGCTGAGTAAGATGAATCTGACGATATCCGACACTGTGGTTTTTCAGAGAAAACTCCTTCTTCAGGGAGTCGGATGATTTTTCTTGCTGACACACAAGGACTGTAAACATAAAACAGAAAGTGTGTTTGATTTGACCCCATCAATCAAATGTTTTAAAGAAATGGTGCCAGTAATGGAGAACACTTACTTCACTAAAGATTCTTTCGTCACTGCAACCGTGTATTTCAATGAACACTGTAACAACAAATATAAACTGCCCATAAGAGATGCCATATGAATATGGAGGTTCTTACGTTACCTCGATTATAGAAAACTTACTTGCGCGATGCCGAACAGCTGTCTGCTGCCCCGTTGTGAAAGGTCTGTCAGTGACAGCGATGAAAAAAAGACGCTGATATTTAAAGATCAAAAGCCCGCCAATTTCTCTAACCTAATAGTTGGAAGTGATGGGAGAAACTATCCATGTATGGGTATATGCGTCAAAGAAGCACCATTTTGATTGTTTGCGCTGTCACCGGACCATCTATCGAGCTGTAAACTATCCAAATATGTGCATGTATGTCATAAGAGTGCCATTTTAATTGTTGGCGCTTTCACCGAACCCGCTCTCAAGCTGTAAGATTTCCAAATATGGGCACGTACCTCACGGGCGCCATATTGGTTCTTCATGCTGTCAGGATGTAAAAAAAATGCGTGTTAAAATCTGCTGCATTATCAAGAAACAAGGAATTTAATTGTGGTAAATAGCCCCCAGTGATTTCTAGGACTCCAGGGGGTCAAAAAATGGGCATATGTGTCACGGGTGCCATTTTTTTCTGTCAAAAAAAGAATGCTTGTTCAGATCCGAATATATGCATCATATTGTGAAAACATTAATACTGGCATAATCAAAGAAAATTGTTTTGTTGCATGAATCGCATTAAATGAAGGCGGCGATTCTGCTGTGGAGATGCTGAAGGGAGACCCGGACATCTATATGAATAAAATGGGGAAAGATGACATCATAGGAGAACAGTCAATTAAATTAAAGAAAACCATTCAACCTTTTTGTTTAGGCCCATGGGTTCCACAGAATGGAACCTGTAAATCCACTGATTTTCTTCAAAGTTAAGTGCAGATTGTCTGTCACTGCCACGCCAAAATGGGGCGATGTGTTCAAGGATGAGCCATTTGAATTGTTCGAATAATAGAAAGACTAGTGGGCACTCCATGAAGTTAGAATGTGGCACATTTAAAACTAATCGGAGAAAGTTATTTTTCACTCAATGCACAATTAAACTCTGGAATTTGTTGTCAGAAGATGTGGTGAGTGCAGTTAATATAGCTGTGTTTAAAAAAGGTTTGGATACGTTCTTGGAGGAGAAGTCCATTACCTGCTATTAATTAAGTTGGCTTAGATAATAACCACCGCTATTACTAGCAACGTTAACATGGAATAGACTTAGTTTCTGGATACTTGCCAGGTTCTTATGGCTTGGATTGGGACTGGCAGAGGAGGCACTTCAAAAGGCAGTGTCAGTCCCCCATCAAAGTTAAAAAGGGACCTGTTCCAATCTAAAATCTCTGGAGGGGCAGGCAGTTCCATCCAGAAAAAAATGAAATTTAAACAAGATGCATCACCACCACCTGTTTCTGACCCTGTGGTTTTGGAGGTGAGGGAAGGGGAGGCTGAGTCATGCCAGACAAAATGGCGACACCCAAAGGCAGCAGTGCAACAGCAGACTCGACTTAGTGTTGACAATGTAGTGCAGGCACTGTTTGCTTCTGATTCCGATGAAGAATCATCTTATGTGGGATTCTCATCATCAGAAATGGAAGAAGTAATAGCTGAAGAAGGTTTAGGAAGGTTAGTTAGTCCTGTCTTAGCCTCTACTTCAGTGCAGCAGGGGAGAGATGAAACTGATGATGATAAGGAAGAAGAGCAGTCAGCACAGGCACAGAGTGTGACTGATGCCCCTGGCATTGCTTCTCAGTGTGCACCCACTATTTCAGCTCCAGTGCCAGCATCCACCCCGAAGGCTATAGAGAAGGGATCACAAAAAAAAAATCTGCGACCTGGAGCCACTTTAAAGTTATGGAGGACCCGCGTTTTGCTCAGTGTAATTACTGTTCCTGGCTCCCGACGTCACACATGCAGAAGATCACCCCCGGACCCCCGCTGGACCCACAGGGACTTTTGGCCAGCTTGGGTGGGGGGGGGGCCTCCTGACCCCCACAAGACTTGCCAAAAGTCCAGCGGGGGTCCGGGAGCGACCTCCTGCACGCGGGCCGTATTGCCAATATTCAAAATGGCGCCGGCGCTACCTTTGCCCTGTCACATGATAAGGGCAAAGGGCTACCGGCGCCATTTCTCTTAATGCAGCCGTGGCAGAGAGTGGGAGATCGCGCCGGGATCCCCCCCCCCCCCCCCCCACTGGACCCCAGGTAATTTAAAACATTTTGGGGGGGTTCGGGAGGGTGGGGGATTTGTTTTAAAGGTTCGGGGTGGGTTTTAGGGTTGTTTTGGTGTGTTGGTTTTCCCGCCCTCCCCCCTCCCCCGATTTATGCTTTTTTAACGATAAATCGGGGGAATTGTTATTGTATCGCGGCTCTAATGATTTTTGACGATTTAAAATATATCTGACGATTGTTTTAAATTGTCAAAAAACGATTCACATCCCTAATGATCAGTACAGTTACTGTATTGTTAGTTTATTGCGTATTTAGAGACAGTTAGGAACTGTCAGTGTTAGAGGCAGCTGAAACTCTCTAGAAGGGTGGCTGAGACTCTCTAGAGAAGAGGTCCATGCACCTGGATAGAGAAACCCTTGCTGCTGGGGGGGGAGGGGGACAGGGGAACACACTGATGAAGAGGCTGGGAGAACCAACCGGTAACAGTACCAGGCGGGGAAACTGCATCAGGGCTGGTGATATCTGACCATGCCTGCTAGCACCCCTGCCTGAGCAGCAGTGGCTCAAGGCAATTTGCTGCCTGAGAGAAGCGATAAGATGGTGCTTCCCCACCCCCTACTCCCCCAAGGCACGATGCAGATCAAATCACCAAGAGGGCCAAAGGGAGAGGGGTCCTCCTTGAAGTCTGGCTCTTTCAGTGACTTCAAATGCTGGGAACCGAGGGAGGCAGGGGGGCCAGGGTTCCCAGAGAATTGGTAAATAAAGCATCAGTAATAATATTTCTAGAAAGCTAGCAACCTGTTACCTGCCTCCCACCCTTCCCCAGCATTTGTCCCCTGGGGAAGTGGGAGATGGGTGAATAGTAAGGGTCTGTGTGTAGAGCACTCAAGGCTGGTGTAAGGATATTAGGTGCCCTATATTAACCTTACATCATTATGCCCCTCCCTGCCAGCCCTCACTACACACAAAAAAGTATGCGTATATAATAGATTTTACATGAAAAACGACTGTCAAAATACAATCTTCTAATTTAAAATATCACCTACAACATTTATAGTCTATTTACATGCACTGCTAGGATGCCAAGGAAGAAACCCTGCAAAAAAAAAAAAAAAAGACACTTGAAATTGAAGTAACTGAAAAAGTGGAATATAAATCAATGAAATAAATAAACAAATAAAATTATATGGTATTAGGCCTGTTTTAAAGTCCATTGGGTTTGGACTTAGCTCACAGAAAGCTATGAGTAAACTGAACCACAATTACATTATAGTAAATCTTCCATAACAAACAGCACTAATTACCTGCACTTAAACACTAAGAACCTTATTCATGAAAATGCAACACTGCAAATCTATATAAATAAAAATGTTAAATAGTTTGTACGTTGTCGCTAATCTCGCCAACCGCTTAACCGAATGTGTTCAAATTTGCACACAACATTCACTTCCCATATGGGAAGGATCTTATACACTTACATTACATATAGGTCACACCTGTGACAGGTAATACAAGTTTAAAAATTACTTACACAAAACAGCGACATCTGGTGACCGTCAGCGCAAGCGCAACCTCTTACACCTTTCACACACACTCACACACCACACCACACCCCCACACAGGGCTATTGTCTTTCATTCACACTCCCTCATAACACATAGAAATCTACACTCATCACACCACACACCCCCACCCACATGCTTGCCAATGTCACTTACTTCACCCACCCTCCCAAAACATACCAAAACACAAATTCCTGGCTGCTACATTGGGAAGCCACGCATTTCACACACCCTCCGATTTTAAATTAAAGTACCCTCTTCCACCCACCCACGCACTGCACTCCAATCACACACTACACCTGAAACAAGTCCGTGCTTCTCCGCCGGCACCACAGGAACGGTCCGGGACACATAGCATTCAGTAGGGCCGTCAGATGCCAGCAACCAAAATGGAGCCGGCGGACCTTGCCCTTACTATGCTATACGGAGACAACAATGACGTCGGTACACCATGTGACATAGTAAGGGCAAGAGCCCGTCGGCGCCATATCCTCAGCAGACATTTGCCCTTACTAGGTCAGGAATCCTGACGCACATCTTTCACCGGTGAAGTTTTGTGACATGGCAGCTGGCGGAACAAACCCTAGCACACACCCTCGCCACCAGCTGGCAGTTTACACAGGTAGCCGGGGAGGAGCATGGTGGGGGACCGTTCTTATTTTCCGCCGCGCGTTTTTCACAGGGGGGGGCACTCATTCTCCACATCTCCAGAGAGGGGGGCTGTAGCGTGGGTTGCTCTATTTTGCCGGGTTGGGCGGGGGGGGGGGGGGCAGGAAAGTGTGCTTGCATATTTAAACTATTCTTTGCTGGTGCAGTTCAGTTGGGGTACAAAAAAAAAACAAAAACACACAAACTGTAACCTTTACTGCTCTGTTCTGTTTTTTCAACTTAACCAGGCTCAGCCACAGCAACGCGTGAACCGATTGCTTTCAGATTTGGACACAAGCTTCACCTCACATACGGCAAGGTTCTTCTACACTTACGTTACATATATGTCACACTGGGGGCTGGTAAAAAAGTTTTTAAATTTGGTTCCACAAAACAGCGACATCTACTGGACATAAGCGCAAGGTCTTACACCTTGCACAAACGCTCACACCCCACACACACGTGACCAATATTTGCGATTCACACACCCTCCGAGCAGACACAAATCCACCCTCCTCACACACCCCCGCACACATGCCAATTGTACTTACTTCACACACACTCCCAAAACACACAAAAACCCACAAAATTCAAGCATGCTACACCAGGAGGCCACTCACATGCCACATGTTTGCTATTCCCACACCCTACGAACTCACACAAAAACACCCTCCTCACACCCCCCACACCCATGACTTTTCTACTTACTGCCCACACCCTCAGAACGCACGCAAAACGGCAGAATAGTTCGGGCTGCTCCAGTTCGGGCAACACCGCTCCGTGACACATCGCATACACTACGGCCGTTGGCTGCCAGCAATCAAAATGGCGCCGACGGCTCTGTCCCTTACTAGGACACTCGGGAACGCCAATGGCGGCAGTAGCCCATGTGACATAGTAAGGGCGAGGGCCCATCGACGCCATTTTTTGGACTGGCAACCGGGGCACCTTCGCCCTTACTATCTCAGCGAGACAACCGCTCCCATTGCTCCACCCTACTGACAGAGTAAGTTCTATCAGCCATCGGAGACAGTTTCAGTGCTGGCTGCCAAGGGCCAGGCGCCAATACTTCCATGCCGGAACGAACGCCCGCTCCACCGACTACCATTTTTGACAGGTATCGGCGGGCCTGCAGGGGGGGGGGGGGGCGTGGGGATGTTATTGCGTCCATGTTCAGGGGGGGGGGGGCAGGTGGCGGTTATCCCCATTCTCTTTTCTTTCTTTTCCACTTAACCTGGCTCTGCCACTGCAACGCGTGGCCGGGTACAGCTAGTATTACATGAAACACTAAAACATCAGTATAACTCCTATTACAAAAACAGACCAAGCAGGCTGCTATATATCCCTTCACGGAAGCTACACAGTTGCAGAATACTGTACCATGCTCACACACCAAAACGCAGCAGACTCTCACCAAATACAGAATATACAGGGTCATTTAGCAAATCATGTTAGGGACTTATCGCAGGCGTTAGGGCTCTAATATCTGCAATAACACCAAAATGCATGCAATAAATAACACATCACGAGATACGTATGCAAATTTTAAAAATGTAGTTAAAAGGAAGGAGTTTGGGCAGAGTTTATGAAAATAAAGGGTGTTTAACATTGCGCGATAGCATAATGCACGCTATCGCTCTATTTAATGCTGGAAATAACTACACCTTTTTTCCTGGCATTATGCGATGCATTATGCCCGAAACGGGATTTGTGAAAAAAATCACAAATCCCATTGGAGAGAGAGCAGTCAGCCTCTGGGCAGGCACACATTTCAGTCAACTTTTTATACCACTGTAAAAGGGATGGTCCAAGAAAACAAAGAGGTAGGCGATCTATGATAGCCGTCAGGATAAACACAAAAATAGATGCCTTGATCTTTTTCAATTGTTTATTAAAACAGAGACGTATTCACAAATTAATTAATTTGTGAATTCAAGCATGCTACACCAGGAGGCCACTCACATGCCACATGTTTGCTATTCCCACACCCTACGAACTCACACAAAAACACCCTCCTCACACCCCCCACACCCATGACTTTTCTACTTACTGCCCACACCCTCAAATTAATTAATTTGTGAATACGTCTCTATTTTAATAAACAATTGAAAAAGATCAAGGCATCTATTTTTGTGTTTATCCATACCACTGTAAAAGGGGCAACTAGTAACTCGGGGTGAGGTTTTGGTGGTGGCCTAGGTTTGGGGGGCAGTTTTAAATGCACAGTCAGAGGTATGAACAGCACAGTACACATCAGTGACGATTTGATGTGATTTGGAATGTTGAAAGGTACACAAAGAAGAGATTTGTACAATGTACTCTCGACCTACTTTGATGCACTTTCTACTTAGCTACTATCAAGCTGGCAAATAGAATAATATTCTATAATTAAACTCATAACAATTTTTTAAAAGTTCCCAAAAAACAGTAAAATATTTTAAAATAGCAGACACATCAAATAAAATCCAATAATAATTAAAACCAATAGGGATTTGAAAGAATTCCCACTTTCTACACCTGATCTTTTGATTTAATTCACCCTGAGATTGTCCTGGATTAGTAGGGGGAGGGGAGCTGCACACAAGCTTTGTCCACTCTCTCTCCTGTACACACACACTCTAACACACATATTCATTCTCATATACACATGCTTACTCACACAATGTCACTCTATTCTGCTTCTGGAAAGCCCAACTGGCAGCAGCCTCCACTGTCAGCTCACATAGCTGATGGGACTCCTCATCTTTCCTCCCACAGCACAGGATGATGCAGCTCCAGCAACTTTCATCTTTCCATGCAGACCAATACTGATTCTGCTACATCCAGCTGCGGCAATTTAAAGCTGCTTATTCTCACCTGCGTAGGCCAATGTAACCCAACTTCTTCTTTCGGGCCACACAAGAGGGAAAAACAAGGAATTTCAGTCAAGTTGTGCCAACCTCCAAAATTGTGGCGATCTAGGTGGCCACTTAGTTCATCTAAAGCTTTCAATGCCCCTGCACTTTGTCTCATTCACATCCCTCCATACTTTCTCTCTCTCTCTGCTTCCCACTCTTTCCTTTATTTTCCCCTTGCTCTCCTCTTCCACCTCACTCACACCTCTTTCCATTTTCTTCCCTCTTACTCACATCTCTTGCCATCCCTTTTCCTCACATTCCCACCTCTTCCTATTCTTCCCTTCTCATTCAGACACTTCCCTCTCACAGCCACCTTCCCTTCTCCCCCATCCCTTCTCACTTACTCATCCTTTCTCTTCCCTTTTCTCCAATCTCATTCACTCACTCACCCCCTTCCTTCCCTTCTCTTTTCTCACACCTCACTCACTGGGCCTGCTTTCTCTTTTACCTTAAAACACCAAATCACCTCCGATTAGAAAACACAATAAGACAGGCATCCTTACACAGAAATTATTCATCATCCCTTGCCATTATGGGATCATCTTTCTGCCCATGGGGCCTGGGATCCTTGTGGGCAAGTCATCATCCCATGTTCCTATGGTGTCTTCTTCCTTCCTGGAGGGCCTCAAAGGCCATGGGCAAGCCCTAATTTGGTGATGCTGTTTGCAGAGTTTGGGGACCCCCCCATAGGCACATTAGGGGTGTGCATTCATTTACAATGTATTGGCAATCCGCAGCATATAGGGCCATATTCGTGGGGAAGTGAAACGTATCACGATTCCCCACGAATACAATGAATCTTCATCAAATTATTCGGCCATTTAAAGGAGCGAATTTAAACAAAACCCACAGCCTCCTGACACCCCCCCCCCCCCAAGACTTACCAAAACTCCCTGGTGGTCCAGCGGGGGTCCGGGAGTCATCTACTGCACTCACGCCGTCGGCTG
Source organism: Rhinatrema bivittatum (assembly GCF_901001135.1). Classification (NCBI taxonomy): domain Eukaryota; kingdom Metazoa; phylum Chordata; class Amphibia; order Gymnophiona; family Rhinatrematidae; genus Rhinatrema; species Rhinatrema bivittatum. The sequence continues at coordinate 168,520,334 of NC_042620.1, forward strand.
CCGGTATTCAAAATGGCGCCGGCCATCCATTGCTCCTACCATATGACAGGGGCCGACAAATGGCACCGGTATCCCCTGTCACATAGTAAGGTCAAAGGCTATCGGCGCCATTTTTAATACCGGCAGCTGACGGCCCGAGTGCAGGAGATCACTCCAGGACCCCTGCTGGACCACCAGAGAGTTTTGGCAAGTCTTGGGGGGGTCAGGAGGGTGGGGGATTGTAGTTAATTAAATTTTAGCTGGGAAACAAATAATAATGGAATGCATGAACGGATCGGGGCCCCCCCCTTGCCGAATGCAATGTATCTGCCCCCCCCCCCCCCGAATACGAATACGGAATATAATGTATGCAGTCCCTCTGCACATCCCTAAGGCACATAATTAAACCCAGTGGCCCACATTTTGCATCTGGATGCAAGGTGAAGCAGCTGCAGAAGGGTGTTTTGTTTTTTTTTGAGGAGCATTTGCTGCTGCCTCAAAACCTTTCACACCTGATGTGGGCGCCTCACCCTGCCTAATGATAGAGCCACTCCTGTGCCTGAGCATTGTTAGAAATCAGCCAATGTGCTGTGGAGCAGTCACTATTGTCTGGCCTGGGCAAGCATCCCCATGGCTGCAGGGGTGCAGCACACGAAACTGAAACACCTCTTATTTGGGGAACAGTGAGACCTAAAACCATGAGTAAGCAGACTCTCCCTGCCACATATGGAAGTGTGTTGGGCCCTCCTTTGTTACATGCTGCTACTGAACCCATGACTTCAAGGATAGGAAGGGGAAAAGAATCCAAACATTTAAAAGTAACATGGCTCACACTTGTATGCTTCATGCCCCCCACCCATGTTAAGCTCAGGTATTGCCAAAATAACAGTTCTGGCTATACTGATGCTTATATGGCAATACCACCAAACAGGAAAATGTTTACTTAAGATGGAGATTTTTTTCCTATTTTTCTTTAAGCAATTAAATAATTATCTTTAAAGTGTTTTCCTATTTTTCTTTAAACAATAATTATATTTAAATTCTATATTTTGAAAAAATAGTCCTCTCTTCTTGCCTGGCTTTGCCCACTGTAAAAGCAATTGTTCCATGTAGTTAGATTAATTGTACTTTAGTCATATTAGTAGCCTTTGAAGTGTAAAATGATTGTTCTTAAACTAGGTTTTATGGAAAACAAAACTTTTCTTTTGCTTATCCATAAAAGGATACTTGTTTACTAACTGAAGTCAAGATTTCTTGGTTTTCAGTGCTTTTCAACCCAGTCCTTCGGGCACACCTAGCCAGTTAAGTTTATAGGATATTCTCAATAAATATGCATGAGAAACGTTTGCATGCACTTCTAGCAGTGCAAGTGTAAACTGTGTGTAGTTTACGCTTCCAGTGCAACATTGACAGAAGCTGTGCTGGATGTCGCTGGGAGTGAATCAGTTTTGACCCTGTACCTGGTAGGGTTTTTATGGGTGCGGAGGGATGAGGGAGAGTCCGGGAGGGGGGGGGATATTGTGGCGAGTTTATCAAGATGGTTGGGGGGGGGGAGGCCTGGTGGAATACTTACAAGTCCAGGGGGAAATGTCCCCAGCAGGAAGTGTTTATTTGGTAAACATAGGAGGTGGTGTGTGGTGGGGATTGCAAGTCCACTATAGACTTTTTGCTATTTGATGATGGGGAGTGGGAGGAAATACGGCTACAGAGCCTTGTACTTCTTTTTTTATTTTTTAACTTTTAAAGATATCCAGATAAAGTAGCAAGTTATCCAGCCACACAAGGAAAAATAACTTTAGACCTACTTAAAAGCAGGTCTAAAGTTATCCTACTGATGTAGGATAGGCCCTTGAAATGCCCTTTTTTTTTAATTCACCTAAATTATAGCTAAATTATATCCAGCTATAATTTATTTGGATAAGTAGCTGAATATGTCACATTTGTCATTTAGGCCTGGATTTATCAAAATGCACTAAATATCTCATGCGATAGGAAAAGGGGTGTGTTTTATGGTAATAGGCAGTTTATCGCAATTTGTGCTAATACCTAGGTGAAGTGCTCTCTTGTGAAGATTTGATGACCTTCAGAGTGAGGAAACTCACCCAAAGATGAGATTTGTGCAATGTTCTCTCAACCTAGCTTGATGGACTCTCTACCTGGGTAACATCAAGCTAGGTTGAGAGAACATTGCACAAATCTCATCTTTGGGTGAGTTTCCTCATTCTGAAGGTCATCAAATCTTCACAAGAGAGTACTGTTCTGTTTATACATTTCACTTTGCATGTCAAAGTGGCCCCTAACCCCTACACTAATATCTAAACCTCACCTCAAGTTACTAGGTGGGCCTCCTATAGAGATATAAATACCTATCTAGGATGAGGGCATTATGGCTAGTCTCTCTCTCTCTCTCTCCCTCTCCCCTTCCTTTACACAAATGAAAAAGGTGTAGTTAAAGTCATGTGATATGGGTTCACAAAACTGTGTGTCCCACCCCAAACTCCTCCTATTTTTCTCACTTGCATTATGGTGCTTTTGCATGCGAAAACGTCTTAACACATGTGAAAACGCCATATAGCACTTTGATAAATGACCCCCTTAGTCGGATAACTTGAGTCATCCATCTAAATGGCTTTTGAATATTGACCTCCTTGTACATTGGAAGTACAGTTTGCGCATATCAAAATGTGTGTACAACTGTGGGTAAAACGGTCCGCTCTGTTGAGTATACCTTATTACATCGGGCCCTGGATGGGCTGCCATTTCAAGAAATTAGCTAAAAAGAACAGATGCCAGCACAAAAATAACACATGCTGATTTTGAGCTCTAACTTAAACAAATTCATGTCCTTTAATAGCAAACATGATCCAAGCATAATTATATTTACTATACAGTCTCTGAGCATCCAGTGTGACTGAAAAAGAAGAGTGCTGGTGCAGTAAATATCCAATTAGTGCAGGAAACAGCGAACAGGAGTGGGGGCAAGGAGAAGGAGTAAGTGAAAGAGCTGAAACAGCAGCCTTGATCAATCAGGGTAATATAACACCTTCCCTGCAAGCCTACATCTTTAATTAAAATCCTTGTATTTCACTAATAAGTTTGCATGTTCATGAAACTTTCTTATTGATTTCAGTTACTTTTCATTTTTTTTTTTCATTTTAGATTTATACTTCCTTGACATAAGTAAAATTAAGGGAAACATTGAAGGAAGACTGATTTATTACTCATGTTTCTGGAATAAAGCATGATCTTCCTTAAAAAAAAAAAAAAAAAAAAAAAGCATTTCCTGCTTTCACAGTTGTCAACCCAATGTAATATTTACAAAGAGAAAAGAAAAGAGTATATACTTTAAAAAGTGCAAGAGTGACTGACAATTGAAAGTAAATGATAGGAGATTCCCTGCTAATCTGGAGTTTAGTCACTGCATCCAGGGAGCAAGCTGAGAGTAATGCCTGTGACCTTGTGCCTTTTGAAACAGCTCAGCCTGTATTTACAGGAATATATATCTCCTAGCTGTTATATTTACAGAGATAATAATCCTGCTTGTTCTTGAAACCACAGCCCTAGAGATCAAGAAACCCAGAATGTCTTGAAATGAGATTTAAAAGTTAAATATATCATTGTATTTCTTATATGCTGCAAACTCCAAGTAGCTTACAGTACATGCAACAATTTACAAAATAAAATACAAATAGTACACCCCAGTACAATCTAAATTGCTGAGAGAATTCTCATCAATAAATGCAGAAAAATAAACATAATGTCACAAAATAATAGTACATTTTAAGAAACAGGCTTTCAGTTCACACCCAAAAGGAAAATACTCCAATTCCTGGGATAGTTTTTGGCTTAACAAAAAAAAAAAGTTCATGTTCTGGTTTTAACTGGATGAAAATCAGAATAATTCAGTACTTGCAATAATGCCTAATGGACTGAAGCTGAGAGGCAGACAAGACGTGAACATCACAAAAACCTAAAAAGAAATGTTAAGATTTTAAACTGCTGTCTCTATCTGATCAGCAGCCAATTAACAGGGTCATTTATCAAAAATGCGTTATGGCGTTAATGCACGCAATAATAGGGATGTAAATCGTATTTCTGACGATCAGAAATCGGGGGCTCCCCGAAACTGATAGGAAAACCCCACACAATTGTTCGTGGGGTTCTCTTATCATTTTGGGGGAGGGTGGGAAAAACGGCACACAAAAACAATCCCTAAACCCACCCGACCCTTTAAAACATCTCCCTTAGCTTCCACCACCCTCCCAAGCCCCGCCCCAAAAAAACCCAAAAACCTTTTAAATTACCTGGTGGTCCAGTGGTGGTCCCGGGAGTGATCTCCCGCTCTCAGGCCGTCAGCTGCCACTAATAAAAATGGCGCCGATGGCCCTTTGCCCTTACAATGAGACAGGGTATCCATGACATTGGCCGGCCCCTGTCACATGGTAGGAGTAATGGACGGCCGGCGCCATCTATGCAATAACGCCATAACGCACAAAATAGTTATCACAACGCGAATGCAAATTTTACAAATGTATTTAAAAGGGCGGGATTAGAGAGGGGTTTGGGCAGGAACAATGAAAATGAAGGGTATTATCTCAGCGAGTGATAGTGTAACGCATGCTATTGCACATGTTTAACGCCAGAAATAACTACAACTTTTTTCCTGGTGTTAAGCTATGCAATATGCCCGAAATGCCTGAAACACATTTTGTGATAAATTCTGTTTGGGGCATGGAAAGGGAGAGTAGAGTAGAGAGATAAAGAGACTCTGGGGTGGCACACATAGTAGCCAACTCTTTATACTGCTTTAGGATGAGATTTCTACAATGTTCTCTTCCCCTAGCTTGATGGACTCTCTACCAGGTTACTATCAAACTAGGGCAAAAGAACACTGAAGTAATTTCATCTTAGTCTGATTTTCCTCACTCCAAATTACTTCAAATCTTCACTGAGGTCTACTATGCTGTTTGTACATCTCACTCTGCATGTAAAACTGGCCCCAAAACCCTAGATCACCACCAAAACCTCACCTCAAGTTAGTAGATGACCCTCCTATAGTGATATAAATAGTTGACTACTATGAAAGCCTTATAAAGTTTGGCAATATATGCTCTCCTATTTTTGTTCCTGTCATCATGTACACTACCAATATCCCCCGGTCATCGACCACTGCATTTTCTTATGAGATAGGGATCAATATATTAACTACAAAATATCCAAAAAATCCCCAACTACAAATATTAAATGTTTGATAGCGCATCGGTTATATGACCTTCATAATAGGCGTCATAGTGTGGTAATCCTTACCATTTTGTCACTCTGCCTTATGCATAATCATTGGTCAGTCCATTTTTTATAATTTTTCATGTGCTGGTGCTCCGTGTATTAAAACATTTTCTCAATTACTACAAAACTTGCAGTTTTTTTCACGATACTTATCTTGACATAATGTTACTTCTTTGCATGTTGTTAGCCCGAGACTCTCCTCACAGATGGTCCGTAGCAATGTGACCAATCTCACATCGCTTCTCCGTGTCTGTGCCCGACACTATACAGGGTTTCGGACGTGCGTCGTCCTTCCTCAAGGACAAAGATCTGCGCCACGAAAAAGTTTTTTATCAGCAAAACTTAAACATTGTATACCAAAGGTCAAACGTGTATTAGCTACTCACTCATATCAGGCTCATCATGGCTCTCAGCGTTTTTTTGTGCGTCTTTTCCGGTTTGAATTTCCCGCCTCCATTTTAAAGCCCCCTCTCAATAGTGACGTACTAACTACGTCACTTCTGGTGCTACAGTGAATACCATTCAATCATAGCATTAAGTCCTAATGGTATAACTGTGTGCATACGCAAAATCCACTGCTGCTCTCTTAAATTTAATAGAAAGTTAGGATCACCTCCTCGTATATTCTCTGGAACCACTTCCAACACCCGCCAGCGTAGTTGTTGGAAAGTATGATGATGTTCAAGGCACAAAAAAACGCTGAGAGCCATGATGAGCCTGATATGAGTGAGTAGCTAATACACGTTTCACCTTTGGTATACAATGTTTAAGTTTTGCTGATAAAAAACTTTTTCGTGGCGCAGATCTTTGCCCTTGAGGAAGGATGACACACGTCCGAAACCCTGTACAGTGTCGGGCACAGACACGGAGAAGTGATGTGAGATTGGTCACATTGCTACGGACCATCTGTGAGGAGAGTCTCGGGCTAACAACATGTAAAGAAGTAACATTATGTCAAGATAAGTATCGTGAAAAAAACTGCAAGTTTTGTAGTAATTGAGAAAATGTTTTAATACACAGAGCACCAGCACATGAAAAATTATAAAAAATGGACTGACCAATGATTATGCATAAGGCAGAGTGACAAAATGGTAAGGATTACCACACTATGACGCCTATTATGAAGGTCATATAACCGATGCGCTATCAAACATTTAATATTTGTAGTTGGGGATTTTTTGGATATTTTGTAATCATGTACACTACACCATTTTGGAGTAATTACAAATTAATTATTTGTCTCTAAGGCCCATATATTGTTGCTGTAGTCCTAGTATGACCCTACTAGTGCCTGCATTACAGACTTTAATCATTGAGCTTCGAAAGAAAGGTGCAGAAAATAGACATCACCCTAAGTGAAACTTGGTGAAAGCCTTTCTTGCTATTTCTGTAACATGCTTTTCAAAATATAAAGAAAATCAAAGATACCTAGACTCTGTATTTTAAGGTGAATTTTAAAAGCCCAGTGATCACCAAAACCGGGAGATATGTGCATAATTTGGGCAGGCACCCGCCAAGCAGATTTTAAAAGCCACCCGGAGATGCGTGTACTTGCTGATGTGTGCACAAATGAAAAGTTTTTAAAAAGGGGCAGTGCATGGGCAAGCTCTGGAAAGGGAATATTAACTTGAAATTAGCATCTAAATTCTTAAATGCACAGGCAAGTGCCAGGATCCCTAGCGCACAACTTTACTTCTGCAATGTGTAAGTTGTAAAACTCCAAATTTTAGGCACATCAGCAGGGTTTTACAGATCATGTCTAACAGGGGAGAAGGGAGGCTGTTAAAGTAGTGGAGTTTGTAAGTCCTATCCCTTACCTGGGTGAACTGGAAACAAACTTTGAAAATTGGTAATGGTGTTGGCACACACGTAGAAGCGGCATTTGCATACATAGGCATGTATCTGCTTAAAATTGCAGGCACATGTTCATGTGGTCAAGCTATTTTATGACATATGTGCATATTAGGGATGTGAATTGTGTCCTCGATTGTCTTAACGATCGATTTCGGCTGGGAGGGGGAGGGAATCGTATTGTTGCCGTTTGGGGGGGTAAAATATTGTGAAAAATCATGAAAAATCTAAAAATCTAAAAATCGCAAAACCGGCACATTAAAACCCCCTAAAACCCACCCCCGACCCTTTAAATTAAATCCCCCACCCTCCCGAACCCCCCCCAAATGAGTTAAATAACCTGCGGGTCCAGCGGCGGTCCGGAACGGCAGCGGTCCGGAACGGGCTCCTGCTCCTGAATCTTGTTGTCTTCAGCCGGCGCCATTTTCCAAAATGGCGCCGAAAAATGGCGGCGGCCATAGACGAACACGATTGGACGGCAGGAGGTCCTTCCGGACCCCCGCTGGACTTTTGGCAAGTCTCGTGGGGGTCAGGAGGCCCCCCACAAGCTGGCCAAAAGTTCCTGGAGGTCCAGCGGGGGTCAGGGAGCGATTTCCCGCCGCGAATCGTTTTCGTACGGAAAATGGCGCCGGCAGGAGATCGACTGCAGGAGGTCGTTCAGCGAGGGTTCCGGCGCCTCGCTGAATGACCTCCTGCAGTCGATCTCCTGCCAGCGCCATTTTCCGTACGAAAACGATTCGCGGCGGGAAATCGCTCCCTGACCCCCGCTGGACCTCCAGGAACTTTTGGCCAGCTTGTGGGGGGCCTCCTGACCCCCACGAGACTTGCCAAAAGTCCAGCGGGGGTCCGGAAGGACCTCCTGCCGTCCAATCGTGTTCGTCTATGGCCGCCGCCATTTTTCGGCGCCATTTTGGAAAATGGCGCCGGCTGAAGACAACAAGATTCAGGAGCAGGAGCCCGTTCCGGACCGCTGCCGTTCCGGACCGCCGCTGGACCCGCAGGTTATTTAACTCATTTGGGGGGGGGTTCGGGAGGGTGGGGGATTTAATTTAAAGGGTCGGGGGTGGGTTTTAGGGGGTTTTAGTGTGCCGGCTCACGATTCTAACGATTTATAACGATAAATCGTTAGAATCTCTATTGTATTGTGTTCCATAACGGTTGAAGACGATATTAAAATTATTGGACGATAATTTTAATCGTCCTAAAACGATTCACATCCCTAGTGCATATACATACATGCCATAAAATGGCCAAATCTCTGGGTGCCTGCTGACGAACGCATGCACATGTGCACCCATGGGCTGATTTAAAAACTACTGTCTTTGCATATATACCCAGCATTTTATATCCTGCATGCACATATGTACACATGTTATAAAATGGCTGTGGGGCAAGTATGTGTACGCCTAATTTTAAGTTTGCATGTACACTTCAGCACAAGTCAGCTTTGGGGCACGCAAGTGATGTAATTTTATAACAGACGAACGTCCAGCCCATGACCAGTTTCATCAGTTCATCCACCATTTGCCCATTCTAGAGCTAGGTCATCCAAACCCGCCTGGTTCTTTAGTCTGCACTCCCCCCAGTTGACCCAGACTCCTCAAACACTTCAGAGATGCCTGAAATAATTTTATAAAGACTTGCACCTTCTCCGTAGCAGAAGTAAATTTGCACTCAAATATCCCTGGGTGCATGCCCAGTGAGTAGCTACTTGTGCACATATCTCTTGGCCCTACCCTGGAACACTCCAGCCCCTCCCACATTCCACTCCTTTTTTTCCAGATGCAAGATATTTATGTATCGGTACTTGTGCGTGCATGTGGGCAGCTTATAAAATCGGGTGGGCACACGCATGTGCTAGATGCGGGCACATCTCTCAATTTTGACACATGCTCGGCTTTTAAAATTTACCATTTTGTCTCTAATCATCAAAGGGCAGTTATTTAAAACAGGATCTACATCATCCCAAATGTTCCTCAACATACCTGCTCAGCATTACTTGTAAAGTAATTGATTTAGCCATTCTTTAGTTAATAACCACAATACCGTTTTTGAAGCCTGATGGGTTTTTCTCGCAGGTGCCAGCATGCCTGAGACACCACATCATTTTTGTGATGTCAGGAGGCCCTGATGCAGAGTAGGGATGTGCAGAGCAAAATTTTATGTTCATATTTTTTATGTCCGAAAGGGGGTCCCACTTGCGGCCAATATGGACATAAAAAAAATCCAATGAGTTGGGTATATGTACATATGTGCAAAAAAAAAAATTTAAACCCCCTCACCCTCCTTAATCCCCCCCCCAGACTTACCACAACTCCCTTGTGATCGAGCGAGGAGTGAGGACGTCATTTCTGCAATCCTTGGCGAGAAGCATGTGACGTCGGTGGCACGTCGAGTGACGCGGCGTCACGTGATTCCCGGCGAGTTCGCGCCGGACGGCTCGTTCGGCCCAAAAAGAACTTTTGGCCAGCTTGAGGGGGTCAGGAGGCCCCCCCAAGCTGGCCAAAAGTTCTTTTTGGGCCGAACGAGCCGTCCGGCGCGAACGAGCCGGGAATCACGTGACGCCGACGTCACGTGATTCCCAGCAAGTTCGCGCCGGACGGCTCGTTCGGCCCAAAAAGAACTTTTGGCCAGCTTGGGGGGGCCTCCTGACCCCCTCAAGCTGGCCAAAAGTTCTTTTTGGGCCGAACGAGCCGTCCGGCGCGAACTTGCCGGGAATCACGTGACGTCGCGTCTGAGTGACGCGGCGCCACGTGATTCCCGGCTTGTTCGCGCCGGACGGCTCGTTCGGCCCAAAAAGAACTTTGGCCAGCTTGGGGGGGCCTCCTGACCCCCCCAAGCTGGCCAAAAGTTCTTTTTGGGCCGAACGAGCCGTCCGGCGCGAACGAGCCGGGAATCACGTGACGCCGGCGTCACTCGACGTGCCGCCGACGTCACATGCTTCTCGCCAAGGATTGCAGAAATGGCGTCCTCACTCCTCGCTCCATCACCAGGGAGTTGTGGTAAGTCGGGGGGGGGGGGGGGGGGATTAAGGAGGGTGAGGGGGTTTATATTTTTATTTTGGCTCAACAATCGCGATTTCCCACATATCGAACATATCTATGTTCGATATGTGGGAAATCCGATCGTTTATGTCGAATCAATTTTTTAAGTAAAAAAAAAATATGAGTTGCGTTTTACTAATGCGGTCAATCCGAATGCACACCCCTAATGCAGAGCCTCGGTGCTGCCTTGCCTGTGTGGTTCTGCAGAGCTTGTAGCTTTCCTTTTGCTTCTCCAGGGCAGCTGCCATGCTTATAGCAGTTATCTTTTCTTTCAGAAAGTCAATGCTTCCTTTTGACCATGCTTGACTTTTTTTCTTTTTATCATTAGGAGGTTTTGGAATGCTTGATACAATGTAACCTTTGAAAAGAAAATAATTCAGGAATTGATTTAAGGCCAGATGTATCATTTTGTGCCTGGGTAAATAGCTAAGTACATATGGCTTTATGTCACTTAGAAGACAATTTTCTAACTATGCATATGGATACAAATCATGAATGTTTTTAACCTGGGGATTTTGCAGAAATATTCAAAGCATAAGTACGCACATATTTTTGTCTGAAACTTGCTATGGGTACAGAGTAACCAAGGTCACTAGCGCCTGCTTATAAAAGTACGCTCATAAAGTTGAAAATGCAATCTACACATGAGCTTTTTTGCTGCCTCTTCTCAATGCTGCCAAAAGTACATGCATTGTCCACAGTGTTCAAACTTTTAGCCGCATGGGGATGGGGGACGGATTTTCAGAGAAATGATTTATGTATAAATGGCTTTGAAAATTGCTCTTATTGCATTGTCTACAACCATAGCAGATGACTTTTGACTAGGACAACCATTGGTATTGATAATTACCTGCCTATCCTTTTTCATTTCTTACTTGTTCCCCTGTCTCTTCCAGTAACAAAGACCGTGTGTGCCGAGCAGTGTGATGGACGGTGCTACGGGTCATATGTCAGTGATTGCTGCCATCGGGAGTGTGCTGGAGGCTGTTCAGGACCCAAAGACACGGATTGCTTTGTATGTTTGGGCATTATCTCATTACTTTTTTCCACCCATTCTTCTGCTATATATTTTGGTTTAATAATAAACCTCCCGCTTTCTACTCTTGCATTTTCTTACTTATACACAGTTCAATATTTTAGCTATAATTTCATGATTTCATGTTTTTTTTCATTTCAACTTTTATTACCTATCAGCTTGTATTACATATTGGTGCATTTATAAGCATTACAAATAGGGATTTTGAATCATTTATATGGTAATATGCAGATTTTTATCATACAGCAGGACACTTTACCAGTTTAAAGACAGCTTTTATGATTGTTTTGACAGACTATCTTGTCATAACTTTTAAATAAGGTAGAATCATAGTATGCACATGTATACAGTTGTTTGGAATGCAGTAACATAATAGACAGCCTTCCTCAAAAAACTTATAATTTTAATTAATTAATACATTTAAAAAATATTTTGGGAAAAGCGCAAGGGAGGGTTTTCCACTTGTCTGACTCAGCTGCTCTTCTCAGAGGTGTTGTCCCTTCTCTCATGTCAAGGGAGTGAATCAGAGACCTGTTAAAAACCTGCATACAGTGGCACACTGCTGCCAGGATGCCAAATCTAGACACCAAAGGGGTGTGCCCCTTGAACAGCTTTATCAGATTATTGCCTTAATCTTAAGGAACTCTGGTGCGGAGGAAGAGAAAAGGAAATGCTTGTTCTCACCTATCTGAACTGGTGTTTCCTCCTGCTTCCTCACAGTCAACTTTGAAGATGTTTTTACAAGCACAAGTTGTCTCAGGACAGATTGAACTAGGAGCCTCAGCTCAATTTACAATAAGACCTCTGTCTCTTTTGGACCAACTCTTCTGCGAGCAGCATTGACAACTGTAAGTGAAAGTACCAATGCAATCAGAGGCATAAGTGCTTCTATTCCCCAGTCTTGCTGGAGATGGGGAGTAATTCTAACTACTCCCTCCAGAATTAAGTAGTCACCTTAGAAGAACGTGTAGCTTTCACATAATTGAATCAATCCATGTCATCAAAAATTGACTCTTTTGGGAGTTGTTGGCGGTATGAATATTCATTTAAGTGCACATTTTCAATCGATAGATCAATTAAAGAAATTAACCGTTGTGCATGCCGTCCATGGCAGACCCGTGGCACGGCCCCCTCACCTTTCTACAGTGACTCCAGCTCCTGGTCTCACCTCGCTGGCGGCGGTGGGCCATTAGCCCCGTTCTCGGGCCTCCCCCAGTGCTTCCAGCCCTGCTGCAATTCCTGGTGTTCCCGGTCCTGCTACTTCTTCTCATCAGGCCTCTCCGCGTGGCCCAAGGGGAGACGCTGCTACCCACACCACGCCCCTCCCTAGGTGCACATGCGCACACCATTGAAGATTAAGTAGGGACCACGGCGGGAACCTAGCCGTGGCCCCAGATGATGATGTCAACCTAGCTCAGTACTTAAGCTCAGGCACCACTCCCTAGCGTTGCCTTTGCAACAGGTCTCCTCACTGGTTGAGTACTCGTTGCCTCCTAGAGATTCATCTCATCTCTGTGTTCCTGTTCCTCGTTGTTCCTGGTTCCTATCTCCTTGTACCTACCTTTCTATATTCCTCGGATTGATTACACAGACTTTGACTTTGCTTCACCTGACCACGTCATTGACTCTCTCCAAGCCTGGACCTCCGCTACACCTGATCACGCTACTGACTCTCTCCAAGCCTGGAGCTCCACTACGCCTGACCACACTATTGATTCTCTCCAAGCCCAGACCTCTGCTTTGCCTGACTACACTGTTGCCTATCTCCAGACCCAGGCCTCCTCTTTGCCTGACTACACTAATGCCTATCTCCAGACCCAGACCTCTGCTTCGTCTGACTGTGCTATTAACTATATCCATGATCAGACCTCAGCCTTGCTTGCCACTGCCTTCGGATTGCCGCCAGCCCTGACACAAGCATGCTCTTTGACGCTTCTCCAGCTTACTCCCTGGATGTGGTTTATTCAGACTTCGGCCTGCTCTTGCTCGAGTGCCCCCTGTCTGTCTCTGTTCCATTGGCGCTCGAGTTTCCAGGACACTACCCTGTCCAGAGTAAGACTGTACAATCTCTCACCTGCTGTCTCTGGGCTGAAACAACCCTCACCTCGACTACACACAGAAGCCCACCTAAGTCCTGCCGACCCCAGCACCCAAAGGCTCAATCCGCGGGGAGTGAGGGCTGGTATAGGTGAAGCTCCAGTGGCCTCTATCAGCCCACTCTGCCTGCCGACAGTGGGGACCCGTAGGTCCCTACCTACGGATTGCATCAACCCCACCTCGGTCCAAGGGTCCACCTCCAACGCAACATTAACAGCATTAAAAGATTAATATGTTAAATTGCAAGAATGTGATGTCACCTTAATTAAAGATTGTCAAATGATTCATCAGAAATTGAAGAATAATGGTAACCATTTCAGAAGGTTTAATTTCAGGTTTCTTAATTTTCCAAAATCCACCCTAATCCCCCCTCTTGAGATGTTTGTTGTGTTCATGGACCCTTGAGCCGAGGCAGGATTGGTGCTAGCTGAGGAAGGAGCTCTGAAGGTTCCCACCATCAGCAGGTGGACCCAGATGAAGCTGAGACCTGGTGGAAGCTTTGCCTATTCCTGCCCTTATTCCCCGTAGGTTGAGCCTTTGGGTGCCAGGGCCAGAAGGATTAAGGTGGGGCTTCTGCTGATTGCAGAAGAGGAGGTCATAGGGGTTGCTTGCTTCATAGGCAGTGGAGGCCAGGTGCATCTGAGATCAGGCATTGGTCAGTGGCAGGCAGCGTCAGGCATTTCTGTGATTAGGCAGAGGTCAAAAGCAGGGAATCCACCTGAATGGAGAGGAAGGATGGATAGGCAGGGTAGGTAGGCAAGGAGAAGAACAGGCAGGTAACAAGGAAGAAGCCGAAGAAATGAAAACAAGGATGCTGGAAGTGGAGAACTGAAGACAAGGACACTGAAACTGAATGACTGAAGACAACCATGCTAGAATTTGAATAACTGAAGACAAGGATGCTGTAGCAACATGCTCTACTGAGGAGTAGGTGGACCTGTTGCTGCAGTGAGTTGCCTCTGAAGAGTTGTCCTTATATAGGGCCTTGGTGATGATGCCATTTCTAGGGGCCATAGGGCTTTCCCTCTGTGGTTCCTTTACATACTGAAGCGTGATGCACACGTGCACCTAAGGAGGACACTCCACATAGGAGTCTGTGACTGTGGCCAGCCGTGTGGGATTGGTAGTGGTATCTCGCCACATTGAGAAACAGTGGGCTGGCACAAGGTAGGCCTTATTGGCAGCATCCTGCCACATGTGCTGGCATCACCTGCTGCATTTGGCTGGATCAGGACTTGGAGGTGAGAGTGGTGGTCCATGGGGGCGGCGTGCGGACCACCAATCATAACAATGTTAAGGAAATTTTACTTAGATTTTTCTTAAAGTTTCCAAGGAAGTTGTTTCTTCAATTACTAAAATATATTATTTGCCTGATTGAAAAATTTCCACTTCTTCTGTTTCCCATGCAACTCTCCTAGTAACTATTGTTAATGAGACAGATAAGCATTGGACATAGGGAGGATAACTTTCAAAACTGCTCGCATGTGCCCATATACGCATGAAAATTTACTTCTGCATTTTATAATCTATAACAAATGATATGCGCAGATTATAAAATACAAGTACATATGCAACCATACATGTTCATGTATGTAATAACTGCGAGCCATGCAATTTTGAACTTATCTGGCAAAGTAGTGGCACCTATCTGGATAAGTTCCAGTTCATGCGACTAAGAACTGGATAAGTCTGAAAAGTGTGTTAATTGTCCATCTAATTAGCCCTTTTTTGGACTTATCTGGGTATGTAAGATAGCTAGATAAGTCTAATAAAAAGAAGTGCTGTTTATCTGGATAAGTTCAAATTTATCCTTCTAAGTGGCAGCAAAGGTGCTGCTTAGCTAGATAACTTAGAATTTAGTTGGATAAGTGTGCGCAAATAAAGGTGAATTTTAAAAGCCTGGTGCACACATCAATTAGGGAATGCATGAATAGGTTGGCCTCATGTGCGGCTAGCAGATTTTAAAGAGATCTCCCGGAGCATGCATATCTTGTAAGTTTTCAAAAAGGGGTGAGGTATGGTCTGGGAGGGGCATGAGAATTTCAGAGCGTGTACTTGAGATGTGTGCATAAACACTTATATGCCCGGGCATACACCGAGATTACCTGCCCTGTAACTTTACTTCTTCTATGGGTGATGTGTAAGTGATAAAACAAAGAAAACCAGGCAGATCAGCGGGGTTTTAAGGGTCGGGGTTAATTGGGGGGAAAGAAGGCTATTAAACTAGGAGGGGGGGGTTGGAAGACCTATCTCTGAACTGGATGAACTGGGAATGAACTGGTTTAGTGGCAATGTTGTCAGCGCATGCCTCTTTTAAATCCCCCCCCCCCCCCCACTTACGCTGTACAAGTGGCCTATGTGAGCACGGTCAGTCTATTTTATAACATGCACCATGTCCCTGGACGTGGGCCAACATATGTGTGCATGCGCGCCAATTCTAAAATTCACTTTATAATATACCTGCGTATTTGTACTATGAATTTCAAAGGACATGCGGATACATTTTACTCACATTCTTTAGACGCATTTATCCGCTGTATTGTGCAGGAGTAAATATACGCAAGTGAAAGACTTAAGCACATCATTTTGGCATGTTTTAAAATAGAAACTTATGGATGTAAATGTTGGCCCCTCCCTGGAATGCCCCTGGCCCATCCCTATTTTACATGTACAGATTTGCTTGTGGTCCCCAATGTAAGTATGTATACTGCAGTTTTTAAAATAACATATACTCGCATATATGCTGTTGTATGTGTACATGTGCTAATTTTTACTCACACATCTTTTGAAAATTCACTTCTAAGGCTTTTCTTTCATTTGAAAAATACGTCTTTTATTGGTCAAAATATTTTCCTATTTCTGGATGTTTTAAGGGAACCCAGGCTAGGAGGAAATTCTTTCTTTAAAAATGTAAATGTACAATTATGCTACAGGGTGTTCAGAACTTGTTTTTTGATCCTATTCAAAATACTTCCTGTAAAATAGGATTTCCTAGCATGTAGACAGATGGACTCAGACCAGTAGGTTTATGCTCCCCTGCCAGTTGATGAAGATGGAGCAAGCTGATGTCACAGTATATATAGCCCTGCAGTGATCCCAGCCTGCCAATATTCTCTGTCTCCAGCAATAGTGAATTACTTTGAGCTTTTGGAAGGAGACAGTTTAATATTCTAAATTAAGGAAATGAAAGCCCCACTCTCCTGCAGTGATACCTAAAGATCTTTTCTCCGATCGCCTTTGCCCTCACTATGTCATACATATGTATGACATAGTGAGGGCAAAGGCGATCGGCGCCATTTTGAGTATTGGCATAGGACGGCAGGCATGCACGAGGTCGCTCCCGGACCCCCGCTGGACTTTTGGCAAGTCTTGTGGGGGTCAGGAGGCCCCCCCATGCTGGCCAAAAGTCCCTGTGGGTCCAACGGGGGTCCAGGAGCGACCTGCCATCCGATGCCAGGACTCAAAATGGCGCCGATAGCCTTTGCCCATACTATGTCGCAGGGGCTACCGGTGCCATTGGTCAGCCCCTGTCACATGGTAGGAGCACAAGATGGCGCCGGTGACCATGTGACAGGGACTGACCAATGGCACCGGTAGCCCCTGTGACACAGGCTATCGGCGTCATGATGAAACCGGCAAACGTGGGTGTGAGAATGCAGGGATGGCTTTTGGACTCGCCGCTGGACCACCAGGGAGTTTTGGTAAGTCTTGGGGGGGTCAGGAGGGTGGAGGGTTTAAATTTTTATTTAGGAGGCCGAATAAAACAGAAATCTGTTTAATACGTGGGGAGTCGCGATGCGTTTCGCCTCCCCACATATTTAACAGATAGGACAAAATAAGGTGTGGATTACAAATACGTGGAAAACGGATGCACACCTCTAAGGACTACCATCCTGCTTGTCCTCAGAGAAAGTAGAGTTGCTTGCTTACCTGCAACATGTGTTCTCTGAGGACTGCAGGATGTTAGTCCTCACAAAACCCACCCGCCATCCCGTGGAGTTGGGTTTCTCCTATTTTTATTTTAATTAATTCTGTTACCCCATATGGAAGCATGGTAAAGGGCATCTGCAGTGTGCCTAGTCAAAGTTCTAGAAACTTTGACATAAATTTTCTGCATCGGGGCTCCATCTGATTATGTCACCCATGTGTGAGGACTAACATCCTGCTGTCCTTGGAGAACACCTGTTACAGGTAAGCAATTCTGCTTACTGCACAAATAAAGGGCTTTATAACCCACTAACCATCTGTTTTACTAGTATTAAAGTTTTAAAATGTTCTCTGATTTTCACAAGGAAATATTTCTTAAAGTATTCATACGAAACATGGATTCCTGTCTATCAAGTCCTAGCTCCAGATACTGCTGTATATTATCAGCATATGTCTGGAACTGAAGTCCCTCTGATCTAATAACTCTTGCCAAAGGCTGAACATATACATTGAATAACACAGAAAATAACATTATCTCCTTCTGAACACCACAAGGGGAATCCCATGATAAGGATTAGCAGTTGAAAAACAGTGCACTTTGAGATTGATGCAGCAAAATTGAAGTAAATCAATCTGAGGCTAAACTCCTAACACCACAAGACCACAAACAATTTAACAGAATTCTGTGGTCTACAGTGTCAAATGCTGCACTAAGATCCAACAATACTACCATTGAATCATGGCTCTTAGCTAAAGAACATATCAGATCATCAAACAAAGGGCCAGATTCATTAAGGCTTTTCTCCCATATTGTGTGTATGGAAAAAACTCTTACAGATAAATTTTAAAAGGAGCATGCATGTACCCATAAGTGCGCATATTGGACATGCGAGCAAAACTATGCTTAATTTTATATCATGCCTGCAAATACACAAAATAACAGCATACACATTTTCTAGGTCAAGTTTATACATAATCTAGTTCATCTCAGCAGCAAATGCATATTCTGGGTAGGTAAATCAACATAAAGTACATGGTAACTAGGGTGCTTTGAGGTAAGATTGTAACTTATGATTTCCATTTCATTATACTCACTATCTTAACATCGCTCAAAACATATTGCTAGTCTGTTACATAATTTAAGGTTCTGACAGTGATATTATCGGCATATTTGATTTTTACATTTTGTATGCGTTTCTAAAGAGCCATGTTTTCAGTTCTCATTTGAAACTCTTTCTTTCTGTTTCTGGTATGGAGACTCTGGGAGAGAGTTCCATAGTTTAGGGCCTGCTATAGAAAATATTCTGTCTCTTATTTTAATTTAGGTGTGTGCTTCGTGTTGTAGTCATCTTTAGAAGTCCTTTGTTTGGAGATCTGAGGGTTCTCTGTGGGGTGTAAGGTTGAAGTGACACTCCTATTAAACATGGGTTAATGTTGTTGATGATATTAAAAGTTAGAGTTAATACTTTATAATGGATTCTGGATTGTACAGGAAGTCAGTGCAGTGCTATCAGTGATGGGGTGATGTGGTCAAATTTCCTTGTCCCTAGTAAGAGTCTAGCTTGAAGCATTTTGTAGTAACTGTAGTAGTTTTAGTAGCCATGAGGGTAAGCCAAGTAATAAGAAGTTGGAGTAATCTATGTTTGAAAATATCAATGTTTGTAAAACAGTGTGGAAGTCTAGTATTGTTAGCAATGGTTTCAGCCGGTGCAGTATTCTCAGTTCGGTGTATCCTGTTTTTATTAATTTGCTTATATGCTTTTTCATTGAATAGTTCTCATCGATCTATATTCCTAGGTCTCGTTCTTGATCTGAGAGTGTAATAGGTATGTGTATCATTTTTTTGACAAATTAAAATATCGTACGCTATTTCCTAATTCGTTATGTATCGGGGGTCCCCGAAGATGATAGGAAAATCCCACAAAATTTCATGTAGTTTTCTCATTGTTTTGGGGGGGGGGGGGGGGAGGAGAAAGGGCATACAGAAAAAAAAAAAACCCAAACCCACCCCAACCCTTCAGATCTAAAAAAACTTGCCTAAAGTCCCTGGTGGTCCAGCGGGGGTCCCGGGAGTAATGTTCCCCTCTCGGGCTGTCAGCTGCCACTAATCAAAATGGTGCCAATAGCCCTATACACTTACCATGCGACAGGGGCTATCCTATCGGTGCCATTGGCCAGACCCTGTCACATGGTAGGAGCAATGAATGGCCCATGCCATTTTTTAAGATAGTGTTGGCCATCCATTGCTCCTACCATGTGACAGGGGCCAATGGCACCAATAGCCCCTGTCACTTGGTAAGGGCAAAGGGCCACTGGTGCCATTTTGTTTACTGGCAGCCGATGACCCGAGAGCAGGAGATCGCTCCCAGGACCCCCGCTGGACATAAGAACATAAGAAAATGCCATACTGGGTCAGACCAAGGGTCCATCAAGCCCAGCATCCTGTTTCCAACAGTGGCCAATCCAGGCCATAAGAACCTGGCAAGTACCCAAAAATTAAGTCTATTCCATGTAACCATTGCTAATGGCAGTGGCTATTCTCTAAGTGAACTTAATAGCAGGTAATGGACTTCTCCTCCAAGAACTTATCCAATCCTTTTTTAAACAC
This sequence comes from Rhinatrema bivittatum, assembly GCF_901001135.1. NCBI lineage: Eukaryota > Metazoa > Chordata > Amphibia > Gymnophiona > Rhinatrematidae > Rhinatrema > Rhinatrema bivittatum. Next base: position 168,540,162 of record NC_042620.1, read on the forward strand.
AGCTATACTAACTGCACGAACCACATTCTCTGGCAACAAATTCCAGAGTTTAATTGTGCGTTGAGTAAAAAAGAACTTTCTCCGATTAGTTTTAAATGTGCCCCATGCTAACTTCATGGAGTGCCCCCTAGTCTTTCTATTATCCGAAAGAGTAAAAAACCAATTCACATCTACCCATTCTAGACCTCTTATGATTTTAAACACCTTTATCATACCCTCCTCAGCCGTCTCTTCTCCAAGTTGAAAAGTCCTAACCTCTTTAGTCCTTCCTCATAGGGGAGCTGTTCCATTCCCTTTATCATTTTGGTCGCCCTTCTCTGTACCTTCTCCATCGCAATTATATCTTTTTTGAGATGCGGCGACCAGAATTGTACACAGTATTCAAGGTGCGGTCTCACCATGGAGCGATACAGAGGCATTATGACATTCTCCGTTTTATTCACCATTCCCTTTCTAATAATTCCCAACATGGTGAGACTTCACCTTGAATACTGTGTACAATTCTGGTTGCCACATCTAAAAAAAGATATAATTGCGATGGAGAAGGTACAGAGAAGGGCGACCAAAATGATAAAGGGAATGGAACAGCTCCCCTATGAGGAAGGACTAAAGAGGTTAGGACTTTTCAACTTGGAGAAGAGACGGCTGAGGAGGGTATGATAAAGGTGTTTAAAATCATAAGAGGTCTAGAATGGGTAGATGTGAATTGGTTTTTTACTCTTTCGGATAATAGAAAGACTAGGGGGCACTCCCTGAAGTTAGCATGTGGCACATTTAAAACTAATCGGAGAAAGTTCTTTTTCACTCAATGCACAATTAAACTCTGGAATTTGTTGCCAGAAGATGTGGTTAGTGCAATTAATATACCTGTGTTTAAAAAAGGATTGGATAAGTTCTTGGAGGAGAAGTCCATTACCTGCTAATAATTAAGTTGACTTAGATAATAACCACCACTATTACTAGCAATGGTAACATGGAACAGACTTTGTTTTTGGGGGCTTGCCAGATTCATATGGCCTGGATTGGCCACTGTTGGAATCAGGATGCTGGGTTTGATGGACCCTTGGTCTGTCCCAGTATGGCATGTTCTTATGTGAACAGTCTTTTTTTGGATTGTTCAAGGTGAGCAATAGACAGTACCTATATTTAATTGTGTTGATTTTAGTATTGCCACCTCGTAGGGTGGGTTAGTCTCTACTTTGTAGGGTTTAAGTTTCAGTTCTTTTTTACTGACTATTAATAGACCTCCTCCTTTATGTTTGTGTCTGGGGAATTGAAAGTTATCACAGATGAGGTGATTGATTTGATTTAAGAGAAAATTATCACTGTCTTTCAGTCATGTTTCAGTAATGCAGAAGATGGTAGTTTTTGTTCTTCTAGTAGATCATTAATGGGATTTATTTTGTCAGTGATTGAACATTTAGTAATAAGAGAGTAAATATTAGGAAGAAAGGATTACAGGAGAGTTGTTACTTATCTTGGGGTAGATCGGCTCTGTGCTCCTTTTTTGCTTGTGTTGGGAGGTTCTATGAAGATGTCTGAATATTCCTTGTCCTATGATGGTTTCAATGACATAGGTTGGCTCCAATTTTGTAGCTGTTAGGTATGGGTGGGATTTAATTATTTATTTCAGGCATTTCTTCAGGCTCCTTGAGGTAGATGAGGGTGCAGGTTCATTAAGAAAATTAATTGTTCATTTCTGTTGTTTTGAAGTAAGATATCACCTAAGATACATTTACTCAAGTTCAGGTATATACATAAACAGTTTAAAGTTTAAACCACAGACATTACTTATTCTTTCTGCAGGGTAACTTTGTTGCAGAGCCATTCTCCAAAACTGGCCTATAGTTCTTATGCAGCTCATTTGTTCTCCTCTCCCCTCAGAGCAAATCTATTATGTTAATTTCTGTTTGTCTCACATTTTAGAATCCATTAAATTTTCTTAGCCATTTGTGCAAAAGGCATAATAATTAGAAACTATAATAATCATCAAAATCAGTGTTACTTTCATAGTTATTTATAAGATTATTCTATGCCCCCTTTCATCTAGGTAATTATTTTTTTCAGTTTAACTTTTTAACCCTCAGACCAGAGTCCTTAACTGTATAGGGGATTGTCTCAACCAAAATCAACAATATGTGGACAGGAGAGAGCAGTGATTCAGTTACATACTTTAATTTTTGCTCCCGAAGATAGTTGAGAATGGGGAGGAGCAGAGGCAGGTTGAAGGGGCAAACCAGCTTTGTTATCACTTAGAAAATTGACCTCCCCTGAGCTAATTCAAAAGAAATTCCTATTATTATTGTTGCCTAATTGGTGGTTTCAGTCTTTGCTGAAACTAGAACTCCTGGCATGAAAGAGCAGAAGGCAAACACTCTGACACACAGATCATTAATGCACTTAAACAGGATAGATGCAGTTTCAACTGCTAACAATTATCAAATTTAAGACTATTTACTATGCTAGTAGTCCTAATTATTAGCAAAATATCAGAAATATTTGTATTAAAAATGATAGATTTATTGCAAACTATAAAGCTGTTAAAAGTTCCTTGTGAAACCTAGTATTGAAAATACTGCTTAGATTTTATTAAACTTGTGATTTGATCTTTTTTGAATGATAGAAATTAGTATAGAATGTTTTCATTCTGAGATATGGTTACAGAGCTTCCGAAGAATATAACAAAATGTCACATGAATATTATTGTTAGACCTCAGAGGTCTCCCCTGACTTACCGCAATAGACATCCTTAGCCCTGGGAAGCCACCATCACATGACATCATGCCACACTGGAGGGATCCGACATACGAGCAGCTAGGTGTGCGCATATGCCTGCACACACTGTTTATGCACACTGTGGTGGGAATTCCCGGCAGCTGCTTATGTTGACGTCACTTGCCCTCCCCTGCTGTAAGGCAACCTTGACCTGGGTTCCCTGCCAACAGCAAGCCTCCTGGGAAGCTGTCCCTCAGCATGTGTTGGGTTCTGCTCCTTGTTGTGCTTATATCTTGTCTTGTCCCTGGTCCTCCCTCTTGTGCTCACCATCCTTCTGGGATCTTCCCCCTCTTGACTCTGCTTCTGGCTTTTGATCTTGGACCAGCTCTGGAATCTGCTTGCTCATTGCCTTCCTTGATCTTGGACTGACTGCTGGATTCCGTCTGCCTGCTGCCTGCTCTAACCTTGGTTCCTCTTCTGGATTTTGTTTGTTTGCCTGTTGCCCTGACCTTGGACCGCATCCTTGACTCCGCCACATGCTGCCTGCCCTGACCAGTGCCTGGACTTGAGCTTCCTCTTCTGCAGTATACTGGATGCGCCTAAGTCCTGCTGTCCATCCGCAGGACAGTTGGTATAGGTGAAGCGTCGCTAGATCCCCTCTTCTTCTTGTGGTCAGGCTCACAACACAGGCCGAAACATGTGGCACATTTTCTTGCCTCACCACACAGGGGACCACATCATCATCAGTCAGTCAGTCCAAAAGGGCTTGCAAAGTGGTTGGAGAGCCATCTCTCTAACAATTATGCAGTTCAAGAGGAGAGATGGCACAGGGTAAAATTTCCCAAATGGGAAAAACAAACTTCAAGAAATGCATCAAATACTCAGTCCAATGAAAACAACTGAATTTAGTCCATCAAGAAGGTCATTGTGGACATCAAAAATTTGAAGAAATTATACTCATGTAGATCTGGCCTTCAACACGTATGTGGTTCGCATGTAGTGCTTCATTGGGAGAGTCAAAACACTTGCCCTGACTCAATACACATTTGAATAACAATTTGAGAAGCATAGAATGACACTGCCTCCTATCTCTGAATGTAGAAAGGGCGGGTAATAAATGATTTAAAATAAATACATAAATAGATAAATATATGAATATTATGACATATAGGAGGCCAGTGCTGAAGTATCAATGCATTTAGGAGGAAGCATTAAGATTAAAGCTGTCCCAGTTAAAAGAAAAATATTTGTAAATTTTAATTCAGCTCACACTTAAAAGAATTATTTGTACTGTAGATGAATATTGTCTATAAACCTTGATGGCAATATGGCAGCAACATATTCAACATTATTTATTTATTATTTATTTAAAATTTCTTGTAATCTGCTTATTGCAATAATAGTCATTCTAAGCAAGGAACATAGTACATAAACATAGATTAAAAACAAAAATACAAACATCTTAAAATAAATGCATGAATATAGGAAACAGAAAACATAAAATCCAAATCATAACGAAATTATCCAAATACTTGCTGAAATAGATAATAATTTAGTTATTTTTTACAAAACTCTGTCAAATCTAATATAGCATATATATCAGATGGCAGCACATTTCATTACACAGAGCCAACCCCTAAGAACATACGTTCACTTGTGGCAATCAGTTTCTCCTCATTAGGTGATGGAATTATGCACAAATCTTGGTCTTGAGAGCACACTGTATACTTAGGCATATAAGGATTTAGTACATCTTTCATATACTGAGGCTTTCCATGATCTATTAAGAAATAATTATTTAAGTTTAATTAAATTTTAAGGTCCCTCAGCTCTGCCTTCACTGTTTATTCCTTGCAAAATTCATCACCATATTTACTTCCAGATTAAACCAATACTTTTAAAAATTGTATTTAGTCGATAATTTATTATACATTTGCACTAGAAGTATTGATCTACATTCCCAATATTTGTGCTTGTTAGGTAGTAGGGATGTGAATCGTTTTAGGACGATTAAAATTATCGTCCGATAATTTTAATATCGTCTTAAACCGTTATGGAACACAATACAATACAGATTCTAACGATTTATCGTTATAAATCGTTAGAATCGTGAGCCGGCACACTAAAACCCCCTAAAACCCACCCCCGACCCTTTAAATTAAATCCCCCACCCTCCCGAACCCCCCCCCCAATAACTTAAATAACCTGCGGGTCCAGCGGCGGTCCGGAACGGCAGCGGTCCGGAACGGGCTCCTGCTCCTGAATCTTGTCGTCTTCAGCCGGCGCCATTTTCCAAAATGGCGCCGAAAAATGGCGGCGGCCATAGACAAAAAAGATTGGACGGCAGGAGGTCCTTCCGGACCCCCGCTGGACTTTTGGCAAGTCTCGTGGGGGTCAGGAGGCCCCCCACAAGCTGGCCAAAAGTTCCTGGAGGTCCAGCGGGGGTCAGGGAGCGATTTCCCGCCGCGAATCGTTTTCGTACGGAAAATGGCGCCGGCAGGAGATCGACTGCAGGAGGTCGTTCAGCGAGGGTTCCGGCGCCTCGCTGAACGACCTCCTGCAGTCGATCTCCTGCCGGCGCCATTTTCCGTACGAAAAACGATTCGCGGCGGGAAATCGCTCCCTGACCCCCGCTGGACCTCCAGGAACTTTTGGCCAGCTTGTGGGGGGCCTCCTGACCCCCACGAGACTTGCCAAAAGCCCAGCGGGGGTCCGGAAGGACCTCCTGCCGTCCAATCTTTTTCGTCTATGGCCGCCGCCATTTTTCGGCGCCATTTTGGAAAATGGCGCCGGCTGAAGACGACAAGATTCAGGAGCAGGAGCCCGTTCCGGACCGCTGCCGTTCCAGACCGCCGCTGGACCCGCAGGTTATTTAAGTTATTTGGGGGGGGTTTCGGGAGGGTGGGGGATTTAATTTAAAGGGTCGGGGGTGGGTTTTAGGGGGTTTTAATGTGCCGGTTTTTCGATTTTTCGATTTTTAACGACCCGCAGGTTATTTAAGTTATTTGGGGGGGTTTCGGGAGGGTGGGGGATTTAATTTAAAGGGTCGGGGGTGGGTTTTAGGGGGTTTTAATGTGCCGGTTTTTCGATTTTTCGATTTTTAACGATTTTTAACGATTTTTCACGATATTTTACCCCCCCAAACGGCAACAATACGATTCCCTCCCCCTCCCAGCCGAAATCGATCGTTAAGACGATCGAGGACACGATTCACATCCCTATTAGGTAGTAGACAAGGTTTTTTATACAATGTTTCATGCAAAATGATCAGATAATCAGGACAAAGAAACATATTTTTAATAAAGAAACAGACATAAGGTAGATTTTAAGACCTGCACGAGGGTGTACATGTGAGCACGCTACCCGGCGCGCTCACATGTACACCCGATTTTATATCATGCGTGCGCCTACGCACGCATGATATAAAATCGGGGGGCGGCGCATGCAAGGGGGTGCACAATTGTTCACCTTGTGCGCACCGAGCCGTGCTGCCTTCCCCCGTTCCCCCTAACCTAAGCTTCCCACCCCTTCTCCTAACCTTTCCCCCCCCCCCCCCAGCCCTACTCTAACCCTCCCCCCCCCAATTCTTATCATACCTTTTGTGCCTACCTGGAGGCAGGCGCAGGTTGGAGTGTGCTGGCAAATGGCCCCGCCCCCGCCCCAGACTGCCCCTTTAGTAAAGCCCCAGAACTTAGACGCGTCCAGGGGCTTTACGCGCGTCGCCGGGCATTTATAAAATAGGTCCGGCATGCATAAGGCATTCTACGCGCGTAAATCCACTGGACTTACGCGCGTAGAGGTTTTCAACTCTAGCCCATAATGCACAAAAAGGTGAATTTTAAAAGTCCAGCAAGTGCATTAATTAGGGGATGCACACATAAGTCAGGCTTCTGCACACCAAGCAGATTTTAAAAGCTGCCCAGATTTGCATGTATTTCCCGCAGCATGCACTTCTTAAAACTTTTCAAAAAGGGGCTGGGCATCGTCATTGTCTGGGCGAGGCAAGGGTACATCAGGGCCTGACCAAGAGATACGCATGTACATACTTATGCACCAGGGCACGGTCCGAAGTCCCCTATCGCGTAACTTTACTTTTGCTATGGATGGTGTGTATGTTAAAAAAAAAAAAAAAGATAGATCCATTTTGGAATTGTTTAAAGAGTCTGGGGAAACTGGGGGGGCTATCAAACTAGGAGTGTTCTGGAGGACCTAGCTGTTAACTGGGTGACATAGTGGATGAACTGGTAAAACTGGTAATGGCGTCAGAAGTCGTGCCTTTTAAAATCCCCCGACACACAGTTGAAGAGGGATTTGTGTGTCTACTTAAAATTTGGTTCACATGTGCACATGTAGAGCTTATTTTATAACATGCATGTATATATGCAAGCAAGTTATAAAACAGCCGCATTCCTGGGCGTGGGATGATACACGTGCGCAAATGTGCACCCACGTGCCAGTTTAAAAGTTACCGTCAAAGTGGGAATTATATAATTATTAGTATATTATCCCTCAAATCATGTGAGATGAATATTTGTCTATAATTCTTTCTTTGCTTTTTTGCAGGCCTGTATGAACTTCAATGACAGTGGAGCCTGTGTTACTCAGTGTCCTCAGCCTTTAGTGTATAATCCGACTACATTTCAGTTGGAACACAACCCCAAGGCCAAATATACCTATGGAGCATTTTGTGTGAAGAAATGTCCACGTAAGTTCAAAATACTGTAGAAGCTTATAATGCAAAACTATATTGTAAAGTCAACTTGAAGAAATGCTTACTAAGAGATAATTGCTGTACATACTGACATATATTTTAAGAATATAGTAAATCCGGGCTTCCCAAAGCTGTCCTGAGGATCAGGTACATTTGCATATACTTCTATGATATGAAAAAATATCTCATGCAAATTCATGGTGGATATCTTGAAAACCCAACTGGCTGTGTGGTCCCCAGGACAGGTTTGGGAAGCACTTTAGTAAACTCTATTTAATTTATATATTCACTGGGGTAGATCTTAAAACATACGCGAGCGCGTACTTTTGTTCGCGCACCAGGCGCAAACAAAAGCATGCTGGATTTTATAAGATATGCGCGTAGTCGCGCGTAACTTATAAAATCCGGGGTCGGTGCACGCAAGGGGGTGCACATTTGTGCAACCTGCTCGCGCCGAGCCCAGCGCACGCTGCCTGTTCCCTCCGAGGCCGCTCCGATTTCGGAGCGGCCTCGGAAGGAACTTTCCTTCGCCCTCCCCCCACCTTCCCCTCCCTTCCCCTACCTAACCCACCCCCCCCCGGCCCTATCTAAACCCCCCCCTTACCTTTGTTGGCAGATTTACGCCTGCTTTCAGCAGGCGTAAATCTGCGCGAGCCAGCAGACTGCTGGCTCGCCATCACCCGACCTGGGGGCTGGTCTGGAGGCCTCGACCACGCCCCCAGGCCGGCGCCACGCCCCCGAAACACCGCATCATTCCGCAACGCCCCCCGACACACCCCTTTTACGAAGCCCCGGGACTTACGTGCGTCCCGGGGCTCTGCGCACGCCGGCGGCCTATGCAAAATAGGCGCGCTGGCGTGCGAGAGCCCTGCGTGCGTAAATCCAGCCGGATTTACGCGCGCAGGGCATTTAAAATCCGCCCCACTGTGTTTAAATGGCACCCAACTCCTAGCTGTGTGATCTACTATCTGTTGTAACTCCTTTAATAATGTTATACATATATGCTCATGGGCATTTTACCTAATAAGCATGCATAAGCATCAAAGAAAGTAACTTTTAAAAATTACTGACATGCAATTCAAATTCAGAAACATTATAAATGTTATCCATACTATTCAGTATTTGAATTACAATGCTTCAGCTCACTCTGTTAATCATTGATCAGTTCATTCGGTTTGATGTGCCTTTGATCCCAGACCTCTCAATGTGATATGGAGAGTTAATAGGGTATATGCATAGTGGTAGATTTTAAGACTTGCGTGCGGGTGTACATGTGCGCGCGCTTCCCGGCACACACACGAGTACACTTGATTTTATAACATGTGTGCACAGGCGCACGCATGTTATAAAATCAGTGGTCGGCGAGCGCAAGGGGGTGCACAATTGTGCACCTTGCGTGCGCCAAGCCCATGCCGAGCGTGCTGCTTTCCCCCGTTCCCTCCCCCCCACCCCACCTTCCCTTCCCTTCCCCTACCTCCCTGTCCTTTCTCCCCTACCTTTTTTTATTTTTCCTTTTGATGTAAAACTTACTTCAGCCAATTGCTGATGCACGATCCCCGGCACAGCGGCAAATGTCCGCTGTGCCGGAAGCCTCTGACCCCGCCCCTCCCTCCAGACCACCCCGCCCCTTTTTGCAAGCCCCGGGTCTTACATGCATCCCGGGGCTTTACGCACATCGCCGGGCCTTTTGAAAATAGGCCCGGCGCTTGCAACCTTTTGAAAATCCAGCCCATAATGTCTTTGTTAGAAAATGCATATATTTCCCTATGAGGAAAGGCTGAAGAGATTATGGCTGTTCAGCTTGGAGAAGATACGGCTGAGGGGGGATATGATAGAGGACTTTAAGATCATGAGAGGTCTTGAACGAGTAGATGTGACTCGGTTATTTACACTTTCGAATAATAGAAGGACTAGGGGGCATTCCATGAAGTTAGCAAGTAGCACATTTAAGACTAATCGGACAAAATTCTTTTTCACTCAACGCACAATAAAGCTCTGGAATTTGTTGCCAGAGGATGTGGTTAGTGCATTTAGTGTAGCTGGGTTCAAAAAAGGTTTGGATAAGTTCTTGGAGGAGAAGTCCATTAATGGCTATTAATCAATTTTACTTAGGGAATAGCCACTGCTATTAATTGCATCAGTAGCATGGGATCTTCTTAGTGTTTGGGTAATTGCCAGGTTCTTGTGGCCTGGTTTTGGCCTCTGTTGGAAACAGGATGCTGGGCTTGATGGACCCTTGGTCTGACCCAGCATGGTAATTTCTTATGTTCTTATGTTCTTAAATAGAGTGAAGTAGATATTCAGCAGGCCAGTGACTGGTAAAGTTAACTTTACCTGGATATTCAGTGGCACTTAGCCAGATAAATCTGCTGCTGAATATATTCGGATAAGTTTACCTAAGCCAAGTTATCTGGCTAACTTAAATCAGGCATCTGACACAAACAGACTTACCAGCTAACTTTAGCCAGACAGTACTGATTTTCAGCGCTGTCTTTACCAAAAGTGTAATCACGCTCTGGAAACACCTCAAATTCCACCTTTTCCAAAACGGGTACATTTTATACAGGCAGTGATTTGCTGGAACAAAATCTACACACTCAGCAAGGAGATATTTCTAACCTTGCAGATTTTTCTGGCAAACTCTCAAACTTAGCCAGACAGATCTTTTTAACATAGATGATAATAAGTTTTGTTGATTTTTATTGGCTGGACACTTAAAAACCACTTGTCAAGGATTCTAGTTTTGTGGTATCATATTTCTTCAACTCACTTTTTGTATATCTATCTATAGATAGATAGATATCTATATATCTATAGATATCTATAGATATCTATCTATAGATAGATAGATATCTATATATCTATATCTATCTATAGATAGATATTACTATTGTAACCTCCTATAAATCATTGTCTTTAAGTAATCAATCTTTGTCTACTAGTCACAGCTAATAAAGAGGTTTATTTAAGATTTTTGCCATTGAACAAAGACCTTCAGACTCATTGTAATGGCCTTTCCTGTTTCTTCATAGATAATTTTGTAGTGGATCACAGTTCCTGTGTGCGTGCTTGTCCTAGCAACAAGATGGAAGTGGAGGAAAATGGAATTAAGATGTGTAAACCCTGCACTGACATCTGTCCAAAGGGTGGGACATTCTCCTCTTTGCATTAGTTGACTGAATTACTCCATTTTTCATGTTTGTGAAATGCATTTTGTTCAAATGTCCATGCTATTGAAGAATATGATAGTAAATATTGGTAAACCTGTCAGTGCAAGTACTGATGATCTAACTTTAAAGAAGGCTTACCATTAAATTATTTGAAAAGGAAAATTGAAGACAACAGAAATAAGAAAACAAAAAATCTGAGATTTTTTGTAATTGTATATGGTTTTTATTTCTATTATTGTCTTGCAGCATGTGATGGTATTGGGACAGGAAGCTTACAAGATGCTCAGACTGTGGACTCCAGCAACATCAATAAATTTATCAACTGTACTAAGATCAATGGAAATCTGGTTTTCCTGGTCACAGGAATTGATGGGTTAGTTGTGAAATATTACAGTATTTATATATACAGATAGCAAAAGTCAACTTTGAAAGCTGTGGTTTGATAATAGCAGTTCTGTAAATCAAGGAGGAATATAGTCCTATTATACTAATTTATGGTGAATAATTTATATTGGGGAAAAAAAAGTCACACTAAGGCAAATAACTGAGAGTTAGAATTCTGGTGGGACCTAGCATGGTTCTTGGTTTTGATGCCTTAGAAATCTTAACTGTTGCAACTCATTTACCCTTAACCAAGGGGACAGGATAAAGCCTAATTAGACGAAGCTCAAATCAACAATGGGAAATTCAAGCATATTTTGAGTTGTACAAAACCAAACATTTACAAATTCCTTTTTTGGGGGCTGATTCAGCTCTTGTATCCTCTATAGTTCCACTAGCCATTAAGCCCGTAACAACGGGCTACATTTAAAAAAAAAATTTTCGGTCCATTTCCTTCCCACTCCCTCCCTCCCTCTATTCTCCCTCCCTCTCCTTCCCCCTCTATTTTCCCTCCCTCTCACCTTCCCCCCTCCCTCCTCTATTCTCCCTCCCTCTCACCTTCCCCCTCCCTCTCCCTCTCCCTCCCTCCCTCCCCTCTATTCTCCCTCCCTCTCACCTTCCCCCCTCCTTCTATTCTCCCTCCCCCTCTATTCTCCCTCCCTCTCACCTTCCCCTCTATTCTCCCTCCCTCTCACCTTCCCCCCTCCTTCTATTCTCCCTCCCTCCCCCTCTATTCTCCCTCTCCCAATGCCCTCCCCTTTCAGCTCATCCGCAGACGGAAGATCTCTGGGGGGGAGGGGGGGTGTCCCTCCTGCATGCGCGGCGCCGCTCCTGCTCGTCCGCGCTGCCGCCGCTACTGCTCCTCCCACTCCTGCTTTTCACCGCCGCCGCTCCTGCTTCTCGCCGCCGCCTCCGCCGCTCCTGCTTCTCATCGCCGCCACTCCTGCGGGCCCAGCGCCATTTTTTTTTTCGGGCACGCTGGGCTCTGACCAGCGTGCTCGCCCGCGCATGCGCGGTAGAGCTGCTCTCTACTGCGCATTTGCGGGTCGGCAGTCAGAGCCCATTTATAAGGTAGATAATAGGTGTTAATTTGTAGTAAAAGATTGATATCAGAATTCAGTCCCTTCTGGCTCACCTGGACAGGGTAAGGATTTGGTGAATTAACAGAAATCACAGAAATCACAGAAATCACAGCCTATGCAGCTAGATCAATAAGATGTAAAAAATGTATTTACAAAGAAAGAATGTTCAAGCAAAAGAAAAACAGCCCTGACTAGGAGAAACAATCAAAACAAAAATTCTGATTCCGTCTAAATGCTGTTTATGTATATTAGAGATGTCCATTTTGTTTGATTAGTTTAGTTTTGATTAGTTCATACTAACAGATCGATACTGTAACGTGCGGTTGAAGATTTCCCATCTGTAACCTGCTGTGAGCGCACAATTCGGACGCGTAAGGCGATCCAGCGATATAGTCTCCAGTTGCACCGTCCTTAGAGCTTCTTAAAACAGACGCATAACCCTTTCCGCACCCAGCATGTATATGATATGTAAATGAAGGAATTAGCTGTATAATGAAGGAATTAGCTATTCCCCTCCGATACTGTGACACGCGCTCAGATTATCTCCTTTGTAACCCGCTATTTTGCAGCGTCCTTAATCTGTTAGTTTACCGCCACCCTCTACTTGGTGTTAGTGTGGTGTTCGAAAATTAAAACGGGAATAAAGTATAAAAAGGGGGGTAAAACCAAAGGGAGTAAAGTGTAAAAAACCATGGATGACCTCCATATTAACATTGCAGCGTAAGTTGTTTATATATATGTATAAATACCTGTCACTTTCCTGTCACTTTCCGAATCCCCCAGGCGTGCGGTCATCGAGGCGGCGGTGGCGGGAGCCGGCGGGCGGGTGGGCGCCCGTTCATCCAGGCGGTGGCGGCGGCGGCGGTGGGAGCCGGCGGGCGGGTGGGCGTGCGTTGGATCCAGGCGGTGGCGGGAGCCGGCGGGCTGGTGGGCGCACGTTCGATCCAGGCGGCGGTGGGAGCTGGTGGGCGGGTGGGCGCGCGTTGGATTGAGGTGGTGGCGGGGCTGCCGGAGGCCGCTTTCGCCGCCGGCTCCCTCCGCCGGCAGTGAATGAATGCACACCTGTGCGACCCGTGCGATTTCTGTGCTCAAGGCGACGTCAAGCGTCATGATGTCACACCTTGAGCGCCGAAATCGCACGGGTCGCACAGGCGCGCATTCATTCACTGCCAGCGGGGGGCTACCGGAGGCCGCTTTTGCCACCGGCTCCCTCCGCCTGGATGAATGCGCGCGTACTTTTGTTCGCACATCAGGCAGCTACCCCCTACCTTTGTTGCACAAGTTTAGTGCATTCTAAATTGAAACAAAATGAAAAATACAAACAAAACTGGAAAAAAAAAAAATGAAATGAAAAACAAAACAAACGCCGGTGGCTGGCCCAGCGCCATGGTCCTGTCCGGGGGCTGGTCCGGAGGCTGCGGCCACGCCCCCAGAACCCCCCGAAGATGTGCCGGCCGCGACACACTCCCGATGACACGCCGGCCATGACACGCCCCAGAGATGCCCCGACACACACCCCCAGGAAAGCCCCGGGACTTACACGCATCCTGGGGCTTTGCGCACGCCGGCAGCCTATGCAAGATAGGCTCGGCATGGGCAGGGGGATTTGGGGTAGGTTTTCGGGGGTTACGCAATTAACCTACATGCGCAACCCTTTGAAAATCTCCCCCAAAGTCCTTCTTCTCACTCTGTGCTTGATTGAAATGTATACAGAGGGAATGACCAGGTTTTTCATGCAGCATGTAGCAAGGACAGTCAGGCATTCCTTCTCTTCTCTTCCTTTCTTTGCTTTGTCCTCTGGCTTGGCTTTTACAACTATTTGGTTTAGGTTTTTTTTTCTTAATATATTGCCTTTCCACCAAAATCAAAGTGGTTTACAACCATAACAAATCTGTGGCTATTTTGGTATAGGGTCCTTGTTCAGGAGTTGTCATCACCTTGGTAATCTAGCAGCTTCCATATAACCACAATTTTTTCTCCTGCATATGGCTGTCCTTCTGTTTGCCCCCTTATTGATTTTATTTGAGGGTTGAAAATCCTTTCACAATAAGGTTGACTTACCAAGTAGAAATGTTAGCCAAGAAAATGTTCTGCAGACTGAAGAAATTATATTATATTACTACCTCACACATGTGAGATTCCAGAGCTCCAAGTCTTGAAAGATTTACCACCACAGAAATATTGGGCTCCTTATTATTAGAAATTTACGGAGGATAACTGTGCTGCATATACACTCCAATTCGCCCTTACACAACAACAAACCCTCAGTTTTTCACCAAGTTGTTAATGAGCAGGAACAATATATGCATTCTTTAAATTCTTAGGTTATAAAACAGAGAGAAAATAATCAATGGCTGTGTAAGAAAGGTATTGTGATCACTGAGGGGTATTAAAGTGTGGTGATTATAGTAAGTTATTACAGTCAAATTATCAAAATTAACTGGTGAAAAAAGGCTATCACACTATAGGGGTCATTTACTAAGCCTTTTTCCCATAGATTCAAACTGGGAGAAAACCTTTAGTAAATAACACCCTATCAGAGTCATTTATCAAATTGTGTTAGGGCTTCTTGCGTGTTTTAGGGCCCTAAAGCCCGCAATAACACTGTAACGCACACGATAAATACCGCAGCACAAAATATGTATGCACATTTAAAATTAGTATTTGAGTGGGAGGAATTTAGGCAAAGTAAATGGAAATGAGGGTCGGTTAATATGGTGTGCATTAGCGTAATGGAAATAATGCCGGAAATATCTACACCTTTTTCTGTGCGTTATGCCTGTGTTAGCTGTGTGATACTGGCCCCAAATGGTTGTTGTTTCAAATGTCGGCTCGGGAGGGGAGAGAGAGAGAGGTAGGTAGAGTGTACATTGTACAAATCTACCCTTCTTTTTTCTTTCATAACTCCAAATCATATAAAATCTCCACTGATGGCAACTGTGCTGTTTGTACCTATGATTGTGCATGTAAAACTGCCCCCCCAAAACTACCCCACCCACCCAAACCTCACCCTGAGTTACTGGTGCCCCCCTCTTACAGTGGTATAAATAGTTAACTTATATGTGAGCCTCTACAGAGTCTCTCTCTCTTTCTTTCTCTCTCTCTCTCTCTCTGTCTGTTTCTGTCTCTGTCTCTCTCTCATCTCTTCTCTAGATGGTAGAGAACCAAAGAGGAAAACAACAAAAACTGATTTAGATAAGGCTGAAATGTAATGTGGCCAAGTGCAAATATACATATAAGGAAGAATCATCCAAATTATAGGCACATGATGCTGGGTTCATATTAAACACAATGGGGCAGATTTTAAAACATACACGTGGGAGTACATTTGTGCACACAACCCAGTGCGCACAAATGTACGCCAGATTTTATAACATGCGCGAGCAGCCGCATGCATATTATAAAAACAGGGGTCGGCGCATGCAAGGGGGTGCACACTAGTACAAAATATTTCTTGTGCTGAGCCCTCGGGCAGCCCCTCTGGCTTTCCCCATTCCCCCCCCCCCCACCTTCCCCTCTCTGTCCTGCCCCCCAGCCCTAAAGAAACCCCCCCTGTATCTTTGTTTTGGAAGTTACGCCTGCCAGAGTCTGGCGTAACTTGCGCTCATCAGCCAACTGCCGGCGCGTGATCCCCCTGTGCCGGAGTCCTGTGACACGCCTCCCGGAACACCCCCGGTCTGCCCAGCCATGCCCCCGGACCGCCCCACCACAACCCCGGACTGCCAGCCCTGCCCCATCCCGCCCCCTGCCTGCCCATTCAGAAAATCCCCAGGACATACGCGCGTCCCAGGGCATTACACGCACCACATAGCCTGTTGAAAATAGGTTCGGCGCGCGTAACCCCCCCTACGCGCATAAATCTTTGAAAATCTGCCCCAATATCATCAGATTCTAGTGATTTTCTACTATTTCGTTTGCTAGTTGGCTCTAGCACCTCTTCAAGATTCCT
Source organism: Rhinatrema bivittatum (assembly GCF_901001135.1). Lineage (NCBI taxonomy): Eukaryota > Metazoa > Chordata > Amphibia > Gymnophiona > Rhinatrematidae > Rhinatrema > Rhinatrema bivittatum. The sequence continues at coordinate 168,556,170 of NC_042620.1, forward strand.
ATTGATTTGTTTTAGTCCTTCTGAATTATCACCTAGAAAAAATGGTTCTAGTATGAACATGTTCCCAACATCCTCCCTAGTAATGACAAAAATAAATTTAGGTTTTCAACTATGGCCTTATCCTCTTTCAGTGCCTTTTTTTTTTTTTTTTACCACTGGTTATCTAATAGCCAAACTGATTTCCTTGCAGCTTTTCTGAAATTCATTTTTGCCTCCTTGGAAAGTCTCTTCTCAAATTCTCTTTTGACATGCTTTATTAGTATTTGAATCTAACTTGCCAGTTCTTATGCTCCTTCTATTTTCCTCATTAGATCCTGCTTTCCATTTTTTTGGCTTTAATAGCCCCTTTCATTGCACCATTTATCCATGCTGGCAGATTCTTATTTTTCTTTTGACCTTTATTAATTTATGCAATATATTTTATTTTGGCTTTTAAGATGGTACATTTAAATAATTCCCACACCTCATTCAGGCTTTTATCCCTTATAACTCCTCCTTTTAGTTTCCTTCCAACTAGTTTCCTCATTTTTATTATTGCCACCCTTTATAAAGTCATATGTTACTGAAAAGTTTTATTATTCTCTCTTCAATGATTATCTCATGTTGGGTGGGTTCCATGTGGGAATTTGATCTACTTTGGGAAGTTGTGCATAAAATCACTGTTGGACAGACTTGATGGGTCTTTTTTGGTCTTTTCTGTCATTTACTATGTTGTTATGACTTATGGTCACTATTACAAAAAGGTTCATCTACTATTTATTTACTTACCATTTTCTACCTTTAACTTCTTTCAAGCCCCAGAGTAGATTACAGATGAATTAAAAAATGTTATAAGGCATACAACATATGCAAGATAGTTCAAATATGTTCACGTATGTAAATTAGCAATAAAATTCCACAATACATAAATACTCAACCAAAAAGTTAAATTAAAAGCATGTTCAAAAAAACAGGCATTCACATTTTTTTTTAATCTTAGATAATTTGATTCCAAATGTACATCAAGTGGTAACATATTTTGAAAAGCACTGCATTTAGTTATCATCAATTTCCCAACCAGATAGGAGGGCACTTGTAAAAATGTGCATTGTGATAATCTTAATGCTCCTGTTGATTGATAAGAGCAAAGAACACCCCCTAACTACATTGGACTAAATGAGTGAAAGCATTTAAAAACCACAGGGAGCCTGTGCAGCTCCCACAAAATAGGTGTCACATAATTGAATTTCTTCTTTACAGTTATTAACTTTGCCACTATATTTTACAGGAGATGCAACTGCTGGTAAAGCAGGTTACAATAATCGAATCACCTCATAATCAAACAATGCACAATAGTCAGCAAATCTTTTTAACACAAAAATAAGACTAGCTGATGAATGTGTCTAAAGCCAGCAAAAATGGTCTTTACTATATGTGATATCTAATGCTCTGAAGTCAGTTGATAGCCTAGCTGGATGCACAAACTAATCACCATCTCACTAGACTGCAACTCTACTTCCTTCACCTTTGGAGAACTGATTATACCTTCTTCTGTTTGCTAATCCAAAGCAATTCTGATTTTTCTGGATTGTTTCAATTTTGCACTCTTAACAATGATACTACTACTTGTAAACATGCATCCACATTTGAGACCGCTAATGCCTGATCTGCTGTCACTGTCAATATGAGTTGTCACCATCAATATCATTAATGAAGAGGTGGCTCTCCACCCCAAAACCTTGTATCACTGTCATCATGGTGGCCAAATAAATAATTAACAATAAAGGTGACAATACAGACTTCTTTGGAACCCCAAATTGTAAAGGTTTTGGAATGGACTCTCACCTTCCCACAGCACCCTCTGAGTCCTATCCTTAAAAGATGACTACCAAGCTAAAGCAATACCCCACACCAATATCTTTCTGCATCCACAACATGATACCATAGGCTATGTTGTCAAACATGACAGACAGGTCAAATAACATAGAAAGGCGGTCTCTCCCCTTGTTCTTCTGCACGTATATGCGACTGAAGACAGATACTGGTACTGATTCAGCACATTGACCTCCACAGTCTTACATCTATTCAGCAGCTGCTGATATGCCACTTTTAAATACGTTTACCCAAAAATGGTAAATTAGATGCTGGGTGATACTGTTACAAAGATTTCAGTCTGCATTACTTATTTTCTATATGATTTGTATAACAGTGTCTTTCAGTGACAAAGTTCCAGTGACAGATTGATAATATAAACCAGCCACTAGGGATGTGCAGAGGGACGCCATACGTTGCATTCATGATTCAAATTCGTCGGGGAGCAGATACATTGCATTTGGCCGTATGGCGTCCCGGTGCATTAATACGGTGATTTCTATTTGTGTCCTAGCTAAAATTAAAATTAACTACAACCCCCCACCCTCCTGACCCCCCCGAAGACTTACCAAAACTCCTTGGTGGTCCAGCAGGGAGTCCGGGAGCCATCCCCTGCCCTCTCATACCCTCAGTGCCGGTTTCATCATGGCGCCGATAGCCTTTGCCACAGGGGCTACCGGTGCCATTGGTCAGCCCCTGTCACATGGTCAATGGCACCATCTTGGGCTCCTATCATGTGACATGGGCTGACCAATGGCGCCGGTAGCCCCTGTGACATAGTATGGGCAAAGGCTATCGGTGCCATTTTGAGTACTGGCATCGGCCGGCCGGAGTGCAGGAGGTCGCTCCGGGACCCCCGTTGGACCCCCAGGGACTTTTGGCCAGCTTGGGGGGGGGGGTCTCCTGACCCCCACAAGACTTGCCAAAAGTCCAGTGGGGGTTCGGGAGCGACCTCCTGCACTCTGGCCGTCCGATGCCAGTACTCAAAATGACACCAATAGCCTTTGCCCATACTATGTCACAGGGGCTACCGGTGCCATTGGTCAGCCCCCGTCACATGGTAAGAGCACAAGATGGTGCTGATGGTCATGTGACAGGGGCTGACCAATGGCACCGGTAGCCTCTGTGACAAAGGCTATCAGCGCTATGATGAAACCGGCACCGAGGGTGTGAGTGCAGGGGATGGCTTCCGGACCCCCCGCTGGACCACCAGGGAGTTTTGGTAAGTCTTGGGGGGTTCTGGAAGGTGGAGGGGTTTGTTTAAATTTTTATTTAGGTGGCCGTATAATTTGGTGAAGATTTGTGTATTCGTGGGGAATCGCGATACGTTTCGCTTCCCCAAGAATACTACGAATAGTGCAATATACGTTGCGGATCGCCAATACGGTGAAAACGAATGCACATCCCTACCACCCACAGATCAAGAGTCTTCCCTGGATCTTGTGAGTATTTTGATGGAATGGAGTCTAGGCAACAACACAAGAGTTTTTCAACCTCTACCTGATTCACCATTCTAAAAACTATCAGATCCTTAGACTACAGATCCCCACTTATCTCCAGTCTTGATAATATTTCTATTATCATAATCCCTGTCTCTAAATCCTATCAACTCAGCAACACAGAGAAAAACCCCTAGAATATATAGCCTGAATTCCATCCAGATTATCTCCTGTGCCTTCATCATAAGAGTGCAATTTATAGCCCATTTCTTTCAATCTCATTTTCTCTTGATTCATACCTTTGCCAAGCATATAGATGAAGCAATAACATCTGATTCTGGCTTTGTCCCTCACTTCCCAACATATTTATCTTCAAACATCACTTTAGTCTCAGGAATTATGGCCTTAGTATCTCTAAAGGCCTCTCGGATCCTAGGGATCTTATTATCAAAGGAATAGGCAAATGTTTCACTCAATGACCCCCAACTTCCGCAGAGAACAAGTCTGAGAATAAAGAAAAGCAAGTTTATTCTGTATTTTAAATAATTTTTCTGTGTGGTTCTAGGCTGAGGGTACTTCATTGGCAATAAACTCTCTTTTTGTAGTTCATTTCTAAGTAGCAGAGCCAACTTTGTTTTCCACCACTTCCACTCTAAATACTGCATTTTCTGTTTTAGCAGATACAGGCCAACATAAAACTATGGAGATCTTTTCTTTGGATTTACCTAGCAGATGTGTCAGGAGATCAAGAATCAAAAACAGCCTTCAAATAATAATGTTATATCTTTAACATTCGCTCTAATGTTCTCTCATCAAAATTAACGGTCACGGCTTATAATACTTCAATCAACTCATCAATATTCAATTTAGACAAATATCTTAAATTCTTAACACTTTCCAGATTCTACTGAGAACTAGATACAAAGCAACACTCTCTGTTGTTAGCTCCTTGAAGCAATATTTATGGCATCTAGAAACTTAATTCCTCTAAAGTGGCATGATGAGACATTCATCTAATTGATAATGGGATTATTTAAATCTCCTATTATTGTTGTGCTTCTACATTTGGTCGTCTGTCTACTCTCTGTTAGCATGTCTGTTTCACCATCCTGGCTGGGATGATGGTTACAAACCCCCACGAATATACAGTACTTCTCCCTATCATACATGAAATTTCTAACCATAGGGAATCCAAGGAACAGTTTGCTTTCTGTAGAATGTGCATTATGCTTAACTGTGTTGAATCCTTAACATATGGTGCCATGCCACCACACTTCTATCAGCTTTGTCATTTGATATATTTTGTACACTGTTATCACCATGTCCCATTAGTTGTCCTTTTTCTATTAGGTCTCTAAAATTTCAGATCTTCATCTAGTGCCATACACTCTAACTCCATCCTATCTTTTAGTAGGGATATTCATTTGGATGATCAAAATGTGGAAAATATGACAAATTAATCAATTTTTGGTTTGGTTTGGGTCAACCAAACTGAATGGGCACAGTCCCCCAAGAAATATGAATCATTTTTGGCTCATTTATGTTAGTCCCACTAAATTCTATGGGTGAAACAAAGCAATATATTTTTTGGATTTGAAGTACAACAGAGTGAAGTCAATTGGGGATGGGACTAGGAAAGAGCAGGGCTAATCATATTTCAGCTTTTTGCAACTAGTCTAGCCCACCTGGCGGCTGCAAAATTAAGAGAACATTAAGCAGTGACCATTTTGTTAAGTGATTTCTCTATTGGTTCTCAAAGAAAGAAGGCAGAAATTCTGAAGCTCCTTGCTTCAAATGTAGAGTGAAAGAAAAGATAATTTACAGGAGAAATCAAAGTGTACTGTTAGAGTCATTTACTAGCACAATGCCTAACTATGGATTTGGGTGCTACCTAGTAGCAGGAAAAAGCCCATAATCTCTGTGAGAGGATTACAGTGTTATCATCAGGGTAGGACTACTTCTACAGATGATACTGTGCTGGTGGCTACAGGACAGATATAGACAGATAAATTGTCTGTTTGTTTCTTTCATTGTGTACCCTACCATAACTTAGAGGCAATCTCCTGCTTTCTCTTTGTATATATCAGTATGATAGTGTACCAAGTCTTGTGTGTGTGACTCTTGTACAAAGTTTGATAAATTTTCTTACAGCTCAATATTGAAAGTGGACTCAGTACCTGATTTAAGGTGCCTTAATTGGGAGCCTTATTTAGGTGCCTATATGCAGCCATTGGCACCTAATAGCATAAGGCATCTTAAATGGCTGTATATAGGCACATAAATAAGGTTCCATATTAAAGCACATGAAATGGCTGAATATAGATACTTAAATGGACTAAAGGCACTAGAACTTGAGGCTCACAAATTTAGTTAAAGTATTGACTCACCTAAGTTTAGGTGCCCAGCACTAGATGTCTTGCAAGAGCACCTACATTTGTGCCCTTGCCTTTACCATGCCCCTTTTAGGGAATCTTAATTTAGGAATCCTGTAATTTAAGGTATCTAAATTTAGGCACTGAACATTTTAACATTTTTAAATTTAAAAGTTCAGAACCTAGAGCTTTTGAATTATAGGTACTTAGTGTACAATTACTCATGAAGCATCATCACTTTATTTACTGTGCCTGTTTATGACAATTGAGAGTGGAAGTGAAAAATACTAACATATCTGATTATTTAAAAGCACAGCTCTGGCAGTTTAAAACTGCTAGCAGTTAATAGTCATGCCTAGATGTATAGCAATTAATGGAGTTTAAAGAAATATATTATTTATTTATTTTTTATATTCTGCTTTTTGGCACTTCAAATCGGATTACATTCAGGTACTGTAGGTATCTCCCTCTCCTCACAGGGCTTACAATATAACCACTAGATGTATCAAGCCATGATGTTTTATTGCAGGAGGGGTCCCATTCTTGTGCAGTGGGTGTTGTCATGATAGTGGGGCCCTTTGATCGAAAAAATATTGCAGCTCTATGGCACATTTTTTGTCTCATGGCAAACACCACAGGACAAAATAACTTGCCTAGCAGCCCTTTAACACAATGGTGGCCCCCATCCTCAATCAACTGCCCTAGCCTTAAAGGCCTGCTGGACCCCCAAAGAAAGTCATGGCCACCTTGGGGAGGTTGCGCGGGGGACAGTGCTGACACCTGTCTCAACCCAGGGCCACCAGTCGAGGCAGCCCTGACTGTGCCAAAATGTTAAAAATAAAAAGACCTGTATAGCATCGACTTTGGCCTCCCCTTCCCCAAAGCACAAAAATCAAATGTGGCTCTGGCTTCCAATCCTGATTCTCCCAACCCTTGAAGTGACAGTGATTGCCACCTCCCCTCCTCAAGTGACAGTAATATCCCCCTACCCCTACCCTCCAAATGACAGTGACAGCCCCCACTTTATAAAAAATAAAAATAAAGGTCCCAAGCCCCACCCCAGCCCCTTCCCATTCTTCCACTTAGGGCTGGCGGTAGCTTCTGTGCCACCCTGTAGGGTCCCTGCCCCCCCCCCCCCCCCCCGTGGCAGTGCGGGTGGCCCTCGTTTTCTTTGGCCGCTGGAAGAGGATATGAGCTCATATCCTCTTCTGGTGGCAGCGCTCTCTCTGTCCTCCACTGACCGGCTGGTCCGCCACCTCTCAGGGTGTGCCGCTCCATGCAATTGCACGGTTTATACACCCGGTCATGCCAGGCCTGGTTCCACCCGAAAGAAAAAAGAAAGTAGTGTCCTAGCCTCACCCCCTTTCCACTCTCCCTTCATCTTTGACTCCGCCCCCACTCCGATAACTAAAAACAGATGTATTTATTTATTTATTTATTTATTTATTTACGTATTTGTTTATTTATTTATTTAGCATTTTTTATATACCGAGGTTCTGGTAACAATGTTACTAATCACTTTGGTTTACATATAACATGGAAATGACTTAACAAGTGAGTCTTACAGAGAACAAGGAAAATGAGGAACTTGGAGAAAATTGAAATAAATAACACATTATAAAAAACATCAGTTTAAATAACAGCAATCTTATATACTAGCGATTAGAATGAATCAATCATGTATCAAGTAGTTGAAAATTGGCAAGAGGGATTTGCAATTAATTCTAGTATTATTAAGTGAAGTGGGATAAAATGAAATTGTTCAGGAAGGGATGGTATTGTAAAGTCCAACTCAGGCGTAGGCTTGTGTGAAAAGCCAGGTTTTAAGTCTTTTCTTGAATGTGATGGGGCATTGTTCGAGCCTAAGATCTGAAGGGAGAGAGTTCCATTGGTTAGGACCTGCTGTGGAGAAGGCTCTTTTGTTTGAAGATATTTTGATTGGAGGGGTTTTTAGAGAGCCTTTTTGCGCTGATCTCAACGGACGGGAGGATGAATGTAGCTGCAATGGCATCCTAAGATCGAGGTATGAGGTTTTGTAAATCGATTTATGGATGGTTGAGAGGGTTTTGTAGAGGATTCTATATTTTATAGGGAGCCAATGAAGATTCTTTAAAATTGGAGTTATGTAGTCCCTTTTTTTTGCTTTAGTTAGAATCCTGGCAGTGGTATTTTGGAGCATTTGTAGAGGTTTTAGGGAGATAGCTGGGAGCCCAAGTAAAAGAGAATTGCAGTAATCAATTTTAGAAAATATGATTGCTTGCAAAACTGATCTGAAATCATGGGGGTGAAGTAAGGGTCTGAGTCTTTTTAGAACTTGGAGTTTGAAGAAGCATTCTTTTACGGTGTTACTGATAAAGCTTTTGAAATTCAGTTTGTTATCCATGGTGACTCCTAGGTTTCTGACCCAGGGAGAAAGAGGAGGTGGTGCTAGAGGATGAGTTAGGAGGTATTCAGTTTTGTTGGCATTGAGAATTAGGCAGAGTTCAGCAAGGAGATTTGATATGGAGAGGAAGCATGAATTCCAAAAATGAAGGGTTTCTTGCAAAGATTTGGAAATTGGAATGAAAATTTGGTCATCGTCTGCATATAGGTAGTGGGTTAGATTTAGCTTAGAGAGTAGATTACAGAGAGGGAGCAAGTTGATGTTGAATAAGGTCGGTGATAAGGAGGATCCTTGAGGGATGCCTAGACTTGTACTGATCGGTTGAGATTCATTGTTGTTGATCTTAACTTTATAGAACCTGTCTTGTAGGAAGGATTTAAACCAGTTGAATGCGGTGTTTTTGATACCAATCTCTGCTAGTCGGTCTAGGAGGATCTTGTGGTTTACAGTGTCAAATGCCGCTGATAGATCGAGGAGGATCAGAAGGCACGGTTGTTTTTTCTCTAGGTTGAAAAGAATGTTGTTGGTTAGAGAAATTAGAAGGGATTCAGTGCTTCGGGATTTGCGGAAGCCTAATTGTGTTGTGGCGAGTATGTTTTTGTAGTCTAAGAATTCGCAGAGTTGATGATTAACTATTCTTTCAAGGATTATTCCACATCAGAGCCAGGTGCACCCTCCTACCAGGGCTGGTTGGCACTGTTTTCCAAAATGGCACCAACCTGACCTTGCCTCAGCCATGATGACTGGGATAAGGTTTGGGGATTGGAGGGTTGGGGCACAGGATCTTTTTTTTTTTTTTTTTACAATTGTGGGGCCTTCATTGTTACTTGGGGGCTAGATGGAGGGAGCTGTTGCTATCACTTTGGGGGTAGGGGGATTGGAAACAGGGGCCAGGGCCACATTTAACTTTTGTGCATTGGGGAGATGGAAAAGGGGGCCCATGCCATCGCTAGAGAGGTTTTTTTTATTTCTATCATTTTGGGAAGTTGGGGCTGCCTCGACTTGTGGCCCCAAGTTGAAATGGGTGTCAGTACTGACCCCCGCTCAACTTCCTCATTTTTTGCAATTTTGTTTTCCTGCCACTTTTAGTTTGCGGTAGAAATGTGATGGAGCATGTAAGGAACTCTCTCAGAATACCTTAAATGACCAGGTACAGTCATCTGTAGCAGTCCTCCTTAAATCCCAAGCCAGCAAGAGATTCTGGGATAGGGTGAAGCACTGCAGGGCCAGAGAAATGAGGGAAGTCCAGGGAGAGAGAAGCCTCGAGAAGTTACAATTGTTTTGTTAAAGTGCTCAAACCAGCTAATTGTTTTGTTTATTATTGCTTAACAATAAATATACTTATAAAGATTATTGCCAAAATCCAGCCTGGAGCCTGTTCTATGGCTAGTCCTGACCATTTGGCATCACATATGGTGTCAGCAGTGGAATTGCTTGCCTAAGTAAGAAGCACAGGCAAAGCCCAAAACTGCAGCAGAGAGAGAAAATCCCTACAAATATTTTTTTTATCTCTTACTCCTGGGACCTTCCAGTTTCACTCTACCAACAGAAGCTACAACAGGCTAAAGGGGTAGCCCTGCCTGCACAGTCAGGGATCAAGCAGTGAATTAGGGCTGAACAGGCCAGCAGGGTTGTTGTTTTTTTTTTTTATCTTACTCTCCTGTCCAGAGAGATACCCAAAGGGAAGTGGCTCAGAAAACAGAGAAGATGGAACAAGTGATCCAAGTCTTTGCTCAGTGCAGCAGCAATTGTAAAACACCATACAAACCCAACTGGACCAGCAACAGGCTCCGCAAGGACAACTTGTGCAGAAAAACACAGTTATAGCTCAGGTGGCCCAAGCCGTTCAGACTATGTCCAGTTTAACCTAGGCAAATCCATCACCTCACACATTGCTTAAAATGAAGGCAGGTAAGGACCCCAAGGTCTTCCTGAGAAACATTGAGAGGACCGCTCACCTTTCGGCTAGGTCCAAAGCCAATTGGAATATGTATTTGACTAACTTACGGTCCAGGCACACACAAGTTATTAAATCAAGGGTCGGCGTGTGCAAAGGGCTGCACAATTGTGCACCTTGCGCGCACCGAGCCGTGCTGCTTTCCCCCGTTCCCTTCCCCCTAACCTGACCATCCCACCCCTTCCCCCTAACCTTTCTCCCCCCTAGCCCTACTCTAACCCCCTCAAAAATTTTGTTTTACCTTTTGCTGTGCCGGGAGCCTGCCCCCACCTCACCCACGCCCCGCCCCTTTTTGCAAGCCAGGGACTTACACGCGTCCTGGGGCTTTATGCGCGCAGCCGGGCCTTTTTAAAATAGGCCCGGCATGCATAACCCTTTTAAAATCCGGCCCAGTATGTACTATTTACAATTAGAGTGCCCATTTGCTAATAGTGTGCCCTTTTAGCAAATAGTGAGTCCTATTTGTAAATAGTGTACACTATTTCCTGAAAATGAAGACATAAATTCCTCCCAAATGATAAATGAAAAAAAAAATCTCCCAAAATGAAAATTTGAAGACAAATAAATTAGTGTATATATCTCTAGTGATAATTAACATGTGGGTCTACGTTTTGCTTCTGTAATACAGATTTTTTTAAATGATTTTTTTAACAACGTAGGAAAATTAAAGAAATATTCAATATTGTCCTAAAACTATCTAGTGTTCTATCCTGTGAGCCTTTGACCAAAACTGCCAGGCAGGAATCCAAATTATACCTGCTAAGCTTCAATTTGCCTAAAATATAATTTTTTTTATAGAAGAATTGTCAACCAATCTAAAATAAGACCAACAATTTTTATGAGGCCAGCATTCATAGGCCCGATCCTTTTCTGGCCTATTAATGCTTATAACTCCCTGTTAATTTTCACCTTCTCTGTGACTCATTTGTTAGTCTAAAGTCAAAATCTTCGTTAATTGTAAGAAACTTTTTCTGAAAATGGTTTGCAAACTTTTATGAATGGTTTCAACTGTTGGTAATTGGGATAATGTTGTAAGGTGGTTCAAAATAAGGAAAACTTCTTTTGCCTTAGTTTACGAATGTTTTAGGGGAAATAAAAATATTTGCTTTGCCATTTTGATGGGTATTAAAATATTTATTACAGTATCCAATACCACCACACAAGAGGGCAAAGATATATTCAAAATCAAAACTGAATATCACAAAATCATTTTCAAGCAATTTTTTATTTTATTTTAATTTATTTTATTTTAATTTAAGGACGACAGTATCAGAGGACCATGCTTATAGTTGTAATCCACTGTCTCTCACCCGCAATGGGCCCCAGGCAGTATAAGCCTTTTTAAGCACTGTAACTTTAATCATTTACTGTCTCCTTATATAGTCAATGCTTAATCAAAAGATTTTTATTAGAAAAAATGCATACTCTTCTTATATCACCATCTATGGCACCATCTAGATTTTCTTTATAATAAAAATACTTAGCCAGATTAAATATGCGATTGTCACACAATTCCACCAAATTTTCTGTTATATTAAAAAGGGGAATACTTAGCCAGATCTTTGTTCAACTTTTGCATAATTTCACCCGACATGGGCCATGTTTCTGCTAAACAGACTTTATTCAGTCCTGAGTTGTGAGAGACAATGGGTACTCCTTTGGAATAAAGAATAGTTGGCCGATGGCTTACAGTACAGTATAACAAGTATAACAAGATTTCACCTGATGAAGGCTGTTTAGCCGAAACATGGCCCATGTCGGGTGAAATTATACCAGCCCTGTTTTTGAACTGCAAAACTTGGGTCTTCATGCAACTTTCCGTATCCTATTTGTGATATGAAACCATACCGTTTGATGATCACTGGTGCTGAGGTGGATACCCACCCGGACATTAGAGACAATATCTCCATTAGTGAGCGAGTATAGCTCCCTCCCTCGTGGGTTCAATTACTATTTGTTTGAACAGAGCCCCTTGCAGGGTATCCACTATCTCTCTACTACTGTTAGATTCTGCAGAAGGGATTCTCCAGTCTATATCCGTCAGATTAAAATCTCCAACAATCACCACTTCTCCCTTCTTTCCCATCTTTTGGATATCTTCAATCAGATCTCTGTCAAGTTCTTCCATTTGATTTGGAGGCCTGAAAACCACTCCAATAAAAATGGATGCCCCATCATCTTTTTTTAGATCGGCCCATAGTGCTTCTTCTTTGCCCCATCTTCCTTGCAGCTCAGATGCTTGGATATTGTTTTTGACATAAAGAGCCACTGCTCCCCCTTTTGTCCTCTCTGCCCTTCCTTAACAAGTTATAGCCCGATATGGCCGTATCCCAATCATGAGATTCCATGAACCATGTCTCCCTGACAGCAACAATGTCCAAGTCTGCCTCCACCATTAGGAGAAGTCAGTCTATATTCTGCATGTTTGACAGAGGTGAGGGATTCTACTAACTATGATGTAGATTCTGTTTAGGAATCTAGAGCAGTCTGGCTCTCTTTGTTTTTCCAATAGTAAATGTACTGTGTTCTATATTTGTAGTCTTGTTTTTTTATAGGTGAGATTGTTGCCTTTCAAGTCCTGGGAGTTAATACTCTTATGGTATGGCTGGTATACTATATAATTTCTAAATGCCTTTTTAGCAGGTTTTCATGTTATTTCACAAAGTACCTGGCAGGGAAGGGATTTTGAAGTACTATTACTGAGGGGATATCAGAATTTGAATATATTTTTTGTATGGTGAATTGAAAGGGGAAATTTCCTAACTCTGCTTTGTATAAACTCTAGAAGAGGTCAGAACTTTCTAAGGGTTGACAGTGAAATGCATGAGAGTTTGTATTGAAAACCTGTGTGCTGCATAAGCATATCAGTCCCAGATTTCTCACTGATGCGGTAAGCAAAAATTCAATTTTTTGTGAACAAAATATTTAATAATGGTACTTATAAGCAGTTATTGAAATTAAATAATGTTATTTTTCTCCTGCATGATTTTCAACAATAATATCCAGCATTTATTTTCTTTAGTATAGCTGTTAAATATAGTGTGCAATGTGTCACATGTGAGCATCATCTGTCAGGTATGTCATGACAAAAAAAGTTGAGAACCACTGCTCTAGACTTCTCCCCTCTTGTTTTATGTTTCTAAGTTCACACAAGAACCAAGGTGATGGCTTCTTCTCAAAACTAGGTTTTCTCTAGTGCTCTCAGATCTAACATCCTATTTATTTCACCATCCCAAAGTATAACCAATTAATTCACCCCAAAATTCTGATTTTCTAAAGGCATGGAACCCAGGGTATCTGCTTATTTAGCAGAGATAGGATAATCTCTATAATGCATGTCCTATCAACTTTGATTACTTTCCTCTGCTATTGTTTTACTCTATAATCCAAATTTAAGCAGATGGTGATATTACCCCTCCAGTGACAAAAAGAAAAACTAAATCTAGCACATTGCCAGCTAAGTGATTGGGTGAGTTAATAATTTGTTTGAAGCCTAACATGGCGATTTTGTCCATAAAGTTAGCTGTTATATCTTTCATTTCTAAATCAATATAAATGTTAAAGTCACCCATAATAAGCAATTCAAAGGAAATCAATGAAATCTCAGAAACCAAATCTAAAAGTTCATCCATGGCATTATTCTTCCTATTGGGAACTGTAAAAATCAATAAAATCCCTAAATTCAAAGGTCTGGTGATCTTAACAAACAGACATTTTGCTCCTTCTACTTGCCACAGTGGGAATTGTGTTCATTTATATGTATTGCTATAAACCAACACTACTCCTCTATATCTTTTTCCTACTGCAAACATTTGAGCATAAGAAAATCTACTGAAAGTTGATTTAAAATATCATTGTACTAGGCAATTAATTTTACTGAGGGCTTGCTATAACATACCTCAATAGCATGGCCTTGGTACTAAAGTGGACATTAATACAGAAAAGTGGAACATTTATATTAGCTACCTTTCACTTTAGGTTAGTTAACACTAGGGATTTCCTCTCCCTTGAACTCCAACAATAATTGCCTGGCCCCCTTCCAAACCTCTGAGCACCACCATCCCTCTCTAGTAGCTATCACACCCAACAGGTAAACACCATCAACCTCCTGCTCCCCTTCTCTCGACAGGCATTATCATCCTCCATCAGCCGGTAGTACTTTGAAATCTTTTTAAAAAGATCTGAAGACATGTTTTCATCAGCCTTCAAGTCACATGAAGTGCATCCTAATATAAGAGTTCTAAATAACTTGTTTTTTCATACTGCCTGTTGTAATTGTTTATATTTTTATCATGGATATACCTCTATGTAATCCACCATGAGCTACTAAGTAATGTGTGGCATATACATTTTAAAAAATTATACCCCAAATATGTACCATCACCCACTGGTAGCCATTGTACCCCATCATAGGCTAAAGAATGCCCCCTCTCAATAGCCATCAGCCTGTAATCCCCAACAGGCAAAATAACTTCTTGCTCCCTAATAGCCATCAGTTTCCCCCATCCAATTCCCCCAAAGTAGATGGGCTCTCCAAGCCCCCTTCTTTACCCTCAACAGGAACCTTCCCTCACATGAAGCACCCCCTCCATACAAACACATATGCACACACACTCTAGAATCAGGACTTATATTGCAGAGGATCTGGTTCTTCTGGGCAAGAAAGAAGAGCAGTCCTGCCTGCTTCTCAGCCACCAAAGATACTTCTAAGGATGTTTCAGGCCTATTATAGGATTGGAGTGAAGCTCCCCTAGTAGTGTCATTTGGTGATTGTAGTGGTTCAGGCAAGAAAGGCTGACTTCTCTCCTGTCTGTGAACAAGCAGAACCTCTGGAAAGGTAAGCTCCAGTTCCAGGGAAGATAGAGTCAGCTCAAAATGCTTTGAAGTGATTTACTATAGGAGAGTCGGTCCAGGGAGTCCATCAACCTCGGGGAATTGGAGGAGAGAGACCTGATGGCTATTGGAGTAATTCTTTCACATATTAAAATGGGAGGCAGGGATTGGATGAGTGAGGGCTGTACCAAGGCAGGGATTGGATGAGTGAGAAGCAGTACCAAGCCCATGCTATTGAGGTATGTTATAGCAAGCCCTCAGTAAAATTAATTGCCTAGTACAATGATATTTTAAATCAACTTTCAGTAGATTTTCTTATGTTCAAAAGTTTGCAGTAGGAAAAAATTATTTCACATATTGAGAAGGGGACATGGATTGGATGAGTGGGGGCTGATTAAGATAGGATGGCTACTGGGAGGGGGAGTAGTGATGCCTTTGGGGTAGAAGGAATGATAGTGTTTGAAGTTAGGAAGAAGTTTTCATTGGTTTAGGGGAGCAACAAATCCCCCTGTGTTAAGCAACCAAAATGAAAGAGCCAGATGGTATGAAATTTAAGCTGCAGCATTCCTGATAACATGTTAACACCTGGTCCATAAATGGTGGGTAGAGATTAGCATACCATGCTATGTACCATGAACCTGGTAAAGCCTCATTTGCATATGTTACTAAGCAGCCCTTTCTAATAAGCTCTGTAAGGTAGTATCCTAGTGTGTCATCCTTCCCCAGACAAAAGACATGCCAGTTGGCTACCTAATTCAGAATGTCTGAAGACTACAAATCCCATCATTTCCTTTCTGGGCTTCAGTAAGCCCTCTAGAGCTCCCACTAGAGGTAAAGTGTCTGAACTTCAAGAGATGCATCTCTGCTTCCCCATACTTTGCCTCATTTACATTTGGGGAAGGCATTAAGGGCTAGATTCATTAAGGATTTTCTCCCATTTTGTGACTGTGGGGAAAAACCTTTAGTGAATAGGTACTAAATTAGGTGTTTATATGTTAGTGCATTGGGGAACCATTTCAACATGTATGTTAAGGTTTTTTGTCATAGCACATTATTGTGCATGTAAAATTGCATTAATGTGCACATTAAACTCCATTGCATAGGCACTAAAGGGTCCGAATCATCAAGAATTGTATATGCATAGAAGTGAAACCAGAAAAAAAACCATTATTCCGGGATTTCATCATTCTGCTATAAATATAAATATAGCAGAATGATGAGTCAAAAGAAAAAGTGGTGGGGCAACAGCAAGGCAGTAGCCGCATCACAGCTTTGCATTTTCAACCACCATGGTTGCGGCCATGCTGCACACTATCACCCCCATAGCGCCAATGGGAAAGGTGTAGATAATTCCAGTGCTACTGCCGGTGATAATGTGTAAAAATTTATCCCCGTATCAACATTTTTTAATCCCACCCTAACCCCTTCCTTTTCCCACATTTATATGTTAAAGTAGCAATGCAATAGTTATAGCACATGATAACGGCCCATCGCATTTTGATGAATGACCCTGTTAGTGCTTTAGCCCAAAGGATTGAACAATCACATTAGAAACTTGTGATATGTTGTGAACAGCAATGCCAGATATGAAGGTTTCAATCCTAGCTACTGTTTATTTTCATAAGCATTCATAATGCAATTGCCAAATAATAATAATAATAATAATAATACACCAGTCTAAAATAAAATTAAATCTTTTATTTATTTAACTCTTGCTTGGATTAATAAGAAAAGCTGACCATACTGACTCTGAGCTTGTCAAGGAAATTTAAGTATCAGTAGGGAAAGGAGGTTTTAAGGGCAATGTGATTGAGAAAGGGGATGGGAATATGGGCTAGGGGAGAAGCACATTTTTTTTAAAGTAATAGGATGCTAACTTGAAGAGTGATACTAAATTCATAAACATAAGAAAAACCATACATTGCCGCACAGTTTGCCACAAAACCTCTCCTCTTCCTGTATACATTTCTGAACTTGGCTAATTCTTTTTAGGCTGTTAGATTATTCAGTTTACTTAAGTAGATTTCCAGATACCCATTCAGCCAAATGACAATCAGAATCCATATAAAATTCATCAATAAATAAATCTAACTATAGTTTCCCAACAAAATGTGTCCTTATGACCAATAAACATGCACCTATTTTTCTGTTAAAATATTTACTCAGTGGGTCAATATCATAAGATGGGCAATCATGACTATTGCCATTTTCTACCCTCTCCTGAAACCAGGAAAAAGTGGCTACTTATACAATAAACACTCCCATGTTTGATGGAAAATAATGGTTGCAGCTTTATGGCAAAGTAGATTTATTAATAATGCACCCAAGACAATGTCCTATTGTGGTGTTGGACTTTTCAGCTGTGAAACTGAACTAGGCTATCATTTCTTTACTCCGAATTTCCCCAGCTGGGCCTTCTGAAAGCTGAATTAGGCCAAAGATCAGCGGAATGTCCTGGGCATACCCTTTGAGTTTCCAAGATAGAGTGTTGAAAGTACTGGAAGAGGCTGCTTGCAACTCCCTCCTTGCTCAAATGTGCTCCTTGATGAATGAGAGATACACTTGCAGATGTTATCCGCTGATCCTTTACTCAAGCCTGCCTACTAAAAATATGGACTCTAAACTTAGCTTCCTGTATGTAAGGTCTGTGGGTTTTTTTAAACTCTTATTCCTGGAGATATGAGCCTGGAGCACTGGCAGAAAGCTATCCAATTTGTGGGAATGGAGAAAATATTTATTTGTTTATCTATCTATTTAAAAGTTTTTATATACCACAAAATAGGACAGTAGTCTGACCGTAGTTTTCAGGTATGGTGGGTAGAGCTATGCTGTACAGAGGTAGTCATTGGCTAGCAAGTAGCTCCACCCTATCTCCACAGCTGCCATATGGAACTTCCCTGCTGGCATAACATCATAGTTTCTAAGAGATTGGGGTCTGAGCTGGGTCACACTTAACATGAAGGACTGTCCTGGATTGTCTCCTTTGCCTTTCTAGTAATAGAATCCACACTGCTGGACTATCTTGTTAGTTTCTGCAACCTGTAAATCAGGAAACCCTTTTTATGTTTTGAACCTGTCTTTTTTTTTTCATTAAACTTTATTGGAATACATGACTCTTTTGTGGTACTTAAACCAGACCCTGACACTCTAGACCCTATATTTGGCAGCAGCAAGTCATACAGTCACTTAACATTGCTAACTGTATGTCACCAATCAACTGCTATGGTTGAAAGTTCTACCATATGGGTGAGCAGGTGGAAGGTCGATGGACACTAAAATGTCTGTGGTCCATGGCGATGTTTAAATTACCCTGCAAGTAGGCTACCCCAAATTCCTGGTGTCCTCCCTTATCCCATGAGTTTTTTCAGAATTTCACTATTGACAGGGATTGAATTACTAACAAGATAAGGAGAGGGGAAGAGAAGAGAATCCTGACATGGGGGTTGAGGGAGGGTAGAACTGGGAACAGGGTACCATTCTGTGGCATAGCTCTTATATACTCTGACACAGGGTGTTTTTTGTTAACAGGGTCAGCTGTGATTATTTCCATCTCTTGACCAGTATTGATTTCATGGATGTAGATTCAAAAGATGCACTAAATTGAATTGGTACTTCTAAAGATATTTTTTATTGATTTTTTTTAAGGTAATTCCCCTTAAGCAAGCAAATATGCTGAAACATAGCTATATCAGGACTTCTGATTTAATTTTTGGAACTGGTTCTCTTTGAACCTTAATGTTCTATTTATTATGATTTATATGTATTAAACATTTTAAGTTCTGATTACCTTTCAGCTAATTAGATATTTTAATTTCCCACCTTTCCTCTTTCCACTGTGTTTGTTATGTGGAGGTTTTATCTCTCTCTTTCTTGGTTCCTCATTAGGCATTTGCAGAGGCAAAAACATTGATTTGGTTCATTTATTTGTTTCATGGATTATAGACATTCATTAATTTAATTTCAAATTTTAAAAAATGTTGATTCATTTTATTTGTTCATTTGTTTCCCATTATAGTCAATGGGGAAAGTAATGCAACCTGTTTTGGGTTTCCAGCTTGGGGTTTTCTAATAATTTTTAATGAAACCAGTAGGTAGACATCAGAAGGTTGAATGCATACCAATGCTTCAAGGCTATTTCAATGTGGGACTAAAAACGTCATAAAGATCCCAAGGAACCACAATAGACAAAACAGTGCCAGTAGTAGCAGGTCTCCAAAGTCCCATCAGAAGAGCAAAACAGCAGCAAGAGTGAACAGAGTATCTCAAGGTTCAAAAATTGGAACAAAGGGCACCAACAGCAGTGTCATGAATCCCTCAATGCTGTACAAAAGGGAGAAAGTGACACCAAGTGTGGCTTGAACAGCTCAAGGCATGATGAAGGGGGAATAAAGTACCAAAGGAGGCAGGAAAATCCCCAAGGCAGTGCCAGAGGGTCAAAGTAGCAGACGGAGTGGCATGAAGAACCCAAAGCATCATAATAGATGTAAAGCACCCACCAAGAGTTTTAAGAATACCCCAAGGCTCCAAATCAGGGACAATAGGCACCAACAAAATTGGTCAAATCCCTAGTCAGGGGGAAGCCAGAGGAAATCCCTGAAGAAGGCCTGATGTTTCTGTATGGCATCATTAAGTAAAGGAACTAGCTATTCAGGCTTGAGCTTGGTCTTCTCCTTTCCTGTTTATAATCTGATTCTCAGCCTTGTCAGTATCATCTGCCTTTCCACCTCATCTCTGGAGGCTAAGATGCTACTGATGAGAGGCACTAAATGTTCTTCAGCCAGTATTTGTTTAATATCCTTTGATTCAGGGAATTCAGGACACGGTTCTTCTGAATCAGTTTTTGTAAATACTACCACCATTACTTAAGAAATAGTAATAATGGAGCAGCACAGTCCTGGTTTTGGATGCTGAACTTCTGCTGTCTCTGCCATTTTTTATGATATAATCCATTGAAGGCTAAATAGTGGCTGAAACTAAGAGTCGTAGGAACCATAAGGGAAGGAGGTATAAAGACAATATCTTAGAAGACATTGTGGGATAGCTGAGTAACCTTTCTAGGCTAGAGACACAAGCTACATTAACACCAGCTTATTTTCTTAAAGGTTCTAACTTTATTAATTTACAGAACTGCTTTACAAAAGGTAATCTGCTTACCTCCAGCAGTAGACTCACACAGTATTTTGTTAGGAAATTGGACCCTTGGGCTGTAGTGTGGTTGGTGCTGCTGACCAAGTGAGTCCATATGGCCCACACTGGCATATCCCAAGTGGAACTAGTTGGAGCTTCACCTGTACGAATCATCTCCCCCCACAGGTTGAGCCTTTTGGTCCTGATGGCCAACAGTTCTTAAAAGGGTCCCTGGGATAATAGCCAGAGAGTGATCCAGGTGACAGCTAGGTCAGGCAGCAAACAGTGAGGTCCAGTAAAAAAGCCAGAGTTAGAGGCAGGCAGTTGGCAGCAAGAGTCAGGCCCAAAGCAAGGGTCAGGTCCAGGAGACAATCAGGTGGGTCAGAGAACAAGCAGAGGTGAGTCCAAGGAATTAAGCAAAGGGAAACAGAGAAAGACAAGAACCAGGATAGGTACAGAAAAGGCAAGGGCCAAGACAGGATGGAAGGAGACAAACCAGGACACATTAGCACAACAGAGAAACAGGAACACACTCTTCCTTGGATTACCACATTCAACACTAAGACCACTCCAAATATTACAGAACTCTGCAGCCAGAATCCTAACTGGAAAAAGTAGAAGGGACCACATCACTCAAACTCTTGCCGAATTACACTGGCTGCCAATCGAACAAAGAGTACAATTTAAAACACTTTGCACAAATCCACAAGTTAATTAATGAAGAAAAATACTGATTGGTTAAACACTGCGTTAAGACTTACATGTTCCCCAAAGAAATCTCAGATCAGCAAATAAAGCCTTACTAACCATACCCTCTGTAAAGACAGTTTAAACTAACACAAGTAAGGGAGAGAGCACTGTCGTTATCCGGCCCTATATTATGGAACTCAATGCCACCCGAAATAAGACTAACGAGGGATCAAAAACTTTTCAAAAAAGGCTTAAAAACATGGCTTTTCAAAAAGGCTTTTCAAAGTGAAAATGGGAAATAGGTAGTACTAAGAAACAAGAAAAGGACTTATACGCACAGGTAAAAGTCACCTGAGAACATATGTCTTTTTATTTTTATTTTATCACACTTAAGTATTAAGTTAAAGAATTACAGTATACCGCATCTACGGTTAGCTCATAAAGAGAATTTTAATACACTTTACATATAGCTGATAATACCGAATCATGTATCTGAACAACTGTGGCACCCTCTGGTTAAAGTAAATCCATTTCAAACTTATTTATGTGCCTATTTGTAAACCGTTGTGCTGGTATATCACTAAACGATGGTATAGAAAAGTTTTACATAAATAAAATAAATAAATAAACACGGGCAGAACAGGAGATAAAACTAGGCATGGAGAACAGCATCACACTCTGAGAGGCAGGACACCAGGAGACCTAGTGCCAAGGCAAGGAGTACCAGGAGGAGAAGGCTTAAAATGTTGAAGTCAGGTGACATCATCAAAGGCACGACTCCTGCTGATTCCCACCCAAGCCTGGATATCATGTGCATACTTGAGCTCAGACATGCCTAAGGTATATATCAGCAACATTCTGCTATCAGCATGTAATAGCAGCATTCTATCCCAATGCAGAAGCTGGAAGCCAGTGAATTCAAGATTGGGAGGCCTCACCAGGGAGCCATAGATTCTAACACATTTACTTTAGGATAGAGATTTGGCAGGAGCTACGTTTTCCTGGAGACATGGGGCCTATTTGTTTTCAGCTAGGCCCACATTCTTATTTCTGCTCAGCAGGGTCCTACCCACAGAGTTATCTCTCTCTCTGGTTTTTAAGGTAAACCAAGCTAGATGCCTGTTCCCACACAGGTTAAGGAAAGGTTTTAGGGACACTCCTTCACAGACATGAAACCATTAAAGATAAATGGGAAAGGCCTGTGTAATGCATTGGATTGACAGGGCTAGACCAAGAGTGAGCAGGCTTCATAGGGAAGGGAATTTTGAAAGAACTCCAAAGACAGCTGAAGGAAAGGAGGAAGCACCCTAAGATATCAAGAGTAGATTAGAATGGCAGCAGCAGTAGTGACACTGGTGATTAAAAGAAAAAATGGTAGGAGCAGAGCAATGCAGTAAGAGGAGTGGCAGCAAGGCCCCAAGATGTACTTTGAGGGCTAAGGAATTAAGAAGAATGGAATCAAAAGCTCACGGCACAAAGAGGGGCCAGGAGTGCCATGAATGGCCCAAAGTTCCACAAGTGATACAATGAGTGTGCAAAGCATCATATTCCCAGGGCAAGACCAACAGTCAGCCACTATTGTAGGGGAAAGGAATTTGGTATGGACTTCAAACACAGCTGGAGAAGAGGAAGAGGTACTCTTAAGGTACCAAGAGTCAGTTGGAATGGCAGCAGAAGCAGTGGTGCTGTTGAATGAAATCTGAAATGATAGAAGAAGGGCAAGAAGCATGTCAGAAAGGCCCTAAGACATACTGTGAAGGCTGAAGCAGGAGGGATAATGGCATCAAGACCCCCAAGGCATACATTGTAGGAAATTGCAAACAGTACAAAGGCATCCAAACCACAAGGCACACAGTGCAGGGAATCAAAAACAGCACAAAGTCAATAAAACCCCCAAAGCATACAGTGTGGGGTATTGCAAACAGCACAGAGATATCAAAATACCTAAGACATAAAGCATGGGGAATCACAAAGAGCACAAAGGTATTAAAATCACCAAGGTGTAAAATATGGAAATTGCAAAGAGTACAAAGGCATCAAAACCTTCAAGGAAACATGAGAGGGTCAAAGGTAGCCAAAAATAAATGTATGATCAGGCCAAGGTAATAAAGGCAGCATAAACAATGGCATGAGTATCCCCAGAGGAACCAAAAAGCATCAAAATGTTTCCCAAAGTATCATGTTTTCCCCAATGCACCATGAGAGAGCCAGGAGCAGGTGGGACAGTAATAGTGGCAGGCTTATGCAACAAGATGTAAAACCAGAAAAGAGGCGGGAAGGGGAAAAAAAGTGTGTATGTTTTTTTTTTTTTTTCTATTTTCACATTTTTACTTTGTGGACAAAGCACCCCAGTATATCAAAGAAATAAGTAGGGTAGGAAAAATAGGCTAGGATCTAAGCAGAAAACAACCTGAAGGCATCAAAACCCCCAAGGTGGTACATCAGGGGCAGGTAAGCAGAATATCAGAAAGACTTCCAAGGTAGTAGATATGGAGAATGACAGCTATTCAGAGTAGCAGAAAGATAAACCCAGGTGGTAAATCAGGGGCATAGCAGCTAGGCAAAATGGCAGCAAGCAAGATCTCAGAGTGGGAGAAAGCTTTTGATCATCTTTCCACTCACAAAAGCAGAATGATTTTCAAAAAGACCAGCTTTTCCATCAACTCCAGTGCCAATTTTGAATGATGAAGGCTTATAATTTCCTCTGCCCTGTTTGCTGGGCATGCTGGTTGGTGGGTAGAAAAGATAATGCAGAGCCACCTTGTCCAGTCTGACAAGGATTTATGTGCCCAATATGCCAGCGCATCTGTAGCTATGTTCATGATGGAATCTGTTAGATAGCATGCCACAGAAATTTCTGCTGGGTTCTTCTTTGCTAAGGTGGAATGAGGGCCTCTCTTGCCAGCTGTATTAATTATATTCTTTATCAAGAGAGATGGTTCTGTGGGAGCATTGTGACTTTGGTCTATTGAGGTGGGGAAGGAAGTGCTAACTGGCAGGGTGCTGCTCATACCTGCATTACTCTGAAGGGTAGCCACACTTTCCTGTGCTACATCCCCACTCTTCTTCTGCCTATGGTGCTCTTATTGATGTAGCTAGCTGCCACTATCTTCTTCATGAATGTGATACTCAAGAACTTTAGAGAAAGACTCCCTTTCATCTGTGGATCACAAAGTGTGGTATGCATGTAACTATTGTTTTCTGTGAGAGGTTTCAATCTCACTTACATATGCTCCTGCAAGGATTCTACAAACTGCAACACTTCTGTTTCCATTCCCTCTTGATCACAGAGACTGTCTATGTTTTCTTCCAGAATATTTGCTATGGGGATGACACCATGGCATTTTTGAAGAGCTCTTCACTACTCAATCAGGATGCTCTAGGGGGCAATTCATATCTATCTCAGTTTCCAGAGACAGATCATGAAGGGGTGTCTGTGCTCTGCTAACCTCTGCAGCATAAGATAGGGGAAATGTAAGGGGGTGCCAACATCGTGAATCAGACAATTATGAGGCATCACAAATTCTTCCTGATTCTCATGCTATTACTAGCATCTGTAACATGGAATAGACTTGGCTTTTGGGTACTTGCCAGGTTCTTATGGCCTGGATTGGCCACTGTTGGAAACAGGATGCTGGACTTGATGGACCCTTGGTCTGACCCAGTATGGCATGTTCTTATGTTCTTATGGTGAAAATGCACCACTATTTTCCTGTACCTTACTATCAAATCATTCAGGACTGAAAATCCATGGTCCAGGGACCCCAGCCCCAGACATCAGTCACTTTCAGATGCAGTTATCATGCAAAGCAGTGGACCCCTGAAAGTCTCCATCTTCAATTGTCCTTATCATATTTGTTCCACTGACACAAAAAAACCCCCTGCTTGAACACTCCTGCCTCTCTGGTCTAGTAGGCAATCTTCCAGCAACTTTCTTATGGCTGGTAAGATATTGCATGAAATATGAGTACTATCCATCCCTTGGGTATGCAGAAGAGCCCACCTACACCTTGATGCTCTGTCCCCAATGGAGCTGCAGCCTACTCATGCCTCAGTCAGTTTCCACCAGTGTGCTACCAAGGAGAGGTAATCATGTGTTTCATTCATGGTAGATATTGCTATTGAAATGCATGCTACTCCTTTCTACCTTAGCTAGCTGCACCTAAATGAAACTATAGCACTGGTTGTACAGGGTGGGGTAAACCTGATTACTAAATGTAGTCCTGAATGGCACTTTGTAGTTAGGGGCTAATAGGTCCAGCAGACACTTAAAGATCATGTTCTCCATTATCTGCAGGATCTGGTCATATAGGACAATCATTTCCCCAATGTACCTTGCTACTACTTTTGATGTTGCCTGTCTCTTGCCCCAAGACAGTGACAAAGAACACCATCCCATTTCCTCTATGATAGATGGTTGCTGCATATGCATGGCAGGGAGCTGCTAGCTTGCCACCTGGTGGTGAAAGAGGTTGTGGAAGCATTTTCCATTTTTAACCCCTTTCCTATCATTTTTGCTTTTAGTGGCAGAGGGTGTTCCTAGACTAGTACTGCCAACCTTCCCTGATGCTAAATCTAGCAGGTGATGCTACATACCAGCATTTGTCAGATGTGCTAGTACCTTCCCTCAACTGGTGTCCTTATTGCAGTGATCACACTGAGCAAAACATGGGTCCTCCCTCACTTTAAAGTAATTCCAGATCAGGGATGTCTTGCGTGATCTCCTCTCTGCATCCTTTGGGGATGATGCTGGCTCTGCAGTTGAGCTTGAGGGTATACCATAAAGGAATAAGCCAGAGTATCACTCATACTCTATCTGCACTGCCTGCTCTTTCTGGGGGTTTGCTCTCAACATTGCCAGTGTCAGCTCTATAACCCATCAACTCACTGGACTTTAAAATGCTACCGACTAGAGCTCCAAAATTTTCTTTAGCTACTAGCTCTTCACTAGCTTTGATTCAGAGAATCCCAGACAAGATTCTTCCTCATAATCAATTGTTGAAAATACTACATCCTTTGCTTCAGATGCTGTAATCATGGATGTGTGCATTGCCGGCTTTGGGTATTGCCCTTCTTTTGTCCCTATTATTGCCAATTCCCTTCCTACATCAGCCTCTGATGGCTCCCCTACTTATTGCCTCTGCTTCAAAACAAGAGGGAGAGCAACAGATGGCAGTGGTACATTCTCTCCCAATTTCAGTTTTTTCTTGCTTGAGCTGGCTTCCACATCTAGGTTTTTGTGGCTAAAAATGTCTCTAAAGTTTAGGAGCAGGATGACCTTTTTTCTTGCTGCTACTAGTACTGCTTGTACTTCTCACAGACTGAGCTGGTTCTGCAGCAAATCCTGTGTCCCTGCCATTCCTTCCTCTGTCCTTTTCTTGTAGTGACATGATGGAATTTGAAGTGCCTACTAGGGTTTTGATATCTCAATAGAATTTATTACTATTGTACTAGCACTTAAAGCACCAGTCTAGTACTGAATGAATATGTCTGTCACACATATGCAATCTAGTTCACAAACAGAGTTTCTGTAAGTGCTTGGGAAACACAGATATGAACCTGCTGAGCAGAGTTAGCAGCAGCAGCTTGCTAGTGGTAGCACAAATTCAATCTTTCTAGGGCTACCCCTCAGAGTGTGCGCAAATATGTAGCTGTCATACTCACATATATAGTGTATGTGTGTACACTGCTGATTGACTTCTTTTGAACACACAAAAAACTTAGAAACAGAACTAAGAAGGTTGGTGAGACTGTGCTTCTCGTCACTTCATATCTGTCTGTGCTAAACAAAAATCAGTCTTCACTGGCACTGCTTCAATCTCCATTCCATGTCTATCTTGTTCCCAGTGAACACAAAAAGCATTGCTTCAACCTTTATTTTTCTGTCATAGTGAGTGAGAGACCACTGACTGCAACAGAGAAGATCAGAAAAAGCCCTTTGCCAATGCCTTCTTTTTAAAGCTTTTTTTCCTTTCTAAGAAAGACTCTGAATGCTCAACTTGTTTTTGCAAAATCCAAGAGAGCAAATGGAGTTTCTTTGCACATGCTCAGACCATTCATTGAGAGGATGTTAGTGTCACTTGATCCATTGTGTGTGCAGCTGTAGGCTAGTTAAAAAGATGTTTTACCATGATTTGTCCTCCATCTTGTTTCCTTGCCAACTTGTCCTGCCTCAGCTCCCAGGAGGCTGCTATGTCACACAGGCAAACGTTGGTTGCTATAGTCACCAGTAAGTCTCTGTCTGCACCTGCTGTTTCCTCAGTACAGTCATAATACTTAAATAGGAAACATAAAGGAAAGAGACAAGAATTTTAGTTTAAATTCATGTGGATTAAATTAGTTTTGGGTGCCCATGAATGAAACAAAAATGGACTCATTTCTTGCAGTTTACCCATTTGTTTCAAACAAATGCACATCCCTATTCCATATTTCTTTCAACAAACTCAGTAATAGGTGACATACAAAGGTTTTTGTTAATCCTTACCTTCATTGCTGAAAGTTCCTCTATTGCAAATAATACCCAAATTCTAAGGAATTAATCACTGTCCCTCATGATACAACTTTTTTTTTCTAAGTTGCAGATATAAGGAAATATATAATTAGTTTGTTTAGCTTACCCAAAGTGTTTTTTGTATTATATTGTTCTTTGCAAAATTTTTGAGATTTAGATAATTACAATTTTTCTTTTATATTTACTTTGTGTCCTGACTGCATTGTCTGAAAGTCTGTTATTTTCCTATCTTTATATAATTGTTTTATAACTGGATCTACTCCAAGTTGCCAATTTATACATGATCAGGCTCAAAGAAAGAAAGGATTTTGAAATATAGGCATTGGGATGAATATTGTAATATAAAGGCCTACTTCAAGGCTACTTTTTTTCAAGCATTGAAAGTAAATTCAGTAAGTGGATTAACCATCACTTATATTTCGTTATATGTTTTGAGATCCAAATTAAGAATATTTTCAAAGCAATCTAGCCACCTTCAAATGGATTAATGCACCTAGATTGCCCGGTCTGAAATTGCCCCCTTCTGGAGAATTAAAAGTAAATGTTAGAGATGTGAATCGGAACCGGAATCGGTTCAGATTCCGGTTCCGATTCACATCGTGTTTTTTTTTTGTTCGGCCCGATCGCGGTTTTGTTTATCGGCTGCGCCCGAGCTGATAAACAAAAAACCCACCCAGACCCTTTAAAACTAATCCCTTAGCTTCCCCCACCCTCCCGACCCCCGCAAAAACATTTTACAGGTACCTGGTGGTCCAGTGGGGGTCCCGGGAGTGATCTCCCGCTCTCGGGCCATCGGCTGCCACTAATAAAAATGGCACCGATGGCCTTTGCCCTTACCATGTGACAGGGTATCCATGCCATTGGCCGGCCCCTGTCACATGGAGGGAGCACTGGATGGCCGGCGCCATCTTTAAAAATGGCGCGGGCCATCCAGTGCTCCTACCATGTTACAGGGGCCAGCCAATGGCACGGATACCCTGTCACATGGTAAGGGCAAAGGGCCATCGGCGCCATTTTGATTAGTGGCAGCCTACAGCCCGGGAGCGGGAGATCGCTCCCGGGACCCCCACTGGACCACCAGCTACCTGTAAAATGTTTTTGGGGATGTCGGGAGGGTGGGGGAAGCTAAGGGATTAGTTTTAAAGGGTCAGGGTGGGTTTAGGGGTTATTTTTGTGTGCCGTTTTTCCCGCCCTCCCCCAAAACGATAAGAGAATCCCTACGAACAATATCATGGGGTTTTCCTATCATTTTGGGGGAGCCCACGATTTCTGACGATTTTGAAAATATCGACGATATTTTCAATCGTCCGAAGCCCGATTCACATCCCTAGTAAATGTAGATTTCCACTGTGTGCATACTTCTAGCTGGTTTTACAAGGAGATGTTCCTGGGACATTTGGGTCAGAAGAGTAAAACAATGCATTTATGTGATATTTTCAAAAGTACATGTGCAATTTTATCAAACTGGGCTACCAGCACAATATAGTTGGTGCAAAATATGAGGGCAATTTTCTAAACTTTTTATGTAGGTAAACAGGTTGTGACAGAGTGCACTGACAATGTCTTCATTCAACCTTAAGGAGCCCAGATCAGGCTTTTAATCCAGGTTTCCTTAAGGCAGAAGGCCACAAGGGATTCTGGGTGAAGGGATTGTGAAAGCAATTTCGGAGTGGCCTGAGAGGGAATGGGGGAAAGCAGAGTGGCTCGACGTGCACAAGAAATTGTGCACCCCCTTGCGCGCACCGACCCCTGATTTTATAACTTGCACGCGCCTGCGTGCGCAAGTTATAAAATCGGGTGTAAATGTGCACGCACTAGGTAGCGTGCACACATGTATTCCTGCATGCACCTTTTTAAAATCTACCCCTATATGTGAAGTCAGTTAAGGGATTTTTTTTTTCATAAGTGGAAATCAGAGGTAAAACCCTACAGTCTCCAAGAAAAGGAAAAAAAAACTGCTTGCAGAACTTTTATTCTGAGGCCTTCTGACTTCAGTTTCTATAACAGCAGGCCAAGGGGGGCTATCCCTGTCTGGAACTCAGGGGTCAAACAGTAAGTTAGGGCTGGAGAGGCCAGCAAGTGTTTTTGTTTTCTCCATCTCATGGGAGTTATCCATTTGAGAGTTGGCCTCAAAGGGAGATAAAATAGAGCTGATAATACAGGTCCTGGCCTCAGGACAGCAACAGCTGCAAAATGCTGTAGAAACACAAATAGATGAACAGAGTAGCTACAAGACCAATTAACGCATCAAGGTGCAGTTTTAACTCAGCTACCTCTAGCCCTGCATTTGGCTGTGTCCAGAATACCTCAGGCACCTTCATCTTTGCATATCCTGTTTAAGATGAAGGGAGGGAAGGACCCAGAGGCCTTTCTAAAGAACTTTGATCAAATAGCCTGCCTCTCAGCTTGGCCGGAGACCAGCTGGACAACTTACTTGGCTAATTTTCTCACTGGCAAATGTCAAGTGGCATTCCAGGCTGCTAATCCAGAAGGGAAGGCTTCCTATGAGGATGTCAAGGCCGCTATATTACAGAGATCACAGTACTTTCCAGAATACTATCAGCAGCAGTTCCTACCAGTAGCCCTACAGCCTGAAGAGAGCCCCAGAAACCTCTTTCATTGTTTGAAAGATGGGGGTATAAGTGGCTCCAGCCAGAGGCAAGGTCAAGACTGGAAGTGGCTCATCAAATACTTCTGGAGCAATTCCTAGACAGTTTGGACCGACCCATGTGGAATTGGTTCTGCTGATATATCGGCCTCACCCTGGAGAGAGCCCTGGTTGTGGCAGAAGCCTTCCACCTGACACAGTCAATGCTTGCTGGCATAATGGGCTTGGAGAAATAACCTATAACAGTTCCCTGGCATGGTACAGAAGATAGAGGACCTCAGCAATGAACCTCTGACATAAGGAGTTTGACCTCTGTACCTGGGTTCCAGATAATAATCTTGTCCACATATTTTAGCTATGGAAAGAAATGACACTTGGCAATGGACTGTTGGTATGGCTAAAGTGAACCTATGGATGTTAGACTGCTGACTCAGCTAACATTCAAGGAAGAAGTATGCCTACTTAAAAATAATGCTCTGAAACAACAATGACCTGGAAAAAAAAATGATAATCCAGAGAGGATGGAAGAACCCTGAAATGGGGTATTGCAGATCATTGAGAATGTGGTTCTCAGGTGTTTGCTGTAGCTGTTAGTGCCAACATATAAAGTGCCCTCCAGGACTACTCTCAGCAGAAATATCATCCCCGGTTTGTACAAGCATTTTTGTAGCCATATGCAGGTGCTGCTGGTGAAGGCACAGGGGAATAATGTGCATTTCGTAAGTGACATCTGGACATCCACAAATGTCTCACACTCCTTCCCCTCTCTGAATGCCCACTGGTGTGATCTGGCTGAGGCAGAGGCAAGCAGCAGCTCCACAGGGGCTGGAGCAACAGGAAACAGGTGGATTTTGCTTCATACTCACCTGTTGGATGATTCCCAAACCTCTGCCAATATTACAGCAGCTATTAGAAAAATGCTGGAGGGCAGGACCCTGGATCAGTGAGCCAGAAGTCTTAGTGCAGGGCTCTTTATCACCAACAATGGCTCCAATTTGGTAAAAATACAACAGCACAAAAAGACCTTTCTTATTCATTAAACACAATTCCTCAATAATTACACCTCAACAGCTGAAACCGCTGTGGGGGAAACACTATCATCAAATGAACTCTGTCACTTAAAGTCCAATATTTTTTTTTTGTGAATTTTCAATATCAAATAAAAATCTTTAATGCTCCCAACTTGTTAATAGCTACTTTGCTTTTATTGCAAGCAAGAAATTCAAACAACAGCCCTACGCTGGCAGCGTTTCAAGAGCATGCTCAACTGTTCTCTTCTTCAGGGGAACTCACCATCTTCACATAATGGATCCTTACTCCTGCAATGGAAATGTAGTTAATATATTCATACCAAGTGTTGAGATCCTGCCCGCGAGGAGCACGGGCAGGCTCTTACCTTCTCGCAGCCAGTCGGGCCGCTGACGCTGCTGCTTCTCTCTCCCTGAATCAGCTGGGGCCGTCCCCGCAGCCGTTGCCATGCGGCCGGCTCCTCTGCTGCTGTTTCTGCCTTCCCCTGACGTGCTGCTGCCGATCCCGGGGCCTTCAGCCAGGAGGGAGGCCATCCCTGCCGGTGCTGCTTCAGCCCGGGTCCTCGCCCAGCAGGGAAGCCGTCCCTGCCGGTGCCTGCAGCCTGCTACAGCTCTCTTCTCTGTCTGCAGTCTCTCACAGCTCCCTGCAGCCAGCCTTACCTCTCTATGCTTCTTCCTGCTTCAGTCTTTGCGGCTGGGAGCCGCTCCAGCGACCTGCCTTCACCCAGCTCCAGTCCAGGGCTGAGTAGGGCGCGCGCCTCTCGTCTGTTCTTCAAGGGCCAGCCAGTTGTGGCCCCCTGCTGACCCCTCCCTGGGCGTTGTCCTCATCAGCCCTAAAAAAGGGCTCAGCGTCCAGTCTAACTTTGCCTTCGCAAGGAGTTGGTCACTCCTGAGATCCTTCGCTCCAGGAGTCGTCCGGTTTCCAGCACTTCTGCAAGGTCCTGTGTTTCCTGTTAATTGGAGCTCCTCGTCCAGTCCTGATGTCCGCCTTCTGTTCCAGTCCTGATGTCCGCCTGCTGTTCCAGTCCCAAGGTCTGTCTCTTGATCTAGTATCCGTGTTCCAGTCCTGATGTTACCTGCTGTTCCAGGTGTCCATGTTCCAGCCCTGAGGTGTGTCTCCTGATCCAGTATCTGTGTTCCAGTCATGATCTTACCTGCTGTTCCAGATGTCCATGTTCCAGCCCCGAGGTCTGTCCTAGTCTTTGTTCCTGACCCTGATGCTTTAACCTGCCTTAGGCTGCCAGTGTGCAGCAAACTTGTCTTCGGCTGCCAGGAGTGCAGCACCAGCTTTCGGCTGCCAGGAGTGCAGCAACTTGCCTTGACTGCCTGGAGTGCAGTAAACCACCGCTTCCTCTTCCCTGTGATCTCCCATTCTCAGCGTGGTCCATGACTAGCCTTCCAGGGCTGAGTAGGGCGCGCATGGGACAGGGTGGTCCGTGACTCAGTCCCGCGGGTGGTCTGAGTAGGGCGCCCTGAGGGACAGTGCCCATGTCTTCCTTCAGTCCTCGTTCCTGAGTCCACCTCTGTGCATCCAGTACCTCGTCCTGAGTCCACGTCTGTGCCTGAGTCCACGTCTATGCATCCAGCACCTCATCCTGAGTCCACGTCTGTGCCTGAGACTACGTCTATGCATCCAGCACCTCATTCCTGTATCCACGTCCATGCCTGAGTATACGTTGTTCCTGAAGTCACGTCAGTACCTATGTTCCAGGCTTCTCTGCCCTGGCCTCCATCCGGCCTGCCGCTTCGTGCCGTACCCTGCGGCAGGTCTGAAAGGGCTGGGAACGGTCGGAGGACTGTTCACAAGACCAACATTGTGTTGTTGGGTCTTCCGAAGCGTGCAGGTCCGGAGGAGGGCCTGTCTTCCCAGTCATCACTCCAGCCTTGCTCCCATCCAGCCCATGCTCGGGCATGCCACGCCTCCCCTCGGCACCTCTTCAGAGTTCCTCTGGGGTCGAGCCGTGGCCCAAGGACACACATCTCTCAGGAAGTGAGATCGCTCTCCTAGCGCTCCACAACACCAAGAGACTTCTCAATAGCCAATCATGGCTAATGATGGTCAAAACATCAATCATTTCTTTCAAACAACCAATCACATTTTGCTTTTGCACTACGTCATAAGATATTAAACCAATCAATGTTCTCATTTAAACCATTCGGGGTTTTAGTGTTTAATTTAAAAATCCACATTGTTCTTTAAAGGCTAATTGCTTTCCCTGATCAACCCCTCTAACATTCTCGGGAACAAATCAATAATGGTCCATTTAATTTGCTGGAAAGTATTGTTCATACTCAAAAAATGAGTTGAGTGGTGCAATGATTTTCTCAGTGTTTACATGGCTTTTATATTCAATTAGACATTTTTTCACAGCATGAGTACTGAGTAGTACATCCAGTATATATAAGGCCACAAGGGCATTCAATTAAATATATGGCAAACAAGGATGTACAATCTGTATTAAATTGTCTTCTGATAATAAAATTGGACTTTACTATAAATGACTATATACCCATCATTGCCATAATCACAAAATTCACACGCGCCACAGATGGAATGACCACTAAGTTCAAAATGATTAAACTCTGGAGGTAAAGACGAGTGCACCAATAAATCTCTTAAGTTCTTCCCTCTTGAGAAAACGAGCTTGGGTTTTTCTTGTAAAACTTGATGCATGGATAACACATGCCAATGTCAGTAAATATATTTCATTACATCCTTAGTGGAATTTGTAATTAGCAAAATACACATGACAGAAGTCATTACTTGAGAATCTTTCTGATCTTTATTGTCTTTTTTATAATGCATTAAAAGAGATTCTCGA
This sequence comes from Rhinatrema bivittatum, assembly GCF_901001135.1. Lineage (NCBI taxonomy): Eukaryota > Metazoa > Chordata > Amphibia > Gymnophiona > Rhinatrematidae > Rhinatrema > Rhinatrema bivittatum. The sequence goes on from NC_042620.1 coordinate 168,589,791, forward strand.
TCAGAGAAACATGCGCACAAATACGCTTTTCTGATAACATCAGGAGGAAATCCTCATTCTAATAACTGTGATTTCAAAATTTTTGACTAATAATTAAACTCTTGTACCTCAGAACATATTCATCTTAATCTGAAAAATTGACCGACTGGTAAACCATCTTTCAATGTCTTCGGAAGATGACTATGATAATGTAATAAATTGTGGTGATATCTCAGCTTTCTAAATATTGTAGTTTCAGTTTGTCGCACACACATCCATGGACACATCCAAAAAAGCCAAATTTTTCTGGTTAGCAGTCTTAGTAAAAGATACATTTTTGTCTTGAACATTAATTGAAGCCAAAAATTCTTTTAACATAAAAAAATTCAGATTTCCACACAAAAATATGTTGTCTATGAATCTCATCGAAAAAAACAATATGTTGGAACCATGCAGATGTGTAAACAATCTTAGATTCAAACTGACCAACCACACAACTTCTGCCTCCTGAAAAGCTAGTTCAAGGGCCACAACACACTAATGCAGTCCTGCTGTGTCCCCACCAATGCCAGTTGTGCCACACTTCAATAACTACACTACTGATGCCTCCCTATCCTGAAAATCCAATCCAAGGGCCACCATACACAAATGCTGAATCCTGCTGTGTCCTCAACACTGCCAGTTGGGCCATACATTTCCTGCTTCCTCCAGCAATGTCTGCAAAATCATCACAGGGGCCAACATTCACTGACACAATCCTCCTGCCTTTCCCTTACCAACATCACAAGGGCAAACATGCACAGACTCAAACTGCCTGCCATGTCCTTCTCAACATCACAGGAGCCAACATGCACTGATAAAATCTGCCTGCCTTGGCCTTACCAACATCATAGGGGCCAACGTGCAGACTCAATCCACCATCCTTGCCCTTACAAACATTACAGGGGCCAACATGCAATGACTTAATCCACCTTCCTTGCCCTTGACTGGGTCTTCAATTATTTCAATCCATTTTGCAAAGATGGTGAGTTCCCCTGAAGCAGAGAACAGTTGAGTATGCTCTCGAAACACTGCCAACGTCAGGCTGTTGATTGAATTTCTCACCTGTAATAAAAGCTAAGTAGCAAGAACAAATTGAGAGAATGATTTGAGATAAAAATTTTATTTGCAATTGAAAAAAATTATAAAACATTGGACTTTAATAGACACAGTTCCTATGATGATAGTGTTTCCCCACAGTGGTTCCAGCTGTTGAGGTGCACTTCTTTGAGGAATTGTGTTCAATAGGTAAAAAAGACTTTGTTGTGCTGTTGTTTCATTGTCAATTGAGGAAGTTACAACTTGTCCTTTGTGTGGTGTGGGAGTAGAGATGTATTTCCCGTGATTAGGGCCTTTGTAATTCAGGGGACCTGAATTTCAGGTTAGTGCGTGCTAACTCCCCGTTAGTGCACGCTAAAATTGTAATGTTAGCTCGCACTAACAGGAGTCAGCGCACACTAACCCGAAAACCGAATTTTCCTGAAATTTCATGAAAATTTGATTGGTTTTCGGGTTCCCCTATGTGGGAGTAGTTTAATCCTATGCCTGTCATCCTTTGGATTCTTGTGTCACTCTCCTTGCTGCCATATGCAGATTTTACAGCTTGATGTTCTTAACTTCTTTCTACCTATACCTTCCTGGCATACACTTTGAGATCTTCTTGCTAATCTGAGGTGCTACTGTGCACCTCTTCCATGCTTTTGAAATCTTGAGACCACTCTGATTCTGATTTTTTTGTCACATTTTCTGCTTCTTTCCCTTTCATAGTGCCTTATGGTCCTGATGCTACATTTGGTACTACTTTGCCTCTCATGATACCATCAGCTATTCATGACACTATTGCTGAGCTGCCATCTTCTTTTTTTTTCCATAAATATGTTTATTAAGTTTAAACCACAAGTCATAAACATACAGATGATAAACATATGGCATGATTTACATGCAAGACAACCCTTATCATGCCACCCTCTCTTTAAAGCTTGAGGTAGTCTTTTTCCTCCTACTTTGCTTCATTTATATTGCATTAGAGGACTCCTGCCAATCCTATAAACCTGGTACTCCTTTGTGGAGCCTTAAGCTATTATCTGTGGTACTTTTGATGCCACTTTACCATACTCTAAATATCTTGCAGTTCTTTCCCCCTTCTGATGATTTTTTCTTACAAATTTCTTTAGAATTGATAAAGAAAATCACTATTCTAGAGCCTATAATAGAGTGTAATAATTCCTCTATAGGTTTTAATGGAAAACAAATGCAACTAATGAAACAAATACATAATTATTTTTTCATATTGGAACTAATGAAATGAATATGGGTCCCAACAAGCTGAATGAATTAACCAAAATGAAGTTTTTTGTTCTGTACATCCTTATAAGTTAGTATAAATTTTGTATTAGTATGAATTTTGTATCTTCTCTGTAAATTTTGAATTTCCATATGGTTCTAATATCTAGTTCATAACAACCATTCTCCCCTGAAATGTTTAAGTTCCATATGGAACTTGTACATAGCTCAAAATAATGATAGTTATAATTTAGGAGCTAATGACTGTATTATTTTTTTTATTTTATGTTGTTATTTATCTATGATTGTCTATTTGATTGTTTTAAATCACTTTGAAATTTTTAAACTAGAAGGCAATCAATACATAATTTTAAATAAATAAATATGTAATGTCAAGCTGCATTACCATTGTTATAATATCTTCAGCAATTATATCTTTACTTTTGTACTTTAGGCATAAAGCACAATGTAATACCAGCATTAATACCAATAGGTACTCACTTTGCCATGCTGGTTTTAATGCTAGTTAGTAAATAGATCCCTAAATGAGTAAAAAAATATCAAACTGTCTGTAATATACATGAAAATATTGCATTCAGTGCTAATTTATTTGTAATTGCTTCTGCATTCAATCCCTGCAATTAATATTATTTAATTTTACATGCAGTGGTCTTTAAAATCAATGTGAAAAGGAGAAGTGTCAAAGGATACTCTTACTCTGTTTCCTCTGTCAATGTAAAAAATATAGACCATTGATTTTTTAATCCAGAAAAAATATATTACAAAATCCTACTTTTCTTAAAACCTAAAAGCATTATAAACCTAATCTATCAAATATTTTGTCATCATCAAATGACAGAAGACGCATTTGAGTTTTAGTCATATAAATCAGATAAATGTTCTTAAGGGCTCTATATACTATCAAAAGTCTATTCCATGTCCATAAAACCTGTATGATTTATTTGAATTAGTTTTGGCAAAGCCCTCATCCTTCTTATTAATTATTTTAGCAAATAGTCTCACATCTAAATTAAGTAACAAAATTGGTCTGTATGAAACAGAGTCTGTCTGGCTTAGAAAACACTACTATAAAGGTTTCTGGCATTTGTTCAAGTAGTTTACCTCCACCAGTGAATTACAGTGGAGTCACTATTTGATTCATAAATGATTGATAATATCAAGATGTATACCTATCCAGACCATGGGCTTTATCATATTTAATTGCTTTGACATTTTATTTGATAGACCTGTTATGACCCATCCCCTCCCAATTTAACACACAAGACTTCCAAGACTTTGTTGTAAAATAATTTTCCAGATGCAGAGAGAACCCATACAAAAAAAACATACCCTAAGATACTCTTCTTATTCTGTAGTATCTATCACCACATCAGAAGTACATGAAACTTTATAGAATTAAGCAAATCTTCATGAGACTGTTTTGAATTGCATTAACAATTTTCCTTTTTTTTTTTTTGTTTACTGTAACTGGAGGTTTTATTTTTCCTGTTTTTGTTTCACTTTGGCTGCCAGCCATCTGCTTTATCTTTTTTTCTGTACAAAACTTAATTTTCTTTAAATCATCTATTTGATTAACTTGAAAGTACCATAAGCAAGGCACCAGATGCAGGGGTAGTTCTTTAAAAAACCCTGCAGTAGCTGCCTCACTGTGCCTTTTAAATTCTAATGCCAGCAACGTTCTTTCTACACCCCACCAGCAGCAAGATCTGCTATAGCATAGCAGAATGATGTGCTGCTAGCGTTCCTACTTTCCACCAGTAAACAGACTCCATAGCATTGTGGTACACTGGCAGGGGATCTCCCCTCAAACGAGAAGACCACGCAGCACAGAGGAATGATGTGCTTTTGGAATTTCCACTCCTTGCCAGAAAGAAGACCATGTGATGGCAAGGAATACATAGAATGACTTGCTGATGAGGTTCCCACTCTCAGCCAGTAAGAAGAAGACCCTGAACAGTGCCTGAATATAAGATGCTGGCATGGGCTATTTATTAATTTATTTATCTATTTTTATTTATTTATTTTTTTAAATAATTTTTATTGAATGTTTTCTGGTATTAAACCACAAACAGCAAAACACGCTTGATCTAGAACAAATAAAACACTGCCATCAGTAGAACCCCTTCCCAAAACCGTCCCCTCCCCCACCCAGCAATTGGGAGGATTAGGAATCTAAATAAAATAGCTTATAAAAAGTCAGTCTTCCATCCCCACACAAGAGGGAATAACCTGCATCCTAGAGCTCAGTTTAAGAAAAGTTCTCACCTCTTTTGGCAAAGAACACACAACTGGTTTCCAAATGGTATGGCTGATCCACTGTTTCTTCTGCGACAACTTGTTGGAATCTTGATTCCAACAAGTATAATTCCAACATAGCATTAGTCCACATATCAATCGAAGGGCCCATGGTGATTAACCAATGCCTCAGAATTAATTGCAATACAAACAGACACCCCTTTAAAAGAAGAATAGTGGCAGATAAAGTAACTGGTACTGCAGGGTCTTCATGACCAATGAGGCAGAAAATAGAGCCCCAGCAATTTACTTATACATGCGCAATAACAAAAAATTGCTTAATAGCCTGCCAAAATTGTTGCATCACAGCCTATTTCCACAAAAATGAAATAAAGTAGCATGAGGTTGTAAACATTTAACACATTGAAGAGATGTAGCTATACCAGCCAGGTAGGCCTTGCATGGCCAAAACAGAGACCGATGTAATAATTTAACATGTAATTCCCAATACCACACTTAGCACAGCCTTCCTCACTAAGGGGTAGATTTTAAAAGAAATGCACATGCGTCCATATGTAGCGCTTCCTGGTGCGCACACATGGACATAGCAATTTTATAACATGTGCACATGTTATAAAATATGTGGGTTGCATGCACATGTGCGCCAGATTTTATAATACCCCCGCATATGTACGAGCAGTGCGTGCAGGGGGGAGGGGATTTCTGCAAACCTCACGTGGCGTCACATTTCTGCCTTCCAATTAAGGAGCGGACTGGAAGGGAACTTCCCTACCCTCCTACCTAACCTCCCTTCCCCTTCCCCTCTTCTCCCCACCCCCTAAACCCTACCTATCTAACCTTGTTTTTTTTTGTTTTTATACTTAGTTAAGAGCCCGACCTGAAGTAAGTTGCACGTGCCAGCAGCTGGGACAGTGATCAATGATGCTGTTATGGCCCGCCCCTTGCAGGAAGGCCATCACTTATGCGCATACTGGCCTTTACGTGCATTTCCGGGTCTTTTGGAAAATAGGCTTGGCACGCGCAAGGCGCAGCCACATGCATAAAGGCTAGGTTTTTCGCACACAGCCTCTTTAAAATTTACACATAACTGATCAGAGTCATATAATTCATCCTCCGACAGTTCACACTGAAGATCATGTGAGCATGTGCATGCTAAAATAGAATAAATATTATAGTGGGAAGACAAGTGTAGAAACTTATACTACATCGAAATAGAAATCTTGGTTCTAGCACTAAGATGCACTTGTCATTGAAAAGGGCCAATTGTAAGAGATCTTAAGTCACCCACCCCAAAAGCCTTAATAAAACTAATGATTTACAAATAGATCAAATAATCTGCATTAGTGAAAGAGAGAGATTGGCAGCAAAATGAAAAAGATCACACTGATCCATCCTGTATATTAACAAAAGGCACTAAATTGGTCATACATTGATGAAAACGTCTTTGGGTATATCCAGCACCCCAACCAGGTAAAAGTTGTGGATTCCCCCATAGTGGCAAAAACAGAGAAGTTTGCCAGGCTAAACCCATATGTTCTCTAAGAATACATCAACATTGCCGCATGCAGCCAACCAACAAAGAATGAGAAATAGGGAGGGACAACATTCTAGACGGTGCATGCAGCAAGTACATTAAGTTATGCTATTGCACAAATTCCTGTTCTAATAAAACCATAAGGTTATCATGGGTAGTCTGAAATTTCAACCAGTCCCCAAAAACCTGCAAGAGGCATGCCAAATTATAAAATCTAATATTTGCAAAGTCGTGCCCACTTAAAACCCCCTAAAAATTGGGAACATACTTTCTGAAGAAACGGATATCCTTTTTCTTCAAAAAAAAGAGCCACCATCATCAATAAATATAGTAGTTTAGGGATCAAAATCATTTTAACAAGCAACTTGCACACCTGTAACAATAAAGGAAAGTGTTTCCAACAGGCTAATTTAATTTGAAATTCCAGCAGAAGAGGCACGACATTACACTGATACCAAAGTGCCGGGTTTTTGTGAATTTTAACTCCTAAATTCTTGACAGTGTCTTTTGCCCACACAAGCAGAAAATTAACCCAGAGATCACGAAGATGACCACCAATATCCATCACTTCTGATTTAATGATATTCAATTTTAACCCTGAAAAGGTACCAAAATTAGAAATGTGCTCCAAGAGCAATGGGAGAGTAATATCATCCTCAAAGAGTAAGAGTTTTAACTCATGTGACCAACAGAGTGTTGCACTTGGAGGTAGACCCTTGTCCTGGAGCAGTGGAGAATGGCTCCCTGGTAAGGACCAGGAAGCACCTGCCCCCAGGGGGCGGAGCACAGGAGGAGGCAGAGGCTAGGATGGACTTCACCACTGGAAGTCCGAGGTCCTCCCAGGAAGAGCCCGTAGGGACCCGAGACGCTTGGACTTAGGTGGGCCTCGCAGGGTCTCCCAGAGAGGTAGTAGAGAGGCATGCCCATGATCAGCAAGGGAGTGCGGTCGGACTTCACACTGTTAGCCTGTAGAGGCAAGGAAGGCCCAAACAGCGTAGGCGATGACAAGGCAAGGGACAGAGCCAGAATCAGGAGATGTGGTCAATGGCAGCCGAGGTCAGAATCCGAGCATCAGTCCAAGGAGTAGTCAACGAGGCAGAGGTTAGCTTCCGGAGGTCAGATGAGGTCACAAGGCAGGCAGAGGTCAGGATGCAGGCAGCAAGGAACGGGCCGAGGTCAGTACCAGAGAGACAGTCCGAGGGTACTACCTGGAAGGATGGACAGACAGACGCTGGAACAAGGCTGGAACAAGACTGTGAACGTGGAGGCAAACTAGAACACAATACAGTGCCGACCCGATTGCCAAGGCAAGGAAGTGCAGGCAGGGACTTCCCTATATCGTTCCATCAATCAGGGCACGCCGCTGAGCTAGGACCCGCCACTGGCTCTACAAGAGGCTGGGCGTTCCGGGCGCAGGGGAGCAGCCAATGCCACTGGAGATGCCAAACTCTGGCGTGAGGCCTGGTGCGCAGAGCCCTTTTTAAATATTGGGGTTTATACATTGGCCACCCTCCAGTCTTCAGCTACAATGGATGATTGTAATGATACATTATAAATTTTAACTAATAGCTCTGAAATTTCATTTTTGTGTTCCTACAGAACCCTGGGATGCATACCATCTTGTCCAGGTGATTTGCTACTCTTTAGTTTGTCAGTCTGGCCTACTACATCTTCCAGGTTTACAGTGATTTGCTTCAGTTCATCTGATTCATCACCCTTGAAAACCATCTCTGGAACCAGTATCTCCCCAACATCCTCATTAGAAAACACAGAAGCAAATAATTAATTTAGGAGTAGATTTTCAGAACCAACGTGCACACATGGGCATGCGATTTTATAACATGCTCATGCCGGTGCGTGCATGTTATAAAATCAGGGGTCGGCACACGCAAGGGGGTGCACGCCAACACCTGTGGTCTTCCCCCATTCCCTTCCAGGCTGCTCTAATTTTGGAGCGGCCTGGGAGGGAACTTCCCAACCCTCTAAACTAACCTCCCTTCCCCTTCCCCTAACCTACATGCCCCCTATCCCTAACCTAGACCCCCTCCAATTTTTATCTTACCTTCTGTACCTGTCTCAGGGCAGGCGCATGTTGCACACGCCAGAAGCCTTCTGGCACATGATCCCCCAGCACAGTGGCAAATGGCCACTGTGCCGGGAGCCTCTGACCCTGCCCCTCCCCTTTTCCTAAGCCCCGAGACTTATTTGTGTTCCGTGCCTTTACGTGCGTGGCTGGGCCTTTTTAAAATAGGCCTGGCATGTGTAAGCCCACCTAGGCATGTAAATCCACCAGATTTACACATATTTGCCTTTTAGAATCCGGGCCTTAGTCTTTCTGCACTGGCCTTATCTTCCCTAAGAGCCCCTTTAACCCCTCAGTCATTTAAATGTCTAACCGACTCCCTCACAGTTTTCTTGCTTCGGATATATTTTTAAAAGTTTTTATTATGAGTTTTTGCCCTTAAAACCAACTTTATTTCACATTCTCTCTTAGTCTGCCTTATCAATGTTTTATACTTAATTTGACAATACTTATGCTTTTTCCTATTTTGTGGCTGGATAACTTCCATTTTAACTGGCTGTATTCAAAAAATATAGCCAGTTAAGAGGCAGAGGTTTTTTTTTTAATAAAGGGTACTGCATGGGCCTGCATTCCAGTTCCCCAAACCCAAAATAATTTCTAAATCTTCTCTGTCAGGTTCAGCTTCCCCAACCCCCCCCCCCCCCCAAAAAAAAAACAACATCCTGCTGAATATCCAGGACAAGTATGCCAAATAACTTTATCTGGATAACTTGTCAGCTCCCCAGCTTACTGAATGTTGGGCTTCTAATATCTGGAACGGAAGGGCTACTGGCACTTGCCTCACTGCATAACCCTTGCTGTAGTTACACAATGTTAGGTTTTATCTTAGGATTTACCACCCAGGAAAGAGATCTAGGTGGTATAGTGGATACTGGATAATATATTGAAATCATCAGCTCAGTGTGCTATGGCAATCAAAAAAGCAAATAGAATGTTAGGAATTATTAGGAAGAGAATGGCAAATAAAAGGTTGAATTTATTTATTTATTTAGGCATTTTTATATATCGAATATATCGTATACACTTCACGTCGGTTTACATACAAGTTGGACAAGCCATTAATACTTTATCCCAAAAATAAAATTGAAATGAGATTAAAATTGAAACATAATTAAATTAAAACCCCATAAGGGCCTTTGGATTTAATTCCTAATAACAGACTTACTATAAATTACAAAATAATAAAATACAATTTAAAATTTGGTAAAACCATATGTAATGGAACTAGCATATAAAACTAAAAGTTAAAAATACTAAGTATTTCTATCTAAAACTATGAATTCCTAGGGAGAGTCGTTGAAGATGGCGCGGGCCATCCATTGCTCATTCCATGTGACAGGGGCCGACCAGTGGCACCGGAAGCCTCTGTCACATGGTAAGGGCAAAGGGCCACCGGTGCCATTTTGATTCCTGCGAAACCCGACGGCCCAAGAGGGAGACATCGCTCGTCGGACCCAGCTGGACCACCAGGGCTTTTAGTAAGTCTTGGGGAAGGATCGGGATGGTGGGGGTGGAGGTGGGGTTCTAATAAAGTAAAATTGAAGGGATGGGGTGTTTTTTGTTTTTTTTAATAAATGTGCCCCTCTCCCCCGCACTAACCCAAAAAACAAATTTTCCCCGAAGTTCATGGATAATCCGTTTCGGGGTTTGGGTCCCCCTAACCAGGACGAATTAGGCAGTTTTGTTGAAATTGCCTAATTCGTGATAAAAGAATGCACATCTCTATAAACTGCTATTAATTGATAAGCAATAGTAGCTTGTGATTTATTTAATGTTTGGGTACTTGTCAGGTATTTGTGACTTGGATTGGCCACTGTTGAAAACAGGATACTGGGCTAGATGAACCTTTGGTCTGACCCAGTGTGGCATATCTTATGTTCTTATAAGTTCTTATGACCTTGTTTGTGCCCATTTGTACTTGTTGACTGAAGGAATAATCAAGAAATGAGTACCCTCCGATCTCAATGATTGTGTTAGAATAAACCAATCTGTAGAATTTCTTAAAATACCAGAGTGTGCAATTGATAAAAATTGAAAAATCATTGTCACCAACCTGAACCTGACCCGCCATTTCACTGGAAGCCAGTGAAGATCTCTCAGCACAGGGGTAACCTGCTCTCTTCTTGAAAGACCAGTTAAAACACAAGTGGCAGCATTCTGAGCCAGTTGCAAAGCATGTGTCAACATCTCAGGAAGGCACACTATAATCCAAGTGGCTCAATACCAGGGCCAAAAAATATCTTGAGGTAAAAAACTTTTAGTGGCCTAAGCATCTTAAGTTTATAAAATGCTACTTTGGAAACATGACAAATCTGTAGCTTCATAGTCAGTTGAGAGTATAGAAAGACTCCCAAGCTTTTTACTTCTGTTTGGATCAGCACAGACTGATCAAAACCCTTTGCCACCCAAAGGATCTTTGTTTTCTTTAAATTTAAGAACAAATGCTGATTTGTTAGCCACTCCTTTACTTTTTGATTATATATTACTTTCTGGCAGCAGTACTGCTTTGGGGCAACAGAAGAAAAACATCATCAGCATACAGAAAATATTTAACATTTAAAGATTGTAATAATGCCCCCAATGATGAAAGATATGTTTTGAACAAAACAGACGAGAGTACCTCAGAGTTCTTTGTGTGAGATAAAATTGAAACTACCCCAATGCCATTCCACCAAGACCATAAGAAGATAAACAATTAACCAATATCTCATGGTGAATGGTGTCAAATGCAGCTGATAGATCCAACTGAATCAGAATACCAGCACATCCCTGATCCAAACTGCATAATAATGTGTCCATTAAACTTAAAAGTAAATACTCTATGTTATGGTTTCTACGAAACCCAAATTGATTTGTGTCTAGAATCTGAGTATTACTCACTTAATCCTCCAGTTGCTCTTAACAATCTTTTCTAAAATTTTCATTACGGTCGGCAGGTTTGATACTGGACGATAATTTGCCAACTCTAAAGAGGAACGATTGATATTCTTCTTATCCGGTATTATGGTGGCCTGCTTCCAGGCTGCTGGAATCTTACCATCAGTTAGAGATCTATTAATCATCTTTTTTTATGATGCTAAAGGAGACATGTTTTACATTTTTATGATCAAAAATGGACATGAATCTAAAACTGATTGATATATAGATTTTAACCCTGAAACCTTTGAACTTCCTTCGATGTAATCATTTCAAACTCTGTCCAAGTATTATGAAACATGTTAGTCTGTGCCAACCTTGGACTATCCAATGTAGACCCAAGCTGCTGTTGGAGACTCTGAATTTTTGCCTCAAAATAATTAGCCAACAATTCACATTCCGGCACCTCACTGTCCGATTTTTCAGGACCTGCCATCAATTTTCTCACTATGGAAAAGAGCTCCAATGGCTTATTAATCACTCTTTCTAAATGGAATACATAGTATTCATTTTTCGCTCTCACACAACTATAGTCACTTAGAGCATTTTATATGCTAACAAAGAAGTCTCATCTTTTACCTTTCTCCATCACCATTCTAATCTTCTGAGTTCCTCTTAACCTCTACCATACTTTCTGAAAACCAAGGTACAGACTTCTCTTTCTTTCTGACTCTGATCTTATATTCTGGGGCTACCTGATAGCCCCAGAATATGTGTGCCTGACAAATGGTTTACAACCCTTGTGATAGGGTTGTACTCCATTTGTCTGCCATTGCAGTCAAGGTATCCCAATTATCTAAATCAATTTTTTTTAACCAACACTCCTGAAATTTCTCATTATCTAGTAATGGGCACCTATTTCTTTTTTCCCCTTAGGGCATACTTATTTCTACGTGTGAACTTAGTCTCTAAGGTAAAACAGATTAAAAATTGATCTGACCAGACAACCTCTTGCTTATTATAATTCTTCACATAATTAGCATCACATTCCCTAGTTAGCAAGAGGGCAAATGTATGACCTGCCTCATGTGTTTTCCCAAAATCAGCCGTACTAATGACACAACTTGCGTCATTGTTACACATTCTTGTTCCACAGAAGAACACTCTTCTTTATGTAAATTAAAAACTCCCACGATTATTAAATTTTAAAATCTTAATGCTAGTATACTCACAAACTCACTAAGGAGACGTAAATTGGCAATCTTTTCACCCAGAGGATAATATAATGTGCAAATAGTCCAACTGTGAACTTTTATCAACAATGCCTCTATAGGCAAAACCAGCTCCTGATGTATTCTACTAAGACCAAGTGTTTGCTTAAAGAGAACCATACTGGTTGATTGTCAAAGGCTTCCATGCGCCGAAGCTGGGAGATACACGTGTGACTCGGCCTGGTGCGCACTTTGTGGATTTTAAAACCAGCGTGGGTACACGCACATCTCTCGGTACACGCATAAACTTTTTCTCACCAAAAGGGGCAGGGAATGGGCATGGTCTGTGCCGGGCATGGATGGGGCATGGGCAGGCCAGGACTGCACCATGAAGTCAGCACGTAAGTGGTTATATGCACAAGCATACACTGGGATCCCCTACAGCAGAACTTTACTTCTGCTATGGTCGCGGTGTAAGTCATGTAACAAAAGAAATGAGGCTAGTCAGTGGGGTTTTAAAGCTTAGGACTAATAGGGTAAAAGGGAGACAAAGTTAGCTAGGGGGTTTAGGAAGTCTTCTCCTTTAAGGAGTGAACTGGGAAAAAGTCCTATTGTATCGCTGTGCATACCTACTAAAATTCCCCCCACTTACACGCTTGAAATGGCATTCAGATGCACATGCGCATGTCAATATAAAATTGTGCATGCTTATACACACGGATAGCTGATTTTATAACACATGTGCATATATGCACATGTGTTATGAATCATAAGTGATGGTTACTTCAAATTAAACATACTCAAAAGATTAAAACCCCTACTATTCCCTAAAGACTTTAGAACTGTCTTACAGGCACTTGTCTTATCAAGATTAGACTACTGTAACTCACTATTCTTAGGCCTTCCCGCAAATATAACAAGACCATTGCAACTTCTGTAAAACTCTGCAGCTAGACTCTTGACAGGTACTAGAAGATCTGAACATATCACCCCAATATTAAAAGAACTTCATTGACTGCCGGTCAAATACAGGGCCCAGCATAAAATCTTATCACTAATACACAAAACCCTCTACAATGAAAAAATTGAATGGCTAAACTCTTCACTTCACTTCACTTCCACACCCCCTCAAGAACCACCAGATCAACCGGAACAGGGTTGCTACCAATTCCTTCCTCCAAAATTGCCCACCTAAATAATGTAAGAGAAAGATCTATCTCTATTGCTGGACCCCTTCTATGGATCTCTATCCCGCAGGAATTGCGACTAGAAGCTGACATCAAATTATTTAAAAAGGGGATTAAAACTTGGCTTTTTAAACAAGCCTACCGAGAGCTGTTAGCATACTTATCTTACACTTCTGATTTAATACTAAGGTAATGTATATTTTTATTTTTATTATACTATCTCTACCCTAACTATACTACCTCTCTGTTTAAATTTTGATTATTTAGCATACTATTTAGTTTGCTATGTAAATTATATTATGAAATAATGTATTTACTTCTTTCTTCTTTGGAAATGCAAATAATTTTAAATGATTAATTGCTAACTACTAAAAACCAATTTGATATGCTTGCAAGAAAAGTAGGTATATAAACATTATTAAATAAATAAATAAATAAATAAATATGTTATAAAATTAGGCATCCTTGTGCACGCGACACAAATGCATGCACATGTATGCACATGCACAGGTCTTACATTTTACTTCTCTATACCTCCCCCTTGTTTGCTTCCTCAAGACTGCTGAAAAAATGCAAATACTGTTGGGGAAGCACTGTTCATAAGAATAGTGTTATATTCCTGGTGCCAAGTCTCTACAACACACAATGGGGCAGATTTTCAAAGGGTTATGCACGTAAGATACGCGCATAACACCCGAAAAGCTGCCCATTCCACCCCCTGTGCGCGCAGAGCCTATCTTGCATAGGCTCAGCGGCGCACGAAAGCCCTGGGATGCGCTTAAGTCCCGGGGCTTTCCTGGGGGGGGGGATGTCGGGGTGTGTGCCAGGGGGAGTGTCACGGCCGGCGCGTCATTGGGGGGTGTTTGGGGGTTGGGGCCGCGTGCGTGTTTCCGGTCCAGGGGCATTCCGGGGGCATGGCCACGGCCTCCGGACCAGCCCCCAGACCGGAACATGGCACGCCGGCAGCCGGCCTCGGAGGGAACTTTCTTTCGCCCTCCCCTCACCTTCTCCTACCTTCCCCACCCCCCCTTACCTTTATCCCTAGATTTACGCCTGCGAGAAGCAGACGTAAATCTACGCGCGCCAGCGGACTGCTGGCGTGCCGTTATCCGACTCGAGGGCTGGTCCGGAGGCCTCAACCACGCCCCCGGGTCGGCACCACGCCCCCGGTCCCGCCCCCAAAACGCCACGTCCCGCCCTCGAAACGCCGCATCGTTCAGCCCCGCCCCCCGACATGCCCCCGACATGCCCCCTTCAAAAAACCCCGGGACTTACGCGCGTCCCGGGGCTCTGCGCACGCCGACGGCCTATGCAAAATAGGCGCTCCGGCGCACGAGGGCCCTGCTCGCGTAAATCCAGGCGGATTTACACGAGCAGGGCTTTTAAAATCCGCCCGAGTGTGAGCAGCAAAAGATCAAATTTGGCTGTAGCAGCAATGGTAATAAAGTACAGCAGTGCCTTCCCATGTTAAGTCCGTCATTATCATATGATATTTTACTGTGAAATGCAGTAGGAATCCCTCATTTACATAATTTTCTAGAATTTACATACTCATTGGCACATTTTCATGCTAACATACAATTTGATAAGCATTGCATGTTTGTACCACATTATAGCATGCTAGACCCTAACTCGGCTTGATGCATTGCTCAGTCAACCAAATCTGATTTGGTTTATTTATTAATATATCCTTAAATCTAGCTGGTTCAAACTTAACAGCTGGTTTTAAGTTGCTCAGTCATGACCACTAACTTACACTTGAAAGCAAAGTTTGAAGGGGAGCAGCAGGGATTTCATCCTCCCAATCAAAATGAGAATTGGTACAGGGAGATGGGGTGGAGCTGACAGCCACCCCCATAGTCCCTCCAGCCGCCCAGCTGGCGTAAGGAAATAAGTGGTATCTGATGTCCATCCCCTGCCCATTTCCTTGATAAACAGTCCCCAATCACTGCCAATCCCCTCCTGTACCCTCAAAATGTCCACAGTCAAACTAGGAGGACATTACACTATGGTTTATAGTCTTCCCATATTGACATTTAGCATTGTTGTGTCAGCATCCACAATCCCAGATGACATAGGGGATGGAAGACCTAACTTAGGAACTGAACTGGACACTTTCCATATAGCAGTATATAGCACTACCACTGAACCATATGGCTGGCCTTTAAAAACATTGAAAAACCTTTTCCTCACCCATATTGATAAATTTAATTTCTTTAGATTCCATGGAATAAATTAAACTGATATAAAAATGGAACGAGATGCATTTTTAATAGCATAATTTCCTGTAAAAACTGATTGATGCATTTTATCTAAAATCCTTCCTCTTATTCAGTTGGTACAAATATAGTCCCAGAAACTCAATAGGGCCATACATACACTTCAATGATTTAAAATTATTGAAGTATACATATGTACATTTGAGTCACTAACATAATGTTGTGAATTTTGGCAATATTTTTAATCTATATTTAGAGGTTGTTGGTCCTGAATGTATATGCTGTAAATGGATTAGTGTGAATTTTTAGTTAGAATGTATATGAGTTATGCGTAATATGTTACAGTGACATTATAAGTATTTTCCTTTGTAGATGGTATTTTCTGTTTAATATTAAGATTTAAATCTTTGTAGAAGTATAAATAAACATTTTGTAATTTTTGTTAAATATTTTTTTATTGTTGAATCTATTGGGTATACTCATTCTATTTTTCATTTTGTTTGTTTATATATATATATATATATATATATAAACATATATACATATTTATATATATACTTATTTATTTATCGCAGCTATATCATGCAGACAAAAATCCAATTATATTCTCATGTGTATATCTCAAAAAACTTGGGATGAGCACTCATGCAATCCATGAAAACTAATATTTTCCTATGTATTTGTTTTTTTATACATTGTTTTTTTTATACATTGCATGAGTGTTCATCCTGGTTTTTTTTTTATATCTATATATATTTATTTATATCTATATGTACAACTATATCTATATACATCTACATTTCTCAACTGAAAGCCTGGGGAAAATTTCAAAGTGGGATTTTTCCAAAGTTAAACTCTCGTTTACCTGCAGAAATCCCTTTGAAAATGGCCTCTACATATATAAAGATATACTGTGTATATATATATATATATATATATATATATATATATATATATATATATATATATATATATATATATATATATATATATGAGCATGTAGGGACCATTTGATTTCTGTGGATAAACAGGAGTTTACCTTTTGGAAAACCATGCTTTGAAAATTGCCCTGAGCCTTTGCTGGGTAAAAGTATGCATGCTGCATATATACTTTTCTCTGTGGGGAAAAGGAGTGGCATTGGAGATGGGGCCTTGGCCAGCTGAAGTGTTTCCCCTTCGGTACCAGCCAGCTGTCAGATTTTTAAAGGGAAATGCCACAGGGAGTTTCCTTTTAGAAATCTGCTTGCATCCCACAGGGACAACTTCTAGCTCCCACTGAAAATTACTCTTATAACATATACCTTCTCTTCTATGCCAAGAAAGAATACAGGTATGTAGATCTACTTTGTACAGAAGAATAGGCAATGTCCCAAAGATGATCATTTAACATTATCTGTGGAAGATGCAGTTATGAATCAATCATTCATGTTGGAAAATGAACTATCTTCAAAACAAAAGTTCCCATTAAGGGAAGTAAAATAGCCCCAACCAATACTGAAGGTTTTATTTGTTTAAGATATTTAGGAAGTAATTGAGCAGTTCAGTTCATGTTCAATAGCGCTCATATTTCCAGGCCATCTTGTCATTATACTAAATGACTCTACAGTTACATCTACCACTGTTCAAGATAGTCAAAAGCATTAAATTGTTGCTTTATCCTTCAGAATGATGCATTTCCCAGTAATTTAAAGAAAAAAAGATTGTCTGGAGGTACCAAGCGCGTATTCTAAATGCTACTGCTAAATGATTCAAATCAATACATTTTCTCATTTTAAATTTAGCTCATTATTCACTTAATCTTCCAGGGACCCCTATCACACAATTGCAGCACTGGACCCTGAGAAATTAAACATCTTTCGCAGTGTCAGAGAAATAACAGGTAAGAGGAAACACAGCATTTTGTCATCAAAGCTCAAAGTTTCTGAACTTCTCTTCTGGAAGCAAAACTTTATTTCCAAGAAACTGTATGTTATGTGTACTGCTCAGTATTTTAAAAGTAGGTATGGTAAACTATGCTTCCCATCCAGTATAAATAATAACTGATATTGTCAATTATTTGTTTTAATTTAGCTTTTTTGCTGTGATTCCCCTGCAACTCAGGGATTGTTCCATGTTTTTGGCAGTGTCCCATATTATATTGTGCACAATTCATGCAGCATAGGAACCAAGTCAGATCAGTGTTTGTGATATAATTTGTGACTCAGATGCTAACTTGGCAGCAGTTTTTATAGAGGCTATTGCATCTTAGTTTTATTTTGATTATTGCCCATGAAAAGTACCCACAAAAATGTTCACCCGCATTTTGAGCAGATACACTTTTAGACAAACGTACCCAGGTAGTTTTAAATAATCAAAAAATTACCTGCCTGAGTGCCGCCTTCTCTGAACAAACCCCAAAATTAGACCTCCAAACATATTGAGTAAAATTACCCATGTTGCTGACATGTAGGGGTACTCTGATCTGCATATAAAGAGGGCAATGATAAAAAAAAAAAACAACCCATTTATGGAAGTAAAACTATTACTTAAAATAGTATTTTACCCATGGAAAGGGCTTTCATTATTGCTCTCAAAATTACAACAATAAAAATATATTGTTATAGGATATTACGGCATGTCATGTGTTCTTTTGACATATTAAACAGAAAATAGGGAATGCTACATTCTTATAAGAACTATTTCAAAATTAATGTATTAAGTTAACCCCCACATTGTTTGTATAGAGCTTTTCAACACTACTTAACATAAAGAACATTTATCCCATGATTTAAAGATTTTGCCTTTTGTCCCTCAGCCATCTCCGCCACCTCCAGCACTTCACAGATAAGCCTCCTGGGCAGTGCTGGCTATCATTACCAGCACCAGGCCTGGGGGATCACCTCCTTCAAAGTGCACCCTCAGCATGGCTAAAATCGCAACCACTTCCTTTTTCTAGGCCTATGCATGCCACCTCCCTCGTGTGCTTAGGATTGATTGAGTACTTAGATCTCCTGTGATGCAGTGCGCTCAGTACTGTGGCTGGAGTCACATGGCCAATTTAGTTTTTGTAAAATATTGTACAATGCACAATCCAGGCAAATAAATTTAGAAAATTAAATTTAAAACGTGTAAGTATGTGTATTTTTCTTTTATTCCTTATGAGAAATAATCAATTATGTAGCCTTCAAATTCTGAAGTTGCATCTGCCATATGTTCCCTCCCTTAACATAAATGTGTACATCGCTATTACCTATAGCTGTAGATAAAGGGCTAGGTAATGAAACTGTTAAACCATGAAGATAGTTTTTACTCAGGGAATTTGCTGCAATAATCAAACCAAAACTATACAGGTAGTTCTGCTTTGCTTATTGCTCCTTCAAAAGTACCTGCATAGATTTTCACCTGCATTTTGTGTGGATAATTTTTAGGGCAAAACTATGCTCATAATATCATCACTCAACCTAAACACACTCTGGGAATGCCAACAAAATTAGGAGGGTAAATATACATGTGGTAGACATAAGCACATATTTTTATCTGGGTAGAATGTATGCAATAATCAAACATTTATGTGGATAAAATAGCATTTTACTTACGGACATGCCTTTTATTATTCCTCTCGCTGTGTCTAAAATATATATGTGTCCTATTTAAATGGATATGACTAATTTTTTTCTGCTGAGAATGTAGCAAACATTCACAGAGCAAATAGCAAGTAAATTCACAAAATGTGAAGATGGATGAGACACACATGTCATCCTTGCATTCATACTCTTTCAGATGAATAAAGACATAGCAGGCAAATAACTGTAGAAAGATGACCACAGCATAATACAGTTTATATATTAAAACATATGAACAACACATATTAACAGGAGTAAACCTATGTGCAACCGCTTATTTGGATGGTGTGCAGTGCCCTTGCTTGGTGGACACTGGCTCTCAAGTGACGTGCATAACACAAACCTTCTATGAAGACTATTTATCACATCGGAAGCTATACCCTCTAGAAGACTTACTTTGTGTTACGGGTGCAGGAGGTCAACCTGTTCCTTATCTGGGGTATATTGAAGTTGAAGTACAGTTTCCCACCATCAAAGAGTGCCATCTTAGTTCTTCATATGCTCTGAAAAAGAATCATGTTTTGGGATGACCAGCCTTCTTCCTACTCAATAACTGTTAATGGTTACTTAAATATATACCTTCGGACTCAGCTGTACAGTGCTAGGCAAATATTGTGCCCCCCCAAAACAGTGGACTGGCAACCCATTCCATAGAAGTCCGAGGTCCAGGGCTAACCAGTATCAGTGTCATATTCCATGCTGTCAAAGTGATGTTGTAGTTGCGACAAATCATCATAGATGCTTGGTGTCTCTTAAATGCTGTTCCATAGCCACAAAATTGCTTGAAATGCTCATAGTCAGTTGTCGATGCTGGCATCGACAACTGACTATGAGCATTACCAGCTGCTGCTATGCTGTAATAGGCCCATCAGTTTTGCATTCCTTGAAACACACCATGGGAGGGATGCATGGGTGGGCAAAGATATGATGCTCCATGTTGAAGACATCTCTATGAACCACAGGCCTGCCTTTTAAAGTCTATGGGTAGGCCCGCAAAGCCCACATCCCTCACTGATGCCAAGCCGTTTACCTATCTATACCTTTTCTTACATATCCCTCCCTTTCATCTCCATTTTTTTCAAAAAATTCCATCTCTGGCTCCCACACACCTATCAGACTAGCTTTTTACGCTCCCACCTCGACCCTCAGCTTTCTTTTTTGCCCTTCCGGCTGTTCTGTCTCCAGTCCATTTTTTGTACTGTTCCCTGATTTGGGATTTCAACATATGCAGATGGATGAGATACCTGTGTTGTGCTTTCACTTATAACCTTTCATATGAATAAAGACACAGCAGGCAAATAACTGTAGAAAGAACTTTTATGGAAATAATACAACTTATATAGTAAAATTTTTGAACAGCACATATTGACAGCAGTCATCCTATGCTCTGAAAATGAATTATATTTTGGGGTGAACCTTTATTTAACTAATTCTAATGCCTTTCAATGACTTCTTAAATATATATCTTCAGACTCAGCCATACAAGCTGTCTAGTGCTGTGCAAATTTTGTGCCCTCAAAAACAGAGAACTCGCTCTCTATTCCATAAAACTCTGGGGTCCAGTGTTATCCAGTATCAGTGTCATATTTCCCACTGCCAAAGTGGAGAGCAATGTTGCAGTTGTGGCAAATCATAATAGCTACTTGGGCTGAAACTGTAATGGGACCTCTTAAATCTTTCTCAAAGCTGCAAAATTGCATGAAATGCTGATCACCCAAAACCATCATGGTAATGATACCTCATTTGCCTCGGGCAACCCCCCCCCCCCCCCCCCCCAAACTAGGTTCTGTGGTCATGACATGTCACCAACAGTTCCAGAATATCCAATAAATCACTATTAAATATGTCAAGACCAACATCTGACATGCATTCCATCAGGGTGAAATTAACCGAGATAGTTCACATCAATTAGGTCCGTACCAGGCTGATACACTGTATGATGGGTATGAATCTACATATCCATTTATTCAATATTTTTCTAGTTTTATCTAGGTTCTGATGGAACATTTTGCTGAGTCAAACCCTCCTGGGGATCATGCAGGACAAGGCAATGCGCAATACAGGAAATAGATTCACAATCACAATTTAATTACTCTGCATTTTTGCACAACCTTCACACTGTGCATCAATGCTATATCATTGCCACCAACGTGAAGAATTATCATCCAGGGAGGAGCTTGTGCCCTATACATGAGGGGCACCAGCTGGTCCCATATCATCCTATCCAGATTAATGAGATCTGAGAGGTTGACATGCTCCATTGTTCTCCAAAAGGCCTCATTTTTGATGTTTTGTATGTCCAGTGTACAAACGAGTGCCCCACAATCCAGATAAAGTGCATTGTCTGACTTGTACCTGAAATGAGAACAGTGCATTGTTAGTGGGATTTCACTAGAATTAAACAATGGGTCTTACTACAGTTGTTATCTCCATGACTGCCATCTACCTACAGACATTGTGTGGGAGCCCTAATACTGCTGCTGTCATTGCCGCCCTGATTTGGAATGAATACTTAAGCCCAGATTTTAAAAGGCCTGCGTGCATAAAACCGGGCTGTATGCATGTGGCCGGGCCTTGCGCGCTGTGCACATTTTAAAAAGGGCTCAACCACGTGCACAAATCCTGGTATGCGCACAAGTGCAGGGCCTCGGGCGGGCTGGAGGGTAGGGTCTGGGTGGGCTGGGACAGTGCCATTGTATGCTGTCCTTATGACTCGTGTCCCAGCAGCTGGCTGGCACATGCAACTTACTTTAGCTCTGGCCCTGAAGTAAGTTGAAAAACAAACAAAAAAAAAAAGGATAACTAGGAAGGGTTAAGGGGGTGGGGAGGAGAGGGGAAGAGAGGAGGGAGTTTAGGTAGTAGGGTAGGGAAATTAAGGAACGAACTGGAGGAAACTGTGGAAGGCCCGATTGTGTTGCCTTGAATAATTTGCAAAAATTCACCCTCCCTTGTGCGCCACCCATTCATGCACACGTGAATTGTAAAATCCAGTGCACATATGCGTGTGGCAACCAGATTTTATAACATGCACGTGCCGACGAGCTCATGTTATAAAATCGGCGCATCCATGTGCGCGTGCTGGGGATCGCGTGCACGTGAACACATGCATGCATCTTTTCAAATCTACCCCTTAGTGATAAACTTGCCATCCATGCCGCATGCCCTTAAACACATCTGAAGAACCCAGGAGAATTGGAAACAAGACACCAGATGCCCTTGTTGTGCAGCAGCAACAGTCTCAGGCTGTCCAATCTCTGGGTCAAGTAACTCTGGAGATTATGTACTGGTTGGTGAGGTCTCCCTTCAACCTGTTCAGATTAACTATCTTGCCATTCACTGTAGGGCAGTCTTGGACCTGCGAATGTACAGTCACTTGTTCTGGAGTCCTAACCACATCTCCAAACTGCAGGCCAGAAGTTGATGGGCCCACCAAAGATTGCAGCACTAGCTCGCTGACATGTAATGCCACAAAGAAAGCCTGCGAGAAAGCACATCAAAATAGAATGGTTTCAAAGTCCATTAAGCAAACACTGGGGAAGGCTTTGAATATCTTTCTTAGATAATCATGAGAAACTTGGCATCTTGTATCTTGAGTTTTTTAAGCAGATCTTGCTCAACCCAGCCTCCATCAATTTTCTCACAACAAAGTTAGCCACTGCATTCTCAATTCCTATCACCTTCGTAAAGAAGTCTATAGCTGCTAATCATGTTGCCATTGTAGACATACCAATGCTTTTGTGCTTGAGCTGTAAAATATATTTAACAACAGATTGAGTTCTGACTGGCCACATCAGATCAGTGCCCCTCACAGTGAGGAAAGGCTGAAAATCAGACATAGCACTTTGATAATACTTTTTTGTCACTATCTAACAAGTCTATCAGTAGTTTCCAAACTTCAGAGGGCCAAATCATTAAACTTTTGAAGAACTTGGTGTTCTGAAGGTGTCTGCCTCTGGAGCTAGAGACTTGGACGATAAGCACTTAAAAAGGGAGAGTCAGCAGTTCCATTTTTTTATACCTGTAAGCCTATTGAATGATTGCAGGACTTGCTCCCTAACCTTAATATGATGCTTAATAGGCTCAGTTTCTCTGATATGTTAGTGGGGGTTTTTTTATATGTTTGCTGTGGCTCTAGCTATTCTTCAAATGAAAAACCTGCCCATTTGGATAACTCAACAGGTGAAACTAAGAAACCCATGAAAGACTGGAACTGCTTTATGGTCTCCTTCTATGCCTGTCCCACGAAAGCAAGAGTTTCTTTTATCTTGACTATCTTCTTCGATGGCAACCTAGACATTCTTGCCCGCACGTCTAGCTCAATCTCCAGGAAATTGATGACTGAAACGGGCCCTCTGTCTTATTTTGAGTGAGGGGAATACTGAATTCTGCAGACATCTCTTGGAAAACTTTCAGTAAGGATTGGCATTCCAAGGCATTTTTATCAATAAGCAAAAAATCATCGAGATAATGTACTATATTCTGGCATACTAAGGTCTGCTCGACTACCCAGTGCAGGAATGAATTAAACTTATAAAAAATAAGCACAGAATATCAAGCAGCCCATCAGCATGCATTTGTCAAATAATACTCACCCCAAAACATAAAGCCTAACAAGTGAAATGATTCTAGTACATGGGAAACAATTGGATGGCAGACTCAATATCCTCCATTGCAAGATTGGTGAAACTGTGAATAATGTTGATTGATAGCATGGTCCAAATGTCTGTGCAAAGAAGCAGATCAATGCTCTGAGTAGAACAAGATATGAATAAGGTAAAACTTACTTGGTTCCTTCTTTGATACCTCTCCCAAGGGAGATATGATCAGGCCATAAAATGGAGGCATTCAAAAGGGGCTGGATAACCAAGCCAGGGAGAACCAGTACCCATTCTATTTTTTTTGGGTACTGGTTCATGTAAATTGAGGGACACTGAATTGCAAGCCAGGCCTATAAGGAGGGAGAGGGTGGGCATTGAACATGATATTTATAAACCTTGAATGAGGCCAGATGTGATCAATTCAGCTTGTGCTCGGTATAAGTAGTGATTTAGCCATGGGATCATAGCCTTAATGTTGACTGTTGAGGAGGCTAGGCCTATTACTGCTCCTAGGAAGCTGCTAGGCCTGTTGACAGTGATCTCTAGGGGCTCTATATTGTGATGCTGCTTGGGCAACCCCACAATTAGTGCAGGCATGCTGGAACCTGCATGGGAGACAAATAGAGTCCAGAACCTCACCCTTGTGGGGGGCTGCTCAATGCCACTGGATGCTAAATAGCTGGTACTTGGCCTGATGTTCTAAACTGCCAAAAGTGTGTGGCTCAAGCTTGTATTGTCACCAGTGGTTTGCTGATTATCAAAGGACATGCACTGTCACAGCCTTTTGGTTCCATAGGTCTGTGCTTGTTGACAAAGTTCCAGCATTAATTTTCTAACTTCTGTTGCTCACCCCTGTGATTGGAGGAGGAATCACACCTCATGGCCCTACAAGTGGCTGTAGGAGGGTTGAGTGCCATGTTCTGAGTCACATGCTTCATGATTTTTTAGTTTTTTTGCCTCCATCTGCTTTTGTTATGCTACAAGAATAATGCTATGAAAAACTTGTAGAAAAACAAGGAAATCATTTTAGGAAATGGTCAAGAATACAGATATAAACATCTTCTTTATGTGTGGAGGTGTTATGTTTTTGAAGGTTTGGGTGGACTGGCAGGCTTGGGTGGCAGCTGACCATGCCCACAGGATGGAGCCTGGCTGGGCTAGCATTCCTCAGGGCACTGGAACAGCGGTTCCTCCGGTAGCAGTGCTGTAGTGAAAATAACTGAGAGAATGAGTACAATGAGACATTCACAGAGTCCTCAGTATGGAGAAGCCCCGAGATAGGGAGAGTTGGCCCTCGAGGAGTGAGTACCAGATCCCTGGGAGCAGAGACTCATTGGCAAGTACTCATGCAGCAGTTCCACGTAGGAGATGGCACTGGCGCTGGAACGGAGGCAGGCCCTCAAGGAGTGAGTACCTGGTTCCAGGGAAACAGTTCTGAGGAGTAGATGGTAGTACTCACAGATGGTGTCTGTAGCAAATTCTTCCAAGTAGAAGAGGAGATGGACACAGGCAGTGAGTCAGGGAACATGGGCTCTCGAGGAGCGAGTACCGGTTCCTGATAGTGACCTGAAAGAAGCAGAGAGGCCCCCGAGGAGCGGGTACCTTGTTAGCAGTAAAGAGTCCAATAGAAGTTGGAGGCAGAGTAGCTGGGTACGGAGAGCAAATCCCATCCATAGGAAATCCCTTGGTAACTCAATGGCTAGCAATAAACAACAGGCTTAAATATCCGGGCAGTGTGACGTCATCACAGGGGGACGCCCCTGAGGTTCGCGCCATAGAGGAAATAAGAATGAGGGCGCGCGGCGCACGTGCCCTAAGGTACCTGAGGAGCATGGCGGGAGGCAGTGCCCAAGCCGGTCTGGGGTCACCGGAGAGGACGGCGGGCAGATGCTGCGGCAGCCAGATGTCCACAAGGAGCAGGAGGAGTCGCAGAAAAAGAAAGGTAGACAGAGTGAAGCTGTCGGGCAGCGATGGTTGCAACAGTACCCCCCCTTCAAAGGGCGGTCTCCTCTGCGGGTACCGGGTTTTGGTTTCCAAGGATATGAGAGATGGAATTGATGGATCATCTCTTTGTCAAGGATATTAGCCAGAGGCTCCCAAGAATTTTCTTCGGGGCCAAAACCTTCCCATGAAAGAAGGTATTCCCAAGTCTTGCCTCATCTTCGGACATCAAGAACGGCTTCAACCTTGTAATCTAGGTCGTCTTCTGCATTGATGGGAGATGGTTCCTGAGACTTGGAAAAGAACTCACTGAAAATGAGTGGTTTCAGAAGTGAAACATGAAATGCATTGTGGATGTTCAATCCAGGTGGTAGCTTCAGACTCTAAGTTATGTTGCCAAGATGTTGGAGGATTGGAAATGTTCCAACGTAGCGAGAAGTAAATCGAGTGGAGAGTAACTTCAGTCTAAGGTGCTTAGTGGAATGCCAGACTTTGTCTCCAGGTTGAAAGATAGGCGCTCTGGAATGGTGAGTGTCATAACATCTTTTGGCTCGATTACTCGCTTTGAGTAGCATTTCTTTCGTCTGAGTCCATAATTGATGGATATCATCAGCAGTGGATTGAGCTGCTGGGGACATCACTGAGAGCTTCAGTGGAAGTGGCGGAGATGGTAAACGTCCATATACCACTTCAAAAGGCGTTGATCCAGTGGATGTTGCTGGATGAGAATTAATGGCAAATTCAGCCCATGGTAACAGTTCGGCCCATTTATTCTGATGGCAACTCACATAGGCCCAAATGAACTGTTTCAGGGTCCTATTCATCCATTCTGTTTGGCCATTTGATTGAGGATGATAGGCTGATATATAGTCTAGAGAGATGTTGAAAATTTTGCACAAAGTCTTCCAGAATTTTGCCATGAATTGTGATCCTTGATCCGATACTATGTGCTTCGGTAGGCCATGAAGGTGAAAGATGTGGGTTATGAAGAGCTTTGCAAACTCCAAGGCTGAAGGTAAGCCAGGTAGCACCACGAAATGGGCCATCTTCCTGAAATGGTCGACTGTGACCCAAATGGTATTCATACCTCCAGAGAGGGGAAGATCAACTACAAAGTCAGTAGTGATATGCGTCCAGGGCTGCTCCGGAGCTGGAAGCGGTTGCAGCAATCCCCGCGATTGGCCAGAAGTAGGTTTGTGCTTGGCACAGTTGACACAAGATGCTACGTAGGAGAATGTATCTTCCTTGATAGTTGGCCACCAATAATACTTCTGGAGCTTCAGCAGGGTACGGCGTTGACCAGGATGGACAGCCAGCTTGGAATCGTGAGCCCAATAGAGCACTTTCTTCCTGAGATGTTTAGGCATGATGGTTTTACCAGTGGGCACAGAATGGGTAGCACCCAAGATGACTTTCTTCGGGTCGATTATATGCTGAGGTTCTTCTGGAACATCCTCCGAGAGAAAGGAGCGTGACAGGGCATCAGCTCTGGTATTCTTGTCTCCGGGGCGATATTTGAGCACAAAGTCAAAATGGTTAAAAAATAAGTACCATCTGGCTTGTCTATGGTTAAGACGTTGTGCATGGTGGAGATACTCTAGATTTTTATGATCTGTAAACACGGTAATTTGATGTTGAGTGCCTTAGAGCCAAGGCTGCCATTCCTCGAATGCCAACTTAATAGCCAGGAGCTCTTTATCTCCGATCCCATAGTTCTTTTCTG
This sequence comes from Rhinatrema bivittatum, assembly GCF_901001135.1. NCBI lineage: Eukaryota > Metazoa > Chordata > Amphibia > Gymnophiona > Rhinatrematidae > Rhinatrema > Rhinatrema bivittatum. The sequence goes on from NC_042620.1 coordinate 168,617,323, forward strand.
CCAGAGAGAAACGTTGTGAGAAGAAAGAGCAGGGATGTAATGCTTTGGAGTCTCCGATTTGTCTCAATACAGCCCCCACACCAACATCAGAGGCATTGACCTCCACGATGAATGGCTTGTTGGGGTCTGGATGACACAGGCATGGTTTGGTGGAAAAGGCAATCTTTAAATTCTCGAACATGGAAATGCCCTCCGCAGACCATTTAGAAGTGTTGGCCCCCTTTCAGGTCATTGCAGTTAAGGGCACAGATAAAGAAAAGTAACACTTTATGAAGCTTCTACAATAATTGGTGAACCCCAAAAATCGGCTCAGGGCCTTCAGGCTGGTAGGTTGGGACCAATTTTTAATACTCTCTTCTTTTTGGGGATCCATCTGAAAGCTATTTTTAGACACAATGTAGCCAAGAAAAGGCACAGAGTTAGCACTTGAATAGCTTGGCGTAGATCCGACGTTCTCATAGTCTTCCTAGTACTTGCTTGATGTCCTCTAGATGGGTAGACAAGTCCTGAGAAAATATCAGGATATCATTTAGGTATATCACGACACTCTTGTACAACAGGTCCCGCAAGATGTCATTCATCAAGTTCTGGAACACGGCGGGTGCATTGCACAGGCTGAAGGGCATTACTAAGTACTCGAAATGACCATCTCGAGTGTTGAAGGCTGTTTTCCATTCATCGCTACTGCAAATGCGAACTAAGTTGTAGGCCCCCTTCAGGTCAAGTTTCGAGAATATTTTGGCACCTTGAAGCCAGTTGAACAGCTCTGAGATTAAAGGCAGGGGATATCGGTCTTTGATCGGGATGTCATTCAGACCTCGATAGTTGATACAAGGACGCAAGTTACCGTCTTTCTTCCCCACAAAGAAGAATCCTGCACCGGCTGGAGACTTTGATGGTCTAATGAATCCCTTCTGTAAATTCTCCTCGATGTACGCGGATATAGCCTTGTTCTCTATAGCAGAGAGTGGATAGACACGTCCTTTAGGAGGTTCAGTGTTAGGTTTCAGCCTTATGGCACAGTCGTAAGCTCTGTGTGGAGGAAGGATGTCAGCAGCTTCTTTGGAGAACATATCACTGAATAATGCGTATTGAGGCTGCAGTCCTGGCATCACTGGAGTTGTAGGCATGCAGAGGACAGGAGAAACCTCCTTAAGGCACTTGCCATGACAACCTGGGCTCCAGCGGGAGAGTTCCAAGGTAGCCCAGTCAAATTGAGGCTGATGTGACTGCAACCAGGGTAACTCCAGAACGATAGGGTGCATAGCCTTCTCTAACACAAAGAAGGAAATTGACTCACTATGGAGGACTCTGGTGCGAAGGGTTACCGGTTCGGTACGCCAGGTCACGTCACTCGCAAAGGCTCTCCATGGATAGATGATAAGAGCAGTGGAACTTCCAAAGTGACAAGGGGAATCCTCAAATGTTCCACTAGGCATCGAAGTATAAAGTTGCCTCCTGCCCCTGAATCCACCAGGGCAAGTGTTTGAACTTCGGATGATTCACAGATAAGGGAGACTGGGAAAGAGAGCGGAGGAGAGGTTGTGGTAAGGCCTAAGAACAGTCCTCCTGCAGGACTTAGGCCCGTCCGTTTCCCGGACAACTTGGGCATGTTGGTACATCGTGACCAGTCTGTCCACAGTACATACACTGGCCATGCCTCTTCCAAAGTCTTCTCTCTTTTGAAGTCAGGTGACTGCAACCAAGTTGCATCGGTTCTTCTCCACTGGTGACAGATATTGCTGGGACTGTCTGGAGTGCAGGTTTAGCATGAACCTCCCTCTGAACCGGTCTAGTGGTAGGCTTGAGTTCTTTCACCTAATCACGGAGCCGGTGGTCAATTCTAGTAGCCAAAGCCACTAGTTCATCCAGCGAGTTAGGTGTCTCACGAGCGGCCAGCTCGCCTTTCAAGGGAGTATCCAGACCTCTGAAGAAGAGGGTTTTCAGGCATTTGGAATCCCAGCATAGTTCCATTGCAAGAGCCTTAACCTCTATTACAAAATCAGCCAGTGGTCGGTTGCCTTGCTTCAGTCCACCAGAGTAGACCAGCAACAGTCACTCGAGCAAGATCGTCAAAAACGGACTTAAACAAATCCAAAAATCCGTCAATATCCTGCAAAATTGGATCCTTACATTCCCATAGTGTTGAGGACCAAGACAAGGCCCTTCCATCAAGATAAGATAGAATGTATGTAGTCTTGGCATAGGCCGTGGGGAAATGAGAAGGCTGTAATGCGAAATGCATGCAGCACTGATTTAGAAAATCTCTAGTCCTTTGAATTTCTCCAGAGAAACGAACTGGAGCAGCCAGAAGTACAGTTGTCTTTAAAGTTACTTCAGGTAACTGACCTTCATTACTGGAAGTAGCGCCTTGAATCTTCTGTGCGTGTAGCTGATGGAACGCAGAAGTGAGTTTCTCCAGTGCGTCTTGTTGTTCAGCAATGCGCAAGGCCAGGCCCGAAATGGCCTGTATAGCATTGAGCTGTGCCGGATCCAAGGAGTTAACAATCTGTTATGTTTTGTAAGGTTTGGGTGGACCCTTGGACACTGTGGCAGCTGCCCATGCCCACAGGGGGAAGTCCCTTGAGGGGCCACAGGTCAGGCTCAGCTCTGGACACACAAACACAGAATATATCTTTATTTAGACAGTTTGTAAAACCATCAGAGGTGGCGGTAGTGAGTAGAAGATGGAGCCCGGCTGGGTTAATATTCCTCAGGGCACTGGAACAGCGGTTCCTCCGGTAGCAGTGCTGTAGTGAAAAGAACTGAGAGAATGAGTACAATGAGACATTCACAGAGTCCCCAGTATGGAGAAGCCCCGAGAAAGGGAGAGCTAGCCCTCAAGGAGCAAGTACCAGATCCCTGGGAGCAGAGGTTCATTGGCAAATACTCACGCAGCAGTTCCACATAGGAGATGGCACTGGCGCTGGAACGGAGGCAGGCCCTTGAGGAGTGAGTACCTGGTTCCAGGGAAACAGCTCTGAGGAGTAGATGGTAGTAGTACTCACAGATGGTATCTGTAGCGAATTCTTCCAAGTAGAAGAGGAGATGGACACAGGCAGCGAGTCAGGGAACATGGGCCCTCGAGGAGCGAGTACCGGTTCCTGATAGCGACCTGAAAGAAGCAGAGAGGCCCCTGAGGAGCAGGTACCCCATTAGCAGCAAAGAGTCCAATAGAAGTTGGAGGCAGAGTAGCTGGGTATGGAGAGCGAATCCCATCCGTAGGAAATCCCTTGTTAACTCAATGGCTAGCAATAAACAACAGGCTTAAATATCCGGGCAGCGTGATGTCATCACAGGGGGACGCCCCTAAGATTCGCGCCATAGAGGAAATAAGAATGAGGGCCGTGTGGCACGCGCGCCCTAAGGTACCTGAGGAGCATGATGGGAGGTAGCGCCCAAGCCGGTCCGGGGACACCGGAGAGGACGGCGGGCAGATGCCGTGGCAGCCAGACGTCCACAAGGAGCAGGAGGATTCACAGCAAAAGAAAGGTAGGCGGAGTGAAGCCGTTGGGCAGCGACAATTTCAACAGGAGGCAAGGGTAGAGATCAGCATAAGAAAGGAAACTGTGTAACTGATTCACGAACAAGAGGTGAAAACCCCGGACATGGCTGTGCTCAATATATGCACTCTTGCAGCTGTGTAATATTAACCACAATACTATGCTGTGATTGGCAGCCCTGAAGATGGCTGCCTGTCAAGTATCTTAACCAGTTTACACCCCTCTTTCTTTATCGGGTACCATCCCCGAATGAGCCACAAAAGAAGGATCACAAAATGATCCCCAGCCCCTTGGGATGTTGGCCCCATAAAACATGCATCATGCATATATTAGATATTAAAGCATGGTCAACAAACATGAGCATGCAGAAATGGCCACTCACAATGTAAAAAGATGTCTTCAGGAATGGCTGCCTGAACATGCTTCCTGTACACACTTTTTGTTTTTAATGGGAATGTCTTTCTTTTAGTCAGTCACCGATGGCTATGTCTGTCTAGCAATAATGTCTTGGCAACCCACCCAGAAGCTGGCCTCCATAGATGCATTAAATGGTTTTGGGACCCATTATTGCCTTCTCATTCTTCCCTGTATCTACCATGTTAAAGATCAGATGCAAGATGGCCACCCAAATGGAGCTTAATGCAGCCTTCCGAGAGACAGCCAATCTCAAGATGCCCACCGAGGAAGAAAAACAGCATAGCCAACACCAATGCCAATCAGAATATGGCTGCCCCTCTTACCTCAAATACTCACCATAGATAATTGCCAACCCCAAGATGGTTGCTCTGAAAATGAGTAAGGAAGGCACACTAGCAATAAATACAGGATAGCCTGGGGGGAGGGGGGTGGAGATATATTGCTACTGTGAGTGCAACCCTGGCCCAAGCTATTGGATACAAATGGAACCACTGGTAAAATTGACCCTCCTTATCACTCCAGCCACCTGCTTCACTTGCCTCGCATCCCAATCTTCTCACCAGTGCCAATGTTTTTTGTTGGGTTTTTTTGCTTTTTTTGGGGGGGGGGGGGGGGTTAAGATTTACATTATCTATGCCTCAGGCACTGCTGTAGATGCCCTCTGGGATCACAATCACTGATGCTGCACACAGCCAGAGCCCTGCATGAGCTGTACTGAGATTGTGTTTGCTCTGCCAGTTTACTCCTTTCTGGGTCCACTGAAATGAGATGGCAATTTGGGGCAAAAAAAAAATGTAATGCCTGAAGCAACAAAGCCAAAGCTGTGATGATCCACATTGCAGAACCCTTGCCCAGTCTTTTAATGACTGTGGGCAAAATTACAAATCCACACCTCTCACTGATGCTAAACCCCTTGCTCATCTATCCCCCTAATTGGATATCTCTCCCCTTCTCCTTTTTTTTAAATAATTTTATCCCTGGCTTTCTGTTGCTTGTCACAGGTTGAGATGCAGGTGTCCATTATGGTCACCGTTTAGAAAGATAAGTAATTTCACTTTGTTTTGCCTTTGAAGCAATTGTCACTGAAGAAACATCAGCTGATGTCAGATATATTGGGGTATTCTTTAAGTGGATATAACATTTGGTAACTGAGATATGTTTATTTGCAACATAGAAAATAATATAAAAATACTGTTAGATGGGTGTATGATTGAGAAGACCGGGTGCCTATGAAGGCCATATGTATATTGGCTTGCTGTCACCTTTAATAACATTAACTTGAGATTTAAGATGTTTTTGTAGGTTCAACATCTGTAGCTCTTTTTGACATTGTCTAGTAATGCATAAAACATCAAGTTGTGTCTCTGAAATTAGATCATAAATCAGTTCACATTTACCCATAACTGACCTAGTATTTAACAAAGCAATCTTAAGGCCATTAAGAATAGCTTTAGATGAAGCATGTTTACAAATGTCACTGTTGTTGTCAGTCTTTTATTTATTTATGTATTTATATATTTATCTATCTATTTTACAAAGTGTCCTGGGAGCCTGAACTACCCACTTGTTATATTTCCCCTTCCCACTATAACACTAATCATCTCAGTGTTTACATTAACTAGAAATTATAACAACCAATCTTACTTCCCTTTAAAAATTCCTAGAAAATACAGATAATTAAAATAAAAAAATGCATACAGATACCCTGACCAACTATTTGGCTTACTGTACATAACTAGCCCCCCAACCAAAACTAGATTTATTTGTCCTATAGATTATACCCCTAGAAATAAATTACAAAAAGGAGATAGAGATCTTTGTCTTCTTACTCATTCTCTTTTGTACTTTGCTTACTGCATTAGACCTTCTCTCGTTCCACCTTTAAGTCGTACCTGAAGATGCATTTCTTGAATACAGTATTCTAGTAGACAAGACATCATTAAATCCACCATTGCCATTATGATATATCACTATTGCAATTGTGCCCATCTTCATATTATTTTTTACATTTTGCTATATTCTCATAGAAACTGCAAGCTCTTTGAGAGAACACAATGCTTTGCATTTGATCCCTGTGTGACTAGTTTCAACAATGCATTTTTCCTTGCAATTGCTTATTTTTATTTCTGTTTACTTCATACAGTTCTTTGTACACTGTCAGTGCTACATAACATGTCTTTGTGCAACAGCAATGTATTGTATCTTTGATGGACACACAAAATGAAATCCTGGGAGGTTTATATATTTGCTCTGTGTGACCAAAGTAGAATATCAACAGATATGAACCAGAAAATATACTGCTATCTTGTGCTTTTCAGATATTTACTGTGACTACAGTTAAAAATCACTATAAGTGCTGTAAATAAATGGAATTCATTAGAAATTATTAATGTCAAAATAGTATAGTACTCTGAACTGAAAATTCTTAGTCATTAACAGTTGGTTCTAGCAAACTTTAGACTGAAAAATTATTTGTGTTCAACAAGTTCAGCTTTTTCTGTTTGACTATAATTAAGCCAAGGACTCCTTCAACTAATATTACCTGCCTGTTAATTGCTAGACATTATTCTTTCAATCAGGAAGTAGCTGGCTGAGATAAAAGTCTATCAGTGACTGAAATTCTCCTGTCTCCCACAGGCTTCTTGAATATACAGTCATGGCCGAAAAACATGACACATCTTGGTGTCTTCTCCAGCTTGGTGACGATAGGGGGACGTGTTCTGTACAGGTGAGAGAGAAGATGTTTCAAGAATTCCTTAATCTTTTTGTAGAGTTGCAACTCGCTGAATTCAAAAGGGGTAGTATCAGGTTGGTTGAACAGAACTTTTTGGTAGGAAGATTATAGAATCACATTTTTCATTCAAATATCTTAACATATGATGACGATAATTATAAAATATAATAGCAATTTGTCATTAGCATTTGAAAATGATTTCTGAGTTAGCAGTTATTTACAGAACTAGAGAAGGAGGCAGTGGGGCAGCAAGAATGATATCTTCATAATTGGAGATCAGAGTTGAAATGATGGTAGTGTGATTTGGGGAACAGAGAGAGCTGTGGACGTACAAAACAGGAATGATGAGGTGAAAGAAGCTTTGAGGTCCATAAGTAGTTAAACTAGGCCAATGTTACAGGACAATGCATTTTGCCACCCTGTGCATTTGAACATTTAGCATCTCTGTTCATATTGTTCCTGCAGAGCAACAAGTGCTACTCAGTGATCTGGCCTGCCATAGTTCATTGATCAGATTTCAATTTATATTGATGTCCATAATAGCATTGTAAAATTGAATTAAACCTATACGGCAGCTATGCATATAAGTTACTCCAGTTTTCACACGTTTGCTTTGAAAATTATGTGAAATACACAATTTGCAGGGCCTAAATTGTGCATATTAATTTATATGCATACTTTTTAAAATCAAAAGTACATGTATATAAATCCAAACTCCAATGCAATTCTCTCCCCTGGAATGTCTGTTTTGTGTGCATAAAATTATGCTTGAAATTGGTTTTAAGAAGAAGTCATTTATTCACATACTTACAAGTAAACCAATGCTTTTTAAGCATATATGGCTACAAAATTGCCCACATAGAAACTGTGCTTCTTAAAACCAAATCTGTAATTAAAAAATAAAATGAGAAACAAAATATTCTTATTGACTTGAAAATATGAAAAGGCTATACCTTGGGATAGAGAAGTTGGGTTTAAAATCCACATCTATTTTAAAAAATACAAATGCTAATAATGATGATGTTTTGAATACTTTATAGGGTATTGTTATACGTGTATGTCTCAAAACAATATTGAATACATTTTTCTCTTTTGTAACTGGGACTCAAAATTTATATCCCAGATTTCAGGAAAATTATTTTTTTTGGGTAAAGAAGTCCATGCATAATCAAAGTATCTTCTTTTTCTTGCTGCTTTTAAAAAGGAGGTTTTAAGTTATTCTTGTACATAAGGGTCAACCAAAAATGTAGGTAATATCTTTTTATTGGACTAATAATACATCAGTGACTAACATTTGAGAGCTAAACTCACTTCATCAGCAGATTTATTTAGTCCAATAATAAGGTAGCATCTACAACTTGTTTGTTGCCCCTGATTTCTACATATTCAAATGGACAAATCCAGCAATCACATTACTTCATTCTTGTACATAATAATAGTTATCTTCTGTCAGGAAGTGCAAAGATCTGCAGATGAGATCCCCAAGAAGGTCCTGGGCCTTTCCCTGTTAGTAGCAATCAGAGCCCAAAAGATGACATGGAAAACAGTTTCAGTAGGTTTAACTATAGCTATTGATCCATGAATCATTAACTAGAAGCACAGGGGTAGATTTTCAGAGCCCTGCTCGCCTAAATCCGCCCAAAACCGGGCGGATTTAGGCGAGCAGGGCCCTGCGCGCCGGGAAGCCTATTTTACATAGGCCTCCCGGCGCGCGCAGAGCCCCGGGACTCGCGTAAGTCCCGGGGTTCTCGGAGGGGGGCGTGTCGGGGGCGTGTCGGGGGGCGGGCCCGGTCGCCGCGGCGTTCCGGGGGCGTGTCGGCAGCGTTTTGGGGGCGGGTACGGGGCGTGGCTACGGCCCGGGGGCGTGGCCGCGCCCTCCGTACCCGCCCCCAGGTCGCGGCCCGGCGCGCAGCAGGCCCGCTGGCGCGCGGGGATTTACGTCTCCCTCCGGGAGGCGTAAATCCCCCGACAAAGGTAAGGGGGGGGTGTAGACAGGGCCGGGCGGGTGGGTTAGGTAGGGGAAGGGAGGGGAAGGTGAGGGGAGGGCAAAGGAAAGTTCCCTCCAAGGCCGCTCCGATTTCGGAGCGGCCTTGGAGGGAACGGGGGGAGGCAGCGCGGCTCGGCGCGCGCAGGCTATACAAAATCGATAGCCTTGCGCGCGCCGATCCAGGATTTTAGTAGATACGCGCGACTACGCGCGTATCTACTAAAATCCAGCGTACTTTTGTTTGCGCCTGGAGCGCAAGCAAAAGTAGGCTGTTCGCGCGCCTCTTAAAATCTACCCCACAATGCTCCCCACCAATACCCAGTGATGATGACAATGTATACATTTTCACCTCTGTTCTTATCTCCCTTTGCCACATTTTCAATATGGTTCCAATAGCCTATGTCTTCCTTCTGCCCCTGCACTCCAGTCATACCAGATATGACACTCCAGACATGTTATTCAGTGAACCCTACTGAGCATGACTGACTTATTGTACAAATTTACTGCATGGGATCTGTTGCATGCACTAGTCATCCCTGCTCTGATTGGCTGCATGTGCTAATCATGCATTAGATATTCTTGACACCAGGTGCTAATAGAGTAAGCATCAACCACAGACATTTTTTTCCCAGCTTATTCTTTCTACAGTTTGGATGATAAAGACTTTGTTTTGTTGTATCTTTATGGCACAATTGGTTACTACACTCTCACCTTTTGAATTCTTACATATCTTATAATGAATAATAAATGTCAGAGTTAATGGAGCCCAACATGACCAGAAAATCTAGCATTCTTTTCAACTGTGCTTAACAATAATTTGGATTATAGCATGCCTTTCCAAATAATGATCAAGATGGCATACATCATTATTAGTAAATCAGGTACAGCGAATCCCTGCCCCAAAGAATTTACAATCTAAGTAGGCATATGAGACAACAGATGAGTTAATTACGTGACTTGCCTAGGTGACAAGGAATATCAGTGGGAAACATTGAATTTAAACCTTGGCTTTCCTGGTTCTCAGCCCATTTCTCTAACCACTAAGCTGCTTCTCATATGCAGGGTCTCAGATGCTGCTTGTACACTGCATTTCTTTTGAGAGGGTGGAGTTCAATTCCAGCAGTGCGAAATTAGTTTCCTAATTTGACCATGCAGAAGCAGGGGAATGAGTATGGGCAGAGAATAACAATGTCATAGTCTGGTAATATATGTAATAATAGTTAACTTTATATGAATTTTATACATACATTTCATCCTTGATTGGACAAGGAGCTATGATTCAATTTGATCAAGAAGTCTGGGTCCAGATTCCAAACCCACTGAGAATGACCTGTATAATTGCATTATACACATTAATGAAATCTTCTGTTAATTCTGTACACTTTCTATATGGATTTACCACTGGAAGTTAAATTGAATGACAACATAGGAGCCAGATGATAAAGTATAATGGGAGGTCTTGTATGGGAGGGAGAAAGGAAAAAGAAGGCTAAAATCCTAAACAGTATGCTGTTGATTCTCATTGTACTGTCTCTAATGTTACCTTCCCAGTGGCATCTCCTTGCTAATCCTAAAACAGCAAGGTATCAAGTCTTTGCATTTCCAGTCCCTGAAAGAGATCAGCGATGGCAATGTCTATATAACAGACAACCATAACCTGTGTTACTACCACACTGTTAACTGGACCACTCTCTTTCGTACCTCAAGTCAGAAGACTACAATCCACCAGAACAAAAAGGCTGAGAACTGCAGTAAGTAAACCTATGTTGACAGGCTCCAGGCAAAATGGGACATAGCACTGGGTTAAGATGATGTCACTGATGAATAATTGTTTTATGTAAAACATCAATTGTATTTTTTATTGCATATGAAAACAGAATCAGGTAGTCACTGGCATAAAGAAACAGATTTCTATTTTCAGAAATTGGCGTGAAAGATGCACAAGCAACTTATGCAGTGACAGAAATGTAGAAATATGATAGAACAAAAAGGCCATACAGCCTATCCAGTCTGCCCATCCACACCAAGTATTCAGCTTTACAATCCCTACTCCCCCCCAAAAAAAAATCCCCTATGTTATCCCACTCTTTCTTGCAACCACATTACTTCATTAAACAAACACCACACCATACTATACCATGACAAGCCATGCCTTTGTTAATTCTTATTTCTGCTTTTAGGTGGTGTGTTCATTAGGGATGTGAATCGTTTTAGGACGATTAAAATTATCGTCCGATAATTTTAATATCGTCTTAAACCGTTATGGAACACAATACAATAGAGATTCTAACGATTTATCGTTATAAATCGTTAGAATCGTGAGCCGGCACACTAAAACCCCCTAAAACCCCCCCCCGACCCTTTAAATTAAATCCCCCACCCTCCCGAACCCCCCCCAAATGAGTTAAATAACCTACGGGTCCAGCGGCGGTCCGGAACGGCAGCGGTCCGGAACGGGCTCCTGCTCCTCAATCTTGTTGTCTTCAGCCGGCGCCATTTTCCAAAATGGCGGCGAAAAATGGCGGCGGCCATAGACGAACACGATTGGACGGCAGGAGGTCCTTCCGGACCCCCGCTGGACTTTTGGCAAGTCTCGTGGGGGTCAGGAGGCCCCCCACAAGCTGGCCAAAAGTTCCTGGAGGTCCAGCGGGGGTCAGGGAGCGATTTCCCGCCGCGAATCGTTTTCGTACGGAAAATGGCGCCGGCAGGAGATCGACTGCAGGAGGTCGTTCAGCGAGGGTTCCGGCGCCTCGCTGAACGACCTCCTGCAGTCGATCTCCTGCCGGCGCCATTTTCCGTACGGAAAATGGCGCCGGCCATACGCGTATGGCCGGCGCCATTTTCCGTATGAAAACGATTCGCGGCGGGAAATCGCTCCCTGACCCCCGCTGGACCTCCAGGAACTTTTGGCCAGCTTGTGGGGGGCCTCCTGACCCCCACGAGACTTGCCAAAAGTCCAGCGGGGGTCCGGAAGGACCTCCTGCCGTCCAATCGTGTTCGTCTATGGCCGCCGCCATTTTTCGCCGCCATTTTGGAAAATGGCGCCGGCTGAAGACAACAAGATTGAGGAGCAGGAGCCCGTTCCGGACCGCTGCCGTTCCGGACCGCCGCTGGACCCGCAGGTTATTTAAGTCATTTGGGGGGGGTTCGGGAGGGTGGGGGATTTAATTTAAAGGGTCGGGGGTGGGTTTTAGGGGGTTTTAATGTGCCGGTTTTGCGATTTTTAGATTTTTAGATTTTTCACGATTTTTCACGATTTTTCACGATATTTTACCCCCCCAAACGGCAACAATACGATTCCCTCCCCCTCCCAGCCGAAATCGATCGTTAAGACGATCGAGGACACGATTCACATCCCTAGTGTTCATATTTTCTCCCATTCATGTCTCCATTTCTTCACTTATATCCCAACAACTATGGCAACAGCAGTCGCACAATAGTGGTTCAAAGGACATAACTTTTTAAATGATGCCTGTGCTTACCTTTATCTGGTTTTTTTTTATTATTAAAAAAAGAACTCCGATATTTAAGAACATAAGAAATTGCCAAACTAGGGGCCTCATTTTCTAAGCGGCTCGCACGCGATAAGGGACCATTCGCACGCGAAAAGTCCCGTATCGCGTGCGATACCAGGATGAGGGGCGAAGTCGGCCCCGGAAGAGGAGGAGTCGGGGCGTCACCGGGGCCGACTCTGCACCGACGCCGCGGACAGCGAAAAGGTAAGGCCCTTTTCGTGTCCTATTTCACTCCCAATAGCTACACCTCCTATGGTGGCGCTATTGGGTGCGAAACCAGCAGTGATCGCACCGTGACGGTGCGATCGCTGCCGGCTAGCGCAGGCTTGCCCCCCGTTTCGGCCCCCCGCCCCTCATTTCCTAAAGTATCGCAGGCCTACGATACTTTAGAAAATGAGGCCCTAGGTCAGACTAGGGTCTATCAAGCCCAGTGTCCTGTTTCCAATAGTGGCCAATTCAGGCTACAAGTACCTGGCAAGAACCCAAACACTAAGTAGATCCCACGCTACTGATGTCAGTAATAGCAGTGGCTATTCCCTAGGTCATCTTGATTAATAGACTTCTCCTCCAAGAACTTATCCAAACCTTTTTTAAACCCAGATACACTAACTGCACTAATCACATCCTCTGGCAATAAATTCCAGAGTTTAATTGTGCATTGAGTGAAAAATAAATTCTCCAATTAGTTTTAAATATGCTACTTGCTAACTGAAAGTGGCTTACTGTCCACCTTTCAAGATGATAAATCAGAGCTAACATATCTTGAAAAGTGCATCCTGCAACTGAAGTGAACATTTTGTGCCAGAAGAAGCAGCAGTCTATGATGTCTGCACATCCATCATGTACTGCAGTTGAGCAGACCTATATTCATCACTGCACTACCATCAATGGATATGCCTAACTCTGAAGGTTTTTCTCTCAGCCAGCTGAGTACTTTCACCTGAATTGACAGTAAGCCACAATGAATCTAACACATGAAAATTCCTTTCTAACTAGCCAAACATGTTCTGAAAGAGGGTTATAATTTTCAAAGCCATGTTGGCAGGCAAAGCAGTGCTTTACCCATGGAAAAAGAAAACCTTTAAAAAAAATCTGCCCTCCCTGTGTGCAGATAAACTTACACGCATAGTGCCACTGCATATGTCACTTTACCTGCATTGAGAAGAGGCATGCCAGGGCAGGGGTGGAATGGGGTCTGCACTTACATGCATACTTTAGGATTTTCAAAAGAATGTATGTTTTTGTTTTTTTTTCCTGGAAAACTACCTGCATAAACTAGCAGGTTCTAATGTGTGCAGATAGTTTTCTTAGGATAATTTTTAAAATAAAAACTTTGCATCAGTGCAGGCAGTTAGAAAATTTGAACTCGCCTCCAATATAGTCGCATGCAAGACACCCCAATTTGACCTCCTATAAGTTCATATCTTAGAGTATGCAATTGCTGCTGCTGCCTCCAATATCGCTGATTTAATCTGCCACCTTAGACAGATTCTCCTGCAGGCCAGCAGTAACTGGCAGAGCTAGATAACTTCCCTCAGGTTGCTGTTTTTGCAGGTGGTGTCTCACTAGAGCCAGGTGGAGAGCTTCCTCTTCTCTCTATTCCTGAATTAGCAGGAGGCATTGAGTATGTCTCTTAAGCAAATGCTGACTCTGGGTCTGTCGAACAATTGACAGATGTCTCAGCTCAGGGAAAGGTGAGGGTATGGTTTCCCCCATCGCAATCTCCCAACAGCATCTTGCCGAGCTGAGCCGCAGCCTCTGTTTGAATTAGAATGTTTTAAATGGCTCCAGTAGTCATCAGAGCTGATAACTCTGTCCAGCGGACATGAGCTTTGCTTTTCCACTTTACCATCCCACTATCGCTTTGTTGCATATTTGTATTCAATTTTGTTTATGTACATTGCCTTGAGTGCAACACATAAGAGGCAGTTTAAATTTGCCCTACTAAATAAATCAATAATGCTAGCAGTAGATTACAGTTAAGGAAAGTGGAGGCATCTTGTTCTGTGCCATCCTTCTTGGATATTTGACTATATTTTTTCTTTATTCTTTAAATATGTAGTTTCTGTACTCTCACTATTTTCTATATGGTCTATTTTGTCAAAGAAATTAAGACAATTTAAAAAGAAAAGAAGTTCTAGAGCAAATAGTTCAAAGAGGTAGATTAAGGATTAACATAAATAAATATTCCTTCGCAGAAACTGAAGTGGATATATGTGGAACAGCCTCCCAGTAGAGATGGTAGAGGCAAGAGCAGAATCAGAATTCAACATAAACACAACATATTATTAGTTGCAAGGAAATTAAGATAAAGTCAGAGTTTTTTATGTATTCGTTTAGGGCTTGCTAGCATGTCTTTCCAAAGAAGATAAAAAAGGGGTTACAGTGTTATAAAAAACATTCCAACAAATAAAACATGCACAAAAAAATGTAAAAATTAAAACAATATAACAATAAAGAGACTGGCAACTAATGGCTAGTAAACAAAACATAAAGATATATGAAATGTTCCAAGATAATGCAGGTCAACAGAATTAAAAAAGGCAGGTTTTCCATGCACATCCAAAGGTCATGAGATAGGTCAATAAGCGCACATTTTGTGGAAGTTTATTCTACCAAAATACATTTGCATATGAAAACAAGCAATTATGACTATAGACAATCTCACTGTGTCATTCATCGAAATGCATTATGGCATTAACGCACAGGATAATGTTTCAATGCGAGCGTTAACGTCATCGCACATGCAATAATTACACTATTGCACGGTGCAGATACAAATTTTGGCAAGGGCCGGGATAAGGGAGGAGTATGGGCAGGAATTATTAAAACGAGGGACAATATTGCACCGTGCAATAGCATAATGCATGCTATTGCATGGTTTTAACATCAGAAATAACTACACCTTTTTTCCTGGTGTTAAGCTCTGCAATATTCCCGAAATGGTTGTAACGCAATTTGCTATAAATTTTTAGAATTGCATTTTGGCCATTTCTGGGCTTGGAAAGGGAGAGGGGAGAAGGGAAGAGGGAGAAAGGGAGAGAGGAGAAGAAAGAGAGGAGAAGTAGAATGGAGTAGAGAGAGAGCCTCTGGAGAGGCCCTAACAGTGTTCAACTATTTATATGCCTATAGGAGGGCCATCTAATAGCTCGAGATGAGGTTATGGTGGTGGTTTAGGGGCCAGTTTTTCATGTAGAGTGAGACGTACGAACAGCACAGTGAACCTTGGTGAAGATTTGACATCATTTGGAGTGGGGAAAGTCTCACAAAGATGACATTTTATACCATGTTATCTCACTCTAGCTTGATGGTACCCTGTTATAGAGGCCATCAAGCTAGGGCAAGAGAACATGAAATAATAAGTGAGCAGTGAAGGACAGATAAGGGTAATATTTTGTTCCTAGGTAAAGAGTATTACAATATCAACTTTTGGTCAAGGATTTAAGATGTATTAAATAAAAGTGGTGACAATATGTGTCCTGGGATAATGCTACAGGAAAGCGAGTAATGCCTGGAAGAACAAGAACCAATGGTAACAAACTGGGGCCTACCATAAAGGACTGAAACCATTTAAGTGCTGAACCCATTATAAATTTGCAGCTCTGTGATATTCCAAAAGAAAAGGAAAATAGGCAGACTAGATAGGCCTTTGGGTCTTTGTCTGCCATCATGTTCTCTGTTTCTACGTAATATAACCTTTTCTATTCTAATGTACTTGATGAAAACTAAAGAAAAGTCTGTGGTGGAAATCATTCTGTATTTCTATTGTAAAACAGCACTTTATCATGGAGATGTAAAAGGTGAGTTACGAAGATGTAAATGTTGCACAGCAAGTGGTTCTGGGATTTGGACTTGACTATACAAGTTCCAGTAATTTGTCTTTCTGAATATATCATTATTAAATATCTTAGGAGTCAGTAAAATTCTTTCAATTTGGATGCTTTTATTATAAGATTTAGAAATGGCAAGAAATACCCAATATAGCATCACAATACTGACTGGGTTTTTTTTTTGTTCAGCAGTTTCCTTATGCTCCTGTGGGCTTTCAGCTTAATTAGAGTCAGCGTCTATTAGTCTTTGGCACCATGAATCTTTATTAGCAAGTACCCAGGGTTTTTCTCAGTTAGAATACATCATTAGCTCAGGCATTGTAATGAAGGCTGTTGGTAAGGGGCCACAGAACACAGCTTCCTCTGAAATCTAGGACCCTCGCACCCTGAGGGTAAATTTCAGATAACTCATTGAGGATAAAGTTTGCAGGTACTTTAGTCAGAATTTCTAAAGTGGGTTTGTGCACATAAATCCATTTTAAAAAGTTGTAGGTATTTAAAAAAACAAACAAACCTGCAGCATACATGCTCAAAGTTACTCCTGCTCAAAAGTATGTTTTTGATCATTGATCCAGTCCCAAATACACACCCCAGAATGCCTATTTAGGATACGTGTAAAGTATACTTAAAATTGTGCTCCACGCATACTCATTGAAATGACACTAAAATACATAAAATAGGGTTTCATGTATGTGTCTTTGAAAATTATACCCTCTGAACCTATTCCATAGGTGTAACCATTGAAGTGTATACCAATGTGCCACCAATGACCAAGTAAAAAAATCAAGCCTGAGGCACAAGCCTATTTGGGCATACCTGAGTCAAACCAGGGAATCCCTGGGCCCTTTCTACCTCCCTCTGCATGACATTTACCCCTTTCCATGGGAACCTTAGGATGAAAATGGCTATACAACATAATGGCACAGTGTGAACCTGAGACAGAGGCTGAAGTAATATCATTTTGGAGCCTCTCTCCATGCAGCCATCACCATTTTTAAATCTGTGATGGATGGAGCAGGGGCAAACAGCATTGTTCCTGATTTTTCCATCCTAAGGACCCCACAGAGGGGTCAGAGGAGACCCAACCAGGTAGGACCTGGCCCCAAGCTTGATTTCCACTTCCCAGATGGTGGTTGGAGGTGCCCAGGGAAGATCCAGCTGGGCCAGTTTAGCCCAGCAGGGTTTTCTTGGGGCTGGAAGTGGAGTTGGAGGAGTCTCCCAGAGGTGTGATTGTTTTTCTTTGCTTTTCTTTTTTTTTGTTGTATTTTTTTATGACCTAAAATATCTGAAAATGTTTGGGAAGGGCCATTTTCATTCATTCCATTTTATTAATTTGGTTGAAATGAATGCATATCCATAATATTTATCCTTTTTAAAATTAATGTAAAATTTGAGGGTAAAAATATTTAGAAGCATAGAAACATGACAACAGAAAATGGCCTACCTAGTCTACCCAACCACACCACCTGCTCAGCTCTACAACCCCTACCACTCCATCAGAGATCACCTATTCTTGTGCTTTCTTGAATTCACATACCATTCTTGTCTCCACCAATTCCAAGCTATTCCATGCATCCATCACCCTTTCTCTAAATAAATATTTTCTTAGATTCTTCCTGAGTCTTCTGCCTTTTACCTTCTTCCATATTCCCTTGTTGCAAATACTCCTTCCCATTGAATGAGGATTCACTCCTGTACATTGATAACTTGGAACTATTTATATGTATCTATCAAATCTCCCGTATCCAACCTTTCTTGTAGGATATACAAGTTTAGATCTTCAAGTCTGACCCCATATGCTTTATAGCAAAGACCACTGATTATTTTAGTAGCAAACCTCTGGATCAACTAAGGTTTTTGTATCCTTTTGAAGGTACAGTCTCCAGAATTGTATACAGTATTCTAAATAGTGTTCACCAGGTACTTTTCCTTTTTTTTTCTGTTGACCATTTCTCTTCCTATGCATCCAAGCATTTTTCTGGCTTTTGCCATTACCTTATCCATCTGCTGGGCCACCTTGAGGCCATAGATGCAACCATCCGGATACCACTCTTGTTTAGTTCATAGAAGAATTTCACTCCTTTTGCTCTACTGCTCCTTTTGGATTTTTGCTTCCTAAATGCACAACCATTCATTTTTTAGCTTAAATCTTAGTTGTCAGACTAGACAATTCTTCAAACTTCATTAAATCCTTCCTCATGTTCTCCACACTTTCTTGGGTATCTATCCTGTTGTAAAAATGGTATCATCTGAAAAAAAAAAAAGAAAACCCTTTCCTGATAGCCCATCTGCAATATTGCTTAAAAAATGATGAAAAGCATCAGTCCAAGGTATTATCCCTGTGGCACAACACTAGTGTAATATCCCTCTCCTTGGAGTGAGCTTCATAAGAACATAAGCATTTATTTATTTACTTATTTTATTTATTTATTTAAAGTCTTTTATATACCGAAGTATAGCAATCTGCCTTCTCTCCGGTTTACAAAATAACAACTTGATACAGACAAAGAACGATACATTTACCATACTGGGTCAGACTAAGGGCTCATCAAGCCCAGTATCCTGTTTTCAGCAGTGGCCAATTCATGTTATAAGTACTTGGCAGGATCCCAAGCAGTAAATAGATCCCATGCTACTATCACATGGGATAGCAGCATGGGATCTACCCTTTGTCACATCCCTCTCAACCAGTTTCTAACCCAGTCAGTCACTTTGGGGCCTATACCAACAGCAGTCAGTTTATTTATAAGTTGCTTATTCAGGACTGTGTCAAAGGTCTTATTGAAATCCAAGTACATTACATCTAATGCTTTCCCATGATCCAGCTCTTTGGTCAGCCAGTCAGATTTTTCTAAAAAAGACCTGGTTTTGGTAACACTAAGTAATCCATTGAATTTAAAGAAACTACACTATCCTCTATTTTTTTTTATTAATATTTTATTAATTTTCACAGTTTACACTTTATGAAAACTTAAAGAAAAAGGTGGCTTATGTATTACAATATCCATACAAATAAAATAAAATATAAGAATACACTATACACTTCCACAATTACCTATATTTAGGAGGAGACTCGGAAAACTAATATTTTAGTAACCAAATAACAATCACTTAGTAAATACAGAGAGAGAGTATTTAATTTCTATATGGCGTCTGTCTCGGATATAGAAGTTGGATGTTTATCTGTTAGAAATACTTCTAATTGCGTTGGATCCAAAAAACCATATTTTCTACCATTATAATTCAACAAACACAAACATGGAAATTTTAGAAAAAATGTAGCACCTAGTGCCAGAACTCTAGGTTTTAATGTCAAGAAAGTTCTCCTCCTAGCCTGAGTGGCCCTAGCCACATCAGGATAAATTTGAACACGATGTCCACAGAATAATATATCTTTAACCGAGAAATATTTCTTAAACAACTTCTCCTTATCCTGTTCAGATACACAAGATATTATCAGAGTAGCTCTCTTATTTATCAGGTCCGTCGACTCTTCTAAGAATGTCAACAGGCCTGGTGAGGAGGATTCTTCCCTTACATCATGCCCTTTAGAATCTCTAGGGGTTCTCTGAGGTAAATAATTTTTTTTTGACAATTTAGGGATTTCATCCTCCTCATATAAGAGGGTCTCTTTAAGATATTTTTTAAATAATTCCCAAGGGGATAGGAGCCTAGTCATGGGAAAATTTGTTAATCTTAATTTTTTTACTCTTATCAAATTTTCCATATATTCCATATCTTTATGGATGATCAAACTATCTTTGATAAAGGCATTTTCTGATGCTTGTATCAGTTGTATTTTATTAGTGACCATTACCATATCTTTTTCACATTTATCAATTTTCTTTTCGTGATATTCTATAGACATCCTATTTTCTTTAATAGTAGCCAACAGTGAATTATTCATCTTAATAATATTACTATCCAACTTCATTATCATTTTTCCCAGGTCTTCTAAGGTTAGTTTCCCCTGGGTTCCTCCTAGGGTTCCCCCTGAGGACAGACTAGCCTTAATACCGGTAGAATTAGACTGCTCTAATAGAGAGGAGATACTTTTCTCAGTCCAATTGGCTTCAGCCTGATTGCTCAGGCTAATGTCCTTTTGGACCAATCCTACCGGTACTTCAGCTGGATCCGATGGTAATACTCCAGCTGGCTGTAGGGGAGACTTCGGGCCGTCGCCAGGACTCAGGGATGCATAGGATTCTGCTCCCCCACTGTCCTCTCTTGGCTGTTCCACCATTCTTACCACGTGGTGGTTCATGGGTCCAATGCGTGTTTGTTGACTAGGTGAGGAGGTTATAATCCTAGCCTTCCTTTTTCTCCCTATAGAAAGTATTTAGAAAACCAAAACAAAACCGGCAGCACCTTCTGCCGGTACCCGGTCTTCTCCGGTCTAAGCCGGTCAAAGCCGCGCGCCCCTTCAGCACGCGCGGCTTAGGCGTGGCGCTGGCGGCAGCGGGGCGCTGCCCCTCCGTGGATTTTATAACGAGGGGGGGTGGGGTGAGCGTCGGGCTGACGTCACCTCTCAGCGACTCAGTCCTCCGCTGTTGACTCTCACCAGCTGGTACACGATCTCAGAAGGAGCAGACACCTCTCTCTCCTTCACGCCTCCTCCTGGCTCTGTGTTCTCCCTCCGTAGATTTTATAACGAGGGGGGGGTGGGGTGAGCGTCGGGCTGACGTCGCCTCTCAGCGACTCAGTCCTCCGCTGTTGACTCTCACCAGCCGGTACACGATCTCAGAAGGAGCGGACACCTCTCTCTCCTTCACGCCTCCTCCTCCACTATCCTCTATTTTAACAAGGATTCCATAAATTTACTCACCACAGAGTTCAGACTAACTAGCCTATAGTTTTCAGCCACCACCTTTCTTCTACTTTAGTGAATAGGAACTGCATCTACTTGTTTCTACTGCTCTAGAAAAGGTCAGCCAATGGTGCTGCTGGAACTTATCCAAGTTCTTTTTAACCCTCAGATATATCCTATCCAGCCTCATTGCCTTTTCCACTTTTACAGGTCAATCCAGTAACGAGTAGTAGGAAGAGCTGCGTTAGTGCCGGGCGCACCCGCGGTTGCCGCACGCACAGTGTAGCTCACCTACCTTCGATACTGTATGTAAATAGCTTGCAAATGCAAGCTGCATCTAAGAAGCGTCCGTGAAGCGTTAGGCCCGTGCAACCCATTTTACTGTATAGAGCGCTATACAGTGCCTATACAGTAACCCGGGTGCGTGGGCCTAACGCTTCACGGACATGCTGGTATCTGTCATTTCAAATGACATTTGAAATGACAGGTACCAGGAAGTGGACAGTTCTCCGATGCTCGGGATTGTCAGCCCTCTCTCCCCTCCTCCTGAAGCAAGCAACGAAAGTGGAAAAAAGTGAAAAAGCGAAAAAAAAAAAGTATCAAGAGAGAGGGGAGAGAGGATGGGCAATCCTATGCTCGGGATTGCCAGTCCCCTCTCCCCTCCTCCCGAAGCAAGGCACGAAAAGCAGCCTTGCTCCGGGAATTGAGGAGAGAGGACTGGCAGTGTAAAGCAACGAAGCGACTTACCTTTTTTGCAGCCCCCCTCCGGAGACGGACATCGGCGAGGACAACCGCGGCTCCCCTCCCTGCCTCCAGCTGCCCGCGAAGATAGACACATCGCACGGGTGAAAGCGGCCCCTGTGCATGCAATTGGCCGCTCAAGACGTGACGTCACATGCCGTGACGCCAAACGTCGTGATGTCACGCCTTGAGCGGCCCAATTGCACACACAGGGGCCGCTTTCGCCCGTGCAGGCGTCCATCTTCACGGGCAGCTGGAGTCAGGGGAGCTGCAGTCATCCTCGCCGATGTCCATCTCCAGAGGGGGGTCTGCAAAAAAAGTAAGTCGCTTCATCGCTTTACACTGCCAGTCCTCTCTCCCCTCCTCCCGGAGCAAGGCTGCTTTTCGCGCCTTGCCTCGGGAGGAGGGGAGAGGGGACTAGCAATCCCGAGCGTAGGATTGCCCGTCCTCTCTCCCCTCTCTCTCTTGCAACTTTTTTTTTTGCTTTTTTTTTTTTTTCGCTCTTTCGATTTTTTTCGCTTTTGTTGCTTCGGGAGGAGGGGAGAGGACTGGGGCTGCCCCGGAGACCAGCACCCATGGACACGGCCAGGGCAGGTGAACGGGGGCTGGGGGAAAGTTTGCCGCCTACCCTTACCCCTGCCTCTAACGCAGGGGTAAGGGTAGGTGGTAAGTTAGCAGGTTAAACACGCAGCAAAACAGCAGGGTAAAAAAGCGATAGTCGGGGTGCGCGTTACTGTATGGGAGGGAATAGCTAATTCGATCGTTTACATGTAATATACATGCCGCGGGCAGAATGGGTTACCCGGAGATTTAAGGACGCGGTAAGAGTAGGTTAAAGGGGATTGTGGATCGCAGGAAGGGCTAACACAGCCAGAAAGTGAGTAGAAAGCGGGTTAGGAGCGGGGTAAACGCGGCCGCACTTTACTGGATTAAGCTGTTAGTTTGGCTAGCTCTTCACAAACAGTGCCTTCTGAAAATTATTTGATGTTTTTCTTACTTCCAATCCTATTCATATCCATTTACTGTGGTCCTGCTCCTTCCCTTTCGTCAGTGTTCACTCCTGAAGAAAATTAATTGTTAAACAATTACACTATTTCCTATCAGCCTTCCATTCATCTCCGAGTCTCACAATGACACTTTTGTAGTTCCTCCATTGACTAATGTATCTAAAATAGTCATGTCCCTCCATTTTACCTTATTTGAGATTTTTTAATTCATTTGTATTATTGCTCTCCTGACTTCTTTCCTAGCTTCTCAAAGCTTTTTCAGTTATTGTCACCTGTCTTCTCCTTTCTGCAATCTCTTTTAGTTTATGAATGACAACTATGCACCATTGTGGACAGTTACAAAAGTAACTCCGTGTCATTCTCAGCAATTACTTTCATTAATGTGCTTTACTTTCTGATTACTATTATCTCTTTTCAGTATAATTTGAATTTCTTATGGATCAATGAAGTTCGGACAGAATCAAAGAATGAAAAATGATCTAACAGTTTATCTTTGGGGGGAGTGAGAAAAACTATGAAGGGATGGAAGAGCCTAATTAAAATAAAGTAAAGAAAGGATTTGGATTTGAATCATGATTTTTCATCCATTTTGTATTTGTAACCTAACTCTGGCTTATTCAATTGCAGCAAGTAGAAAAGTCTGGGATTCTTGTAAAGGGTCTGAAAGATCTTGTACACTTATCCTAGATGGATTTAAAGAAAATAATGAAAGCAAAACAACAATTCTATCTCCAGCAAAATAACTCAGCAGACAATCTATGCTGGTCCAAAACATAAAATCAATGTATCTTAAAAGCCAAAATTAACATTGTGGTTTCTTTTCTTCACCTAAAATAAATTATGTATAAAACTTTCCCATTATCAATAGTTCACATGAAGATATTGCTATAGCTCCATCTGGCTGGACTGCTGTAGTTTCCGTTATGCAACTCAAGAGGTGATCCATCTGCATTATATTATCACCTCACTTTCTGAAGGACCAAATCTACCCCTTTCATGCAGAACTGGTATGAGTACTGAATTAATGATTCCTCACAAAATGTCTTTGTGAATGCAGAGAAATAACACTTAACACTTTAATGGGCATGAGCTGTAATCTTGCCAAAAAAGGGTTTTGCTTAGCAGGCTTTCAGTTCTCGTGAGTTAATGCATTCTGAAGTGATTCTGTTCCAGACATTTGGATCTGGATCTGTTGCAGAAAGAAATTTCCTTTGCAAGTTGTATCATGTTCTCACCCTCATCTTCTTATTTCTTTTCATCTCCATAAAGCATGAGGTGAAACATTCTCAGGTGAAGGGAAATAAGCAATGTCTGGGTTACATCTAACCTGCACTCACACACACACACACACACCTCAATAGAAACCCCTGAGCTAAGGGGCTCTAAGTAGTCTATTTTCTAAAGTACATTAGTTTGATAATGCATGTTAAGTGCCACATTTGGAACTTAATGCATGTTAAAAACATGTTAATACATGCTATCAGTAAATCTCACTTAAGTGTTCCCTGATAATGCTAAAATTTTGAGCCAAATGTGAGACAAATAGCTGCATCACATTCAAAAATATGTCAAGCAGCTCATTAATATGAAAAAAGCTTAATGAGATCACAGAAAGTTCTCAGAAAGTTCCTGCAAGAAGTATAGATAATGTTCTCTAAAACCTTTGGCAGTCTAATGTACCTGTCAATACACTAAACCCATCCTCTTAAATGGGGCATCTGGAACCAAGAATGGTGTCCCTTAAAACATAGCCATCCCTAGCCTTGAATTAACTGGATAACTCATAAGTTATCCAACTAAATATCAGTGTTTCACATTTGTCATATCCACCTAACATTTAGCCAGAGAAGGCTTTATTCAGCTAAAAGTTAGCTGAACAAGTTATGGATATTTGAGGGACATTCTGGGGCAGGGATAAGTTTGCCTGGAAACTTACCTACTAACTCCCATATTAAGAATACATTTTTAAGCTAACTCTAGCCAGTCCCAGGAGCCAATCTATATTTATCCAGGAATATATTCATGGATAACTTTAGACTTAATTGGCTATATACAAAAAGAATACTATATAGCTAGTTAAGTGAGTATAATGCCTTAAAAATTGTGCCACATGGGCCTGGCAGTCCAATTTCATGATCCTCACCCAATGTTTGAAAAACAGGTCCTGCCAAAGCCATTGTGACTTGACTGCTTCATTTGTGCTAATAACAGGTACCTTAATTGCACCATTTTCTTTGTAATATTTTGTGAATATTTTGAGATGGCTAGTCCAATATTTTTCATATAGATTATTGATAGTATTACTCATTTTTTAATACTGTATGCAAAGCTGTAATGTAATGTAATACTGAATAACTCTGAATAAAATGCACCATTTTTGTGCGTAAGTGGGCATGTGGATTTATACTAATATAAAAAGCCCTGCTGGGTCTCTAGTATGAGCATTATACCATATTTGAAGGAGAAATAGTTGTTTCTTGTAGCTACCTGATGTGGGAAACTGAAATGGTGGAGTCTATAGAGCAGCGGTTCTCAACCAGTGTGTCGCCAAGCACATGCAGGTGTGTCGCCAAACTTCCTGGACCCCCGCAGACCCAGCTGCTCCCCCTACCCGAGCGAAATAGTTCCTCCACCCGGGCTTAAAATGCTGATAGCCCGGGCAGAACTTGGCAGGACAGCTGGAGTCAGTGACACCGGCATGCTCTCTTCTTCCTGCCCCTCCCCTCCCGCGGCCCGGAAGAGGAAGTGGTGAGCAGCAGGTGCGTGCGTGGGAAGAAGAGACCATGCTAGTGTGGGCAGCAGTGCGGCTCAGAATAAAACGAAGAACACCGTCAACCCCCGCGGCCGATGGTACTCCTTTCTCTGCGAGAACTGAAAGTGAAAGAGGTTGCTGCTGGCTTTAGGGTTGGAAGTGGAGGAGGCTGCTGCTGTCACTAGTTCGGGGGAGGGGAGAGAGTGAGTGAATGAGCAAGCATATGTGTTTGAGATCCTGTGTGTGTGTGTGTTAATGAGACAGCATGTATGTGAATGACTGAGAGCCTGTATATGTGAAAGAGAGTATGTGTGTGATTGAGAGCCTGTGTGTGAGAGATAACATGAATGTAAGTGTATGATTGAGAACCTGTATGTGTAAGTTTGTGATTGAAAACCTGTTTGTGTTAAAGAGTATGTGTGTGTGATTGAGATCTTTTGTGAGTGAGAGAGATCATGTGTACGTATGATTAAGAACCTGTGTGTATAAGTAAGAGAGAGAACATGTGTGTCTGTGTGTGATTGAGAGCTGGTTTAGGTGAGGGAACATGTGAGTATGTGATTGAGGGCCTGTGTGTAAATGAAAGAAAGAGAGAGCATGTTTGTAAGCATGTGAATGAGAGTCTGTGTGTGAGAGAAAAAGACAGCATGTATGTGTATGATTGAAAGCCTGTGTGTATAAGCATGAAAAGACAGCAGCATGTGCATATCTGTGTGCATATCTGTGTAAGCCCGCTCACCCCTCCCTTCTGTGAGCCAGCAGTGAACAGTGAACCGGGAAATTAAGAGAAAAAAAGGGACAAGAGGGCTCAGAAACCTGCAAAATAAAGAGAAGCAGCAGGACCACGTGGTGAGTGATACTGCTCCCACCCCCAACCCAGCCGTCTAGCCCAGCACTGTTTTCAGGCCCTTAAATTGCAGACGCTCCCTGGGGCGTCGCGCACCAGGCGTCGCGCACCCGAAGGAGCGCAACCTAAGGGGCCTGCCCCTTAGTGCGCTCCTTTGTGAGCCTTTGTGAGGATTCAGACGAAAGGCCCTCCTTTCGCTACACGACCCCACCACAACAGTGCTACTCACCCCTTCGTGCAGACCCAAGTGGAGACTCTGCCTCGAGCCGTGCTGTGGAGGCGGACCACAGCAACGAGAAAAGACGCAGGAACTAAAGAAAATAAGGACACACACAAAAACGAAACTAAAAAGCTGCCGACCCAGCGCGGTGAGTGAATCACGCCCCTGAGAGGCTCTAGGCCTATCAGAGGGCTCAACAAAGGCCTTTAAATTACCGCACCTCCCACAGGCGTCGCGCGCCCGAAGGAGCGCGACCTAAGGGGCTTGCCCCTTAGCGCGCCCCTTGGAGCGTCCCAGAGCAAGAGCCATTACCCACCCTTATCCATCCAGCGATCACACATCCACCCATCCAGTCTCCAGAAGCATTCATCCAGTCTCCTGCAGCACTCATCCAATCTCCTGCAGCACTTATCCAGGCTACAGAAGCACACATCCAGTCTCTAGCAGCACATCCAAGCTCCAGTAGCACTCATCCAGCACCGATCCAACCTGAACAATAATGTACTACCGACCACGCACCTACAAATCACTCATCCCAATCATGATTTCCCCCACCTACACAGTTACTAGGCCTCACCCTATTCACCATAATCCTATTCAACGCCCAATCTCTCACCAACAAAACTCTTATACTCAACGACATACTGCAGGACACAACCCCAGACATTTGCGCCATAACAGAAA